>NC_142998.1:12500-696071 GCF_061535395.1 Colias eurytheme | reverse complement strand
AGTTACCCCTGGATCAGCCCCAGAATCACCTATGTATCAAGACCAAATGAAGGAGTTTGTAGCTGGAAAACCCTTAGAACCAGTTAAAGAATATGGAGACCGTCCATATGGTTACGGACAATTTACAGAAGCATTACGGGAAACGCATATTACTACTATAGATTCACCAATTAAAGAAGATGTTATGGGTATAGAGGAATTACATACAATGCCTGATAAAATTCCCTCAATACCAGAAGACGTAGAAAAAGAAATAGAAGAAGCACAAAAATTAGAATCTACAGAGAAACCCCCCCTTAGCCCGAAGGACGTTGAAAAAATTGTAGCAGGTGTCGCCGAGGTACTTAAATCTGAAAAAACTTTAGAGGAATTAATTGCAGAAAAATCTCCTATTTTAATGAGATCACCAGAAAAATCGGCTCCTACAACTATGCCCGAGGATAATAATATAATTGAAGCAACTAAATCATTTTTATTGAGTCAAAAAGATATACATGCTGATCAACCATTACCACAAGTTGAAAAGCAAGCTGAAGACAGTGAGGAATTATACCGCAAAGAAAAGTCTATTGAAACTACAGAAAAAATGCAAAAAGAAGTTTCCCCAGTTAAGTCCATAACATCTGAAGATGTAAGCGAAACTTCCGAGAAAACGGTTCTCAGTGAAAGTAAGAGACTCGCAAATGACTTTAAAGACAAATTGTTGCCTGAAGATAAAGAACAAGAGAAATCTGAGAAACGCATAAGCCTGACATTAGAGTCTGCCAAAACACTAGAAAAATTGGAAGAAAAAATAGCGGAGTTGAAGAAAAAAGACGAAACCGAAAGCAAAGAATTGGTTTCAACGACATATTCAAAAGAAATAACGAGAGATGAGAAAAAGCCTTTCAGTGAAGTTCCTGAAAAGGAACATCCTACTGAAAGCTTGGATGTAAGTATTTCAAAGGCTGACACTAAATTAAGTCCTTCTTCTGACAAACTTGTTCCGAAACAAGTGAGTGCAGATAAAGATTTTGAGATACATAAAGAAGAAATAACTAGCAAAGCATCAAAGGATAAGAAAAAAGAGACCAAATCTGTTATAGGAAGCTTCATGAATAAATTTGATGAGAAACTGAGTAAAGCTAAAGGATTATTCTCAAGAAAAAATGATAAGGTATCTGAACCCGAAAAACTAAAAGAATCTATCGATATACCGAGGGATATAGAAAAACCTTTTAAAGAATTAACTGCTAATGAGCAAAATATGTTGCAATTGATATCATTCGATGATGAAGTTCAAAAAATTATTAATACCTACTTTGTTTACGATGAGCCTGAACAAACGATGACGGAAAAGATTGATGACATAAAAGAAAATAATGAATCAATAAAAAGAATAATTCTAACAAGAATAATAAAAACAAAGTTTTCAGATAAACGAAACGTACTTCAAAAATTAAAAATTGTCACCATAATAACTACTACTTACGAATATCCAGATGGGACTTACAAGACTGAAATGAATGGAAGCACAATTCTTACTGACGTAAATGAAGAAAATGAATTTGATATATTAGAATTGAACGATTATAATATTCTAGAGAGTAAAAAAATGGAAGAGGAGCAATCCGAAAGTATGATAATTGTAAATGGGAAAAGTACAAAACAAAGAATGACAGTTGTAACGGTGAAAGAAATATTAACAACGAGAACGAGATCTAAATTTAAGGAAAAAGTAACCATTAATACTTCAAAGGAAATATTTATAAATACAATTCCCACAACTGTACATGTTATAGTTATCTATATTTCAGATTATAATATAAAACGACAAACTTCTGAAAATCGAAAACTTTCTAAGGTTGTCATAACATCAAAACAATTAGAACCAATACATACACATTTAATTAAAGAAACAGATACGAAAGAAAAACTAAGTCAAGAAGATGACGTTGATTCAACCTTAAAGAAGCTTATTTCAGACTCCAATAAAGCAAGTTCTATCATCATGGTAGAATCAAAGGAGCACCAAGAAAGCCATGAAAAAGAAACTTTTGAGGAACCAAGTCCTGTTAAAGAAACAGTTGATGAAAAAGCAAAACCTTTCGAAAAAGAACCTAGTCCCGTTAAGGAGACAATTGACACATCAGAAAAACCAATCAGCAAGGAGCCAAGTCTTGTTAAAGAAACCGTTGATGACAAAGCAAAACCTTTTGAAAAAGAACCAAGCCCCGTTAAAGAGGCTACTGACACATCAGAGAAACCAACTGGTAAGGAGCCAAGTCCTGTTAAAGAAACAGTTGATGAAAACGCAAAACCTTTCGAAAAAGAACCTAGTCCTGCGAAGGAGACATTTGATAAATTAGCGCAACCAACCAGTAAAGAGCCAAGTCCAGTTAAAGAAATCGTTGATGACAAAGAAAAGCTTTTCGAAAAGGAACCTAGCCCCGTAAAGGAGGAAATTGATAAATCAGAGAAACCAACTGGTAAGGATCCAAGTCCAGTTAAAGAAAAAGAATCTAGTCTCGTAAAGGAGACAATTGACACATCAGAAAAACCAATCAGCAAGGAGCCAAGTCCTGTTAAAGAAATTGCTGATGACAAAGCAAAACCTTTCGAAAAAGAACCTAGTCCTGTTAAGGAGACAATTGATAAATTAGAAAAACAAATTGAAAAGGAGCCAACTCCTGTAAAAGAAACAGGTGATGAAAAAGAAAAGCCTTTCGAAAAGGAACCAAGCCCCATAAAGGAGGCAATTGATAAAACAGAGAAACCAACTGGTAAGGAGCCAAGACCAGTTAAAGAAAAAGAACATAGTCCCGTTAAGGAGACAATTGACACATCAGAAAAACCAATCAGCAAGGAGCCAAGTCCTGTTAAAGAAACAGCTGATGACAAAGTAAAACCTATCGAAAAAGAATCTAGCCCCGTTAAGGAAGTTGCTGAAAAATTAGAAAAACCAATTGAAAAGGAGCCAAGTCCTGTTAAAGAAACAGTTGATGAAAAAGCGAAACCTTTCGAAAAAGAACCCAGTCCCGTTAAGGAGACAATTGATAAATTAGAAAAACCCATTGAAAAGGAGCCAATTCCTGTTAAAGAAACCGTTGATGACAAAGAAAAGCCTTTCGAAAAAGAACCTAGCTCCGTTGAGGAAGTGGCTGACAAATTAGAAAAACCAATTGAAAAGGAGCCAAGTCCTGTTAAAGAAACAGCTGATGACAAAGTCAAACCTTTCGAAAAAGAACCTAGCCCCGTTAAGGAAGTGGCTGACAAATTAGAGAAACTAATTGAAAAGGAACCAAGTCCTGTTAAAGAAACAGTTGATGAAAAAGCGGAACCTTTCGAAAAAGAACCCAGTCCCGTTAAGGAGACAATTGATAAATTAGAAAAACTAATTGAAAAGAAGCCAAGTCCTGTTAAAGAAACAGCTGATGACAAAGTAAAACCATTCGAACAAGAACCTAGCCCCGTCAAGGAAGTGGCTGACAAATTAGAAAAACCAATTGAAAAGGAGACAAGTCCTGTTAAAGAAACCGTTGATGACAAAGAAAAGCCATTCGAAAAGGAACCTAGCCCTGTAAAGGGGGCAATTGATAAATCAGAAAAACCAATTGAAAAGGAGCCAAGTCCTATTAAAGAAACAGTTGATGATAAAGCGAAACTTTTCGAAAAAGAACCCAATCCCGTTAAGGAGACAATTGATAAATTAGAAAAACCAATTCAAAACGAGCCAAGTCCTGTTAAAGAAACAGCTGATGACAAAGTAAAACCTTTCGAAAAAGAACCAAGCACCGTTAAGGAAGTGGCTGACAAATTAGAGAAACCAATTAAAAAGGAACCAAGTCCTGTTAGAGAAACAGTTGATGAAAAAGCGAAACCTTTCGAAAAAGAACCCAGTCCCGTTAAGAAGACAATTGATAAATTAGAAAAACCAATTGAAAAGGAGCCAATTCCTGTTAAAGAAACCGTTGATGACAAAGAAAAGCCTTTCGAAAAAGAACCTAGCTCCGTTAAGGAAGTGGCTGACAAATTAGAAAAACCAATTGAAAGGGAACCAAGTCCTGTCAAAGAAACAGTTGATGAAAAAGCGAAACCTTTCGAAAAAGAACCCAGACCCGTTAAGGAGACAGTTGATAAATTAGAAAAACCAATTGAAAAGGAGCCAAGTCCTGTTAAAGAAACAGCTGATGACAAAGTTAAACCTTTCGAAAAAGAACCAAGCACCGTTAAGGAAGTGGCTGACAAATTAGAGAAACCAATTGAAAAGGAACCAAGTCCTGTTAAAGAAACAGTTGATGGAAAAGCGGAACCTTTCGAAAAAGAACCCAGTCCCGTTAAGGAGACAATTGATAAATTAGAAAAACCAATTGAAAAGGAGCCAATTCCTGTTAAAGAAACCGTTGATGACAAAGAAAAGCCTTTCGAAAAAGAACTTAGCTCCGTTAAGGAAGTGGCTGACAAATTAGAGAAACCAATTGAAAAGGAACCAAGTCCTGTTAAAGAAACAGTTGATGAAACAGCGAAACCTTTCGAAAAAGAACCCAGTCCCGTTAAAGAGACAATTGATAAATTAGAAAAACCAATTGAAAAGGAGCAAAGTCCTGTTAACGAAACAGCTGATGACAAAGTAAAACCTTTCGCAAAAGAACCAAGTACCGCTAAGGAAGTGGCTGACAAATTAGAGAAACCAATTGAAAAGGAGACAAGTCCTGTTAAAGAAACCGTTGATGACAAAGTAAAGCCTTTTGAAAAGGAACCTAGTCCCGTAAAGGAGGCGATTGATAAATCAGAGAAACCAACTGGTAAGGTGCCAAGTCCAATCAAGGAAAAAGGACATAGCCCCGTTAAGGAGACAATTGACACATCAGAAAAACCAATCGGCAAGGAGCCAAGTCCTGTTAAAGAAATTGCTGATGACAAATCAAAACCTTTTGAACAAGAACCTAGTCCTGTTAAGGAGACAATTGATAAATTAGAAAAACAAATTGAAAAGGAGCCAAGTCCTGTAAAAGAAACAGTTGGTGAAAAAGAAAAGCCTTTCGAAAAAGAACCTAGCCCCGTAAATAAATCAATTCATAAATTGGAAAAACCAATCAGTAAGGAGCCAAGTCCTGTTAAAGAAACGGCTGATGACAAAGCAAAACCTTTCGAAAAGGAACCTAGCCCCGTAAAGGAGGCACTTGATAAATCAGAGAAACCAATTGAAACGGAGCCAAGTCCTGTTAAACAAAGAGTAGATGAAAAAGCGAAACATTTCGAAAAAGAACCCAGTCCCGTTAAGGAGACAATTGATAAATTAGAAAAACCAATCGAAAAGGAGCCAAGTCCTGTTAAAGAAACAGCTGATGACAAAGTCAAACCTTTCGAAAAAGAACCTAGCCCCGTTAAGGAAGTGGCTGACAAATTAGAGAAACCAATTGAAAAGGAACCAAGTCCTGTTAAAGAAACAGTTGATGGAAAAGCGGAACCTTTCGAAAAAGAACCCAGTCCCGTTAAGGAGACAGTTGATAAATTTGAAAAACCAATTGAAAAGGAGCCAAGTTCTGTTAAAGAAACAGTTGATGACAAAGTAAAACCTTTCGCAAAAGATACAAGCCCCATAAAGGATGAGGCTGACAAATTAGAGAAACCAATTGAAAAGGAGTCAAGTCCTGTAATAGAAACCGTTGATGACAAAGAAAAGCCTTTCGAAAAGGAACCTAGCCCTGTACAGGAGGCACTTGATAAATCAGAGAAATCAATTGAAACGGAGACAAGTCCTGTTAAAGAAAGAGTAGATGAAAAAGCGAAACCTTTTGAAAAAGAACCCAGTCCCGTTAATGAGATAATTGATAAATTAGAAAAACCAATTGAAAAGGAGCAAAGTCCTGTTAAAGAAACAGCTGATGACAAAGTCAAACCTTTCGAAAAAGAACCTAGCCCCGTTAAGGAAGTGGCTGACAAATTAGAGAAACCAATTGAAAAGGAACCAAGTCCTGTTAAAGAAACAGTTGATGAAAAAGCGGAACCTTTCGAAAAAGAACCCAGTCCCGTTAAAGAGACAGTTGATAAATTAGAAAAACCAATTGAAAAGGAGCCAAGTCCTGTTAAAGAAACAGCTGATGACAAAGTAAAACCTTTCGAAAAAGAACCAAGCACCGTTAAGGAAGTGGCTGACAAATTAGAGAAACCAATTGAAAAGGAACCAAGTCCTGTTAAAGAAACAGTTGATGAAAAAGCGGAACCTTTCGAAAAAGAACCCAGTCCCGTTAAAGAGACAGTTGATAAATTAGAAAAACCAATTGAAAAGGAGCCAAGTCCTGTTAAAGAAACAGCTGATGACAAAGTAAAACCTTTCGAAAAAGAACCAAGCACCGTTAAGGAAGTGGCTGACAAATTAGAGAAACCAATTGAAAAGGAGACAAGTCCTGTTAAAGAAACCGTTGATGACAAAGAAAAGCCTTTCGAAAAGGAACCTTGCCCCGTAAAGGAGGCACTCGATAAATCAGAGAAACCAATTGAAACGGAGCCAAGTCCTGTTAAAGAAACAGTTGATGAAAAAGTGAAACCTTTCGAAAAAGAACCCAGTCCCGTTAAGGAAACATTTGATAAATTAGCGCAACCAACCAGTAAAGAGCCAAGTCCAGTTAAGGAAATCGTTGATGACAAAGCAAAACTTTTCGAAAAGGAACTTAGCCCCGTGAAGGAAGCAATTGATCAATCAGAGAAACCATTCGAAAAAGAACCTATTACCGTTATGGAGACAATTGACACATCAGAAATACCAATCAGCAAGGAGCCAAGTCCTGTTAAAGAAATGGCTGATGACAAAGCAAAACCTTTCAAAAAAGAACCTAGTCCCGTTAAGGAGAAAATTGATAAATTAGAAAAACCAATCAGAAAGGAGCCAAGTCCTGTTAAAGAAACAGCTGATGACAAAGTAAAACCTTTCGAAAAAGAACATAGCCCCGTTAAAGAGGTTGCTGACAAATTAGAGAAACCAACTGATAAGGAGCCAAGTCCTGTTAAAGAAACAGTTGATGAAAAAGCAAAACTTTTCGAAAAAGAACCTAGCCCCGTTAAAGAGGTTGCTGACAAATTAGAAAAACCAATTGAAAAAGAGCCAAGTCCTGTTAAAGAAACCGTTGATGACAAAGAAAAACCTTTCGAAAAGGAACCTAGCCTCGTAAAGGAGGCAGTTGATAAATCAGAGAAACCAACTGGTAAGGATCCAAGTCCATTTAAAGAAAAAGAACCTAGTCTCGTTAAGGAGACAATTGACACACCAGAAAAACCAACAAGCAAGGAGCCAAGTCCTGTTAAAGAAATTGCTGATGACAAATCAAAACCTTTCAAAAAAGAACCTAGTCCTGTTAAGGAGACAATCGATAAATTAGAAAAACAAATTGAAAAGGAGCCAAGTCATGTAAAAGAAACAGTTGATGAAAGAGAAAAGCCTTTCGAAAAAGAACCTAGCCCCGTTAAAGAGGTTGCTGAAAAATTAGAAAAACCAATTGAAAAAGAGCCAAGTCCTGTTAAAGAAACCGTTGATGACAAAGAAAAACCTTTCGAAAAGGAACCTAGCCCCGTAAAGGAGCTAATTGCTAAATCAGAGAAACCAACTGGTAAGGAACCACGTCCAGTTGTAGAAAAAGAACCTAGTCCCGTTAAGGAGACAATTGAAACATCAGAAAAACCGATCAGCAAGGAGCCAAGTCCTGTTAAAGAAATAGTTGATGAAAAAGCAAAACCTTTCGAAAAAGAACCTAGCCCCTTTAAAGAGTTTGCTGACAAATTAGAAAAACCAATTAAAAAAGAGCATATTCCTGTTAAAGAAACCGTTGATGACACAGAAAAACCTTTCGAAAAGGAACCTAGTCCCGAAAAGGAGGCAGTTGATAAATCAGAAAAACCAACTGGTAAGGATCCAAGTCCAGTTAAAGAAAAAGAACCTCGACCCGTTAAGGAGACAATTGACACATTAGAAAAACCAATCAGCAAGGAGCCAAGTCCTGTTAAAGAAACCGCCGATGACAAAGCAAAATCTTTCGAAAAAGAACCTAGTCCTGTTAAGGAGATAATTGATAAATTAGAAAAACCTATCAGCAAGGAGCCAAGTCCTATTAAAGAAATTGCTGATGACAAAGCGAAACCTTTCGATAAAGAACCTAGTCCTGTTAAGGAGGCAATTGATAAATTAGAAAAACCAATCAGTAAGGAGCCAAGTCCTATTAAAGAAACCGCTGATGACAAAGTTAAACCTTTCGAAAAAGAACCTAGTCCTGTTATGGAGACATTTGATAAATTAGAAAAACCAATTGAAAAGGAGCCAAGTCCTGTTAAAGAAGCAGTTGATGAAAAAGCAAAACCTTTCGAAAAGGAACCTTGCCCCGTAAAGGTGGCAATTGATAAATCAGAGAAACCATCTGGTAAGGAACCAAGTCCAGTTATAGAAAAAGAACCTAGTCCCGTTAAGGAGACAATTGACAAATCAGAAAAACCAATCAGCATGGAGCCAAGTCCTGTTAAAGAAATTGCTGATGAAAAAGGAAAACCTTTCGAAAAAGAACCTAGTCCTCTTATGGAGACATTTGATAAATTAGAAAAACCAATTGAAAAGGAGCTTAGTCCTGTTAAAGAAACAGTTGGTGAAAAAGCAAAACCTTTCGTAAAAGAACCTAGCCCCGTTAAGGAGACATTTGATAAATTAGCGCAACCAACCAGTAAGGAGCCAAGTCCTGTTAAAGAAATCGTTGATGACAAAGCAAAGCCTTTTGAAAAGGAACCTAGCCCCTTAAAGGAGGCAGTTGATAAATCACAGAAACCAACTGCAAAGGATTCAAGTCCAGTTAAAGAAAAAGAACCTAGTCCCGTTAAGGAGACAATTGAAACATCAGAAAAACCAATCAGCAAGGAGCCAAGTCCTGCTAAACCAACTGGTAAGGAACCAAGTCCAGTTATAGAAAAAGAACCTAGTCCCGTTAAGGAGACAATCGACCAATCAGAAAAACCAATCAGCAAGGAGTCAAGTCCTGTTAAAGAAACAGTTGTTGAAAAAGCAAAACCTTTCGAAAAAGAACCTAGCCCCGTTAAGGAGACATTTGATAAATTAGCGCAACCAACCAGTAAGGAGCCAAGTCCTGTTAAAGAAATCGTTGATGACGAAGCAAAACCTTTTGAAAAGGAACCAAGCCCCTTAAAGGAGGCAGTTGATAAATCAGAGCAACCAACTGGTAAGGATCCAAGTCCAGTTAAAGAAAAAGAACCTAGTCCCGTTAAGGAGACAATTGAAACGTCAAAAAAACCAATGAGCAAAGAGCCAAGTCCTATTAAAGAAATTGCTGATGACAAAGCGAAACCTTTCGATAAAGAACCTAGTCCTGTTAAGGAGACAATTGATAAATTTGAAAAACCAATCAGTAAGGAGCCAAGTCCTGTTAAAGAAACCGCTGATGACAAAGCAAAACCTTTCGAAAAAGAACCTAGCCCCGTTAAAGAGGTTGCTGACAAATTAGAGAAACCAACTGATAAGGAGCCAAGTCCGTTTAAAGCAACAGTCGATGAAAAAGAAAAGCCTTTCGAAAAAGAATCTAGTCCCGTTAAAGAGGTTGCTGACAAATTAGTGAAACCAACTGATAAGGAGCCAAGTCCTGTTAAAGAAACAGTCGATGAAAAAGAAAAGCCTTTCGAAAAAGAATCTAGCCCCGTTAAAGAGGTTGCTGACAAATTAGAGAAACCAACTGATAAGGAGCCAAGTCCTGTTAAAGAAGCAGTTGATGAAAACGCAAAACCTTTCGAAAAAGAACCTAGCCCCGTTAAGGAGACATTTGATAAATTAGCGCAACCAATTAGTAAGGAGCCAGGTCCTGTTAAAGAAACCGCTGATGACAAAGCAAAACCTTTCGAAAAAGAACCGAGTCCTGTAAAGGAGACAATTGATAAATTAGAAAAACCAATTGAAAAGGAGCCAAGTCCTGTAAAAGAAACAGTTTATGAAAAAGAAAAGCTTTTAGAAAAAGAACCTAGCTCCGTTATGGAGACAATTGATAAATTAGAGAAACCAACTGATAAGAAGCCAAGTCCTGTTAAAGAAGCAGTTGATGAAAAAGCAAAACCTTTCGAAAAGGAACCTAGCCCTGTGAATGAGTCAATTGATAAATCAAAGAAACCAACTGGTAAGGTACCAAGTCCAGTTATAGAAAAAGAACCTAGTCCCGTTAAGGAGAGAGTTGAACCATCAGAAAAACCGATAAGCAAGGAGCCAAGTCCTGTTAACGAAACCATTGATGAAAAAGCAAAACCCTTCGAAAAAGAACCTAGCCCCGTTAAGGAGACATTTGATAAATTAGCGCAACCAACTAGTAAGGAGCCAAGTCCTGTTAAAGAAAAAGAACCTAGTCCCGTTAAGGAGACAGTTGAAACATCAGAAAAACCGATAACCAAGGAGCCAAGTCCTGTTAAAGAAACTGCTGATGACAAAGCAAAACCTTTCGATAAAGAACCTAGTCCTGTTAAGGAGACAATTGATAAATTAGAAAAACCAATCAGTAAGGAGCCAAGTCCTGTTAAAGAAACCGCTGATGACAAAGCAAAACCTTTCGAAAAAGAACCTAGCCCCGTTAAAGACGTTGCTAACAAATTAGAGAAACCAACTGATAAGGAGCCAAGTCCTGTTAAAGCAACAGTCGATGAAAAAGAAAAGCCTTTCGAAAAAGAACCTAGCCCCGTTAAAGAGGTTGCTGATAAATTAGAGAAACCAACTGATAAGGTGCCAAGTCCTGTTAAAGAAACATTCGATGAAAAAGAAAAGCCTTTCGAAAAAGAATCTAGCCCCGTTAAAGAGGTTGCTGACAAATTAGAGAAACCAACTGATAAGGAGCCAAGTCCTGTTAAAGAAACAGGCGATGAAAAAGAAAAGTCTTTCGAAAAAGAATCTAGCCCCGATAAAGAGGTTGCTGACAAATTAGAGAAACCAACTGATAAGGAGCCAAGTCCGTTTAAAGCAACAGTCGATGAAAAAGAAAAGCCTTTCGAAAAAGAATCTAGTCCCGTTAAAGAGGTTGCTGACAAATTAGTGAAACCAACTGATAAGGAGCCAAGTCCTGTTAAAGAAACAGTCGATGAAAAAGAAAGGCCTTTCGAAAAAGAATCTAGCCCCGTTAAAGAGGTTGCTGACAAATTAGAGAAACCAACTGATAAGGAGCAAAGTCCTGTTAAAGAAGCAGTTGATGAAAACGCAAAACCTTTCGAAAAAGAACCTAGCCCCGTTAAAGAGGTTGCTGATAAATTAGAGAAACCAACTGATAAGGTGCCAAGTCCTGTTAAAGAAACATTCGATGAAAAAGAAAAGCCTTTCGAAAAAGAATCTAGCCCCGTTAAAGAGGTTGCTGACAAATTAGAGAAACCAACTGATAAGGAGCCAAGTCCTGTTAAAGAAACAGGCGATGAAAAAGAAAAGTCTTTCGAAAAAGAATCTAGCCCCGATAAAGAGGTTGCTGACAAATTAGAGAAACCAACTGATAAGGAGCCAAGTCCGTTTAAAGCAACAGTCGATGAAAAAGAAAAGCCTTTCGAAAAAGAATCTAGTCCCGTTAAAGAGGTTGCTGACAAATTAGTGAAACCAACTGATAAGGAGCCAAGTCCTGTTAAAGAAACAGTCGATGAAAAAGAAAAGCCTTTCGAAAAAGAATCTAGCCCCGTTAAAGAGGTTGCTGACAAATTAGAGAAACCAACTGATAAGGAGCCAAGTCCTGTTAAAGAAGCAGTTGATGAAAACGCAAAACCTTTCGAAAAAGAACCTAGCCCCGTAAAGGAGGCAATTGATAAATCAGAGAAACCAACTGGTAAGGAACCAAGTCCAGTTATAGAAAAAGAACCTAGTCCCGTTAAGGAGACAATTGAAACATCAGAAAAACCGATCAGCAAGGAGCCAAGTCCTGTTAAAGAAACAGTTGATGAAAAAGCTAAACCATTCGAAAAAGAACCTAGCCCCGTTAAGGAGACATTTGATAAATTAGCGCAACCAATTAGTAAGGAGCCAGGTCCTGTTAAAGAAACCGCTGATGACAAAGCAAAACCTTTCGAAAAAGAACCGAGTCCTGTAAAGGAGACAATTGATAAATTAGAAAAACCAATTGAAAAGGAGCCAAGTCCTGTAAAAGAAACAGTTTATGAAAAAGAAAAGCTTTTCGAAAAAGAACCTAGCTCCGTTATGGAGACAATTGATAAATTAGAGAAACCAACTGATAAGAAGCCAAGTCCTGTTAAAGAAGCAGTTGATGAAAAAGCAAAACCTTTCGAAAAGGAACCTAGCCCTGTGAATGAGTCAATTGATAAATCAGAGAAACCAACTGGTAAGGTACCAAGTCCAGTTATAGAAAAAGAACCTAGTCCCGTTAAGGAGACAGTTGAACCATCAGAAAAACCGATAAGCAAGGAGCCAAGTCCTGTTAACGAAACCATTGATGAAAAAGCAAAACCCTTCGAAAAAGAACCTAGCCCCGTTAAGGAGACATTTGATAAATTAGTGCAACCAACTAGTAAGGAGCCAAGTCCTGTTAAAGAAAAAGAACCTAGTCCCGTTAAGGAGACAGTTGAAACATCAGAAAAACCGATAAGCAAGGAGCCAAGTCCTGTTCAAGAAACTGCTGATGACAAAGCAAAACCTTTCGATAAAGAACCTAGTCCTGTTAAGGAGACAATTGATAAATTGGAAAAACCAATCAGTAAGGAGCCAAGTCCTGTTAAAGAAACCGCTGATGAAAAAGCAAAACCTTTCGAAAAAGAACCTAGCCCCGTTAAAGACGTTGCTGACAAATTAGAGAAACCAACTGATAAGGAGCCAAGTCCTGTTAAAGCAACAGTCGATGAAAAAGATAAGCCTTTCGAAAAAGAACCTAGCCCCGTTAAAGAGGTTGCTGATAAATTAGAGAAACCAACTGATAAGGAGCCAAGTCCTGTTAAAGAAACAGTCGATGAAAAAGAAAAGCCTTTCGAAAAAGAATCTAGCCCCGTTAAAGAGGTTGCTGACAAATTAGAGAAACCAACTGATAACGAGCCAAGTCCTGTTAAAGAAACAGGCGATGAAAAAGAAAAGTCTTTCGAAAAAGAATCTAGCCCCGATAAAGAGGTTGCTGACAAATTAGAGAAACCAACTGATAAGGAGCCAAGTCCTGTTAAAGAAACAGTCGATGAAAAAGAAAAGCCTTTCGAAAAAGAATCTAGCCCCGTTAAAGAGGTTGCTGACAAATTAGAGAAACCAACTGATAAGGAGCCAAGTCCTGTTAAACCAACAGTCGATGAAAAAGAAAAGCCTTTCGAAAAAGAATCTAGTCCCGTTAAAGAGGTTGCTGACAAATTAGAGAAACCAACTGATAAGGAGCCAAGTCCTGTTAAAGAAGCAGTTGATGAAAAAGCAAAACCTTTCGAAAAGGAACCTAGCCCCGTAAAGGAGGCAATTGATAAATCAGAGAAACCAACTGGTAAGGAACCAAGTCCAGTTATAGAAAAAGAACCTAGTCCCGTTAAGGAGACAGTTGAAACATCAGAAAAACCGATAAGCAAGGAGCCAAGTCCTGTTAAAGAAACTGCTGATGACAAAGCAAAACCTTTCGATAAAGAACCTAGTCCTGTTAAGGAGACAATTGATAAATTAGAAAAACCAATCAGTAAGGAGCCAAGTCCTGTTAAAGAAACCGCTGATGACAAAGCAAAACCTTTCGAAAAAGAACCTAGCCCCGTTAAAGACGTTGCTGAGAAATTAGAGAAACCAACTGATAAGGAGCCAAGTCCTGTTAAAGCAACAGTCGATGAAAAAGAAAAGCTTTTCGAAAAAGAACCTAGCCCCGTTAAAGAGGTTGCTGATAAATTAGAGAAACCAACTGATAAGGAGCCAAGTCCTGTTAAAGAAACAGTCGATGAAAAAGAAAAGCCTTTCGAAAAAGAATCTAGCCCCGTTAAAGAGGTTGCTGACAAATTAGAGAAACCAACTGATAAGGAGCCAAGTCCTGTTAAAGAAACAGGCGATGAAAAAGAAAAGTCTTTCGAAAAAGAATCTAGCCCCGATAAAGAGGTTGCTGACAAATTAGAGAAACCAACTGATAAGGAGCCAAGTCCTGTTAAAGAAAAAGAACCTAGTCCCGTTAAGGAGACAGTTGAAACATCAGAAAAACCAATCAGTAAGGAGCCAAGTCCTGTTAAAGAAACCGCTGATGACAAAGCAAAACCTTTCGAAAAAGAACCTAGCCCCGTTAAAGACGTTGCTG
The DNA here is from genome assembly GCF_061535395.1 of Colias eurytheme. Classification (NCBI taxonomy): domain Eukaryota; kingdom Metazoa; phylum Arthropoda; class Insecta; order Lepidoptera; family Pieridae; genus Colias; species Colias eurytheme. The sequence goes on along the minus strand of NC_142998.1, from coordinate 681,846 downwards.
ACAAATTAGAGAAACCAACTGATAAGGAGCCAAGTCCTGTTAAAGGAACAGTTGATGAAAAAGCAAAACCTTTCGAAAAAGAACCTAGCCCCGTTAAGGAGACACTTGATAAATTAGCGCAACCAACCAGTAAGGAGCCAAGTCCTGTTAAAGAAATCGTTGATGACAAAGAAAAGCCTTTCGAAAAGGAACCTAGCCCCGTAAAGGAGGCAGTTGAGAAATCAGAGAAACCAACTGGTAAGGATCCAAGTCCAGTTATAGAAAAAGAACCTAGTCCCGTTAAGGAGACAATTGACACATCAGAAAAACCAATCAGCAAGGAGCCAAGTCCTGTTAAAGAAATTGCTGATGACAAAGCAAAACCTTTCGAAAAAGAACCTAGCCCCGTTAAAGAGGTTGCTGACAAATTAGAAAAACCAATTGAAAAAGAGCCAAGTCCTGTTAAAGAAACCTTTGATGACAAAGAAAAACCTTTCGAAAAGGAACCTAGCCCCGTAAAGGAGGCAATTGATAAATCAGAGAAACCAACTGGTAAGGAACCAAGTCCAGTTATAGAAAATGAACCTAGTCCCGTTAAGGAGACAATTGAAACATCAGAAAAACCAATCAGCAAGGAGCCAAGTCCTGTTAAAGAAACAGTTGATGAAAAAGCAAAGCCTTTCGAAAAGGAACCAAGTACCGTAATGGAGGCAATTGATAAATCAGAGAAACCAACTGGTAAGGAACCAAGTCCAGTTAAAGAAAAAGAACCTAGTCCCGTTAAGGAGACAATTGACACCTCAGAAAAGCCAATCAGCAAGGTGCCAAGTCCTGTTAAAGAAGTTGCCGATGAAAAAGCAAAACCTTTTGAAAAAGAACCTGTTCATGTTAAGGAGACAGTTGTTAAATTAGAAAAACAAATTGAAAAGGAGCCAAGTCCTGTAAAAGAAACAGCTGATGAAAAAGAAAAGCCTTTCGAAAAAGAACCTAGCTCCGTTAAGACGACAATTGATAAATTAGAAAAACCAATCAGTAAGGAGCCAAGTCTTGTTAAAGAAACCGCTGATGACAAAGCAAAACTTTCCGAAAAAGAACCTAGCCCCGTTAAAGAGGTTGCTGACCAATTAGAGAAACCAACTGAAAAGGAGCCAAGTACGGTTAAAGAAACCGCTGATTTCAAAGCAAAACCTTTCGAAAAAGAACCTAGCCCCGTTAAAGAGGTTGGTGACAAATTAGAGAAACCAACTGATAAGGAGTTAAGTCCTGTTAAAGAAACAGTTGATGAAAAAGCAAAACCTAGCCCCGTTAAGGAGACACTTGATAAATTAGCGCAACCAACCAGTAAGGAGCCAAGTCCTGTTAAAGAAATCGTTGATGACAAAGAAAAGCTTTTCGAAAAGGAACCTAGCCCCGTAAAGGAGGCAGTTGATAAATCAGAGAAACCAACTGGTAAGGATCCAAGTCCAGTTATAGAAAAAGAACCTAGTCCCGTTAAGAAGACAATTGACACATCAGAAAAACCAATCAGCAAGGAGCCAAGTCCTGTTAAAGAAATTGCTGATGACAAAGCAAAACCTTTCGAAAAAGAACCTAGCCCCGTTAAAGAGTTTGCTGACAAATTAGAGAAATCAACCGATAAGGAGCCAAGTCCGGTTAAAGGAACAGTTGATGATAAAGAAAAGCCTTTCGAAAAAGAACCTAGCTCCGTTAAAGAGGTTACTGACAAATCAGAAAAACCAACTGATAAGGAGCCAAGTCCTGTTAAAGAAGCAGTTGATGAAAAAGCAAAACCTTTCGAAAAGGAACCTAGCCCCGTAAAGGAGGCAATTGATAAATCAGAGAAACCAACTGGTAAGGAACCAAGTCCAGTTGTAGAAAAAGAACCTAGTCCCGTTAAGGAGACAGTTGAAACATCAGAAAAACCGATAAGCAAGGAGCCAAGTCCTGTTAAAGAAACTGCTGATGACAAAGCAAAACCTTTCGATAAAGAACCTAGTCCTGTTAAGGAGACAATTGATAAATTAGAAAAACCAATCAGTAAGGAGCCAAGTCCTGTTAAAGAAACCGCTGATGACAAAGCAAAACCTTTCGAAAAAGAACCTAGCCCCGTTAAAGACGTTGCTGACAAATTAGAGAAACCAACTGATAAGGAGCCAAGTCCTGTTAAAGCAACAGTCAATGAAAAAGAAAAGCCTTTCGAAAAAGAACCTAGCCCCGTTAAAGAGGTTGCTGATAAATTAGAGAAACCAACTGATAAGGAGCCAAGTCCTGTTAAAGAAACAGTCGATGAAAAAGAAAAGCCTTTCAAAAAAGAATCTAGCCCCGTTAAAGAGGTTGCTGACAAATTAGAGAAACCAACTGATAAGGAGCCAAGTCCTGTTAAACCAACAGTCGATGAAAAAGAAAAGCCTTTCGAAAAAGAATCTAGTCCCGTTAAAGAGGTTGCTGACAAATTAGAGAAACCAACTGATAAGGAGCCAAGTCCTGTTAAAGAAGCAGTTGATGAAAAAGCAAAACCTTTCGAAAAGGAACCTAGCCCCGTAAAGGAGGCAATTGATAAATCAGAGAAACCAACTGGTAAGGAACCAAGTCCAGTTATAGAAAAAGAACCTAGTCCCGTTAAGGAGACAGTTGAAACATCAGAAAAACCGATAAGCAAGGAGCCAAGTCCTGTTAAAGAAACTGCTGATGACAAAGCAAAACCTTTCGATAAAGAACCTAGTCCTGTTAAGGAGACAATTGATAAATTAGAAAAACCAATCAGTAAGGAGCCAAGTCCTGTTAAAGAAACCGCTGATGACAAAGCAAAACCTTTCGAAAAAGAACCTAGCCCCGTTAAAGACGTTGCTGACAAATTAGAGAAACCAACTGATAAGGAGCCAAGTCCTTTTAAAGAAACAGTTGATGAAAAAGCAAAACCTTTCGAAAAAGAACCTAGCCCCGTTAAGGAGACACTTGATAACTTAGCGCAACCAACCAGTAAGGAGCCAAGTCCTGTTAAAGAAATCGTTGATGACAAAGAAAAGCCTTTCGAAAAGGAATCTAGCCCCGTAAAGGAGGCAGTTGAGAAATCAGAGAAACCAACTGGTAAGGATCCAAGTCCAGTTATAGAAAAAGAACCTAGTCCCGTTAAGGAGACAATTGACACATCAGAAAAACCAATCAGCATGGAGCCAAGTCCTGTTAAAGAAATTGCTGATGACAAAGCAAAACCTTTCGAAAAAGAACCTAGCCCCGTTAAAGAGGTTGCTGACAAATTAGAAAAACCAATTGAAAAAGAGCCAAGTCCTGTTAAAGAAACCTTTGATGACAAAGAAAAACCTTTTGAAAAGGAACCTAGCCCCGTTAAGGAGGCAATTGATAAATCAGAGAAACCAACTGGTAAGGAACCAAGTCCAGTTATAGAAAACGAACCTAGTCCCGTTAAAGAGACAATTGAAACATCAGAAAAACCGATCAGCAAGGAGCCAAGTCCTGTTAAAGAAACAGTTGATGAAAAAGCAAAGCCTTTCGAAAAGGAACCAAGTACCGTAATGGAGGCAATTGATAAATCAGAGAAACCAACTGGTAAGGAACCAAGTCCAGTTAAAGAAAAAGAACCTAGTCCCGTTAAGGAGACAATTGACACCTCAGAAAAGCCAATCAGCAAGGTGCCAAGTCCTGTTAAAGAAGTTGCCGATGAAAAAGCAAAACCTTTTGAAAAAGAACCTGTTCATGTTAAGGAGACAGTTGTTAAATTAGAAAAACAAATTGAAAAGGAGCCAAGTCCTGTAAAAGAAACAGCTGATGAAAAAGAAAAGCCTTTCGAAAAAGAACCTAGCTCCGTTAAGACGACAATTGATAAATTAGAAAAACCAATCAGTAAGGAGCCAATTCTTGTTAAAGAAACCGCTGATGACAAAGCAAAACCTTCCGAAAAAGAACCTAGCCCCGTTAAAGAGGTTGCTGACCAATTAGAGAAACCAACTGAAAAGGAGCCAAGTACGGTTAAAGAAACCGCTGATTTCAAAGCAAAACCTTTCGAAAAAGAACCTAGCCCCGTTAAAGAGGTTGGTGACAAATTAGAGAAACCAACTGATAAGGAGTTAAGTCCTGTTAAAGAAACAGTTGATGAAAAAGCAAAACCTAGCCCCGTTAAGGAGACACTTGATAAATTAGCGCAACCAACCAGTAAGGAGCCAAGTCCTGTTAAAGAAATCGTTGATGACAAAGAAAAGCCTTTCGAAAAGGAACCTAGCCCCGTAAAGGAGGCAGTTGATAAATCAGAGAAAACAACTGGTAAGGATCCAAGTCCAGTTATAGAAAAAGAACCTAGTCCCGTTAAGGAGACAATTGACACATCAGAAAAACCAATCAGCAAGGAGCAAAGTCCTGTTAAAGAAATTGCTGATGACAAAGCAAAACCTTTCGAAAAAGAACCTAGCCCCGTTAAAGAGTTTGCTGACAAATTAGAGAAATCAACCGATAAGGAGCCAAGTCCGGTTAAAGGAACAGTTGATGATAAAGAAAAGCCTTTCGAAAAAGAACCTAGCCCCGTTAAAGAGGTAACTGACAAATCAGAAAAACTGACCAGTAAGGTCCCAAGTCCTGTTAAAGAAAAAGTTGATGAAAAAGCAAAACCTTTCGAAAAGGAACCTAGCCCCGTTAAGGATACAATTGATAAATTAGAGCAACCAACTGGTAAGGAGCCAAGCCCTGTTAAAGAATCAGTTGCGGACAAAGGGAAATTTTTCGATAAGGAACCGATTCTCGTTAAAAAGGTTAGTGATAAATTAGAACAACCAACTGAAAGGGAGCCAAGCCCTGTTAAAGAAACAGTTGATGATAAAGAAAAACGTGTCGAAAAAGAACCTCGTCCCGTTAAAAAGGTAATTGATGAATTAGAGCAACCCTATGGTAAGGAATCAAGCCCAGTTAAACAATCTGTTGAAGATAAAGAGAAGTCTTTCCAAAAAGAACCTTTAGAACTAGACACATCATCACTAAGAGGGACGGTTTTAGAATCAACTAAGTTTGAAACTTCTACATTCGATATGCCTTCCGAAATTGAATTGATTTCGGATAATTTGAAGCAACATGGATTTAAATCATTTGGTAAAATGAAAACCGATACGAATGTTCTTAAAGAATCAATAACTGAAAATAGCATATGCTTAAAAAGAAAAAGAACAATTACCACAATTACTCAATACTTTGTTAATTTATCAGAGAATATTAAAAAAACTGTTATTGTCAAAAGATGTTTGACGGAGGATGAATATCCTGATGGAAATATTGTGTTTAGCAAAGCCGAAGATACTTCAACATTTGATGAAGTAATCACCCCAACGGAAAAGTTAGATATAATTAAGCAATTTGAATTACCAATTGATCAAGGAAAAATACAGTTTAATGGTCAAACAAATGGCGACCTCTTAGAGAAACACAAAATATTCGATAGTAAGGGAAGTCTACCCGAGGACCACGACCTTATGTCTAGGAGCCTATACCAGCAACAAAAGCATACATTAGAAGATTCTATCAGCGGTGAAATAAATGCAAAAATTGAAAAAGAAACGAAAATAATTAAATCATCATCCGATGTCTTAACTGAAAGCACAATATCTTATAGTAGCTCTGAAGACGTGTCCAAGGAAGTTAGCTTAGAAGAAAAATATAGTTTTGAAAGTACAGAAAAAGATAAGAAAACAACGAGCACCAAGACAGCAAAACAATTGGAAAAACATCTACAAAAATCGGATAAAATAGAGCAAGACCGAATACCACCCACACAAATGGTGACTGACAATTCAGAAGATGCTGTACAATTAATGGAGTCCATTAAAAAAGCATTTACTGATGATATTATACAGCAAGGCATTAAAACTGAAAGTACTGAATCCTTAGTAGTTCATTCGGAAATTGACAGAGTGTCTACACCACCAACTGTACCTGTCAGTCCTCTTCCGAAGACTCCCAGTGCTTTTTATGACGTTAAAATGAGCGATGGGGTTCAGAGCGAGATTTCATATGATAAATCAGAGGGTAGTGAAGAGACAATTACAAAAATTGTACACGTTGGCGAGGACGTCCTTACACAAAAAATTTCTACATCGACAGAAAAGGTACCGAAGACCATTAGAAGTACGACAGAGAGTGATGATAGTTCTGATATACAAGCTCTAACGCAAACCGTAGGCAAAATCAAGACGGAAACTGATACTGTCACAAAGATAATAAAAGAAGGTGAAAATGTTGTTACCCAAACAATAACAACTGTAACAACAAAAGAAATAATTTCCAAAGAGGATGGAACTCCACAAAACGTTAAAACAACTATAGAAACGACAACTTTGAGTAGAAGTTCAGATGGCTCTACAACCACAACAAAGGACACTCAAACATTATTATCTGAATGTTCTTCTAGTCTTAGATCTACATCTCAAATGGATATTTTAACTAAAGACGACACCGTGGACAAAGACAGCATAGGATCTCGAGATGAGAGTCACCAAACGGAATCAAGTGGCTATGAGGAAGATAAGGAACCAAAACGAAAATATAAAACCCAAGAAGCCCAGTGGGAAACTGATGATCATGATAATGTTGAAGATACAACTATAGACACGGATGTAAGTAAACGTGTAATTAAAGAAAATGGTATTGATGTAGTAGAAACAATAACAACAGTTACTAAAAAAGAAACATTAAGAGTAGAAGATAATAAAAAAGTTATAAAAACAACAATTGAGACAAATATTTGTAAAGAAAAGCCTGACGGTTCCAAGGATATACAGAAGAAGGTAGAAGTAAGAACTGAAGAATTAACTACTGATGGAAGTAATAATATTGAAAAAATTATTGATGGCCTAAATATATATGAAGATCCAGAAGAAAATGTTTCCACAAAAGTCGAAAATATATTTGAAGAGGGTATGTCAATTAAGAGAACAATTACCACAAAAGTAATTAAAACTAAATATGCTGATACTGAAGGGCATGTAAAAAAAATGAAAACCCTTACGACTGTGACTACGACTGACCAATATCCTGATGGTTCTTCCAATACAAAAGTAGATAGTAGTATATCTGTTATAGACCTCAGCGCACCTGATCTTCTAGATAGTGTAGAATTAAAAGATTTTACAATACTAGAAGACAAACAAGTAAATACAGAAAAGCAAGAAAAAAGCATAATTATAAATGGACAAAATGCTCAGCAGATCGTAACAATAACAACGACTAAAGAAATTTTATCATCAATTGATAAGTTAAGAAAAAAAATAAAAACAACGGTTGAAACTGTCACTGAATCTATGTTACCGGAAGGTATTGTTGAGGTTACAAGAGATGTAAAGGTTTCTATTTCAGACTATCAAAGTGATGACGACACACAAAGCTTTGAAGGCTTTACTGCAGAGAAGGATCCTCAAGAAGAATGCAAAAAATACTATGAAACTATTGTTGTGAATGGTGAAACCATTAAGAGGATAAGAACTGTAACTATAATTAAACAATACTTTAACAATATAGAAACAAACATTAGGAGAACAAAAACTACTACAAAGGAAGTTACCGAAGATGAGTACCCCGATGGTTCTATCGTTTCAAAAACAAGCGAAAAAGTATCTATAACAGATGAACCATTGGAACTTTTTGCCAAGATTCAACCCAAAATAACATTACTCGAAGGCTCTTGTGAAGATGATGAAAGCAAAGCTAAAGTGCTTGATTCCACGAATATCGAAAATGAAGACAACAAAGATGTGAATATAGAAACCAAAGAAAATTTTGTAACTAAAGATGGAAAGTTACTTAAGCAAATAGTAACAACAACTACAACTAAAGAAATGATATCTTCGGCAAATGAACCTACAAAGAAAATCAAAATAACGGTAGAAACTATTACTGAAACTGAGCTACCTAACGGAACAATTGAAGTGTTGAAAGATGTGAAAGTATCAATTGCAGAACTCGATAAAGAAAAAATGGATGTCAACTTTGCAGACTATACAGAATTCGGTGAACCACATACTGAAACAGATTCCAAATCTGAACAATTATTAGAAAATGGAATCGAAATAACTAGGACTACAACCATAACGACTATCAAACAACAATACCAAAGTAATAAAACCTATTCAAGAAAAGCTAAAACTACAGTTAGAACTACTGTAGAAGACCAGTATCCTGATGGCACAATTGTAACAAAAAAGAGTGAAAAAGTATTAATTGAAGATATTTATTCAGAAATAACGCCTACTGATGATGATTTACAATCTGCTGAAATTTATGAGGATACTGAAATTGTAGAAGATACGTCAGAAGAATCCGATATTAAAAACGAAATTATTCATCAAAATTCTTTGATTATAAAACGCACTACTACAACTAATACAAAACGGGAAACATTAGCCTCATCTGATAAAAATATCCGACGTTTGAGGACAACAGTTGAAACTATTACTGAAGATGAATATCCAGACGGTTCCATAGAAACAACAAGGGACGTTAAAATAACTATATCTGAATATCAAAAAGCTTCTGATAGTGACTTGCAAGCTGCTTTGGAAGGTTTTATATCTACGGGAAAAACAAAATCCTTTGTTGATAAAAAAACAAACATTCTAACAATTGATGGTGAAAAAGTAACACAACATGTAACTACTTATATAACCAAGGAAGAACTAAAAAATAAAAATTCAAATGAAACAGCAGTTAAGACAGTTACCGAAACAGTAACTGAAAATATTAAAAACGATGGGGCCATTGAAACAACAAAAGACGTCAGGACACAAATAGTTTATTTACCCATGGGAACCTCGTTTGAAGACCTATCACCGGAACTAGAAGAGAAATTAACACAAAAAATTCCTGAATCAAGAAATGAACAGTTAAAGAAAGATGATAAACCAGTTGTTGCGGAATTAAAAATAGTTCCAGCAGAAATTAAAGTTGATCAAACAGAATCAAAAGGAAAGAAACGGTCACCTGTTGGGGAAATAACCACGGAAACTGAAACTTTTACAAAATTAATTAAAGATGGTGATAACGAAATCACACAAACTATTACTGTAGTTACAACAAAGGAGGTAATAAGCCCTGAAAAAGTTAAAGTCACAGTTGAAACAACTACTGTAAGTAAAGGAAGTGATGGAGTCACAAAAACTACAAAATCAACAAAAACTACGATCTCCGAGTTCAAAGAAGAATATGAAGAAATTATTGATACTGGTGAAAGTGAAAAATCATTTTCTAAATATTCGTCGAAGGCAGGAGACATGCGAAGTTCTTCAGCAGCTAGTGACGATTTAGACCATCCAGGTATGTCAACTCCGCCTTCAGATATAAGTTCGAGAGAATCTAGAGCGGCTACTCACGTATGGGGAACAGAAAGTAGTGGGATGTACTATAGTGATGAAGATGGTCAGGCAAGTCCCAGCAGTACTAAATCACAAATAGCACACTCTCCAAGATCAAATCTTAGTTTTGAATTAGATGCTAAACAGAAAGAGCAAGATGATCCTATGTCCATGTCTATTTATGGAAAATTGCCAGGGGATGATTATGAAATGAGCACGTCAGCAAAAACTACTGATATATTTTATACCGGAGAACCTTCAATCAAAAAAGTAACAGATGACTTTTTAACACATGAAAAAATAGACTCTGACACATTTAAAGACAGTGAAGACGTATCAGTCTCCTCATTTTTAAAAGAAGCCGATAAACAGTTTGAAAAAGCTATAGAAGAGCACAAAAAGATTAGTGGCTTGACAGTTATTTCAAGTATAACAGCGAAATATGAACTTGACCATGAAATTCCACCTACTGGGCAGCAAACTTCAAAAATGGAAGAATCAGTGGTTTCTCTAAAGGATTTCAAGTCAGACTCAAAGAAATCAGTTCCACCCCACGAACAAAAGTCAGAAAAACCTAAAGATTCAAAGGGACATGGCTCAACCAAAGATCCAATTGAATCGTGGGGAAAACCGCTTGGTCTGCCTAGCCCAATTCTGCCTTCTGATGGAAAAAGCACTCCTAAGAAATTAGTGACGAATTCTTCGGTTACTAATAAAAATAAAATAAATCAAGAAAAGAGCAAGGAAGCTAAGACCGGTTCAGAATCTCCTAGTAAGAAGAAATCTCCTGCGCCTATATATATGGACTTAACTTATGTTCCGCATCATGGAAATTCTTACTATTCTGCTATTGAATTTTTCAAAAGAGTACGAGCACGATATTATGTATTTTCCGGAACCGAACCGTCGAAGGAAATATACAATGCTCTATTGGACGCTAAAAAAACATGGGAAGATAAAGACTTAGGTATGTCCATTATTAACGTCATGTTTAATCATTAAGTCATGAAATATGTTACTACAAAAGTTATAATTTTTTTTTGTATAATTTTAAATCTATTTTTTTTTTCCAGAAGTCACAATTATTCCCACTTATGACACAGACGTCCTCGGCTACTGGGTAGCTGAGAACGAAGAAGCCCTCGAAAAATATAAAATAGATCTGTCACCTTCTGCCTCGCGATGCACTATCAATCTTCAAGACCATGAAACTTCGTGTGCAGCTTACAGACTCGAGTTCTAGGTGTCGGGTCTATTTGTAGCCTTCTCATCGAAGAAGTAGCCTCTGCTTTTGGATTTCTTCTGAGTGTAATTATTCAATTATCAAATATTGTACTTGAAATAATACACTCAGAAGCGCCACACACCCGAGGACGCTACTTCGTATGAGATAGTTTGCAAATAGATTCAATATTTGTGATATACGATAGACAGACAGACTGTTGTGAAATTCTTTTAAGCTGTAGATAAATATTTACTCAAAAACACGATTTGAACTTAACGTGTAAGCATAAGCGAAGAATGGATCCTAGTGAAACAAGAACTCGATCGCATCCAATACGAATCTCGACCTAAAAACAAAAACGTCCATTTTTTTCTAAAAATCTTTTCTAGTAGCGACATAAATGAATACATGCCATTTAAAATCTTATATTTCTGATAATATTTTTGAATTTGGTCTTATACAATCAGTAGTGCTTTTATATACGATTTTTAGCATAACCAGTCCATTTTGTTTAGCCAAAACACCGCTTGTGCGAAAAATCTAAATTTTTGAGAAATTATTTTGCTATCGCATTGTGAGTTTTAAAAGAGATTATGATAATGAAATGCGTGGAGTATTTATGCCACGAGCTTTAAACGGACGTGATCGTAATCGATACGATTATTGTAAGCGATGATGAAAACTGATTTGTTAAAATAACCTGAAGTACATAATTTTTTACGACCAGAGTCTAAGTCAAATATATAATGTCTTAAAAAGACAACGTGCATTCTGCACTTCATTGTTTGATAGAAGTAATATAATTGTTTCTAAAGTTTAGAAAGGCAAAAGTGGTTCGTAAACTTTAAAATAAATAATAAACCAGTGCTATCTGATGATTGAAAAAAAATCCTCAATTTTTTCAATAATTAGATAGTAATTAGATTTTGCACAAAAATAGTACTAATTGAATAACACTTTGTACTACATAGGAACGCTTAAAGGCCTGCGTTAATCGTTCTCATGTGTATTGTGTACAAGGGTTACGGACACTGCTGCAGTAGTCATGTGCTACATCGACTCACCGCCACTTTTGCCTCTCTAAACCAAAATGAGCCTAACACGATAGAGAGCTTAATTCATATTAAATAAAATGGTTTATTAGGACTACTAAAATTACAGCTGAGTTTTGTGTTGATATATGATTTTTATCTATATCTGTTAGATACATAGTTTTGATGTTGTTTTTTTCATGTTACGGTGACTCTAAAGTTAATCTTTTTTTACAAGTAAATATTAATATGTTTGATTTTGTACATTTAAATTTCTAGTCGAGTCCCAAATATATATAAAATAAATAGTATTATATGTTCCTATTTGTATTGATTTTTGACATTAATAATTTGTTATTAAATATTTATAATTGATATAATATACCTATTCCACTTAATGATAAATTCCTTAAATTGAATGTTTTGTACGAATGGTTCGCGCGAATGTGATCACACTACCGTCTAGTGTAGGACGTAAGCTGTACTCGGCCCGCTCTCGACTTCTGTTGTCGACCGAAGTGTTTCCATTGTTTCATTTTGCCAATAAAAATAAACTTTTATGTCAATTACGTTTAAGTCATCCATAGCGATAAGCTAATCTAATGGAATTCTACTATTGCTTTCTTTGCCAAACTACCTTTAAAATAGAAAAAATTCTGTATAATATTTCAAGCACCAGCACAATGTATTTACCTTAATGACGAAGATTCGTAACGATAAATTAACTATATGTCTATTTATTTTTTATGTTCGTATAGCGATTTATTTTTATCATATACGGCTATATATTGCATGTTGGTTTGTGTGGATGATTGTTGCTTTTAAACGAATGGACAAGGAAGGTGTAATTAGGTGTGATGGGATAAATGAGCATCGTACTGTACTGATATATCGTCTTAATTTACGTAACTACTTCAAGCATTCCGAAAAATTGCATTTACACTTGATTTTGGTTTCTTACCTACATTGAATAGTATCATAGACGATTTATTGTTTAACTTTGGCTATTAGCTTTTCATTGCTTTCTGAATAAAAAGAATATGATATATCAGTATTTTACGATGAATGCTTTTAAGAGTGCTAGTTTTTTAGCCTTCCTCTTGGCAATTTTTAAGATTTCTTTGGCTAACAAGCCTGCCCTGAGATTTACTATTGTATTTAATAGCTAGAACTCTAATTAATGCATAATATTAGGAATTATAAAATGTTGTTAATTAAGAATTGTATCAGCTTAGTGAACATCAATAGCTCTGAAAGTAAAATCATTATTGAAATTATTAAATGTTGCATTTTTCTAACCGTTATTGCGGACGTGTGTGTTAATTTTGTCTGCTGTTACAAAATTTATTATACTGTCTATAATAATGTTAATAATAAATAGAATTTGATGGATTTAATGTTCACAATTCTGAAATGTTTTAAAGACCAAACTACGCGTAATTTATAGTATTGTTTATTGTGATTTGAATTTGTGATTATATGGCTTTCGTTCCTATCGCTTCGCGTGATGGTTTATTACCGGAAACATATCACGTTATGTGTTTCGGTTCCTACTCTGTGTAATATGCGGGAGGCTTGTTTGTAGATAGGTAAATATCGGCCTGTAGATATTATGGATAATAGGGGAAGCTTATGTGGTGCTAACAACCTGATGTGGTGGGTATTGTACCTGAGCACGTCGGCGATAGACCGTCGTCGACTTGTTCAGGGTTAACACGCTAATGGTAAGGAGGACTGATTGTTTCAGTGATATTTCTTTTGATATTTCCACAGTGACGTGCTGTTTGAACATGTTTAATAATTTAAATAATGATATTAGTCCCTATGTGGATGTTAGGTATTTGTAACTATTATTATATTATGTAAATTAAAAAGGTAAAAAAATAAACCATTCATTGTATCAGTCACGTCGCTATTCCCCATTCAGCGTGTTTGGTGATGTATAAGAGATTCAAGTAAATAAAATTATAAAAATTATTGTGCTTTTTATTTCAACTCTACCTCACACATCTCAGAATTTTAAAATAGGTTCACTTACATAACATTTATTGTTTATTAACTGAGTCATAATACTACAATTATATGTTAATATGTATTACAGAAAGTTTCAATTTGCTGAACCTTTTTACTATTATACGTACTCCATTTATGATTGTGTCTTTTAAACATCGGTACACATCACTACATAGTATAAAACAAAATCCCTTTCTCGGTCCCTATATTCCTATGTATGCTGAAATCTTTAAAACTAAGCAACGGATTATGATGCGGTTTCTTTTAAATTCAAGAGAAAGGTTTTAGTATTATAATTTATTAGGTTTTAGACAAAGCGGGTGAAGACTGAAGCCACGGGCGGAAAGCTAGTATAAAATAAAACACACAAACTGTAGCGATCATTTTATTTACACAAAAACATTGGCACATGATTATTATTTATCTAATACATATAAATTATTAACAATTAACTTATCGACTATACTTTATTTTATTATATTTAGAACTATAGAAAAATAGATTTCATATTTGCAATTAATACATCAATAAACATTTATTTTAATTTAATACTTGATTAATCACAATTGTATCATCAATTACGCAGTAAATAAGACACAGCCCTATTTGATAAAAATATTGTTTGTACAAAAATCTAAAGTAAGACTAGATCGGATTTACAACAAGAGGAAATAAAATAATAAAATATTGCGTCACCTTAACATTAAGGCATTATAACATAATATATTTTAATACACATGGTATTTTAATGGTTGAACCATGGACGTATAAAAAAATACGGACGCCGTATTACGAACAAACAACGTGAAGCCACCATAGTAAGCTAGCGATCGTGTAAAGACAATAAACACGCACACATTCTCACCATAGTAAGCTAGTCGGCCGCCATTACGTCGTGAACTACCGACTGATTAACTGCGTCACTGTTTCACAAAAAATATTTAAAATGCCGTCTTGCGTGGTTAAATGGTGTCGCGACAGTACAATTTTAAATAACAAAACACAAGGGATTACATTCCACAGGGAAGCAAGTTATTTCTTTTATGTTTTAATGACAAAATTATTACGGCAAAATTTATAGAAAAAAATACAGCCGCCATTGTCATCAAGACAACTGTTGCCATGGCAACATGGCACACACACATGGATGTTTCGCCGCCATTACTAGGCTTCACTCAATGTTTAGGCGATATACCGTCCGTCTTTTTTTATACGTCCATGGGTTGAACAATAAAATTATTTTAAGCTCCGTAAGTCCAAAAATATTTTTTAAAATGTAAATGACTTTTATCTAGATATTATTTACGAATACGTGTAGAAAATCATATTAAAACATAAATACTTAATTAATATTACAAATTTGTATTTTAATCCGTAATATTGGAATATTACACACCATTTTTATATTTAATTATGATGGCACTTAATGTCTAAAAACATAAATTAGTTTACGTATTTGGCTTGTTATAAATGAATAATAAAAATAATATTATACTGTTTATAATATTTATTACATTATCTAACTACATAGCATAGGTTCCTTGAGGCAGTGATGTCGAATGCTTTTTTAATTATTATAATCCGATTCCTAAAAATAATAGATACAAACCCGATTTCCAAAACACAGGTTGTTATAATTAATGAAAAAAAACATCAATCCTATAAAAAGCCTAGTAGTTATGAATGATATTTTTATTATTTAAACTTTAAGCTAGCTTCACGAACACTTAAAGACAAAAATGGTCCCATGTTTACTTTAAAATCACTTGGCTTTGAATCCATTCAAATCTAATAAATAATACTACTCTAGCTCAATTCCACATTGTCTAACAATTAAAAAGTTAGATGTATAAATTATCACTTTATCTGACAAATATACTTAACTAAAATGTATAACTTGATAAAATTAGTCAAAAGTTTTAAGCGTTGGTGAATATATCGGATTCTTCCATATTATAAGTAACTAACTAACAATGAAATCATAAAAAAACATGGCGGATTGTTCTCCGAAATATATTTTTCTATCCTATCCAACTTTATTATCCCCAATTTTATTTTTTCCCTATTTATTCCGCCGAGTTAGATCTTAATAAATTTTTAATATGATTCATATTAAAAATCAAAAATTGACGAGTTTTATACTTTTTTCCGTGTTTCATCTAAATCCATTTACTATCAACTTTATTTATTCCGATTTTTCCTCTTTCTTTTATCACTTGAACCTCATATCATCAGGTTTCCGTATGAAGTAGGCGACTCTATCAAGCGGCACTTTGTACTCGTGCATCCAGCGATTGCCCTTCCGAAGGGACCCGTCGATGCCGTCCTGCCAGAGTCCACTGGGTAGGTATACTGGAAAATATAAATTATTTTTTTATTTTATTTATTTTATTTATTAAACATATTTCTTACATGAAATAATTTACATTAATGATGCAATCATAAAGTTCAAGTTTAAGAATTATGAATATAATATTGCTGGTGGAGGTTGAATTGTCAATATAAATAGTATGTAAAAGAACAAAAAAAATTGCTCAATGCGAGAGTTTGGTTTGTGTCGATATGGCGAAAGACGCAGGCTCGAATCTCGCTACTGCTTGTGTAAATAATTTTGATTAAAAAATCTAATTAATGACAACTACTGAACAAACAGCTTCATAGTTTATCCCCATCTGCATGGAGACTACTATCCCCATCTCCACGATGTTCAAACAAAACCTTCTCACATCACCTAACTACAGTAACAAGCCTCACCCTCCCGCACACCTCGCTTATTAACTAAGTGTGTGTGTGTATATCCTCACCCTCCCGCACGGTACTACCGCGCCGCAGCACGGGCGCCACCACGATGTCCCCCCCCACAGCGAACTCGTCGCGCACCTGCAGCGCCGCCTCGCCCTCCGCGCGTAGCCACAGCGGACGCACCAATGGCAGGCCCTCCTCTAGGGCTTCGCGCTTGTATTTTAGGAAGAGGGGAGTGACCTGGAAGCGCAAAAAGATATCAAACTTGAAATTAATAGATTTATTAAGCTATTGCATAGCTTCTATCGCGGGCCTTGAGCGCGGGGACCGAATCCAGAAATTTCGTAACGAAAAAACCTCACGCTCCCCACTCCGACGGGCGCGGAGGTGTGGCTTGAAGGCATAGCATGCAATAGCTTTACCGCGGCAGACCCCGAGTGCCACACGTCTTTTGTTGTTTTTGAAAACATAAAATACTTAAAAGGATAAAATATAAAACAGCAACAAAAAAGGCTTAAACTATAACTTAATAACTCGATAGATACGATACAAAATAAATAAAATTAAAAAAAAGAACTCACCAGTTTTTGTCGCAACAGTGTCAAATTTTTGGCCATCTCCAGAACCCTCTCGTCGTTATATTTACTCGGTAAATGCGTAAACTTCATCACTGGCAAGAAGGTCGCCAGTTGCAACCACCGCATATATAGCTCCTTCTCTGGTAATGCTATACCGTTTTCTTGCGTTGTGTTCGTTCCATTTGCATCCAAAGATCCCTTAGCTGATGGCAGGAATTGTTCACTTCCAGGCCAATAAATATCACCACCTACTGCTCCCGGCATTATAAACGGATACCCGTTCACACCATACGTTAACATCGTCGGTATCACTGATTGCAAAGCTTCCCAACTCGACTCGAAAGGCGGCAACGACACAAATATCGGAGGCCTCGGCAAACTCACAGCCGAAGACACCCCAATTATATTCAAATTCTTCTCAAACGCCTTTATGAATGCAGTTTTGTACTGATCAGGGTTGATTAATCGTTTCTCGCATCTATAGTAGTACGGCATATCGTATGCGGTTCCTAAATCGAAATAGAACGAGTCGATGTGATATTCGTCCATAACCACCTGTAGTTTATCGTAAATCCAAGCTTTCGCTCTTTCGTCTGTTACGTCTAAAACCCCCGCGCTATCAACTGATTTGAAGCGAGTCAAAGCTGGTATTCGTCTATCCCCATTCCTTTCTGTAATGAGCAATCTCTTTTGTACTGTGTCAGCAAAATTTTCACTTTCCGTACTGATAAACGGTTGCACTGTGAACGCGACTTTGAAACCTCTGCGATGCAATTTATCTACTGTCGTATTAAGAGTGCTGAAACGCTTCACATCAACTTTGAAATCACCAATCTCATCTTGCCAAAACTCATTCACTAGCACGTGACCCTGTTTCAGAAAGCCCAAATCGATGACATCTTCCGTGTATTTAGAAATTGTTTCTGCTAGTAGTTCATGTTTGAATCTGGGTGCTATTTGCCACACTGGTTCTGATATTAACGATTCTAGGGTTTGCATATCGGCTGGTTTTAGTCCATCCCATAGAGGAGCTCTTCTGTGACTGTGGATTGAAGAATGCAACGATTTCATGTCCATCGAAGTGCAAATATTGTACCTCATTTCTGGAAATTCAGTTAATTTATTGGCGTACGCAAACTCGTCGAACTGCGCTTTAATGCAAATCTGTTTTTTCCCATTGTTCACTGCTAAGTATAGTGGAGTTTCGTCATCTATGATGATGGCTGCGCCTTTAGAGTTGATGAAGTATCGTGTGAGGACATTGCTGAGTTGTGACTTCTGCATGTCTCCAGTAATGAAGGGAGTGTAGTCGATGGCTCCAGAGTCGAGAGGCCATGTAAGGTTGATGGATTGGCCACCACCGTACCAGTGTACTTTGGTTTCGCTCCAATCGAAGCAGTCGTTTGGAGTTATATCTGTAATCATTTATTGTTAATTTTTAAACTACTTTATTATGTTGATTACATAATAGCAAAGAGAATATTGTGTATAAGTTAGTATTTGACTTTTTTTATACAGAACATGTAGAAACTAGAAAATTATATTATAATTTATATTTTATGCATTTAGAATGTACAACGGTTGAAATTTGTAGCAACAAACAAATTATTCTTCGGTAAATTATTATCTATAATAATATTTCGGTAAATTATTATCTATAATAATTATTCTTCGGTAAATTATTATCTATAATAATTTACTGAAGAATAATTTGTTGTATAGATAGGTACAACAATAATATTTCAACATTACAAATGATAAAAATAACAATTACTTACATTCACAAAAAAAAAATAACAAAGAACTCACCATGTCTTAAAGCCTTCCAATGCACAGAGTAACACGTGGTATTATCGACCCCAGGGTCGTGCGGCAGACACTTGAGGTAGAAGCGCAGATTGTTGAGCCATTCCAGGCACTCGGAGCCGTCCGAGAGACGGTGCTCCGGTAAGCAGGGGAAGGCTTTTTGCTTGCCGTGGAGGTCGACAGCTGGAGAAATAATATCGAATTAAATTATTTGGGAAATCTATACTAATATTATAAAGCAGAAGAGTTTGTTTATTTGTTACGCGCTAATCTCGGGAACTACTGGTCCGATTTGAAAAATTCTTTCGGTGTTAGATAGCCCATTTATCGAGGAAGGTTATAGGCTATTATATATCATCACGCTAAGACCAACAGGAGCAGAGCAATGCGGATGAAACCGCGTGGCACAGCTAGTATCTAATAATGTTAAAACGTGTACACTATAGAATAAAATAGATGGTGTAACGGTTTGTGGTTTAATTAAAAATTACATACAATTACAATGACAATTATGTTTTACAATGTTATTAAATTATTCATTCCTATCTTTATATCCTTATTATATGAAATATTTGTCACATTGTGAAAAAATAAATAAACAATAAACATGCTTATAAAAATTAGTATGTCAATTTGTTGACAAATTGTGCAAACGGGAAATAAATTTTATAAAACATTGTAACCACAATTTCGACAAATAAATTTTCATTTCATTTCAAATAAACTTAAGTAGATTAAACCAAGTTTTAAACATAAAATGTGCCAAGCACCCTGCACGTTGCCAGTTGCGTGATACAGGTAAGTATCGATTACTTCACGTGTTTAGAGATTTAAAACCACATCCGTCATATATTAATTTATTAATTAGATCGTACAGTTTTAGTTAAATATGATGTTTTAATCCGTGATTATCTTCCAGTTCGACTAGTCAATCATTAAACAAGAATTATCTGTAAATATCCACTATATCAACTGCAGGCACTTTATTAAGACTTCCTATAAAAAAAAAGTGAAGTCCCTTGTGGGGTAAGGGGCAGATGCATTATTCATACATCTGTTTCACTGATCGATTTTCTTTAGGGACAAGTAGGTGATCAGCCTTCTGTGTCCTGCCAGACCGAGACATTTTTTTTTTCTTCGTCTCCACCGGGAATCGAACCCAGGACCCCTCGGTTCTACGCTCACGCGTCAACCACTGTACCAAGGAGGCGGTCAAGACTTCCTATACTACACTATATTTAGTGATGGTGATGATGATGAAACTTACCAAGATTAGCTCTCAGTATCTCAACATCATCTGCATTAAATATCCTTATAAGTCTCTTCGGTTCGTTGAACTGTACGCTTTCAAAGTACGCCTTAGTGAGAGCTTTCTGTTGATATAGCGTGTAAGCAAATCCTATGAAGAATGCTACTGCAAGAAACATTAGTAGCACGAACGCTCGTAATTTGTAGTCTGTCGGCTTTTTCCTCATCTTTTGCGGGATACTCTGTAATTTTAAAGTAAGTTTTATTAGTGAATGGTCCATTACTAGTATGTAAGTAGTTTAAAATAAACGATTATCTATCTAAAAATGTTTGGTGAAAATTGTTTTTTTTTTTCATACACCTTCTTGAAACTTTAATAAAAACAGTTTTGCCTATCATGCATTTTTCCCCGATAATTTATATTACGTAGTAACGTTTCTGTAATTAATTCTTATACAAAATCGTGTTTATTAGAAATTGCGTTAAGAATTATTTTTCTTAATACATAATTGCTCCCATGCGAAGCTGTACCCAATCCTTATTATTGTAATCCATACCACAGATTAGATAATAGTTACTTCGTAACAGATACATCACTCCCATACAAAAGCTAAAATACCTACGCTATATTTACCTACAAAATGCGCCGCAACTCGGCTGCAGTAAGAAATGTACTCTACGAACACGCACCGAGAAGTGAGTTTCCCGCGCACGCCGCGTGATTGCGTCATCAAACGAAAACTTTAGGGTTGTACCACAGGTTGTACCGAGCGCGTAAATTAAACACAGAGTTGCTGAAACACTTAATTTTTTATTGTTTACATTATACAATAAAAAAAAATGAAATCTTATTGATAGTAGTTGTTTCCTTCGGTTTCACCCGCGTGGACCCGCTATATGTGTCTCGTGGATAAAAAGTAGCCTGGTAGGTTTGTGAGTTTCTTTGTTACTGCGTGGCTCCGACTCCGTACTCCGAACTCCCGACACCCGTCCGGACATCGCAATAACCGGGCATCTTGGTAGCGAGCGCGGGAAACGTGACGCGGGTGCGCAGTCTCGCGTGTGCCAACCAACTGCCGCTTGGGTCGGTACCGACCTACTGTGCGGTAGGCGCTTATAGCGCGACCTTGAGCGAGTGACGGAGGCCTGGGGGGTAACCGGCACCTTTAGAATAACAGTCTTATTATGGGTACGTTTTGTTGCGTTCACAAAATAATCTTACTTTTTTGGCACCGGGACCTTCTAAAACATATGAAAACCAATTGCAACAAGACTGTTTCGAGCGGTTTCGAGACGTCAATCGAAAAATTGGAACCGGCACGCTCTCTTTGACATTTAGCATTCTTGTTATAATGTCAATAATGACAGTTTTAAGCAATTTTAGTGAAGTTGTAAATATGGAACTTTTATAACATTATTTTGAATATTATTAAAAGAATACACATCAAATTTATGTGAAACGTATGTAGTTGGAAATCTATTTAATAAATGAAGCTTTTAAAGAAGATAATACATTTATTATATTAAAAATGCAAAATTAACATAACTACATCGGGTTGTTCCAAGAAAAGGCTTCAAACCTTTTGATTTAAGAAGAATCGTGTAAATAATTTATTATTGCGAAGTGCGCAATCATCACGAGTCTCTACGAGATATGGGGGCAGCATATGAACAATCTTAAAATACAATTATAACCTACAGATTTATCTGTGTAAGATAAAAGTAATGTAAGTACCATACCCAATGCAAATCTTAAGAGTATATTTAAAAATACGTTTGTTTATGTACCTACACATTCTCCACTTGTTATTTCTCTATATAATAAAATGCAACCCTACTTATTCTCTAAACATAAATTTTATCTAATACCTACTTAATCTATAAAAGATTGTTTATTATTTCTTCTTGATTCAATATATTTTATCATGTTATATTATTTATATAATAAAACACTTAAAAGTAAATCTACACTCAAATGCACTACCCATATTATACTTATGTTAGGGATCTCATTTAATTTTGAGAAGTAATACCATTATTTATTTCCAGGTTCTACAATCAATTCCGAGCACTAGGGATAAGATTACCCAGCGTAACCACATGGAAGCATTGATAGTATTCAAGAAACTATAAAGTGCCAGCGCAACATGAATATATTTTTTTCAATAGGAAGCAATATCATGCTTTAAATGTATTAGTGCAATTAAAAACATATTTTATAAATCCAAAATCTTTATTTAGTCCTTTTTATTTATTCATTGACAAAACATTTGCTCCTTTTCTTCTCTTGATAACATTTATATATATATAAAAATGTAATAAAACATGGAATTATTTGAAAATAGATTCAATTCTATTTTGATTAAATATTAATTAAAAACAATTAGGTATATTACTCAAATCCAAATTTGTAAGTAAATAGCATATTAAAAAGACCCTTGATTAAAAAAATAAAGTCTTATTTATAATACCAGCCTTTAAAACTTAAAATGCAATAAACAAAAACTTTATATTTACATCACAATGAATAATTCCTACACTAATATTTTTATTTTAAATTTAAATCAATTATTGTATTTGCATAATATAGAGTAGATAAATAATTCAAAAACTTGCAGTACTTATGTATACTTTTAATTTCATTTTTATTAAACTTAAAATGAAAACAATGTAGGTACTATATTAAGGTACAATTAAATTTTTACATTTTCTTTGAATATTTTAAGTGTAGACATGGTGGCGCCTCCCCCAACTTGAAGTTCTCACTACCACATGATCATCTCCCAAGCCGGTACGTCCTTGTTCAATGTTCGGGCAAGCCGGCAATCAACACAACTGTGAAAGATAAATTGGATTTAAACTGATTCTTTGTTGCTTTAAAATTTAATAAGTACATTTAATATGTTTACTTTTATTATTAAAGGGCTTGTCATGGTGTATGTAATTTAAGATGTTTTTTTAAACAATGTCAGTATAGTTTGTTAAATAATAAATACTTTATTTGTTAATCATTTTTCAAGTATTTTAACATTTTAGTTGTTTATCTTGCAATTCTTAATATCGTATTAAAAAAAAAGTTAAATGTGTAGGTGTGTAATTCCTTACAAAACTTTTAATATAAGTAGCTTCTAACCAAACATAGATAGGTTTGCTTATAAATTAATATAAATATTTACTTTTGACCAGCTGCTCTAGTTTTTGTGAACTCCCAAATCATTTGCACTTAAACTTTCAGCAGAGAATTCTATCAACTTCGTCTCATCATAACTTTTACCTCGTCTTAATCTTTGTCTGTGTAATTTCGGGGTCAGGCAGCTTCGCGCACTCTGCACAATGTTCTGCTGTAAGTGAAATAAAAATTACTTCAATTAAGTAACAATAATCAAAACAGACGAAATCATGTAAAAACCAAAACTTTATTCGTAAAAATATATCTCTGTAGTCTGTTATCATAAATCGTCCTTACTCGTACTTTATCTTACCTTGCTATTTCAATATTGCTTTTTCGCACTTTCTCATTTATCCAGAGATGAGATTCACATATTTAAGTTATTCTTTGTTTAAGTTTAAGTTTATCTGAAATTTTAGATATTAATATGAATAATTATGAGGACAGTGACATCAGACATGACATTTTGATTTTTGACGTTTAATGTTCGATACAAATCATTACGACTTGGCCTAAAAGCCTCGTAGCCAAGCCATTAATCTTAAAAAAATAGACAAAACTTCGGAATTCATTCGCTCTTTGGACATTGTAGGCAATCGTATAGTAATCATGTTGAAAAGGCTCCCGGTACAAAAATAAAGTAAGATTATTTTGTGAACTCAACAAAACAAGGTTGTTATTATAAAAATGGCGGTGATTGAAAATTAAATGTCAAAAATCCAAATGTCATAATCACTGTCCTCGTATTATTATCTAAAATTTGGATAAATCAAATTGAAAAATTGCGAAAGATAAGTAATATGCATTAAAGAATGCATGAAAGAGGCATGAAAGAGCAATTGAAATAGCAAGGTAAGATAATATATACGAGTAATAAATATATCTAAAACATTGGACGATTTATGATAACACAGATATATTTTTACGAATAAAGTATTGGTTTTTGCATGATTTCGTCTGTTTTGATTATTGTTAATTGAAGTAATTTTTATTTAACTTGCAGCAGAACATTGTGCAGAGTGCGCGAAGCTCCTTGACCCTGAAGTTACAAAGACAAAGGTACATAAATAACTCCCAACGAGTTAAAAGTTATGCTGAGACGAAGTTGATAGAATTCTCTGAAAGTATAAGTGCAAATGATTTGGGAGTTCACAAAAACTAGAGCAGCTGGTCAAAAGTAAATATTTATATTAATTTATAAGCAAACCTATCTATGTTTGGTTAGAAGCTACTTATATTAAAAGTTTTCTAAGGCATTGTACCTACACATTTAAGTTTTTTTAAATACAATATTAAGAATTGCAAGATTAACAACTAAAACGTTGAAATACTTATTAACAAATAAGGTATTTAACAAACCATACCGACATTGTTTAAAAAACTTCTTTTTAGACGTTTACATACACCATGACAAGCCCTTTAATAATAAAAGTAAACATATTAAATGTACTTATTAAATTTTAAAGCAACAAAGAATCAGTTTAAGTCCAATTTATCTTTCACAGTTGTGTTGATTGCCGGCTTGCCCAAACATTGAACAAGGAAGTACCGGCTTGGGAGATGATCATGTGGTAGAAGAACTTCAAGTTGGGGGAGGCGCCACCATGTCTACAGTCTACACTTAAAATATTCATATTTGTATCATACATCTGAAAATGTAAAAATTTAATTGTACCTTAATATAGTACCTACTTACATTGTTTTCATTTTAAGTTTAATAAAAATGAAATTAAAAGTATACATAAGTACTGCAAGTTTTTAAATTATTTATCTACTCTTTATTATGCAAATACAATAATTGATTTAAATTTAAAATAAAAATATAAATACCATTAATCTATTAGTGTAGGAATTATTCATTGTGATGTAAATGTAAAGTTTTTGTTTATTGAATTTTAAGTTTTAAAGGTTGGTACTATAAATAAAACTTAATTTTTTTTAATCAAGGGTGTTTTTAATATGCTATTTACTTACAAATTTGGATTTGAGTTATATATATCTACCTAATTGTTTTTAATAAATATTTAAGCTAAATAGAATTGAATCTAATTTCGAATACTTCCATGTTTTATCACTTTTTTTTATATAAATGATATCAAGAGAAGTAAAGGAGCAAAAGATTTGTCAATAAATATATAAAAAGGACTAAATAAAGATTTTGGATTTATAAATGTTTTTTATTGCACTTAAACATTTAAAGTATGATATTGCTTCCTATTGAAAAAATATATTCATGTTGCGCTGGCACTATGGCTTCTTGAATACTATCAATGCTTCCATGTGGTTACTCTGGGTAATCTTATTCCTAGTGCTCGGAATTGATTGTAGAATCTGGAAATAAATAATGGTTTTATTTCTCAAAATTAAATGAGATCCTTAACAACAGATTACATAAGTATAATATGGGTAGTGTATTTGAGTGTAGATTTACTTTTATAGTCTTATATTCTATATAGGTAAATAATAACATGATAAAATATATTGAATCATGAAGAAATAATAAACAATCTTTTATAGATTTACATTAAGTAATAGATAAAATTTATGTTTAGGGAATAAGTAGAGTTGCATTTTATTATACAGAGAAATAACAAGTGGAGAATGTGTACTTATACAGACGTATTTTTAAATAGATTTGCATTGGGTATGGTACTTACATTATATGGTACTTACACAGATAAATCTGTAGGTTATATTGTATTTTCAAATTGTTCATATGATGCCCCCATATCTCATAGGGACTCGTGAAGATTACGCACTTGTTTACTATTTAGGTACACGATTCTTCTTAAATCAAAAGGTTTGAAGCCTTTTCTTCGAACAAGCCGATGTAAAGTTCTATTATTATCTGATAACTGTCAAATTGTCAAATAGATCGCAGTTCGCACCGGTCCCAATAATTGAGTGAACTATTACGAGTGACGTCATCAAAATTGCTAGAAAAACAAAATCAGTTTAACGCTGCAACAAGCTTGCGTTAAGGGTGTCACGGTACGAAAAGACATAGTAATGTTATAATAAGCTTGCTATAAGAGATGCCGGTTACCCCCCTGTCCATACTATCCATACTATAATATTATAAATGCGAAAGTAACTCTGTCTATCTGTCTGTTACTCAATCACGCCTAAACTACTGAACCAATTTGCATGAAATTTGGTATAGAGATATTTTGCTACCCGAGAAAGGACATAGGATAGGTTTTATCCCGAAAATCCCACGGGAACGGGAACTATGCGGGTTTTTCTTTGACTGCGCGGGCGATGCCGCGGGTGGAAAGCTAGTATTACATAAATATAATATTATGTCTTGAACATTGTATAACAGCTGATTATATCGAAAACATGATGCAATATGTAAATAAGTGTATTCATACTTCTATATAGTCATTTATCATATAGGTAATATCTTGAATCTTTAAACAGTTCAAGAAAATATATTTTATTACGAAGTGTACCTAATAATTTATATACCATAAAATGAATTATTGCTTTTTCTGTTCTTTCTGTGGTGATTTTATAGTCGATGTATGTAAAGTATTGTTAAAGAGGAAATTAATAGTGTAATGTAACTACTATACTTCAAGCTAATAAAGTAAATGAAGTGAAATGTTTTTTTTTTTCTTAACATTTTACTTAACTAACTAGTTCTATAATCACTCTGAAGTAATGAAACATAATTATAAATACATAACTAAATGTGCGATAATAATTTGTATAAATGCTACTTCTGTCGGAATGCTATTTTATAGAGCGATTTTAGATACAAATATTTTAGTTTATAAAACCTGGATCAAATCCAATCTTCCGTCCTATGGACTATGAGAGTGATAAATTACAAAGAGCACTTGTGCTTGTTCGTAATGCAAGTTGCAGTCAAATGGCTAAATCAGCCGTTTTATTAATAGCCTAGGCTTAATTGCACATTTACAAAATTATACGCAGTACATCTCAACTTGTTACCTATTTATACAAACATTGGAAAAAACATAGCAAGAAGTATTAATTATATTAGTAATTATTAATTATATTAGTAATTGAGTATTTTTTAATACTAAAATCATCCATAGACTCACCTGCAGTTTCTCTTTGAGCAAGCTGGCCAATGAATTAACGGAGGTGACTGAATTACTCGGCGAATAATCGTCTTCATCCATACTAAACTCAGACCGAGACCGCCTTGGATACTTCTTGCGAGGGGATCTGAGCGGTGTTCTGCAACAAATGTGGTGATTAATGAAATAAGTCTAGCTGAAACATTTATTTAGGAAAGTTCTTCTAGCAGTGCTTTTGGACCGTTGTATATTATAGATATACTACTACTCCAAAAAGCAGTTTCTACATAGAAGACCAGGCAAGAAAGTCTAACAGCTCTTTTCAAATCCATTTAGAAGGTATATCAAGGGGGTGGGTTATCGTGATGTTATACTGCAGAATTGATTCCAACGTAGAAATGACAGAACTACAGGTATAGGTTCTCTAGCGTTATTATTTTTCCACATTGGAATTAAAAGATTATTATGGATTACAACTTTTTTAAAGAAAATTATTCTACCAAAGTTGGTTTAAAATAGCCCATGCGAAGTAATCTTAAGTGAACTCCATTAAACACCTGTGTGTGTCAGTTTCCTTATTATCAAACATTTTCTGGAAGGTCGGTGTGACGTCATCACACCGGTTCAAACCGGTTAACGGAATGTTGATATGATTTTAATAAGATTATATAATAATTTGTTGTTTACAGATTTTTTATTTGTTACTTATGTAGATCCGAAAGTTAGATGACGTCTGAGTTGTTGTTGTTTTTATTTGTACAGCATTAATTAAATCATTACTTTGTTTTATATTCGAAGGATTTACTTTAGCTGTAACATACCTAAGAAGTAGTAAGTTACTAGCAATGCGAATAATCATGCGAATCAAATTTAAATATAGCTACAAAATCATATTATACAGTTTTTATTAAGTTTATTCTGATTCATATAATATTTCCGGCTCCGTCACAAAATACTGAACTGAATTTACACGAATTTATTATGATAAATGTAGTATTTGGTTGTATAATATTCAAGAATCAAGCAACGCCACGTGCTAGAGCTATTTTAATTTACGTTATAATAAGACAACAAATAACGTACGTGCTTAAAACCAAATCTAACGACAAATAATAAAATGCGATAAACAATGTAATGGTAACTGCTTAGCTAGCTATGTGATTGCTTACTTGTGAGAATCTATGCACTTCTAAGTAAACATTCCAATATATTTTAGACTACCACTAGACTAACTCTACCTCGCGGTTTTACCCGCAATGCGCCGCTCCTGTTGGTCTTAGCGAAATGCTAATATATAGCCTAGCCTTCCTCGATAAATTGGCTATCTAACACCGAAATTATTTTTCAAATCGGACCAGTAGTTCTTGAGTTTAGCGCGTTCAAACAAACAAACTCTTCAGCTTTATAATATTATTAGTATACTTAACAGGCACAAAAAAGATAACATCCTTCCTACTAAGTAATATTATAAATGAGAAAGTTTGTGAGGATGTGTGTGTTTTTGTTACTCTTTCACGCAAATATCTACTACAACCGATTACAATGAAATTTAGCACACATATAGAGGGTAACCTGGATTAACACTAGGATAGGTTTTATCCCGGAAATCCCACGGGAACGGGAACTATGCGGCTTTTCTTTAAATATTCCTTAATAATATTGGAAATTCCAAATAATATAAGTGTTAGACTGTTTCGTTGGTGACGCGGTAAAGCGATTATAATGAAATTATGCGAATATATAAAATTAAATATCCAAAGTAAAATGGGCTACTTCTTTCTCAGTAAAACCGTATAGGGGAAAAATTAAGTGTATATGAAGTAATGTTGCTTCGGGAGAAAGCTGGCTTGAAAATAAACAAACTTTCGCCCTACTCTAGATGTATTTCCTTATTCTTAATATAGCTTCTAATTGCCTCATTAATTGTACGTTTTTATAGTTAACATTTTTTTATTACCAATATTTTATTAACTAACTATAAAACGTTTTAAATTATTTTATAAAATCTTCACAAAAATCATTATGCTCTAATTTTGTATAAACGACAAAATTATATCTCTATCCTTTATTTATGTTATTTGTTTGAATTAAATAAATAATAATTGTTGTGTACTAATAACATAGATTTAAGCTTATCTATACTAATTCCAATGTACTGTATCCATACTCATTAATATATTATTATGTGTGTCTCTTTGTTATAGATCAAGAGCCCACGACGGCCAGACTTTCCTTTCTTTCGGAAAGTTGAAAGTTTCTCTGTATATGTCTCCTATACAGATAAGAACGACCAGCGACTATCAAGTTTGGGTTGTGGTTACTTTGGCAGGAAACAGGTAGTGAAGGTGTATAAAATAGTACCTAACTTTCATTATAGTTTAAAAGCTAAATTTTATATATGTTACTTGGGGACCTATAAAAAGACATTACCTTAAGAGCCAGACAGTTTTCATGGTTCTTACTTCTAGCCAGACACATTTAAAAAATAACTAACATATCATCAAATTCACATAACTACCTAAAAGCGTAACAAATATGAAATAACCCACTAAAACATTAGTTAACTATAATTATTAAAAAAATAAAAGTATAATATATAAGTAATAAAGTTATTACTTATCATTTACTTAGACTTATGTTGATGAAATTTCACGTATCCCGATGACTTTTTTATTGTGTCATCGAGATACGTGAAATTTCATCAACATAAACCCCCGTAAAAGATAAGTAATAACTTTATTACTTATATATTATACTTTTATTTTTTTAATAATTATAGTTAACTAATGTTTTAGTGGGTTATTTCATATTTGTTACGCTTTTAGGTAGTTATGTGAATTTGATGATATGTTAGTTATTTTTTAAATGTGTCTGGCTAGAAGTAAGAACCATGAAAACTGTCTGGCTCTTAAGGTAATGTCTTTTTATAGGTCCCCAAGTAACATATATAAAATTTAGCTTTTAAACTATAATGAAAGTTAGGTACTATTTTATACACCTTCACTACCTGTTTCCTGCCAAAGTAACCACAACCCAAACTTGATAGTCGCTGGTCGTTCTTATCTGTATAGGAGACATATACAGAGAAACTTTCAACTTTCCGAAAGAAAGGAAAGTCTGGCCGTCGTGGGCTCTTATATTATTACGTTACGTCTAAACTGTTAAACCGATTTCAATAGAATTTGATGCTTTGATAGTTAGAATGTGGCTCCCTTTTGAAACATTATTGCATCGAACATAAGAAAATATCGGTTAATAATTAATAAATTAGTATCTACATTGTATTTATTTCTTCATTTGTCTTTCAAAATACAATCTACTGTATAAAAATAAGTCGGGTTTTCCTTCCTGACGCTATAACTCCAGAACGCACGAACCGATTTCCACGGTTTTGCATTCGTTGGGCTCCGTGAGGTTCATAGCAAAGAAAAGGTGTCTCTGGTGGCGAAACGGAGTTCGCCCGGTTTGCTAGTTATAGCTTAAAACTTAATTTGTGAAGTTTTAGTGGTTTTAGGGCTGATTTTTCAATCCTTGGTTAAAACTTATTCGTCGAATAATGTTTAAAACTACCATTTTAAAAACGTATTCTAATTGCCCGTATTTGACAGTTTACGTGACATTTTAATATTATCGTGTAATACTTTATTGGACGGATAAGTTTTAACCAAGCATTGAAAAATCGGCCCTTAGTAAACTGTCTGGGATGAAATTGACACACACAAACAAAAACCCTTCGTACATGAGTATTTCAAGAGGTGAGTGTATAGAACAAAAAATAAATGCAGTAGGTAATCTATTTCATACCGATAACGATTTAATTCTGATTTATTTGCCCGCGTAATGCTAATCACTCATTGAATTTATGTCGAATGATAAGCAAGACTACATTTGTTTGGAAAATGGAAAACGCATATATTATGGACATTATCAGTAGAATTAAATACAAAATCAAACATTCATTTATTCAAGTTTTTGAAAATTTTACCACTGGGATGGAAAACAGGTTTCTATAGAGAAGAGCAGGCAAGAAACTGTACACTCTTTTTCATGTCAAATGGTACATTTTTGTCATATCACTTAAACTTCGTTTCCCCGTATAACTAATACAAAAATTTTATCAAAATTGGTCGAACCGTTTTACAGAAGTTTGGTTACAAACACTTTGACACGAAAATTTTCTGTCCGAGTAACACAGTCAATGGTTGATTGCCATAACAAGTAGAAATAATTCACAAAAATATAATAAAAAAATCCAACATAGTGTAGCTCAGATAAAATACACGTTTTCCTTTTGTTTTATCACGCCACCATTAATTTTTTGTTGAACTTAACCTGTTCTAAGTTATACTTATTGAAAGTCACATTCATTTCATTTTATTTTTCTACATTCACGTAGAAACCTAATTTGCTCAAACTTCTTATTAAAAATGGACATTAATATAAAAATAATAATCATAGTATAACTTTTAATAAAAAAATGAACAAAAACTTACTGTTCAACCGACACAATCATAATATGATTATAACGTTACTTACAAAAATATTCACAACCACAATCACAGCAAATAGATCAAAGATCTATAAATCGGATCAAAAGATCTCGGTAGCGGCGCGTGCGCTTGTCAAAGCATACTGACCGGTATGACGTGACGACTCTACCTATTATGTTATACTATGAGCGCGGATTTTGAGTGCAACTTTTAAATTACTTATTTCATATAATGAAACTATTAATAAGGTCTTAATAATTAATTACATCTATTATTGTTTTTATATAGCAGACAATAATCTAATTTTCATTAATGAAATTGTAGAGTGTATACTTATGAATTTAATAGCTGTTTCACCCCCGTGGCTCCACTCCTGTTGGTCGTAGCGTGGTGATATATAGCCTATAACCTTCCTCGATAAATAGGCTATCTAACAACGAAAGAATTTTTCAAATCGGACCAGTAGTTCCCGATTAGCGCGTTCAAACAAACAAACTGTTCAGCTTTATAATATTAGTATAGATAAGTGTATACTTACATAGGTTAATTAAGTCCTCATTAATAATGCGATGTATTAATTAATGTTTCTTCATGTATGTGTGTATATTATATTAAATACTAGCGGTCCGCCCCGGCCGCGGCGCGGCTTCGCCCGTGGCACATATTTCGCAATAAAAAGTAGCCTATGTCCTTTCTCGGGTATCAAAATATCTCCATACCAAATTTCATGCAAAGTGGTTCAGTAGTTTGGGGGTGATTGAGTAACAGACAGACAGAGTTACTTTCGCATTTATAATATTAGTATGGATTAGTATTTAATCATAGTTATAGTTGCACACTAATTATTCGTATGGTTCATACTTTCTTCGAGACTTTTCTAATCACGGTCAAACGATCTGTCATCAAACAATTAACCTATTAAAAATAAATAGGTAATTAATTATAGTTACTTTTGTAATCAACGACACATTTACACAAAATGCTTGTAATATAAAATTCTGACTGACGACCTATTTAATTGCGTTTACATAATAGAATGTTATAGGTACCTAATTATTTTTTCTACGCAGTAAGCGACTAACAATACCTACAAGTTGCTTGATCAACAAGAAAATAACAGCAGAAAATTATTTGGTAAAATGTTAAAAATTAAAGTTTATTAAAAATTCTGCATATCCTATGCTTTCTAGACCTTTATTCTTACTAGCTATTTAGTACAGACTAACAGCACTAAATTCGACTAAACTAAATTCGATTAACCTGATTTTTATTCTTGTAAATATATTTTTTAGTTCAGTGTGTTATAATATGAGGATTAATCATGTTATTTTTTCTTATATTTGATTTTCAAGGCGTGTCATGAGTTTATAAATAACATGTTTAAAATTATTTCAAGTTCTCACTCATTCTTACTAAATATACTGCTATATTACTAAAAGGTTACGTTAAAATACTTATAAGCACTTATAGGGATAAGCCCTCATAAACCCGACCAGGGGAGTCCACCCGGTCAGAATCGGGGCGAGCGAGTAATTTAAATTGTATCAATGTATTTTATTAACCCTGTTTCATAAACAATTCACAGCGAGGATATTTTTCCAGATTTTCACCTACTAAAAATGGTACCGTAGTCGTCGTAATACGATCAAAACCAATAAGTCTTATAATAATTTCTAAATTTCAAATCATTCAAATCATTTATTTATTTCTCCTCACAATTCCCAATCACATAAATTAATCTACATGCATACAAAATTATCAAACAATAAGTTGGAGTTGGAGGAGCTGGTGTCTGAAATGGGTTTTAACCGGTATCACAGATCACCAGGTCCCCGCCCTCGGAACCAAAAAACAATTACAAAAATATGTTACACATAATTCATAAGTTTGTGGTTAGGTAGTGAGAACGACATAAGTTTATTGTTATTTAAAATTTACAAAAATAAAAATTAAAAAATATACCTACATATGTGTTTGTGTGTGTGTGTTGTGTGTGTGTGTTGTGTGTGTATGTTTGTGTGTTGTGAGTGTGTGTGTGTGTGCGCGCGTTTATGTTTGTGTGTCATACATATTTTAAAATTCATCCATTTGTTTATTTATATTTTAAATAAAAATAAAAATAATTTACACTGAAAGCAATTTTATCATTTTACCTACTGTAATAAATAATTTATTATTAGATATACTATTAAAATTAATTTCATATTTACTAACATCACAAATTTCACAATTTAAAGCAAGTTTTCTGTAGCAGCATAATCCAATTTTTGAATCCATTCCTTTACCACACGTTTACACTTGTCAGTTGTTAGTGAAAAAATTGAGAGAATTTCGTTTAATTTATTGTAGATATTAGGGCCCTGGTAACAAAAAAAGCGATGTGAAAATTTTGTACTAAACTTATTTGTTTCACAAATTTTGCCCCTTCTGCGTGACGCGTTAGCCCGCTCAAGGCTGAAGGTAGTAAGAGAATGTTGGCGTACAGCTGTGTGAAGAATAAATAATTGTCGTACAGTTAGTACCCTGGTCATCACATAAACGTCCTTTGTAGGGTGAAAGAAAGGCAGAAATTTTATAACTTTTAAGACAGCTCGTTGTGCTCTTTCTATCTTAATAAAATAAGTTTTAGGAGCACCACCCCAAGATGTTATGCAATAGGTCAACAGTGACTGGCATAGGGCTTTATATACTGTTATAATGAGTTGTTCATCAGCAACATGTCTTAAGTTTTTGAAAATTGAGATAAGCTTACGGGTGCGAGTGGCTATTAAGTTAATGTGTGATTGAAAATTCAATTTATCGTCTATAATAACGCCCAGGTATTTTATTGATTCAGTACTATTTATTCTAGGACATGTGCAGTTTGGATCATTTTTGTTACAAGAGTGTGTAATTAAACTATGCATATCAGTTTTATCAGTATTTTTCATAGAGAAAGTTATATACTTTGTCTTATCGATGTTTAATGTTAGGGAATTTTCATGTAACCACTCAGTAACTTCATTTAGTCCTTGTTGGGCATTTAAAAATACTTCATTCCACGTATCACCGCTGAATACCAAAGATGTGTCATCAGCAAAGGTAATGATTTTAGCTGATGGAAATTTAAGTTTACACAGATCATTAATATAGACGAGAAACAAAGTAGGGCCTAAAATACTGCCCTGTGGGACGCCATAGTTGATAGGAGCCTCATCACTGATAACATCGTCAATTATTACACATTGCGTTCGATCAGTCAAATAGCTTTTGAACAGATTCAATTGTATATCCCTAACACCTAAGCATTCAAGTTTGTTTATCAAGATCGGGACAGAGACTGTGTCAAAAGCCTTGGCCAGATCCAGAAATATTGCTAATGTTTTCTTCTTTTTATCCATATTAGTCACAATAAAATTTGTAAGTTCGTGTACAGCATCAGAAGTCGATTTGTTAGCTCTAAAACCGAATTGAGCTGAAGACAAAAGCTTATTCTTCTCTAAAAAGTCAACAAGCCTTTTATTCATGACTCTTTCCAAAATTTTTGACAAAGCTGGAAGGATAGAAATTGGCCTGTAGTTATTAACACAGTCCCTGTCTCCGCCCTTGTGGATTGGATGGATTCTTGATTTTTTTAAAACTTTAGGAAATTGTCCTGTTGATATTGACAAGTTACAAATATATGTTATATGAGGAGATAAAATTTCACAAAAATTCTTTAGGATATTGGAAGAAATCAGATCGAGACCAACAGCGCAATCACTTTTTAGATTCCTTATTATAGATTTGACTTCATCTTCAGTGGTAGGTAGCATAACAAAAGAATGGGGGTTGGAAACATGTGCTGAAGAGCCTGTCCGTCTGATATGTTTGTTTCGGTTTATTTTTTCTGCCAACTTTTCGCCAATATTAACAAAGAAGCTATTAACGTCATTTATAGATTGCTTAGAGTTATTGCTTAATAGGAGTTCGGATGAATTATTTTTAATTTTCGATGTATTTGTGATCTCTTTGATGGCTTTCCATTAGGGCATGCACCCGGGTTTACCCGGTTCCGAAAAACCCGGGTAAACCCGGGTTTTTTGATGATCTTGAGAACCGGGTCTGAATAGTATGAAACCCGGTTCTCCCGGTTCCGACCAAAATATTAAAATATAAAGTATTATTTATATTTTGCTGCATTATTTTAACAAATTTATTGTATCTGGTAACGTCAGACTCACGTGCATCGCGAATTTTCGTGCCACGCCTCAAGCGTGGCTCCGATTGGTTGTCTAACCTTAGATGCTATAAGTTTCCTACGGTTGTATTGCCAAAAAAAATTAGCCTTCGAAAATGACAAAAATTAGGCTACAGAAATATTTTTATTAGATTTCTCGTGAATTTGAAAAGCTGTTAATTTTACTGATTCATATAATGATTTGAGTCATGTTTTTGTTTTTGGTATCAAGCTGAAATTTATATCGAATACTCAAGTCTTCGGTCCCTTTTATGTGAAAAAGTCGAACTCACAAGCCAACGCATCAAAAGATACAGCCGTAAATGCTGAAAATTTTCGCAAATTTCGACATTCGCATGGGACTCAAAACGTACAGCTGGGTACTTTTCATGTTTTTATGTGATACTAGCTTTCTGCCCGCGGCTTCGCCAGCGTTTTCAAAGAAAAACCCGATCCCGTAGGATTTCCAGGATAAAACCTATCCTATGTCCTTTCTCGGGTATCAAACTCTATACCAAATTTCATGCAAATTGGTTCAGTAGTTAAGGCGTGATTGAGTAACAGACAGACAGAGTTACTTTCGCATTTATAATATTAGTATGGAATATGGATTATGATAACAAGAGCGCCGAGACAACCGTCAAAACGCTAAGGAATAGAATGCGCTATCGATACAAATTGACATAAGCGTATGATGTTTTGCCTAAGGAATCGGTCACACTACCAACGACGACGACGACCACGAACAAAATTTTCATCCAGTCGAAATTAAATCTTATATATAAAAATGAATCGCAAAATGTGTTGGTAAGCGCATAACTCGAGAACTGCTGAACCGATTTCGATAATTCTTTTTTTATTATATTCCTTGAAGTACGAGGATGGTTTTTATGTAGAGAAAACGTAAATATGTACCACGGGCGAAGCCGGGGCGGACCGCTAGTAAATTATACAAAACACAATTAAAAGTTTTTTTCGAGATCAATGGATAAAAAAAATAGGTTTTTCGTAGAAACGGTAGGTAGCTCCTAGGAAAAAATGTATTTAACCTTTTTTATAGATAATTTTATGATGTACAATTTTGGTTCCAGGTGATTGTATGATAAACTTACCGTCTCGGCGAAAATCGCAAAAAAAACTATTTTTTGATTAATTGACCTCGAATTAATTTTTTTCCGAGCACCGTAATGACGGGAGATTTAAATATTTTATTTTGAATAAATTTTGGCAAGATTTGAATTTTGGTCGTGGTCGTCATCGTCGTTGGTAGTGTGACCGAACCATTACCAAAATATCATGAGCTTATGTCAATAATTAATGTATCTACAGACGCTCCGATTTGGTTGGTGCCAACCATATCGGAACCGACAAGGCAACCATTCCAACATTGCTACAGATTGTCCGACGGTTGGCCTTCCAGCTGTCAGTTGACCATAGAGTAATATGTCAGTTGACCATAGTACTAAGAGAATGGGCTAAATTCTACTATAGAAATAGAGAAAATTACAGTCATATGCGGCTCTTACAACTTATTTTTTAAGGTTTTTAATGTAGCCGCACTGTCAATTTTTTTTAATACTTCTAACATAATAAAATACGCTTGATTTCTGGCATCTCTATTTGCGTAATCTTTGTTACTTAAGTCCCACAAACAGGGAAAGTCTTTATATAGTTCCAGCAATTTTATTAATATGTCACGTTCGGTGACCGTAACTCCCTCGGCGTTCATGTTGACGTCCTACACCGGCGGCGTTGCGAATGTGAATGAGCCAATTACCTATATTACTCTATGGAATGAGCCGATTTGGTCGGAACAAAGCTTCCAGACGTTCCAATTTGGTTGGATCGGATAGGAAGTTGGTTTGGTCGGTATCGCCGGCGCATCCGACCACGTCAAACCAATATTAATAATAATTATGTCGGACCGACCGCTCTCTACACTTTCCGATTTGGTCGTGGTCGGATGGTTGGCACCAACCAAATCGGAGCGTCTGTAGATGCTATTAGCGTTAGCAATTTCTATTCCTTGGCGATACTGCTGACGTATTGAAATTTGAAAATTGAATTGACTTACTGAAAGTATTGAAATTTAATAAAATAAGACACAAGCCGCGTAAAATAAAAGGCCTATCAGGTACTTTTACAGTTACTTTTGTTTAATTTCGTATTTTTTCCGAAGTATTATAAAAGAACCGGGTAACCCGGTTCTACCCGGTTCTGAGCTCGATTTGGAACCGGGTTTCAGAAACTTGGAACCGGATCCGGTTCTGCATGCCCTACTTTCCATAGTCTTTTATTATTATTTTTAGCATTTTGTAGTTGTAATTTCTCGTAATCTCTTTTTAATTTTTTAATCAAGGACGAACAAAAATTTCTGTATCTCTTATAAGTAACTTTTAAGATATCGTTATTTGGTTCTTTTTTAGTTTTTTTGTATAGATTATCTCGATTTTTGAGACATTTTAAGATTCCTTGTGTCATCCATGGCTTAAGAATTCTCCTTCTCTTAGACTTTACGGTCTCAGTAGAGTTCGCAACTATCAGAGTTCGAAGACTATTTATAAAGAAGTTAACAGCATCATCTATATCAGGAAATGTGTAAAGAGGTTTAAAATCTGTTTCATTTAAATCAATACCTAATTTATCATAGTTTATATGTGTTACATGTTTACTGGGTTTTAAGATTTTATTTATGGAAATATAAAGAACTACACTATTATGATCAGTAAGAGATGTTGGAAGTATAAGACAATGAGCAGCTAGTTTAGTTTTAAGTAAAACGTGATCTAAGCATGATTTATAGCGAGTAGGAAGAGAATGAGCCGGTTGAATGCCATGGAATGCAAGCATTTCTAAATAAGTGAAGGCGTTTATATCCGAGCAATTTTCGCTAATGTCAATATTAATGTCACCCACGATAATTATAT
This sequence comes from Colias eurytheme, assembly GCF_061535395.1. Lineage (NCBI taxonomy): Eukaryota > Metazoa > Arthropoda > Insecta > Lepidoptera > Pieridae > Colias > Colias eurytheme. The sequence continues at coordinate 643,047 of NC_142998.1, read as the reverse complement.
TCTGAGTGGAAGAATAATTCATCAAAATGCTGTTTAGAGATTGAATAAAGTTGTTTATATTTTTATACCCTGGAGGTCTATAAATAGCAATAACGATAGTATTACGATCTGGTTGAAGAATAACACAGTTTGCGTCCACTATTTGTGGTTCCGATACCAGAGTAACTAATTCATTTCTATAATACACCACGACGCCTTCGTTTTGAGTACGATTGTTCGTACTAGCGTGATAGTGGTACCCTTCCATAATTGGTATATTATAATTAAGTGACAGCCAACACTCCGTCAAGACAACATAGTCCCACAAAACTCCACTGCTGGTAAGAATCGCTAATAGGCCATCAAAATTACAATTTAAGCTACGTATATTTTGCTGGAAAATTTTTAAACATTTTTTAGAAACTGGAAGGTGAGACCGACAGTCTTCAATATCACACATAGTAGATTCAGCTATGTTAAAGGAATCTATGTCTTTGTGTATTTGATTAACATCATCGAATTTTAAATAATATGATATAATACTGATTGTTCATTATATAAAAGGGCGTAGACGATTTTTTAAGACAATACAAAATAACGATACCTTCTACATTTGTACATAGAAACGTATATAGTGTATTTAAAATTGGGGTTTTTTTAATTGCGACAAAGAGAAAACCTAATATTATAGCCTTACAACAACAAGCAGTTGTGTCTAAATTAGCTAAGCAATATTTACTTTTTTTTAAACGGATTATAAAAGCGGTTGTATTGTAGAGGAAGTGCAAATAACATTCAGATCCACAATCAATATAAATGGTAGTTATGATGTAGTACTGGAGGATGAATTTGAATTTGGTGTCGTTTATAAAATGATAAAAATATGTGTTTCTGAAAATAATTAATGTATAATTAATATGTGTATATGTAATGTGTTTGTTGAAATTGTTTACATTCATTTTAGCAATAAATACATAATAAGTTGGAAGTAAAAAATAGTTTACAAAACTAAAACAATTAAACTTTACAAAGATTAGTCATTTTGATATACATAAGGATGTTAGAATATCTTGCGAGTTTACGCGAATTGCTTGACTACCCTCCTTTTTCTTCAAATAAACAAAACCTCGGGATGTCCAACAATAGCTGTAGTTATTGGTTTTTGCAAAATCTCGGGCTAAATAAAAAAGGTGTCTTGTTTTTGCGGTAAGAGATTCTGACATATAGACCTGTTTAGACGGTCCTTCAATTTCCAGATTTGTAGAGTTGAAGAAATTTGGTTTATTTATCTGATTATATTTTTTTAATGACTGTAAAAAATTTTCCTTAGTTATAACTGAATTAAATTCAACTATCAGAGATTTCATGCCTTGAGAATTTGCTTTAGTACGGAATACATCAAAGATATCCGAAGTAGCGACAGGAACACTTAGGAATTTGCCCGTGTTGATTACTATTTTAAAAAGGTCTTCTTTGGATTCCGGTATACGTGAAGGTATGTTTCTCAATTCTAGGCTAGCTCTTTTTTGATGCCTTTCAAAGTTTTCGATTTTATCTACGAGCATATTCGTGTTATTAAGAAGTGCTTTCTTTTCGCTTATTAAGGTATTAAATTGTTCTTTTAAATCATCGTATTGTTTTGAAATGAATTCCGTTGTCTTACAGAAATTTGATAGTGATTTATTCATTTCTTCAAATCTGTTAAGCAAGGAGGCATATTTCTTTTCTTGTTCATCTTTAAATTCCGTAAACACCTTTTTAAAATATTCCTTTAAATCACTCAATTCTTCACCGTGCTCCAGTTTGCGTTTACGTCTTTGGCTTATATTTATAGTTTGTCTTCCATAAGACGGAGTATTTGAGTCCGATTCGGTATCACATTTTGATTTAGATGAGCCAGTCGGTGGTGTTCTTTTAAGGGGCATTATGAGTCCCAAAAAATAAATAAAAAGAAAATAATAAAAATAAAATATAAAAAATTCAATATATTCTGTTGGGACTAGAACTCGCTTTCCTCAAGACGTTGTCTCGTCCGTACTGCGGTCCAACTAGCTAAGACGACATTAATGGACGTTGTGAATTTTTTGTACAGTTTTTAGCGTTTTAATCTCTTTTACTGATGTTCTCCTAGTACATTTATTTGTAATTTTACTTCAACGCTTGCTCTTTTACTCACAGATTGTTTCACTCGCACATCCACAGCGACGCTAAATAACTTCGTACGGTTTATGCTCGCCTGGTACTGCTGACTTTAGTTTCGATTTAATTTAATTAATTATTCGCAAATAAAAATATTTTTAGAGAAACGAACACAAACACGTCCACTCTGACTGAGATCCGAGGGGGAAGAGGAAATGAACCTATTTTAATTTGTTATTCAAGGGTTGTCAAAATTATTATTTTAAAAAGAATTCCAATTTATTTCTGGCAGCCCTACATTCGTCCTGCAAGACGGATGGTGTCTTGCAATCGTAAATTCGTAATAGTCCCGATGTGTGTCAATTGGTTATTTACCGAGATCAACCACCTGACGAGGTTGCATACAAATAGAAGAAGAAGCAGCTAAGTGATTTTTTAGAGCTAGTACAGAGGTTCTTGCCTGTTCTTCTCTATAGAAACTTTGCGTGATTTCTATGAAAGGTGAGTGGTGACGATGTAAGGGCTATCTAAATGATGTCGAGTTGCTATTATTGTAACTCAAACTTTGATTTATTAAACAAGTCACTAGACTTTAGAGACGCTTTTATCACGCCAAAAAAAAATACTTAGAAATAAATTAGCATTGGTCCCTAAAGGAGTTTGTACGGGGACTTAATCCCCATGTAGTTTATGGACCAGTAAACATTTAATTATATATGTATTTTAAAGATTTAAAAACGAAGAAGCACATTTCAATCAATATTCAGAGTTTGAGTTTGAGTAGTAGTTCAACTGATCATTTTGTCTACATTAAATTGGTAAAAGGGCGTACGTTTTGCAACGGGTCAATGGTCGGATGCACTTCCTTATTAAGTTGTATCAAGCCCATCCCTACTGAACTGACCTTACGCGTTGTTTAACTTTTATGCGCTTGAGTTGAGGGCTCTATGGACTTTCTTTTGTTTACATTTGAAATTATGAAATGAAAAAAAAAATAATGAAATGTTCTGGATAAGGAAAACTCAAACATACAGTTAATCGGACACACTATATAATATAGCCGTTTGTTTTACATTATATTATAGCCTAGGTAAAGTTTCAATTTGTAATTTTTCAGAGTACTTAAGCATAAATAATTAGTACTTACTTGGACCTATCATCTTCAGAGAGCGCGTTATCATCAGCTGTATTGTCTCCATCACTGAAACCGGATGCTGTGCTCTGGTGGTGCTCTGGAATCTGCAATAAGTATGTAATATAATGTCAATATATAAAAAATAAAAATAAAATTATATTTATTTGCCAAAAGAAGGTTATTAAAGTATATACAGATTATGACAGCGGACCCCGCACTAGGCAAAGCCTGTCTCGCGGGGCCATGAAACGATTATACAATAAAAATGGAGGTTCACATAGGGTCCAACACGTATAGTACAATGCAACTTTGAACATCAGTACGGTATGGGCACTTAAAGTAATACATAGTAATAATAATAAAAGTTATATGCTTATTTATACAATTGTACAGTTAAAGTATTCTTAGGATCTGTTCTGTCTGCTTATAGTCTTTGGACACTAGAATGCTTATCAATTTAGATTTAATATTGAGTAATGTGTATTGCCGGAAGTTAACAAGTTTACTGAATTTGTTATACAAGAATGGGAACATAAAATTTTGAAAACGTTTGGAAAAGAAACATTTGGTCAATGGGGTTGGAGCTCTTAATAGCCGTTTCGAGTTATTTGTGTAAAAATTAGATTTTAAGAGTTTTTTGTGCATTGAGGTGATTGCATGTAAAATATAAAGTCCTCTAACATTTAAGACATTAGCATCCCTGTAGAGAGACACTGTAGGATAGAATGGGGGCTTTCGCAGCATCACTTTTAAAATGGAACGGTGAGCTCTCTCTAGTTTGATAATAACCGAGGCTGAGGCAGCTCCCCATACAGAAATGCAGTAGGTTATTAATGATTGGCATAATACCTTATATATGGTCATAAGTTGGTGCTTATCAACTTTGGTTCTGAGATTTTTCATTACATATATCAGGCGTCTTGTTCGAGTTGACATAGCGTTAATATGCTCATTAAAGGTGAGTTTTTCGTCCAGTATAACACCAAGGTATTTTATAGAATCTGACCTGGTAATTTGATCACAATTACAGCTGCTGCCAATGCTATCATGGTGAGTAGATTTACCGCACATGTGAATGAAAAACTTTGGGAGAGATTTAGGAGCTGTTGCCCTGGTTTTATGAAAGCATAGAAATTTCGTCTTGGTAGCATTGAGGGAGAGGAGATTATTATTAAGCCACAACATAATTTGGGACATACCTTTTTGGCTTTTATGAAAAACTTCAGCCCAGCTCGGGCCATGAAATAAAATCGCAGTATCATCTGCATAACATATAATATTTGCATCGGTAGGAGGGAGAGAAATGAGATCGTTTAAATATATTAGAAAGAGGATCGGTCCGAGAATGCTTCCTTGGGGAACACCAAACGTGACGCGATCTGGCGAACTAACGTACGAGTTAATTCTCACACGCTGCGTTCTTCCCTGAAGGTAGCTTCTGAACCAATCCAGTGCACATCCTCTTATACCGACACCTTCTAATTTCCTAATCAAGATTGGAACTGAGACGGTGTCGAAGGCCTTACTCAGATCAAGAAATACTCCGACACATACCTGCCCGCTGTCTAGGGAAGAGCTTATTGTGTTCACTAACTCAGAGACGGCATTTTCAGTAGACTTTCCTTTCCGGAAGCCATACTGATGCCCAGCTAGGAGGTTATGTGATTCCAGAAAAGAGACCAATCTTTTGTTTACGCATCTTTCCAAAATTTTGGAAAAACTGGGAAGTAGAGAGATTGGTCTAAAATTACTGGGTTCAGAAGCGGGACCAGATTTATGTATCGGGGTAATAATTGAAGATTTCCATACCTCCGGGAAAACACCTGATGACATGCTGAGATTAATGATTGATGTCAAGGGAAACAATATGCAGCTCGCTATCTTTTGTATAAAATCATTATTTATATTGTCGTATCCTGGTGCGCTATTTCTACAAAGACCATTAATGATGTCCAGGACTTCTTTTTCGTCCGTAGGATTCAAAAAGAACGAGTCAACCGGAGAATTCGATGGAATGAAGTTTGAAGCAAGAGATTCCTCTGTGGTATTCAATTGATTTAACTTTGACGTAGCAAGATTTTGACCGATATTTGAGAAATAATTGTTGCAAATGTTTACCGATTCAAGAGGATCGGTCTTGATATTTAAAAGGCCAGAGGAACAAGTTTTTGAGCTATTTAAATGTGCTATGCGTTTTATGGCTTCCCAGTAAGGTCGGGGGTTATTTTTATTTTCAGAAAGTGTTTTGCTGTCGAATTCATCTTTGAGACGTCGCAAGAGAGAGATGTAAAAGTTTCTGTAGCGTGAGAAAATTCGCTTTTTTATCGGGTTTTCAGGGTCCTTTCGCAATTCGGAATGTAATTTGTCTTTGTGCCTACCACATCGGATTAAACCTGGAGTCATCCAAGGCTTTAGAGTGTTTTTAGAACGGCTGATTATGTTCATACTAGAGTGTTTTCCTATGATGTCGGTAATATTCGTCATGAAAGTTTCGGCTGCAACTGATGCTGAATTGCAATTAAGGACCTGACTCCAATCTACCAGAAGAAGATCCTGCTTCACGGCGTCTATATTTATTTTTTTATGAATGCGTTTCGAGTTCGAGATTTTATGTTTACTGTTACTAATCCCCAGCATAACAAGATCGTGGTCGGTAACATCTGATTTACAAACTATTGGAATTTTATCGAGTTGAGTTTTAGTGAATATATGGTCGAGACATGTTTTATTGTGAGTAGGGACGTTGATATCACTTTCATAACCTAGTTCAGCCATGATACAAAGATATTCGGAAGAAGTATCTTGTGTTTGTGATGTGGGGAGTATATCTATATTTATGTCTCCGGTGAAGATGTGACAAGGAAAGTTTTTTTGATAACGTAAGGTTTGAGATAAAGATTGAAGGAAAAGGTTTGGATTTAAAGAGGGTGATCTGTAAACCGCAAGGATTGAAAAGAAATCAGCTATTTCAATGTATAGGTTTACACAATCGGTAATTTCGAGTTCCTTTGCTATTGCTGTTAAATTATTTTTTACGTAGATCACTATTCCGCTAGCTCTATTACTATGCTTTGACGTGTGGAACGAGTTGTAGTTATACATTTGGTTGATGATAGAATGAGGAGTCAGCCAGCACTCGGTTAGAATTATAACGTCAAATTCAATTTTGGTACGAGCCATAGTTATTAAAAAGCTGTCAAAATTCTTATTAAGACTTCTTATGTTGGTTGCAATAACATTGAGGTCAGAATGAGAAAGAATATCTGTGCAGAATTCTGGTGAATCTTTAATTTGACATATTTTATTATTGGAACTATCTATGTCCTGTATAACTCGTAAGTCAATCATTATTATGTTTTTTATAGTTAGATGAATTTGAAAAGAGAATAAAGTTCCAGCAAACCATAGAGAGACAATAAATTACTAAGAATGAGATAGTTCCAAAGTGTGATGCAAACAGAGACAGATTCAAGACCAATAACCATTTAAAACCCATAAACACCACGAAACAATTAAAACTAATACAGGGCTTGACAAGCAACAGTGTACAAATAACAACAACAAATATAGCATATTCACATAACCAAGGAAGTGTAAATAAAGTGTAAAATTTTAAGCTTAGAACAGATTCAATAATCAACCAACAAAAGATTAGTACAGTAAACAAGCTCCGATTTATATCTTCATCGGCATTATAAAAATTGAGACAAAAGTATCTATACAATAAAAAACAATAAAAATTTAGATCTAGTAAAACTGTAAATAATAAATTTTTACTTTTAATTATCTTATTATTCAAATTTATATTTTTAGTCTGACTTGGGAGGGCAGATCCGATGGAGGTCATCATAGGATTGAATTGGAATTGCAGGGCTCCCAGTATATTTACGAAAATAAATAGTTCCGTTTTTGATCCAGCAATATTTGAATGAGTGGGTAATGGCTGATTTACGCGCTTCACGAAACAACAGTCTTCTATCCCTTGTGAGCCTTTCGTTAATGTATACCCTTCTTTCTTGGCCTTGACCAATTATATCCTTGCTCACGAGATTTCTCCTTGATTTACCGGATTTTAAAAACTCGTCACGCTTTAATTTTCTTGTAAAGTGGATCGTAAGCGGTCGAGGAGCAGTAAGATCCTGGATATTACTATCGGTCTTCTCTAGCCGTCTGCGTGTTCCGGATCTAGAAACATTGTCAAGGTCCGCCTCTGACATGTTTAGACCAATTTTATTAGCTAAGGTAAGAGCAATATGCACGGGATTTTCGTTAGGCATTTCTTCAATTCCAATCACTTCTATAGATTTTGTAAGCATGGATTGTGATTTATTATCGAGTTGTTGTTTTAGTTGGGATATAGTTATTTGGAGATCTTCGTTTTCACGATACTTTTCTTCAATAAGTTTAATTTTCACGTCTTGGCTCTCAATTTTTGCAGAAATTCCTTCTAGTTGGGCCTGGTAATTGTTCAGTGTTGTAACAACCCTTTCCAAGTCAACTTTAAAACTAGACATGGACTGACGGAGCAGTCTCATTTCTTCGGCAAGAGTTTGCATGTCATGAGACCCAGCTGGTTGAACGGCAGCCATAGAACCAGACTGCGGGCTACTAAATTTGCTGATTTTCTTACGTTTGGTTATATTGTCCTCCACTGCAGAAGTGCGCACCGGAGTTGTTGAGTTATCCCCGCCTTTTTTAAATGTAGCTTGACAATTAGGACATATAAAACGCGTCTTTTGTTCTGTTGTCAAAGCCGTTGGGCTGACGCAGAGGAGATGAAATAATTTATCACAATTCTCTGAGGCGCAGGTTAAATAGTTTTTATCTCTGATTGCGAGGAGGCAGGCTGAGCAGTTTTTTTGAGAAGACATTATTCAGTTTTATTAATTATACACTATTTGATCACGTATAAATGGATGGTTAATTTATTAATCGGTTATTATATAGTCTAGTTATTTTATAAAAATCACTTATTAATTTGTTTTGCACGTATAGTACAGTCAGTATGCCGCACAGTGTGTAAGCACAGTCACGCGGTGAGGTCATGCGCACAAGCGGAGCGGTGAGTCATAAGCGGAGCGACTCAGCGAGTGATCGGCTTAGCAACGCGTTTAAATAATAACGTTTAATTGCACTTATCTGATATTACTTTAGTTATACTGCACTGATTTTGAGGATTGTTGTAGCACTTTCACGGTTGTGATGAGTGATAACTGAGACTATGTGGGATAATTATAAACTTGCGAGTAAAAAGTAAGTTACGTGAAAAAAAAAAAAAAAAAAAAAGACTGTACGCGACGTGTGGACCGTAAGGCGCGACGGCGTTAACTGTATGTTTGTCTCTTAATAAGAAACTAACAAAAACTTTTCGTAGCTACTTCGTATGTAACGTAAACTACATTTATGTAAAAGGCTATAAAGGGGCTTCAGAAAGTTAATACCTATGTATTTTACACAGTCCATATTATATTTTGAGTTTGACTTTAATATATATAAAAATGTTCTATTACTTTAATGATAAAATTAGGTCTGCTATGTGTGCATGTTTATTTTTTTTTTTCTGCGAATAGTGGTTTTCCTTTTTACGTTTAAAATATTAACGATAGGTAGGTAGGTACCTATAAGTTATAGGATGTGCCTATGTTCTGTAAGAAATATGATTTTGTTGAACGTACTAGTCTTACAGAGATCATAATGAAATACTTCTTGTGGTAACATATATTTATACAAGTGGCTATTGCGTAATTAAAGTAAGATGGTCTGTGGTAAAAGCTTCCACTAACAAAACAAATCTAGGTATTTCATATTTCTCTAAAAATTAAAATCCCGAATTCAACTGCAAGATGTATTAAGGGAAGGGACTGGCTCTCTTAACACAGGCTATGCCTAGCAAGAGAACCAGAGCCTCATATTCAATTTTGTATAATCTAAAGGTGAAATAAATATTTATTTTATTTTATTTATTTTTTATAATGTAATTTTCAATACATAATCAGGCAAATTATAGTAACCCTAATTAAAATTTCACACCCAATACTAAACATTTAAATACCATATTCTTTTTATTATTAATAAACTAACCAATCAATAAAATACCCTAACCACATTGACATAACACTTATTTTTGCACCAACCAAAAATACCTTAGTCAGCGGTATACTCTCCCAGTTCCTGTGATACCTGACCGAAGGCATCTTGATAACTGCAATTGCATCTAGGTGCAAATTAACCCATTAATTAATTATGAGAACAGCTATTAGTGTCTGTCGTGTGTCTAGTGTAATTTATTTATCAACCCACTTCAAAAAAAGAGGTCACGTCGACTGTATTTTTTGGGTTTCTTCTGAACTTTCAACTGGGTGAATCGATTTTGATCATTCATATAGATGATGAATGAATATAGAATAGCGATAAAGCTGAACAAATTTAACAAGTTTTATAAAATTAAAAGCGTTTAAAAGTAGGAAAAGAATGGTAATTATATTTACCCTGCAGAGACAATTAATTCGGAATGTCGCTTCTATAGGGAAGAATCAATATTGAAACTTGATAATTAAATGATATTAGAAACAATTTAACACGTTCACTGCGGTATGTCCAGTATCGGGCCATCAGCGACTACACCACAGTGCGGCGCCCAAAATCGCAGTTTTCACCGTGGTGCGGCGAGGTTTTTTATATGTTAATCAATGACTAGAAAAGAGACAAATATATTTTTGTGATCACAGTTTGAAGTAGGACTCAATTTCGTTTAAAAATCGTATGGCAAAATATTGGACCAACGCATAGAAAAGAAACCGTTTCTTTTGTGTGCGGCATGTCAAATATTTTGCCATGGACAAGCACCTCATGCCGCACTGTACTGCGAGCGCGCCGCGTGTCAGTCTCGCATAGTGATGCACCAGGACCGAATCACTTTTCTTTTGAGTTTTTTTAAATGACAATGATACCTTAAAGGCTTTAGTTTTTTTACTTTCTTTTATTTCGTAGCATAAATGCAAAAATGTGATGACTGTTGTGAAAATAATATAAAACATTAAAACAAATGTTACTGAACAAATTAAAACAAAAGTTACTGAACAATTTCCTGATAGTACTCTATCAAGTACCTTGTTTTATATGTGTTTTTTTTTGTATCGACGATCTCGTTATCTGTTAACAAACAGACTGAAATATACAAAATTGATTTATATCGATATCGATGTTTTATTTTACAGTGTTTCCCATCGCGCTATTACTGTAAACATGCCGTATCAACGCAGTGCGGGATGGCAAATAATTTTTCACAAAATCAGGGGTTTACATTTTCCCTCATATCTTTTAAACTATTCGGTCAAACTAAAAGTTATTCATGCGGTATATACTAGACTATATATACTATTATCTGAAAAAAATTTTTTTGAAATATCTTGAAATTTCATGAAATTATTAACCTTCAAAGTCAGAAGGTGCGATGTGATAAAAATGGCTCATGACGCACAGTGGTGAACTTGCCGATGTGAAGTATGGAAGACATGCCGCAACAACGGTAAGTTTGGCATTTTAGGTGCCGCAGTGAACGTGTTAATTGAAGGTTTATTTCCGTCTTCTGAATCTTAAACTATATGAATATGACTTTATACAGGGTGTCCCACTGTTGGTATACTAAGCTCAAAGAAGGTTATAGTTTTGCATACGCTGAGTACGTAAAAAATAATTAAAAAATTCCAGACGCATTTTTTTTTTTCAAATAGATGAATTCTTAAAACTCTATGTGTACACCCATAGCAAGCGAGCCGCCCAACTTTGCCACCGCACGTGAGCTATCGTTTAAGATTATGTTTTCATAGATAAAATGCTCATATTAGAGAAGCGGTATATGCCGGCTGCGCGAAGCTAGAGAAGAAAACATGGATTTTCAGGAAAAATTTAGCAAAAAATTTTGGACGTAATTTTTTTTAAAAGTATTTTTTACGTGATCAGTGTATGCAAAACTACAAGTTCCTTCGCGCTTAGTATACCAATAGTGGGACACCCTGTATATATTTATGTAAAAACTACAAATCCTTTTTGCTCATGTGATAATTATGTACTAATCTTTACATAAAAAAATCGTCCATAATAATTGTGAAATTTGAACGAAAATGCTGTCGCGCCTTATATCTGTTACATACCTTGGTTCATAATTTCTTTTAAATTAATAGGCAAAAAAAAACATTATGTACGCTACCGGCCTACGAATAATTAATAATACCTAATATATATTTTGTAGATCATTCAATTTTATACATAGAAAGGCCATACTAGTGCCATCTAGTGACCTATATAGGAACCAACTATTTTTCAATGATCTTAACTAAATTTCGCTAGATAGCGCTAGTGACATAAAACTATTCGAAGGACCAAAAAAACATTTTTGGGTAATAAATAGGTATGTTTAATACCTACTAGGTACATACCTAAGATTAAAATAATATAGAGTCGGAATACAATAGCAATCCTCATGACTTCCACATTTATATAATTACAAATCTTACATAATCATAAAACACAATACCTGAGTAATTTACTGATAAAATCTTAAGTTTTAGCGGAAGCTAAATATTAACTATTTTAATGTTAAAATAATATAACAACATGCAATCCTTAATCCTATCCTATTCATAATTCAACTAATAGCGTGCATGTATGTTTGAGACTTTTTCGATGCAATGAAATTTGTACAGAAGATAGATTATAGTCTGGATTAGTTCATACCTAGGCTTATTATCCGAATATTTACCTCGCGAGTAAATACCACGGAGCTTTATTTTAACAAACAAAATTAAAGGTCAAATCACGAGAAGCAAAATGGTATCAGTATACCATTTTGCTTACAAACAATACAACAAAATATAATAGGTAGAAAATAACCTACATTTGAAGAAGTACTGACATCAAATAACTATTCAACAACAACTATATTATATACCTACTTAGCGATTCTTAGATTCCACATTTTCTTTTAGTATCTATCTTTTAGGTACTATTACTTCCTAGATAGAGCCCCCCTTTTAATCGTAAAATAATTAGCTCAATATGTAGATAATATTTTATACTAAAAACTTAACAAACAACTAACCTTAGAATCCAGATAATTATTGATGCTGCCGGAACTATCGGAACTTCGTACACTATCACTATTGCTAATATTTCCACTGCTTTTGCTAACATCGGAATCTGATTCGATCCACAACGGGGATCTATACTTGAACGTATGCGCAAACGCATTAGATCGAGACGTTTTTGAGTTTTCCATCTTCATTTTTCACCCGAATTTGTTACTTAAATTTGGAAATTTGGTAGAACAACAATACGTATTTTTAACTTCAATGGGCAGTTTAAAAAAATAAAGTTTAGTGGGTTATTATTGATTTAATACAGAATATGTAAATGTACGTTTGTGTTATATAAAGAGATTTAAATATGAACGCATGGATAAGATCACGGGCAGGAGTAATTGTGTAGAAGTCTGGGGAGCAAAACCGTGGCCTTGTTGTAATCAAGGGATTTATTTTATAGTGTCATATTGTGTTGGCTTATCTATTGAAAGGATAGGATTATCCTGTTTTAAACCGCAGTATTAAAGCTAATTGTAAACTGTTGATATTCTCGTTTTTACATGTATGTTTTGCAAAGTGCTAAATTAAGTTGGCAATCGATTAGAACTAGATTTATATGTATCTGGTCACTACTCACTTGTAAGATCTAAATATTTACGTAGCTAAAATATATGTTATATATTATATGTTACATTTAAAAAATATTGTTTTATCCTTTCTTTCTTTACATTAACATACATTCATCATGATTAAAAAAAAATCTGGGAAGCATTTCCAACCTAACATTTATCGTGCAGGACAATTTTGTGTATCACATCCTGCTCCATCCTACATACTACTTACTAAAACATCTAGAAAATATAAAAATAAAACTATTACTCCCAATAAATAATAAATATATAAGACAAATCAACCACAGATTGAGCGCCCCGTCGCCGGACGTCTAGCAATTTGGTTAATACCTACTCTCTGGTTCAGTGTCAGCTCACCTTGCTGCAGAGCTACTTGTAAATGTACAAGTTTGGAGGTTTCGGTATATCTACAGAGATATAATTATTTCCGCTATTGGTACAATTTCGTTACTTTAGAGTTTGGGCAGCAGGTATTCAATATCAAATTAAAACATCAAGCGCTAAAGATATATTCGTAATTTGGTTACTTTGCTTTACTTAATATTGTTTGAGATCATGGTGATGAGAGCATAATTTCGAAAAAACCTTACTCTTTTAGAAGCAACGCTTCCTCTTTGTTATAAATCAGTCTATGATAAACTAATGAATTTTCTTTCGCTGCATAATATCTCAATATACATGCAAAAATTAAGAATATCATTCTGAAAATATGCAAATTTGTGATAACAATTTTTCCTTATCTATGTTGATCATAGGATTAAGGTCAATGAACAAAGATATTTGCTCTTGATAATACGTCTTTTAAACAAGAATTAAGTTAAGAATACCAATTAGATACCTTCCGCTTTGAGATATTAGATTTTGTGTTTCATGATTGTTCATTAATATCAAGTAGGTACTTTTGGCACCTATGTAATGCCTTTCTATTAAAAATGTTAAAATCATACGATTTATTTTCTGAACTTAAAAATACGACGATTTGGACGGTGGACGATGAATTATTTAACCATTAGGTACATCTTCACTGAGCAATAAAGGATATTTCTTCTGACCAAGGTCAGTTAGTTCCAAATAATACAAAATTGGTACCAATTGAACATTTAAAAATTACCTACGTACAATTTTGATAGTACGCTGTCAAGCCTGATAGCGATATAAAATTTGGCATTTTTTATTTATTTTCCTTATACGTACAAATGATAATACTGATAATAGTATTAAATGTGTTTACTTCAAAAGAAAAGTAAATGAAGAAAATTACTTTAATTGAATTTATAAATAAATTAATAGTATACACAGGTCACAAATAATAATGCAGTTATTTCGTGTTCTCTACATGTTTCCTTTACTATCAATTGTATTATTATCAGTTATTACTACTTACTACTGTTTAATATCAAGATAGTGTTAACATGTGATAAAATCTTTAAGTTGCGTCTTTATTTCCGGGCTTATACCAGTCATAAGACTAGTTTCTTGTTTTATAAAATACGTGCCGCGCGGTTTCACCCGCATTACTCCGCTCCTGTTGGTCGTAGTATGATGATATAATATAGCCTATATTACTCGTGGATAACGTAGCTTTCGAATGGTGAAAGGATTTTTAAAATCGGTCCAGTAGTTTATGAGCCTATTCATTACAATCAAACAAAGTTTTCCTCTTTATAATATTAGTGTAGAAAACAGAAAATAATTACGGACACTGGATAGTCGGATGTGCGGAATTCTTACAAATGTATACTGTGATCGCCATAAATAGTATCTACAAAAATTTCAGTTACAGAAAAATAATCTCTATAAAGAACTTACATTATTTCCTGTATCGTTTCGAACTGTAATTATTTCCCCATAATCCTTCAAGTGCACGGGAGCGGATACAGAATTCCTTCTCATTGAATTTCTATACACCACGGGACTGTTTTTTTCTGAATTCGTATCTTCAATATGACTAGATTCATCTTGATTCTCTAACTTCACCTCTGGTGTTGATGAACGAAAGTCAATATTACTAGGTGTGTCAGTATTAAGTGCTGGACTACCAACTCGAAATTGAACTTTCGGTGACGTCGGTTCATCATCAATAAATTGTATATCATTGGGAGTTCGGTTCGCCTCGTGTATCAGCCGCCTAGTTTCCATCGGCATTTCAACATAGTCATGGGGGTAGGAAGGTATGTTTAACCTCAAATCTGGCTTCTTCCTTACCCTCATTTTTGCACCGTCACCTGACTTATATGCAACTATTTAATTTACGATAACTTTATCTCCTATCAAGAACACCTTTTTGCTATTGTATCCGTCACTATCTTGATAAATTACCCAAAAAATTCCAAAGAACCACACCAAATCACTGATCACCTTACTGCTATATTTGATCACATAATTTTAATGTTTATTGTGAGATAAGTGAACAAATGTTAATGTTTCAAATGATAAGAGAACTAAAGTTTTTGCTGTTCTCCAATGATTACTAAGTGGTACTGAATTGAATTTCTTTTCGTATTTATCAAATGTTATCAGTGTTGATAAATGTTATACGGGCCGAAATATAAAGATTTTATTAATGTAGGTAAATTTATCTTTAAGGGCTTAGCACTCACTGACTTTATGATTATAGCCTTGTTTAAACAACTATTAAGTGTTTATCTTGATGTATTATTGTTTACCTTAATAAAGGAATAAGGATCGACGAGAAATTCTGTCATTATTTAAATATTGACAGAGATAAAGAAAGTAAAAGAGGTCAGTGTCTGCAGTGGTCTTAAATGGCTTTGCGGGGGTAATAAAAACGTTAAGACACACTGTAGTACTATTATCTACTATGTCATACTGATAAATGAGTGTGAGTAAATATTACCTGCTCTAAATTTTAATAAAGAATGCAATTGCATTTAAGGAATGCAATAGAAGGTATACAAAATATAATTCGTCTATTTAAAGAATGCAATAGAAGGTATACAAAATATAATTCGTCTAATTAGACGAATTATATTTTGTATACCTTCTATCGATGAAATTCAAACGCTGAATTGAAAAACAAGATTAAACACTGCTGATTTCCAAATGTGATTGGAAATATAAAGTATATCAATCTTTTGTGTTTTTATTATGGTTCTATTGAACGTACTCGGTACATCAAAATACAAACGGCGATGAAAATAATAAACTTAGAATAACATCATAAAAGTACTCACGTTTCCTTGCGTGTTGCTCAAATACTCCTGTCTCAGTAGCTCCATATTAGCCAATGATGGCATCGATATGGAATTCCTTCGCAAATTAGGTCTTCTATGTTCCACATCACTTTCAGATGTTATCAGATCTTCAGATTCTCTCGCACCAAATGCTTTGGAAGTACTAGGTGATTCAGATAGGTCAGTTGATAGAGTACTAGGGCTCGTAGGACTTGTAGGACTTGTTACTTTAGAAGATCTAGATGAATCTGGATCTAAAGTTATATACAGCGTTCCTTCAGGCGTATCTACTACTATTGTATCGCTGTTTGGTGAACGGACTGCTCCAAGGTCCGATGCATGTATTTTACCATCTCTATCTGGATTGCCTTTTTCGACATCTCTAACTCGTTTTGGTCGTAAAGGCTCATCTGCTTTAACACTTTCTAATTCTACAGCTTCATCAGCAAATGGTATTTTAGAACTCGATCTTAATTCAGGTGAATTAAGACCTTTTGCCACTGCTTCATACGGTTCTATATCGTTTTCGCGGTTCGCCATGATGGTCGATTAATTCATGGTAACCTGAAAAAAGAAAAATACTATTTAAGCTGCTGTTGATCAAAATTATGGCTAATGATATAAATGTTTATTATATAAATACATGCCTGTTTGCTTATCTAATAATTTAATAAGTTAAAAGGCTTATATCAAAACCGGAGTTTTAATTTTTTTACTAATTCCCCGATAATGACCTCTTTAAATATGTTTTTCTCAGCAAGATAATACCGAAACTGCTTAAAAGCTAGCATGACGTAAGGTTAACAATCCAATATTATTTTAAATGTCATCATTTTGTTATTTTAACAAATACCAAATTTGCTGTCTCACTCTATCTAGTATGGTATATGTTATTAGGTGTTATTAGTAATGTATAAGTAACTTCCATTTTAGTCAATTTGTTCTAAGCAAATTCGAATGTTTGATCTTTCATAATATGATTTAACATTTTATTATAAATCAATATTAGGATACTGTTGAAGTTAAGTTTTTGGACATTGTGTATGTGGCTGTTATGTAGGTATAACAATTACTAGCTTGCCGTCCGCGCCTTCACCCACATAGTCAGAATTCCAATTAGGTTGAGATGCTTTACGGCGGTACATATAAGCAATAGCCTATGGTACCTACTCAACAGCCTCCTAATGGATTATAAATATACATAATATTAATTATTACTATATTTAAAAGCAGCTTTGAAATATATATTAATATCTAAAACAAAATTTTATATTTTTAAAACTGCATTGTAGAGATTTAACTTACCTATTATAAGCTCTTTACGATTCAATTTACGCGTTGAACTTTTTTACGTATACGGGCTTGTGAACTAAATTTAGTAAAGTTATGCAATTGCTTGGTACACAAACACAACTAATAAACATACTGAAATAAATATAATATTTTGTAAATAGGTAATTAAAAAATATAACACATGTGACAATGACCATTGAAAATATAAACAAACACAATATAGCATTCAGCATCATGAATTAATTATTGATAGTCTGGTGTTTTTCAAATACACAGTTTCCTAATAATAGGTATCTAATAAGGGATCCTAGCCCCTAGGCTTAAAAAAAAATCAGAACGTCACACAGCCTAGAAAATCATTCTTATAAAAATTAGGGACACTTTAATATTATATATATGTACCTTTGTCGTAGATATAATTTAAACTTTACACTTTAACAAAAAACTTCAGTCCGAAAATGTATTTTCACCGTTCGCGACAAACGACACACTGAGTACACACGGACAAGGCCGCGGTATACAGTAGTGTTTGTCTTCAGATTATCGTCTCGATGTAATCTCTTCGCACGGCTAACGTCATTGTAGATCAAGGATTTAGTTTTAAAATTTAAATAATTTGGTGCCCGAAGTTTACTGAAAATTTTGTTCGTAATTTTGGTCAAAGAAAAACTTTTTCCTCTATTTTTTTTTATTTATCTAATAATCGTGCATAATTTTATTATAAAGGTTTACATGAGCTTTAATTTGTACAACTAATAAACAAATAAATTATATTAGAATTACTAGCAACTAGTTATTATTCTGTGGCATTAGTAAGTGACTTTTGATAGTTAACAATTAAAACATAACTAAGTACGAGAAAATCTATTATCATTAAAAAAAAACTCAAACTCTTTAATTACATAACAATATTTACAAAATAAAACGTATTCTAAATCTTACCTTATCTATTATTAACTTATAATATTGTAGAGTAGATATTTATATAAAAAACATAAAGTAAATAAACGTGGTAATTATTATAATTGTCAACAATCCGTATAAAATGAGATCCATGTGATAAAAACAACAAAAACATCTGCTTCGTGGTTGCAAATTAATCATATTCTCGTTGTCAGACATTTTCACTAAAGTCACCATTTATTGCACCAATACAATTAAGTTCGATATGACCATGTTCATGTAAATATTCTCATAGACTTCAGCAGAAAATTATAAGCTACACATAATCAGGTCATCACTTTTTTGTTTCAAGTAATAATTTACTTAACTTTCCTGACGGGGAAATATTGTCGAAAGTGAAAGAACAGTGCGATGATAATATTATATTGTTATATATTCTTAGATAATATATTAATAGAATAAAGAATTTTCTTCTCTCTTTGTTCTAATATTAATCACTTTTAATAGTTCACAGGAAGCTTTTCTATCGATGTAGTTACTATAGCCGGCGAATTGAAGAAATGTTCCCAAAATAAATCCAGTTTATTTATAACTATTTCTTATAAAACCAGTCTTATTTAATTTTCAAAACACATCACATCACATAGATGTTATTTTACGAGTTCTCGGCGAATAACTGAACTAATAATGGCGGTAATTACTCATTATTATTTTGACCATAGCTTTGTATGGTTTTAATTATCACGGACATAACAGGAAGTTTCCGATAGCTAATTGAAGGAAAAAGTTTATCATACTCTTAAATACATACGTTTACATCTAAATCTATTGTTTTTAAATATATACTGCTAATCGGAATTATGTAATTCACAAGTGAAAATCTTCATTACTCAATAATATAATGACTCTACCAGTTATATTATAAACTAGCTGTGCCCCGCGGGTTCATTCGCATTGCACCGCTCCTGTTGATCTTACCGTGATGATAGGTAACCTATAGCCTTCCTCGATAAATGGGCTATCTAACACCGAAAGAATTTTTAAAATCGGACCAATTATAGTTCCTGAGATTAGCGCGTTCAAACAAACAAACAAACTCTTCAGCTTTATAATACATAGTAGCAAAGATTAACTTTTTTTATTTTATGATTATCAGAGCTATAGAGCCAGTAATTCATCTACCTACTTTAAGAGTTTATGTCTGACCACTTAAATTATAATAGTGTGATTGAATGAAAACTTTAAGTTAAGAATAATTTAACTAATTACGAATGTTTCAGACAGTTATTTAAACTAAAAAACAGACTTCTTTATTTTCATTACAAATATGAAATTCGAGTGAAGTCTAGTGCTTGGCTATTCAATAATAAATCACGATACAATTTAGCCATATTGAGATAATCTCTTGTGGTTTGGCTCCACGCAACATCTTGTCAATGACTCTTCAAATGACAGCCTATTCCACATCATTTATTCCTTGTTTGCGTGACGTCATTAATGTGAAATGATTTAGCAAAATGAGGCTCTTTAGCGTCATTATTGAATGAATTTACTTTAAATATCTTCGTGAGTTCATCTGTATGGAAATTACAAAGTAAGCAATGTGGAATAATGGTTTGTATAAGTATTGGATTGTAATAAACCCCTTGTGCTACGAAATAGCTCTACTCACGGCTCTATCTGTATTTTGGGATGCTATTAGTTATTTTTTATCTAAAATATTTATCGCTTACATCTATTAACTACTTGTAAACTATCTGGGTGCAAGTTTCAATACAATAAAGTAAACTTATTTATATGTAAAATCACAGACTTCCACATCTTTTAAAACAGCATTTATCAACTCAAGACGAATTTCACCAGCTTAACTTTTATAACGGGGACTGTTCTGAGGAACTTTTTGAACTCATTCCAGCTGCTGAGTTTCACAATCGCACTTCTCGCCACAAATTAAAGTTCCACCCCCACCATCTGGATGCATGGCGGTCTACCACAGTGCGCTTTTCTCGACACTTTCTACCAAGAACGACAACCTTGTGGAACGATTTGCCATCCTCAGTGTTCCCAAACGGATTCGATACGGAGACCTTCAAGAAAAGGGCCTATTTGTACCTCAAAGGCCGGCAACACATTCGCGGTGGCCCTAACATCGCGAATGCTTATGGGCGGCGGGCATCACTTTCCATCAGGTGACCCGCCAGCTCGTGTGCCTGCTTAAGCGATAAAAAAAAAAGCTTTTTAGCGCAATTTCTTACACAACATTTTGAGTGAGTACTTCTTATGATTTTCACAAAATCAGAATTTCATAAACCTTCGATATATAATAAAATAATTAGCTATAATTAAATCATCACCAGTGTATATTTGCATGTTAATTTGCTACACATTGTGCGGTTCATAACGGCCTCTGAGCTCGTTCGTGAGATACGATCAGCCATGTCCATTTGGAAATATGGTTCTTGTTATAATTTAATATATTACCACAGATACTAAGTATAATATACAAGATGTTTCACACTAGCTGTTCCTCATGGTTTTACTCATGTTGTACAGAATGTTTTAATAGCGTGTAGTGTTCCTCAATAAACGGACTATTGAACCCAAAAAAAAATCCAGGCATTTCCTTAAATCAGCGCGATCAGTAGTAGACTAAATCTTTAAGGAACACTGTGCCTATATTATCTATGTCTATCATGTAAAGAAAAAAAATATAATAGAAAATGTATATAGAAATGAAAACATAAAACACTTACCTATAACTTCAAATTAAAATTAGCGTATAGGCGACAAACAAAATGTTACTCTGCGTTACGCTGCACAGTGCACATACCTACACATCTGACAAATATGTGCAAAAAATGCGCAAATGATAAATTTTTGTATTTGACATATCTAATTACAAAAATTTTCATCAATATCCGATCAGCCGTTTTTGTGCTAGACTAAGAAACATTCATAGCACCTAATGTGGACTATTGACATAGGTTAAGCTTCATTAAGCTCTTGCCTTATAATTTCACAAATAGTAGACGCAGTACAAATATTAAACTAGTCCGATAAAACAGTTTTTAATTCAAGAGATGAAGTTTATTAGATAAGGAAATCCTCCTTTTACTTTTCCAAGTGAAAAATTTGAATAAAAAATATAATTTCATAGGAAAAAGGTAAACCTTGTAGCCATCTATAAGTATTAATAAAAAAGGAATAATTAGCTGTATAAATAATTAGTAGATAATTTACTTTATAAATAAATATAACAACATTTTCAGATTGAGATGTATAAAAATTCAAAATTCCATAAAATTGGTTATAATATAAGTACTTGGTTCCAACTTCCTAGTTTTAATATTTTACTTAAAGATTAGAAAATATTATAATATATTAGGTAATCATACGTGAATGAATTCAGAAATTTAATTCACAAATAGAGAGCACATCCCAATGAAAAACGTTAATTACATAATATTATTTTAACAATAACAAGTTTACGTAAGTGCACGTCTACAAAATATAATATTTAAATGTATATTTTAAACGAATTTATTTACACTTAAAACAGAACAAATAAATAACGATAAGAATCTAATAAATATTAATAGAAAAAGTTTAATTGTAGGTACTCACTTTTAATAAAAACGAATTTCACAAAGTCACTCCGTAAAAAATATTAGCGAGAGAGGTAAGCGCGGCAAATGTTCTGAATAGTTGGGGCTGAACTGGCAGAATTCACCTTGAGAAAAACTATGAAAACTGTATTTCTATAATGACCACAGGAAACGTGCATTTGGCTCTCGTTTTGATACTGCATCTTCAACGGCTGGCTGAAATTTTTTTGTGTGATGTTCTTTAAATTTTGTGTGTTGTGCTTTAATAAATAACACCCGTTATTTATTATTATCTAACATTTTATTATAGACTACGTTCATTCCGTGAGTCATTTTAATCTCGTGTAGATAGCCTTCCAACCCTTGATAAAAACGATTTCAATTTGAAATAATATATCCGACTTAGGTTATGCCAGTGATTCTTGTGCTCTACTGACTGACTGGTCCTATATTTCTAAAAGTTTTTATTGATATGATAATACATGAAATTAGTTATGATAAATGACATTTACGAAAACTTATGTTTGAAAATGAAGATGTGGCAGTATTTTTAGAAAATCTTTCGTAATTAATTTTGACCTTATCAAGAATTTCGGCTCTGTTCTTTGCGCTGCGCTGATATTAATTATTATTGCCCACCTAGAAAATAGAGTCTTGAGTTACCTACCTAAAATTAATTTTAATCATGAACGTTTATTTTAACCTTTAAAGCTACATATATTACTAAACCTATTAACAAATCCTTTTCTTCTTTATTTTCGAACGTTATAATTTCAAAATCTCAACGTTTAAATGCTCAGTTGAAGAGCCCTTGGCTTAATTACTTAACTGGATGTAACATCTCGTTCCCGTAATCAGACGTCTGGAGAGGAAATATTAATATTACGGTAAGTCGAGTAGATATGTGATATTTATGTTAAGTAGGTAATGTTTAGCTAATAGATTTGTGCGACGCCCTCGTAGTGATGTGAGATTATCGAGTGAATTTTAATTAGGTATCTTCGGCTTGGCTACAAAATTGATTCGTTTGCAAAACGATTAATGATTTATTATATCTACCTATTATCGTAAATGCAAATTGAGTTTTTGATAAACTAAAAGGCCTAAAGTTTCTTCCTAATATCAAATACCTACATGTAAGTACTAGATGGTTCTGACCCTTAAACACTAAAGCCTAGAATATAGCTTTTTCTTATTATTTTTTCGGTTTCTTTTCCCTTTTATATGTAACTGGAGAAATAGATACTAGGTAAGTATATTACACCTATTCAATATACAACATTTTTTTAACTACACGTTGGCGCTATAGGCATATAATAATTGTTACAGTAAACTGACGTCAATTCAAAAAATAAAACATTTTTGTCTTTAAAAATAACAGTGTAAAATAGACCTTAAATAGCATTGAAATTTTAACAAATGATTTCATAAAGACGAGTCGTGCAGACATGGTTAGTGTCGTTAGCCGCTCATGTGAAATTATTTCACTTATGTACATGGTAATGAATTTCAGCTCAAGGCTTTCGATTGAAGTGCGTAGGTATTTAAATCGAGTCGAACCTTGATAAATAGAAATCCGAGGTAAAGGTCTCCGACTTCTTCTTTTCTGTTTCTTGTGTCATTTTTAGATTAATTTTTAATTTTTTCTTCCCTTTCAGGAAGTATCCTTTTCAGATAGTAGGTACGAAGGTACAGCTACTTCTTTATAGAATACTAGCGGTCCGCCCCGGCTTCGCCTGTGGTACATATTTCGCAATAAAAGGTAGCCTATGTTCTTTCTCAGGTTCTAAAGATTGTCTGTGCCAAATTTCATCAAAATCGGTCCAGTAGTTTATGCGTGAAAACCATACATACATACAAACCTTTCCTCTTTATAAGATTAGTATAGATAGTACTTATAGATAATTTTTCAATTTTTTTTAGGCACGATCGACTGGAGTTCTAAAAAAATTTCCAATTGAAAATTGGAGAATATAAAATGACTCATATTGTGACTAGGTATCTACCACTGGGCCAAGTTCAGCTTCAGTCGCGATTATTTTTCGCATTTTTGCTTTACAATGACCATCGATCACAGACATTTAGGTCCTCTACAATATCATGATTGCCTCTACTTGCCCAACACTGCCCATTGTGAAGAGGGCCCATCAAACGAAAGCGCGTGTGCTGGCAGCAAAAGTAATCGGGTTTGTTAGTTAAGGATGTACAGACTTAAAAATTCATCTAAGAGCCGATTTTTCAATCCTTGGTTAAAAGTTATCCGTTCAATAAAGTATTACATTTTATTATTATTAAAATGTCATCTGTAAACTGTCAAATACGGACAATTACAATACATTTTTGAAATGGTAGTTAAATACGTTATACGATGAATAAGTTTTAACCAAGGATTGAAAAATCAGCCCTAATAGAAATAAATCTTTCAAAATTTAAGAGCATTTTCATGTTACCATAGTATGAAAAACATTGAAAATAATCGCCGGCGGGTCAACCTGTAGTATAGTAAATAATCAAAACACAGTATATGGTAGTATAATTATTTATTAAGTGAATCTATACTGATAGTTAACTTATCCAGTACCACATACAATATCGTAGGTTACTTTACCAACTAATATTAACTACAAGGAAACTGGAATGTCTTTAATCCCAGCAGTTTACTTGACTTGAGATTGTATACTTGCCATATAAAATTAAATATATTTTTGAAAGCGGCGTTGGGTATAAAATCTTAAACTCGCGTCAGGACACGTGACCATCGAAAAAGCGTAAGACGGATGGATATCAAACATGCTGAACGTTAATAATCAAGTTTTCACTTCTGCCGGCACTCCCCCAGTGCAACCCGTCTTTTTTTTTCTCAATTACATAAGACAACAGAATTATTGCCTTTTTAAAGTACATTATCATATGGAATAACATTGTATAGGCTATTTTTTTGTCCTCAACGTGTTTATTTTAAGTTAATAATTGAGAAAATGGCCGCTACTAAAAGAATAATTTGACATTGCCAGTTTATCAATTTTAGTTCTGTCTCTTTTACATTGAATTTATTTAATCTATTTCATTAATACGAATTGGATATTTTTAGATTATAATTTAGCTACTATAATACTTAGTTGAGTTTGTCAGAGGGCGCTAGTATACTCTCTCAAGCCAAATAACACACATATTCTTGCTTTCCATTTATGGCCATCACACTTTTCAAACCTGCATTGAATAAGAACATATATTGCTATTTTTATTAGTATTTCTTGTATAAAAATCTTTTTTTATTTCCCTGAAAAGGCTGTAAGAAATTAATTATTTATTAATAACGTAAAATGATCTTATAATCTCGAGTTCTTTTAAATTTTTCACATTTTAAATCTTTATTACATTTTGTCCTATAGAGAAATAGCAATACAGTCCTAACTCACACCAAGAAAGACTTAGTAATATCTACTTAATTGCTATACAAATAAGTTCGGAACTTGATTGATAACCGTTCGATGCCTACACTGGATTATATGAAATATGCAATGTTAGGAAATGGAAACTATATGTATGAAATGTATAGAAACGCTTCCACTGCAGAAATATTCACTTTTCATACATTTAAATACATTTTTACATTAAAAAAAAAACTATTTTATTATGCTCTATTTTTTATATCGCAATAACATGTTTCTTTGTCTGTTTTTGTTGAATCATAGAAACGCATTAACCCAACCGATGTTCGATAAAGGGTCTTTTATTTTAATCAGTTAATAAATAAAGAATTTATGTCCACGGGGACGAAGTCGCGGCCATCAGCTTGTTATTAATTTACAAGTTATTTACTTATACAAAAATTACACAGTACTCGAAGGACCAAATTTAGTTTAAATAATTGTTAACTCTTTTACCGAATTGGTATCAGTTGATTACTCAGGCTCTTTCATTTATGAAAATAAACAAGAATTGATTATTAACTTTTTTTTGTACTTGAAGCTATAAACAAATGGTTTTACGAGATTTTTTATCTTTATATCAGTTTTTTATATCGATTCCTGCAGTGGAAGCGTTCCTTACACATATAACCTATTAGTAAATACATTGAAAATAATGAATCACTTACATTTAATACGATTGTATATTTTTCGTATGATAACTAGGTAAAAATCATATCATTCAGCCATACAAATTTTATTTCCTGAATCTAAAACAAATACTTAAATAACCCTTAAGTACTATATTTAAAATTCCCGTCGAATTATGTAAAAAACTGTAGTTTTTTATAAGCTTATATGAAATCTACGACTTTACATCAATAAAACGTGATGAAAGGAAATTATTGGATAAAATATTATAATATTTGAGGATTATATACGATTTTTATTATTATTATTACAGGCTTTACAATTAGTATAAGCACATTGAAGTGTGTAGCACACAAACATACAAACAATAACATACAATGAAAAACGATTTAGCACCGATTTACTGTCATGAATAATTTATTTAATTATAAATTATAAGTTTACTTACAAAAAATATTCATATTCAACATAATACCACAATAAAAAGAAAATTTAAATTATTCAATTAAAAATATAAACTGTACAATAAAAAATCACAAAATAATAAAAAAAATGTCTTTCATGACAGTAAATCGCGCGCCAAACTAACCATAGACATAATATGTTTTTCATCCGTTCGGATACTCGTACATAAATAAAATCTATCACAATACAATAAAAACGTTATAGACTGTGTAAGCTGCGAATAACTGTTAATATAGCTGTCTTTAAGGCTACATTATTGCACGAATAAGGTTTCAACCTGGATATATATTATGTATAAATTATATAGTTTGCCCAAACTGGCACAAACGAAATTGCGCAAGCAACGGTCTTAGAGTTTCATGGGTTTTATTTATATTCATTTATTTGAAAAAAAAACAATAAGACTACATGTTGTACACAACAAATGAATAAATAATGAATAATAAAAAACACATTAAAAATAAATACTACAAAAAGCATTAGTTAAAAATCAGAATGAATAGAAACATTATTAATGCAATCAATTCATTATTACAATAGGACATTTGAAGTGTTGATAGGATCAACCATTTTTAATCGAGTTTATGCCCCACAAACTCTAAATAACTACACCAATAAAAACTACAAGAATCAATAGTTATAATAAAATGAGATTTTAAACCGTACTAATACGTTTTATTTTGGCTGCGATTGATAAAAATATACTGTATTTTTAACATTTAAAGAAAATTTAGTGCGTCAAAATAATTAATAAATAAATGTTTTTTCAGACACCACTTAAAAAATAACCCACCAAAATTATAAATTAATTCCCGCATAACATTGTTCTTCCGTCTGTACTAAATAGGCTAAAATAAAAATGATTACCCTCATAAAAAATTACCATTTTCAATAATAACAGAGTTAAAAAGAGAAAAGAAAGAGTCGAAAAGATATATCGCAGCCAAAACCTACAAAACTAAGTACAACTGTCATGATAATATTATATCAATACTAATCTAACGAATAACGTGACATAAATATATCTATATACAATACAAGTAAAATAAACTATCACAAGCTATTTGAACTTATAAATACTGTACGCCAAATATATTATATCTTTTAAACGGTTTTAAATCGTTGGTTTTATTATCTACATGTTTCTGCCGACCTATACTTGGCCAACGTTGTAATACAATAAAAATGATCACGTTGTCAATAATAATGATTATAATGAAACTAAAAATTTCTAATTTACCAAAAAACATATCAATAAGAGATACAAAGGTTATATACCAGCCATAGTGTATTTTAAAACAGCAACGATAAGCCGCGCTCTTTTACTCTCTTGCATATAAGGTATGTAAACTACCTCTCGGTCACCGACACGAGTCGGGCAATTACCAGGCCCAGTAGACAAAGTAACAATTACAAAACGATAACGAAGTTAGAAATCGCAAAAATGTATGGGATTGACATACGCCGCGTTAGATCACGTGGTCTATCTAATGTCAATCCCATACATTTTTGCGATTTCTAACTTCGTTATCGTTTTGTAATTGTTACTTTGTCTAAGGCCCCTGATTTTCTAAGTATCAAAAAATCTTAGTAATCAATTTAAATTGTAATAAAACCACGATTTAAAACCGTTAAATTAATTTAAACAGCAGGCTGAAAGCGTTTTATAACAGGTGGTACAATGTCGTTATGGCACCGATATTTTTTTTTTGTATTTCATATTTTAATACTGCTATTAAAACCTGGTCTGTTTTAATTTTAAATATATTATGTAATATAGATTTTGAGACTGTTTATTTCCACGATTGCACTTAGAGTCGATTAAATTACTACTTGTGGTTGTTCTGTCGTCACTAAATAATGTTTTATCACTATTATAATCTTTATTAAAGAAAAAGTTAGAAGTAAGTTCGGTTATACTTTAAATTTAGCTGAATAACATAAATTTCCATCTGATGATCATGCTATCTCTTTCATGTTCAATTGATAAGAGAGAGAAAGAGAGATTTAATGAAGACAGAAATACCACATTTAACAAACTATTTGTTAGCGCTTTTAGCAACAAAACAATTAATAATTAAAATTAAACAAGGATTCAAGAAGGATATAAAGATACAAAATTTAGCTAAATAGTGGATATTTAATTGACGCATATATCGTTATATGACAGTAAGTTTTCAACTTAAGTTAAATTTCGCTAATTACACTAACGAGATATGTAATGTTAACAATAACAAGCAGACGACACATCTATTTATGTTATAACAATATTTACTACGTTTAATTTAAAATATTTTTATTTAAAAGTTACACTAATAAACAAGCAATTTTGATGAGATCTTTCCCTAGTTCCGAATCGTATAATCTCTATAGAGACGTGTTACCTCGCCGGCGCACTATGGGACAGAACGGTATAAACCATCTCTAAAATGGTTTGAGTCAAAATTGTCGTACAGATGATTTTTTGGTGGCATTACATTCCTGAATAAACGAACTATCTGATAAAATAGATGAAATTAAATTTAAATCAGTTTTATCTCATTAAATATCACAGTAAACCTGAGTAGTCATATTTTCTTACATAGCACGTAATCTATGTCTGAAGTTTAACGTATGATAATTTCTAAGTTTTCCATTAAAATTAATATGTATCATACATTTTTGGATTGACTAGAATCTGAAGTTTATCAATTTGTAAATATTTTATGCGAAATATTTTGCCACATTTTAATTTTAATTTTTTTGTGAATCATTGAATTTTATCGTCTTTTTCATTTTCAAATTGAGTTTTCGTCTTTGCCGAAAGCTACCGAAGTTGAGATATTATGATTTTTAGATTCTTTAGTTATTCAAGATTCCAAAAAAGTAAAAAAAACCTGCGTCATTACTGCGCCTTTTCGAGCTAGATGCTGAAATGTGAAGAGAGGGAGAAAAAAATTATGTAAACGAATTTAACGTTTCTTCTTGTTATTAAAATTCTAAATGATATATATAACTTAAAATAGTTTTTTTTTGCGGTTGACCGAGCCCTCACACCTATGATAACAACATCAACAATCTATACATCTTTACTAATATTATAAAGAGGAAAGGTTTGTATGTATGTATGTACGTATGTATGTTTTTCACGCATAAACTATTGGACCGATTTTGATGAAATTTGGAACAGATAATCTTTAGACCCTGAGAAAGAACATAGGCTACCTTTTATTGCGAAATATGTACCACGGGCGACGCCGGGGAGGACCGCTAGTTAATTAATATAATGTAGAATCCATTGCGTTAATTGTAATCTGCCTATAGGTTAAATAATTTGTATGGGAATTTTTTTATCAGTATTCTCATTGGTTTTGCATAAGTTATTTAAACTCGGGTTCTAAATAACCTCAACAATTTCAGTATTTATACCTACTTCTTCACAGTAACCTAACTGTTGAAAGTCCAAAAATATAAAAATGAGTGTGTTTGTGTTCGTCGCGATATATGTCCACTGTTAATAAGTGGTAAAATTCTGAAGAACTTGAAAAATATTTATAAGAGAATTTTCATCTATCAGCGGTGATACGAATACAGTGATTTAATACATTATAAATCGGCTAAAAAACGTCCGAAAATGTTCGCGTTCAGCTGCAATGGAAGAAACATCTTGCTGTATACAACAGATCTCTATAGGTAATAGGTATAGCCAGTATATAAAGACAACATATTTCAAAAAGACCAAAAACTCCAAAAGAATGGTTTGAAGAATCTAAACAGCTTCTGGTATTTAATAAGGAACAGTTGTTTTATTGTAGCATTTTTAATATAGGCACTCAACTCAATAATTATTTTATTATTTTCTAAGTTTTAATTTTTTTAAAGTATACAGACTTGAAATGTTTTCTTTAATACATAAGCAATGTTTGTTCTGTAAAGATAAGAGGAAAATTATTAAATAATGTAAGATTTTTGTAAGAAAATTTACGAAAGTTTGTTTGTGTTTGTTTTTAAACAAAAAAATAAAATTACCAAAACAAAAATGGACTTTGTTTATTATAGCGTAGTTATTCAAGAATGCGTATACCAAAATTCAAGTAAAAAGTACGAGAAACTAAAAAGTTATAGATTTTTGAGATGGTTTATACCGTTCTGTCCCATAGTGCGGCGGTCGGCGGTCGACTGACGAATGTCGCGTGCTCATGCTCTTAATTCAACTTTAGACAAGGACAGAGTGACACGCGTGTAATGTTTAAGAAAAGGATAGACAGTGAGATATTTTTTACTTCTACCTTCTTGATAATTAAACTTTTTATTATGCTAAAGTACCAACAGAAAGGTTATTTTTCGTTCTATTTTCGATTAATTCGTTAAACTTTAAAAAAAATTCGCTAACTGCTTTGTTCGTTTATTATTTTAGCAGTATTCACTATGGAAAAGGTGGCAGTATATGTATTTGTGACTATTGGCACCACGTTGTTTCCTTGTGACGACTACTTCTTTTACACTTAATATTAATAAATCCATATAAATAAGTTAAGTATATTACTCACCATTATAATATATTTCGATATCGTTATTGTAAAAATTAAAAAATTATCATTTTATAAAAAAGCTATAATAAGTACGAGTGGTGTACAGTGGTATAGTGAGCTAGCGAAAACATCAATTTGCAACCGTGAACATACATACACACAATTTTTTTTAACAATTCACTTAAATAGGAATGATTGTTTTCCGTGAAAGTTTAATACTTTACGATTATACTTATAAACCGATATATAAAATTAATGACAATTAAACATTATTATATAAATACTGAAACATTCAAGACGTGAGATGGTCTATCAAGAGTGGGGAGTTTTATTCACCTGTGTCGACCCATTTCGCCTCTTCTGCTATTCTATCCATGCAATTGCATAGGAATTGATACTGGAATAAAATGTAATAATTACGGTATTATTTCAGTGTCTATTAAAATATACAAAGTGAACATTGGTGAGGTACTTAAAACAGAAAAAAAATACTAATGTACCAGTGCACCTGCATTGTCTGTAACATGTACAGCAGTGAAACTGTGCACCTGCATACATTACACATGACAGACGCTTTAACATGAACATGATATAAAAGAGCAACTATGGAGTTTCTTGCCGGTTCTTCTCCGTAGATACTGCTTTCCGAATCGGTGGTAAATTTTAAATGTAATGACGTTTCAAATGTGCTTCTATAAGAAGTATAATTGAATAAATAAATGTTTGAGTTTGAGTTTGAACAGGTCAGGAAGCATTAACGGATAAGGAAGCTGTTACAGGTACTTTAACAGGTCAGGGAGCTTTTACAGGTGCTTTAACAGGTCAGGGAGCTTTTACAGGTGCTTTAACAGGTCAGGAAGCTTTTACAGGTGCTTTAACAGGTCAGGGAGCTTTTACAGGTGCTTTAACAGGTCAGGGAGCTTTTACAGGTGCTTTAACAGGTCAGGAAGCTTTTACAGGTGCTTTAACAGGTCAGGGAGCTTTTACAGGTGCTTTAACAGGTCAGGAAGCTTTTACAGGTGCTTTAACAGGTCAGGGAGCTTTTACAGGTGCTTTAACAGGTCAGGAAGCTTTAACAGGTGGTTTAACAGGTCAGGGAGCTTTTACAGATGCTATCGCAGGTCAGGGAGCTGTAACAGGTATTTTATCAGGTTAGGAAAATGTTACAGGTACTTTAACAGGTAAGGAAGCTGTTACAGGTACTTTAACAGGTCAGGGAGCTTTAACAGGTGCTTTAACAGATCAGGGAGCTTTTACAGGTGGTTAAACAGGTCAGGAAGCTGTAACAGGTATTTTATCAGGTTCGGAAGCTCTTACAGGTACTTTAACAGGTTAGGAAGCTGTAACAGGTGCTTTAACAGGTCAGTGAGCTTTTACAGGTGCTGTAACAGGTCAGTGAGCTTTTACAGGTGCTTTAACAGGTAAGGGAGCTTTTACAGGTGCTGAAACAGGTCAGGGAGCTTTTACAGGTATTTTATCAGGTTAGGAAAATGTTACAGGTGCTTTAACAGGTAAGGAAGCTGTGACAGGTACTTTAACAGGTCAGGGAGCTGTAACAGGTATTTTATCAGGTCAGGGAGCTTTTACAGGTGCTTTAACAGATCAGGGAGCTTTTACAGGTGGTTAAACAGGTCAGGAAGCTGTAACAGGTATTTTATCAGGATAGGAAGCTGTTACAAGTACTTTAACAGGTTAAGAAGCTGTAACAGGTGCTTTAACAGGTCAGGGAGCTTTTACAGGTGCTGTAACAGGTCAGGGAGCTTTTACAGGTGCTTTCGCAGGTCAGGGAGCTTTAAAAGGTATTTTCGCAGGTCAGGGAGCTTTAACAGGTATTTTATCAGGTCAGGGAGCTTTTACAGTTGCTTTAACAGGTCAGGGAGCTTTTACCGGTGGTTAAACAGGTCAGGAAGCTGTAACAGGTATTTTATCAGGTTAGGAAGCTGTTACAAGTACTTTAACAGGTAAGGAAGCTTTTAAAGGTGCTTTCGCAGGTCAGGGAGCTGTAAAAGGTATTTTATAAGGTCAGGGAGCTATAACAGGTGCTTTAACAGGTCAGGGAGCTTTTACAGGTGCTTTAACAGATCAGGGAGCTTTAACAGGTGGTTCAACAGGTCAGGAAGCTGTAACAGGTATTTTATCAGGTTAGGAAGCTGTTACAGGTACTTTAACAGGAAAGGAAGCTGTAACAGGTGCTTTAACAGGTAAGGAAGCTGTTACAGGTGCTTTAACAGGTCAGGGAGCTTTTACAGGTGCTTTCCCAGGTAAGGTAGCTTTTGAAGGTGCTTTAACAGGTCAGGAAGCTGTAACCGGTATTTTATCAGGTTAGGAAGCTGTTACAGGTGCTTTAACAGGTAAGGAAGCTGTTACAGGTACTTTAACAGGTCAGGGAGCTTTTACAGGTGCTTTAACAGGTCAGGGAGCTTTTACAGGTGCTTTCGCAGGTCAGGGAGCTGTAACAGGTATTTTATCAGGTTAGGAAGCTGTTACAGGTACTTAAACAGGTCAGGGAGCTTTTACAGGTGCTTTAACAGGTAAGCGAGCTTTAACAGGTGCTTTCGCAGGTCAGGGAGCTGTAACAGGTATTTTATCAGGTCAGGGAGCTTTTGCAGGTGCTTTAACAGGTCAGGGAGCGTTGACAGATGCTTTAACAGGTCAGGGAGCTTGAACAGGTGCTTTCGCAGGTCAGAGAGCTGTAACAGGTATTTTATCAGGTCAGGGAGCTTTAATAGGTGCTTTAACAGGTCAGGGAGCTTTTACAGGTGGTTAAACAGGTCAGGAAGCTGTAACAGGTATTTTATCAGGTTAGGAAGCTGTTACAAGTACTTTAACAGGTTAGGAAGCTTTTACAGGTGCTTTCGCAGGTCAGAGAGCTGTAACAGGTATTTTATCAGGTCAGGGAGCTATAACAGGTGCTTTAACAGGTCAGTGAGCTTTAACAGGTGCTTTAACAGGTGCTTTAACAGGTGCTTTAACAGATCAGGGAGCTTTTACAGGTGGTTAAACAGGTCAGGAAGCTGTAACAGGTATTTTATCAGGTAAGGAAGCTGTTACAGGTACTTTAACAGGTTAGGAAGCTGTAACAGGTGCTTTAACAGGTAAGAAAGCTGTTACAGGTGCTTTAACAGGTCAGGGAGCTTTTACAGGTGCTTTAACAGATCAGGGAGCTTTTACAGGTGCTTTAACAGGTCAGGGAGCTTTTACAGGTGCTTTAACAGGTCAGGGAGCTTTTACAGGTGCTTTAACAGGTCAGGGAGCTTTTACAGGTGCTTTCACAGGTCAGGGAGCTGTAACAGGTATTTTATCAGGTCAGGGAGCTTTTACAGGTGCTTTAACAGGTCAGGGAGCTTTTACAGGTGGTTAAAAAGGTCAGGAAGCTGAAACAGGTATTTTAACAGGTCAGCGAGCTTTTACAGGTGCTTTCGCAGGTCAGGGAGCTGTAACAGGTATTTTATCAGGTCAGGGAGCTTTTACAGGTGCTTTAACAGGTCAGGGAGCTATAACAGGTGCTTTAACAGGTCAGGGAGCTTTTACAGGTGCTTTAACAGATCAGGGAGCTTTTACAGGTGGTTCAACAGGTCAGGAAGCTGTAACAGGTATTTTATCAGGTTAGGAAGCTGTTACAGGTACTTTAACAGGTCAGGGAGCTTTAACAGGTGCTGTAACAGGTCAGGGAGCTTTTACAGGTGCTTTCGCAGGTCAGGGAGCTGTAACAGGTATTTTATCAGGTTAGGAAGCTGTTACAGGTACTTTAACAGGTCAGGGAGCTTTTACAGGTGCTGTAACAGGTCAGGGAGCTTTTACAGGTGCTTTCGCAGGTCAGGGAGCTGTAACAGGTATTTTATCAGGTCAGGGAGCTTTAACAGGTGCTTTAACAGGTCAGGGAGCTATAACAGGTGCTTTAACAGGTCAGGGAGCTTTTCCAGGTGCTTTAACAGATCAGGGAGCTTTAACAGGTGGTTCAACAGGTCAGGAAGCTGTAACAGGTATTTTATCAGGTTAGGAAGCTGTTACAGGTACTTTAACAGGTCAGGGAGCTTTTACAGGTGCTGTAACAGGTCAGGGAGCTTTTACAGGTGCTTTCGCAGGTCAGGGAGCTGTAACAGGTATTTTATCAGGTTAGGAAGCTGTTACAGGTGCTTTAACAGGTAAGGGAGCTTTGACAGGTGCTTTCGCAGGTCAGGGAGCTGTAACAGGTATTTTATCAGGTCAGGGAGCTTTTACAGGTGCTTTAACAGGTCAGGGAGCTTTAACAGGTGGTTTAACAGGTCAGGAAGCTGTAACAAGTATTTTATCAGGTTAGGAAGCTGTTACAGATACTTTAACAGGTCAGGGAGCTTTTACAGGTGCTTTCGCAGGTCAGGGAGCTGTAACAGGTATTTTATCAGGTAAGGAAGCTGTAACAGGTACTTTAACAGGTCAGGGAGCTTTTACAGATGCTTTATCAGGTCAGCGAGCTTTTACAGGTGCTTTCGCAGGTCAGGGAGCTGTAACAGGTATTTATCAGGTTAGGAAGCTGTTACAGGTACTTTACCAGGTCAGGGAGCTTTAACAGGTGCTTTCGCAGGTCAGGGAGCTGTAACAGGTATTTTATCAGGTCAGGGAGCTTTTACAGGTGCTTTAACAGGTCAGGGAGCTTTTACAGGTGCTTTCCCAGGTAAGGTAGCTTTTGAAGGTGCTTTAACAGGTCAGGAAGCTGTAACCGGTATTTTATCAGGTTAGGAAGCTGTTACAGGTATTTTATCAGGTCAGGGAGCTTTTACAGGTGCTTTAACAGGTCAGGGAGCTATAACAGGTGCTTTAACAGGTCAGGGAGCTTTTACAGGTGCTTTAACAGATCAGGGAGCTTTTACAGGTGGTTCAACAGGTCAGGAAGCTGTAACAGGTATTTTAACAGGTCAGCGAGCTTTTACAGGTGCTTTCGCAGGTCAGGGAGCTGTAACAGGTATTTTATCAGGTCAGGGAGCTTTTACAAGTGCTTTAACAGGTCAGGGAGCTATAACAGGTGCTTTAACAGGTCAGGGAGCTTTTACAGGTGCTTTAACAGATCAGGGAGCTTTTACAGGTGGTTCAACAGGTCAGGAAGCTGTAACAGGTATTTTATCAGGTTAGGAAGCTGTTACAGGTACTTAAACAGGTCAGGGAGCTTTTACAGGTGCTGTAACAGGTCAGGGAGCTTTAACAGGTGCTTTCGCAGGTCAGGGAGCTGTAACAGGTATTTTATCAGGTTAGGAAGCTGTTACAGGTACTTTAACAGGTCAGGGAGCTTTTACAGGTGCTTTAACAGGTCAGGGAGCTTTTACAGGTGCTTTAACAGATCAGGGAGCTTTTACAGGTGGTTCAACAGGTCAGGAAGCTGTAACAGGTATTTTAACAGGTCAGCGAGCTTTTACAGGTGCTTTCGCAGGTCAGGGAGCTGTAACAGGTATTTTATCAGGTCAGGGAGCTTTTACAGGTGCTTTAACAGGTCAGGGAGCTATAACAGGTGCTTTAACAGGTCAGGGAGCTTTTACAGGTGCTTTAACAGATCAGGGAGCTTTTACAAGTGGTTCAACAGGTCAGGAAGCTGTAACAGGTATTTTATCAGGTTAGGAAGCTGTTACAGGTACTTTAACAGGTCAGGGAGCTTTTACAGGTGCTGTAACAGGTCAGGGAGCTTTTACAGGTGCTTTCGCAGGTCAGGGAGCTGTAACAGGTATTTTATCAGGTTAAGAAGCTGTTACAGGTACTTTAACAGGTCAGGGAGCTTTTACAGGTGCTGTAACAGGTCAGGGAGCTTTTACAGGTGCTTTCGCAGGTCAGGGAGCTGTAACAGGTATTTTATCAGGTCAGGAAGCTTTTACAGGTGCTTTAACAGGTCAGGGAGCTATAACAGGTGCTTTAACAGGTCAGGGAGCTTTTACAGGTGCTTTAACAGATCAGGGAGCTTTAACAGGTGGTTCAACAGGTCAGGAAGCTGTAACAGGTATTTTATCAGGTAAGGAAGCTGTTACAGGTACTTTAACAGGTCAGGGAGCTTTTACAGGTGCTGTAACAGGTCAGGGAGCTTTTACAGGTGCTTTCGCAGGTCAGGGAGCTGTAACAGGTATTTTATCAGGTTAGGAAGCTGTTACAGGTGCTTTAACAGGTAAGGGAGCTTTGACAGGTGCTTTCGCAGGTCTGGGAGCTGTAACAGGTATTTTATCAGGTCGGGGAGCTTTTACAGGTGCTTTAACAGGTCAGGGAGCTTTTACAGGTGGTTTAACAGGTCAGGAAGCTGTAACAAGTATTTTATCAGGTTAGGAAGCTGTTACAGGTACTTTAACAGGTCAGGGAGCTTTTACAGGTGCTTTCGCAGGTCAGGGAGCTGTAACAGGTATTTTATCAGGTTAGGAAGCTGTTACAGGTACTTTACCAGGTCAGGGAGCTTTTACAGATGCTTTAACAGGTCAGGGAGCTTTAACAGGTACTTTCGCAGGTCAGGGAGCTGTAACAGGTATTTTATCAGGTCAGGGAGCTTTTACAGGTGCTTTCGCAGGTCAGGGAGCTGTAACAGGTATTTTATCAGGTCAGGGAGCTTTTACAGGTGCTTTAACAGGTCAGGGAGCTATAACAGGTGCTGTAACAGGTCAGGGAGATTTTACAGGTGCTTTCGCAGGTCAGGGAGCTTTAACAGGTATTTTATCAGGTCAGGGAGCTTTTACAGTTGCTTTAACAGGTCAGGGAGCTTTAACAGGTACTTTCGCAGGTCAGGGAGCT
Organism: Colias eurytheme; assembly: GCF_061535395.1. Classification (NCBI taxonomy): domain Eukaryota; kingdom Metazoa; phylum Arthropoda; class Insecta; order Lepidoptera; family Pieridae; genus Colias; species Colias eurytheme. The sequence goes on along the minus strand of NC_142998.1, from coordinate 605,315 downwards.
GTAACAGGTATTTTATCAGGTCAGGGAGCTTTTACAGGTGCTTTCGCAGGTCAGGGAGCTGTAACAGGTGCTTTAACAGATCAGGGAGCTTTTACAGGTGGTTCAACAGGTCAGGAAGCTGTAACAGGTATTTTAACAGGTCAGCGAGCTTTTACAGGTGCTTTCGCAGGTCAGGGAGCTGTAACAGGTATTTTATCAGGTCAGGGAGCTTTTACAGGTGCTTTAACAGGTCAGGGAGCTATAACAGGTGCTTGAACAGATCAGGGAGCTTTTACAGGTGGTTAAAAAGGTCAGGAAGCTGTAACAGGTATTTTAACAGGTCAGCGAGCTTTTACAGGTGCTTTCGCAGGTCAGGGAGCTGTAACAGGTATTTTATCAGGTCAGGGAGCTTTTACAGGTGCTTTCGCAGGTCAGGGAGCTGTAACAGGTATTTTATCAGGTCAGGGAGCTTTTACAGGTGCTTTAACAGATCAGGGAGCTTTTACAAGTGGTTCAACAGGTCAGGAAGCTGTAACAGGTATTTTATCAGGTTAGGAAGCTGTTACAGGTACTTTAACAGGTCAGGGAGCTTTTACAGGTGCTGTAACAGGTCAGGGAGCTTTTACAGGTGCTTTCGCAGGTCAGGGAGCTGTAACAGGTATTTTATCAGGTTAAGAAGCTGTTACAGGTACTTTAACAGGTCAGGGAGCTTTTACAGGTGCTGTAACAGGTCAGGGAGCTTTTACAGGTGCTTTCGCAGGTCAGGGAGCTGTAACAGGTATTTTATCAGGTCAGGAAGCTTTTACAGGTGCTTTAACAGGTCAGGGAGCTATAACAGGTGCTTTAACAGGTCAGGGAGCTTTTACAGGTGCTTTAACAGATCAGGGAGCTTTAACAGGTGGTTCAACAGGTCAGGAAGCTGTAACAGGTATTTTATCAGGTAAGGAAGCTGTTACAGGTACTTTAACAGGTCAGGGAGCTTTTACAGGTGCTGTAACAGGTCAGGGAGCTTTGACAGGTGCTTTCGCAGGTCTGGGAGCTGTAACAGGTATTTTATCAGGTCGGGGAGCTTTTACAGGTGCTTTAACAGGTCAGGGAGCTTTTACAGGTGGTTAAACAGGTCAGGAAGCTGTAACAAGTATTTTATCAGGTTAGGAAGCTGTTACAGGTACTTTAACAGGTCAGGGAGCTTTTACAGGTGCTTTCGCAGGTCAGGGAGCTGTAACAGGTATTTTATCAAGTTAGGAAGCTGTTACAGGTACTTTACCAGGTCAGGGAGCTTTTACAGATGCTTTAACAGGTCAGGGAGCTTTAACAGGTACTTTCGCAGGTCAGGGAGCTGTAACAGGTATTTTATCAGGTCAGGGAGCTTTTACAGGTGCTTTCGCAGGTCAGGGAGCTGTAACAGGTATTTTATCAGGTCAGGGAGCTTTTACAGGTGCTTTAACAGGTCAGGGAGCTATAACAGGTGCTGTAACAGGTCAGGGAGCTTTTACAGGTGCTTTCGCAGGTCAGGGAGCTTTAACAGGTATTTTATCAGGTCAGGGAGCTTTTACAGTTGCTTTAACAGGTCAGGGAGCTTTTACAGGTGGTTAAACAGGTCAGGAAGCTGTAACAGGTATTTTATCAGGTAAGGAAGCTGTTACAAGTACTTTACCAGGTTAGGAAGCTTTTACAGGTGCTTTCGCAGGTCAGGGAGCTTTTACAGGTTCTTTAACAGGTCAGGGAGCTTTGACAGATGCTTTAACAGGTCAGGGAGCTTGAACAGGTGCTTTCGCAGGTCAGGGAGCTGTAACAGGTATTTTATCAGGTCAGGGAGCTTTTACAGGTGCTTTAACAGGTCAGGGAGCTTTTACAGGTGGTTAAACAGGTCAGGAAGCTGTAACAGGTATTTTACCAGGTTCGGAAGCTCTTACAGGTACTTTAACAGGTTAGGAAGCTGTAACAGGTGCTTTAACAGGTAAGGGTGCTTTTACAGGTGCTGTAACAGGTCAGGGAGCTTTTACAGGTGCTTACTCAGGTCAGGGAGCTGTAACAGGTATTTTATCAGGTAAGGAAGCTGTTACAGGTGCTTTAACAAGTAAGGAAGCTGTTACAGGTACTTTAACAGGTCAGGGAGCTTTTACAGGTATTTTATCAGGTCAGGGAGCTTTTACAGGTACTTTAACAGGTCAGGGAGCTTTTACAGGTGCTTTAACAGTTCTAGGAGCTTTTACAGGTGGTTAAACAGGTCAGGGAGCTGTAACAGGTATTTTATCAGGTTAGGAAGCTGTTACAGGTGCTTTAACAAGTAAGGAAGCTGTTACAGGTGCTGTAACAAGTCAGGGAGCTTTTACAGGTGCTGTAACAGGTCAGGGAGCTTTTACAGGTTCTTTCGCAGGTCAGGGAACTGTAACAGGTATTTTATCAGGTTAGGAAGCTGTAACAGGTGCTTTAACAGGTAAGGAAGCTGTTACAGGTGCTTTAACAGGTCAGGGAGCTTTTACAGGTGCTTTCCCAGGTAAGGTAGCTTTTGAAGGTGCTTTAACAGGTCAGGAAGCTGTAACCGGTATTTTATCAGGTTAGGAAGCTGTTACAGGTGCTTAAACAGGTAAGGAAGCTGTAACAAGTACTTTAACAGGTCAGGGAGCTTTTACAGGTGCTTTAACAGGTCAGGGAGCTTTTACAGGTGCTTTCGCAGGTCAGGGAGCTGTAACAGGTATTTTATCAGGTTAGGAAGCTGTTACAGGTACTTAAACAGGTCAGGGAGCTTTTACAGGTGCTTTAACAGGTAAGCGAGCTTAAGCAGGTGCTTTCGCAGGTCAGGGAGCTGTAACAGGTATTTTATCAGGTTAGGAAGCTGTTACAGGTACTTTAACAGGTCAGGGAGCTTTTACAGGTGCTGTAACAGGTCAGGGAGCTTTTACAGGTGCTTTCGCAGGTCAGGGAGCTGTAACAGGTATTTTATCAGGTCAGGGAGCTTTTACAGGTGGTTCAACAGGTCAGGAAGCTGTAACAGGTATTTTATCAGGTTAGGCAGCTGTTACAGGTACTTTAACAGGTCAGGGAGCTTTTACAGGTGCTGTAACAGGTCAGGGAGCTTTTACAGGTGCTGTAACAGGTCAGGGAGCTTTTACAGGTGCTTTCGCAGGTCAGGGAGCTGTAACAGGTGCTGTAACAGGTCAGGGAGCTTTTACAGGTGCTTTCGCAGGTCAGGGAGCTGTAACAGGTATTTTATCAGGTTAGGAAGCTGTTACAGGTGCTTTAACAGGTAAGGGAGCTTTGACAGGTGCTTTCGCAGGTCAGGGAGCTGTAACAGGTATTTTATCAGGTCGGGGAGCTTTTACAGGTGCTTTAACAGGTCAGGGAGCTTTTACAGGTGGTTTAACAGGTCAGGAAGCTGTAACAAGTATTTTATCAGGTTAGGAAGCTGTTACAGGTACTTTAACAGGTCAGGGAGCTTTTACAGGTGCTTTCGCAGGTCAGGGAGCTGTAACAGGTATTTTATCAGGTTAGGAAGCTGTAACAGGTACTTTAACAGGTCAGGGAGCTTTTACAGGTGCTTTATCAGGTCAGCGAGCTTTTACAGGTGCTTTCGCAGGTCAGGGAGCTGTAACAGGTATTAATCAGGTTAGGAAGCTGTTACAGGTACTTTACCAGGTCAGGGAGCTTTTACAGATGCTTTAACAGGTCAGGGAGCTTTAACAGGTGCTTTCGCAGGTCAGGGAGCTGTAACAGGTATTTTATCAGGACAGGGAGCTTTTACAGGTGCTTTAACAGGTCAGGGAGCTTTTACAGGTGGTTTAACACGTCAGGAAGCTGTAACAGGTATTTTATCAGGTTAGGAAGCTGTTACAAGTACTTTAACAGGTTAGGAAGCTGTAACAGGTGCTTTAACAGGTCAGGGAGCTTTAACAGGTGCTGTAACAGGTCAGGGAGCTTTTACAGGTGCTTTCGCAGGTCAGGGAGCTTTAACAGGTATTTTATCAGGTCAGGGAGCTTTTACAGTTGCTTTAACAGGTCAGGGAGCTTTTACAGGTGGTTAAACAGGTCAGGAAGCTGTAACAGGTATTTTATCAGGTAAGGAAGCTGTTACAAGTACTTTACCAGGTTAGGAAGCTTTTACAGGTGCTTTCGCAGGTCAGGGAGCTTTTACAGGTTCTTTAACAGGTCAGGGAGCTTTGACAGATGCTTTAACAGGTCAGGGAGCTTGAACAGGTGCTTTCGCAGGTCAGGGAGCTGTAACAGGTATTTTATCAGGTCAGGGAGCTTTTACAGGTGCTTTAACAGGTCAGGGAGCTTTTACAGGTGGTTAAACAGGTCAGGAAGCTGTAACAGGTATTTTACCAGGTTCGGAAGCTCTTACAGGTACTTTAACAGGTTAGGAAGCTGTAACAGGTGCTTTAACAGGTAAGGGAGCTTTTACAGGTGCTTTCTCAGGTCAGGGAGCTGTAACAGGTATTTTATCAGGTAAGGAAGCTGTTACAGGTGCTTTAACAAGTAAGGAAGCTGTTACAGGTACTTTAACAGGTCAGGGAGCTTTTACAGGTATTTTATCAGGTCAGGGAGCTTTTACAGGTACTTTAACAGGTCAGGGAGCTTTTACAGGTGCTTTAACAGTTCTAGGAGCTTTTACAGGTGGTTAAACAGGTCAGGGAGCTGTAACAGGTATTTTATCAGGTTAGGAAGCTGTTACAGGTGCTTTAACAAGTAAGGAAGCTGTTACAGGTGCTTTAACTGGTCAGGGAGCTTTTACAGGTTCTTTCGCAGGTCAGGGAACTGTAACAGGTATTTTATCAGGTTAGGAAGCTGTAACAGGTGCTTTAACAGGTAAGGAAGCTGTTACAGGTGCTTTAACAGGTCAGGGAGCTTTTACAGGTGCTTTCCCAGGTAAGGTAGCTTTTGAAGGTGCTTTAACAGGTCAGGAAGCTGTAACCGGTATTTTATCAGGTTAGGAAGCTGTTACAGGTGCTTTAACAGGTAAGGAAGCTGTTACAAGTACTTTAACAGGTCAGGGAGCTTTTACAGGTGCTTTAACAGGTCAGGGAGCTTTTACAGGTGCTTTCGCAGGTCAGGGAGCTGTAACAGGTATTTTATCAGGTTAGGAAGCTGTTACAGGTACTTAAACAGGTCAGGGAGCTTTTACAGGTGCTTTAACAGGTAAGCGAGCTTAAGCAGGTGCTTTCGCAGGTCAGGGAGCAGTAACAGGTATTTTATCAGGTCAGGGAGCTTTTACAGATGCTTTAACAGGTCAGGGAGCGTTGACAGGTGCTGTAACAGGTCAGGGAGCTTTTAAAGGTGCTTTCGCAGGTCAGGGAGCTGTAACAGGTATTTTATCAGGTTAGGAAGCTGTTACAGGTACTTTAACAGGTCAGGGAGCTTTTACAGGTGCTGTAACAGGTCAGGGAGCTTTTACAGGTGCTTTCGCAGGTCAGGGAGCTGTAACGGGTATTTTATCAGGTCAGGGAGCTTTTACAGGTGCTTTAACAGGTCAGGGAGCTATAACAGGTGCTTTAACAGGTCAGGGAGCTTTAACAGGTGGTTCAACAGGTCAGGAAGCTGTAACAGGTATTTTATCAGGTTAGGAAGCTGTTACAGGTACTTTAACAGGTCAGGGAGCTTTTACAGGTGCTGTAACAGGTCAGGGAGCTTTTACAGGTGCTGTAACAGGTCAGGGAGCTTTTACAGGTGCTTTCGCAGGTCAGGGAGCTGTAACAGGTATTTTATTAGGTTAAGAAGCTGTTACAGGTACTTTAACAGGTCAGGGAGCTTTTACAGGTGCTGTAACAGGTCAGAGAGCTTTTACAGGTGCTGTAACAGGTCAGGGAGCTTTTACAGGTGCTTTCGCAGGTCAGGGAGCTGTAACAGGTATTTTATCAGGTCAGGGAGCTTTTACAGGTGCTTTAACAGGTCAGGGAGCTATAACAGGTGCTTTAACAGGTCAGGGAGCTTTTACAGGTGCTTTAACAGATCAGGGAGCTTTAACAGGTTGTTCAACAGGTCAGGAAGCTGTAACAGGTATTTTATCAGGTAAGGAAGCTGTTACAGGTACTTTAACAGGTCAGGGAGCTTTTACAGGTGCTGTAACAGGTCAGGGAGCTTTTACAGGTGCTTTCGCAGGTCAGGGAGCTGTAACAGGTATTTTATCAGGTTAGGAAGCTGTTACAGGTGCTTTAACAGGTAAGGGAGCTTTGACAGGTGCTTTCGCAGGTCAGGGAGCTGTAACAGGTATTTTATCAGGTCAGGGAGCTTTTACAGGTGCTTTAACAGGTCAGAGAGCTATAACAGGTGCTTTAACAGGTCAGGGAGCTTTTACAGGTGCTTTCGCAGGTCAGAGAGCTATAACAGGTGCTTGAACAGGTCAGGGAGCTTTTACAGGTGGTTAAACAGGTCAGGGAGCTGTAACAGGTATTTTATCAGGTTAGGAAGCTGTTACAGTTGCTTTAACAGGTAAGGAAGCTGTAACAGGTACTTTAACAGGTCAGGGAGCTTTTACAGGTGCTTTCGCAGGTCAGAGAGCTATAACAGGTGCTTGAACAGGTCAGGGAGCTTTTACAGGTGGTTAAACAGGTCAGGAAACTGTAACAGGTATTTTATCAGGTTAAGAAGCTGTTACAGGTACTTTAACAGGTCAGGGAGCTTTTACAGGTGCTTTAACAGGTCAGGGAGCTTTTACAGGTTCTTTCGCAGGTCAGGGAGCTGTAACAGGTATTTTATCAGGTCAGGGAGCTTTTACAGGTGCTTTAACAGGTCAGGGAGCAATAACAGGTGCTTTAACAGGTAAGGAAGCTGTTACAGGTACTTTAACAGGTCAGGGAGCTGTAACAGGTATTTTATCAGGTTAGGAAGCTGTTACAGGTGCTTTAACAAGTAAGGAAGCTGTTACAGGTACTTTAACAGGTCAGGGAGCTTTTACAGGTATTTTATCAGGTCAGGGAGCTATAACAGGTGCTTTAACAGGCCAGGGAGCTTTTACAGGTGCTGTAACAGGTCAGGGAGCTTTTACAGGTGCTTCTGCAGGTCAGGGAGCTGTAACAGGTATTTTATCAGGTTAGGAAGCTGTTACAGGTGCTTTAACAGGTAAGGAAGCTGTTACAGGTGCTGTAACAGGTCAGGGAGCTTTTACAGGTGCTTTCGCAGGTCAGGGAGCTGTAACAGGAATTTTATCAGGTCAAAGAGCTTTTACAGGTGCTTTAACAGGTCAGGGAGCTGTAACAGGTATTTTATCAGGTAAGGAAGCTGTTACAGGTGCTTTAACAGGTCAGGGAGCTTTTACAGGTGGTTTAACAGGTCAGGAAGCTGTAACAAGTATTTTATCAGGTTAGGAAGCTGTTACAGGTACTTTAACAGGTCAGGGAGCTTTTACAGGTGCTTTCGCAGGTCAGGGAGTTGTAACAGGTATTTTATCAGGTTAGGAAGCTGTAACAGGTACTTTAACAGGTAAGGGAGCTTTGACAGGTGCTTTCGCAGGTCAGGGAGCTGTAACAGGTATTTTATCAGGTCGGGGAGCTTTTACAGGTGCTTTAACAGGTCAGGGAGCTTTTACAGGTGGTTTAACAGGTCAGGAAGCTGTAACAAGTATTTTATCAGGTTAGGAAGCTGTTACAGGTACTTTAACAGGCCAGGGAGCTTTTACAGGTGCTGTCGCAGGTCAGGGAGTTGTAACAGGTATTTTATCAGGTTAGGAAGCTGTAACAGGTACTTTAACAGGTCAGGGAGCTTTTACAGATGCTTTATCAGGTCAGCGAGCTTTTACAGGTGCTTTCGCAGGTGAGGGAGCTGTAACAGGTATTAATCAGGTTAGGAAGCTGTTACAGGTACTTTACCAGGTCAGGGAGCTTTTATAGATGCTTTAACAGGTCAGGGAGCTTTAACAGGTGCTTTCGCAGGTCAGGGAGCTGTAACAGGTATTTTATCAGGACAGGGAGCTTTTACAGGTGCTTTAACAGGTCAGGGAGCTTTTACAGGTGGTTTAACACGTCAGGAAGCTGTAACAGGTATTTTATCAGGTTAGGAAGCTGTTACAAGTACTTTAACAGGTTAGGAAGCTGTAACAGGTGCTTTAACAGGTCAGGGAGCTTTTACAGGTGCTGTAACAGGTCAGGGAGCTTTTACAGGTGCTTTCGCAGGTCAGGGAGCTTAAACAGGTATTTAATCAGGTCAGGGAGCTTTTACAGTTGCTTTAACAGGTCAGGGAGCTTTTACAGGTGGTTAAACAGGTCAGGAAGCTGTAACAGGTATTTTATCAGGTAAGGAAGCTGTTACAAGTACTTTACCAGGTTAGGAAGCTTTTACAGGTGCTTTCGCAGGTCAGGGAGCTTTTACAGGTTCTTTAACAGGTCAGGGAGCTTTGACAGATGCTTTAACAGGTCAGGGAGCTTGAACAGGTGCTTTCGCAGGTCAGGGAGCTGTAACAGGTATTTTATCAGGTCAGGGAGCTTTTACAGGTGCTTTAACAGGTCAGGGAGCTTTTACAGGTGGTTAAACAGGTCAGGAAGCTGTAACAGGTATTTTATCAGGTTCGGAAGCTCTTACAGGTACTTTAACAGGTTAGGAAGCTGTAACAGGTGCTTTAACAGGTAAGGGAGCTTTTACAGGTGCTGTAACAGGTCAGGGAGCTTTTACAGGTGCTTTCTCAGGTCAGGGAGCTGTAACAGGTATTTTATCAGGTTAGGAAGCTGTTACAGGTGCTTTAACAAGTAAGGAAGCTGTTACAGGTACTTTAACAGGTCAGGGAGCTTTGACAGATGCTTTAACAGGTCAGGGAGCTTGAACAGGTGCTTTCGCAGGTCAGGGAGCTGTAACAGGTATTTTATCAGGTCAGGGAGCTTTTACAGGTGCTTTAACAGGTCAGGGAGCTTTTACAGGTGGTTAAACAGGTCAGGGAGCTGTAACAGGTATTTTATCAGGTTAGGAAGCTGTTACAGGTGCTTTAACAAGTAAGGAAGCTGTTACAGGTGCTTTAACAGGTCAGGGAGCTTTTACAGGTGCTGTAACAAGTCAGGGAGCTTTTAAAGGTGCTGTAACAGGTCAGGGAGCTTTTACAGGTTCTTTCGCAGGTCAGGGAACTGTAACAGGTATTTTATCAGGTTAGGAAGCTGTAACAGGTGCTTTAACAGGTAAGGAAGCTGTTACAGGTGCTTTAACAGGTCAGGGAGCTTTTACAGGTGCTTTCCCAGGTAAGGTAGCTTTTGAAGGTGCTTTAACAGGTCAGGAAGCTGTAACAGGTATTTTATCAGGTTAGAAAGCTGTTACAGGTACTTTAACAGGTCAGGGAGCTTTTACAGGTGCTTGAGTAGGTCAGGGAGCTTTTACAGGTGGTTAAACAGGTCAGGAAGCTGTAACAGGTATTTTATCAGGTTAGAAAGCTGTTACAGGTACTTTAACAGGTCAGGGAGCTTTTACAGGTGCTTTAACAGGTCAGGGAGCTTTTACAGGTGCTTTAGTAGGTCAGGGAGCTGAAACAGGTGCTTTAACAGATCAGGGAGCTTTTACAGGTGGTTAAACAGGTCAGGAAGCTGTAACAGGTATTTTATCAGGTTAGGAAGCTGTTACAGGTGCTTTAACAGGTAAGGAAGCTGTTACAGGTACTTTAACAGGTCAGGGAGCTTTTACAAGTGCTTTAACAGATCAGAGAGCCTTTACAGGTGGTTAAACAGGTCAGGAAGCTGTAACAGGTATTTTATCAGGTTAGAAAGCTGTTACAGGTACTTTAACAGGTCAGGGAGCTTTTACAGGTGCTTTAGTAGGTCAGGGAGCTTTTACAGGTGCTTTAGTAGGTCAGGGAGCTGAAACAGGTGCTTTAACAGATCAGGGAGCTTTTACAGGTGGTAAAACAGGTCAGGAAGCTGTAACAGGTATTTTATCAGGTTAGGAAGCTGTTACAGGTGCTTTAACAAGTAAGGAAGCTGTTACAGGTGCTTTAACAGGTCAGGGAGCTTTTACAGGTGCTGTAACAGGTCAGGGAGCTGTAACAGGTATTTTATCAGGTTAGGAAGCTGTTACAGGTGCTTTAACAGGTAAGGAAGCTGTTACAGGTGCTGTAACAGGTCAGGGAGCTTTTACAGGTGCTTTCGCAGGTTAGGGAGCTGTAACAGGAATTTTATCAGGTCAGGGAGCTTTTACAGGTGCTTTAACAGGTCAGAGAGCTATAACAGGTGCTTTAACAGGTCAGGGAGCTTTTACAGGTGCTTTAACAGATCAGGGAGCTTTTACAGGTGGTTCAACAGGTCAGGAAGCTGTAACAGGTATTTTATCAGGTTAGGAAGCTGTTACAGGTATTTTAACAGGTCAGGGAGCTTTTACAGGTGCTGTAACAGGTCAGGGAGCTGTAACAGGTATTTTATCAGGTTAGGAAGCTGTTACAGGTGCTTTAACAGGTAAGGAAGCTGTTACAGGTACTTTAACAGGTCAGGGAGCTTTTACACGTGCTTTAACAGGTCAGGGAGCTTTTACAGGTGCTTTAACAGGTCAGAGAGCTATAACAGGTGCTTTAACAGGTCAGGGAGCTTTTACAGGTGCTTCTGCAGGTCAGGGAGCTGTAACAGGTGCTTCTGCAGGTCAGGGAGCTGTAACAGGTACTTTATCAGGTTAGGAAGCTGTTACAGGTGCTTTAACAGGTCAGGGAGATTTACAGGTGCTGTAACAGGTCAGGGAGCTTTTACAGGTGCTTCTGCAGGTCAGGGAGCTGTAACAGGTATTTTATCAGGTTAGGAAGCTGTTACAGGTGCTTTAACAGGTAAGGAAGCTGTTACAGGTGCTGTAACAGGTCAGGGAGCTTTTGCAGGTGCTTTCGCAGGTCAGGGAGCTGTAACAGGTATTTTATCAGGTCAGGGAGCTTTTACAGGTGCTTTAACAGGTCAGAGAGCTATAACAGGTGCTTTAACAGGTCAGGGAGCTTTTACAGGTGCTTCTGCAGGTCAGGGAGCTGTAACAGGTATTTTATCAGGTTAGGAAGCTGTTACAGTTGCTTTAACAGGTAAGGAAGCTGTTACAGGTACTTTAACAGGTCAGGGAGCTTTTACAGGTGCTTTCGCAGGTCAGAGAGCTATAACAGGTGCTTGAACAGGTCAGGGAGCTTTTACAGGTGGTTAAACAGGTCAGGAAACTGTAACAGGTATTTTATCAGGTTAAGAAGCTGTTACAGGTACTTTAACAGGTCAGGGAGCTTTTACAGGTGCTTTAACAGGTCAGGGAGCTTTTACAGGTGCTGTTACAGGTCAAGAAGCTTTTACAGGTTCTTTCGCAGGTCAGGGAGCTGTAACAGGTATTTTATCAGGTCAGGGAGCTTTTACAGGTGCTTTAACAGATCAGGGAGCTTTTACAGGTGGTTAAACAGGTCAGGAAGCCGTAACAGGTATTTTATCAGGTTAGGAAGCTGTTACAGGTACTTTAACAGGTCAGGGAGCTTTTACAGGTGCTTTAACAGGTCAGGGAGCTTTTACAGGTGCTGTAACAGGTCAGGGAGCTTTTACAGGTTCTTTCGCAGGTCAGGGAGCTGTAACAGGTATTTTATCAGATTAGGAAGCTGTTACAGGTGCTTTAACAGGTAAGGAAGCTGTTACAGGTACTTTAACAGGTCAGGGAGCTTTTACAGGTGCTTTAACAGGTCAGGGAGCTATACCAGGTGCTTTAACAGGTCAGGGAGCTATAACAGGTGCTTTAACAGGTCAGGGAGCTTTTACAGGTGCTTTAACAGATCAGGGAGCTTTTACAGGTGGTTAAACAGGTCAGGGAGCTGTAACAGGTATTTTATCAGGTTAGGAAGCTGTTACAGGTACTTTAACAGGTCAGGGAGCTTTTACAGGTGCTTTAACAGGTCAGGGAGCTTTTACAGGTGCTGTAACAGGTCAGGGAGCTTTTACAGGTATTTTATCAGGTCAGGGAGCTATAACAGGTGCTTTAACAGGTCAGGGAGCTTTTACAGGTGCTGTAACAAGTCAGGGAGCTTTTACAGGTGCTTCTGCAGGTCAGGGAGCTGTAACAGGTATTTTATCAGGTTAGGAAGCTGTTACAGGTGCTTTAACAGGTCAGGGAGCTTTTACAGGTGCTTTAACAGGTCAGGGAGCTTTTACAGGCGCTTTCGCAGGTCAGGGAGCTGTAACAGGTATTTTATCAGGTTTGGAAGCTGTTACAGGTGCTTTAACAGGTCAGGGAGCTTTTACAGGTGCTTTAAGAGATCAGGGAGCTTTTACAGGTGGTTAAACAGGTCAGGAAGCTGTTACAGGTATTTTATCAGGTAAGGAAGCTGTTACATGAAGTTTAACAGGTCAGGGAGCTTTTACAGGTGCTTTAACAGGTCAGGGAGCTTTTACAGGTGCTTTCGCAGGTCAGGGAGCTGTAACAGGTATTTTATCAGGTCAGGGAGCTTTTACAGGTGCTTTAACAGGTCAGGGAGATATAACAGGTGCTTTAACAGGTCAGGGAGCTTTTACAGGTGCTTTAACAGGTCAGGGAGCTTTAACAGGTATTTTATCAGGTCAGGGAGCTTTTACAGGTGCTTTAACAGGTCAGGGAGATATAACAGGTGCTTTAACAGGTCAGGGAGCTTTTACAGGTGCTTTAACAGGTCAGGGAGCTTTAACAGGTGCTTTCGCAGGTCAGGGAGCTGTGACAGGTATTTTATCAGGTCAGGGAGCTTTTACAGGTGCTTTAACAGGTCAGGGAGCTATAACAGGTGGTTAAACAGGTCAGGAAGCTGTAACAGGTATTTTATCAGGTCAGGGAGCTATAACAGATGCTTTAATATAATTACATAAGGAGTGTGCAGCAGCAGCGCCCTCGGCCGGTCCCGCCCCGCGCGGCGGTACAGCAGCGCCACGGCCGCCGCCTCGTCGTCCGCGCGCCACGACACCACCTCGCGCCACGGGACCGCCTCCTCGCCGCCGCTGCCGTCCTCCAGCGGGCCCAGCTGCAGCCCCGACCAGCCTGGAATGGACACGAAGCTAGTAAGTCTAATAATTCAGTGGGCTTGATATATGGGGGTTCACGCGTTAAAAAAATATCAATCCCTCCTCTTTTCAAAATCGTACTCATAGAAAAATTGTATACATACTAAATAGGAGGAAAACAATGCATTAAAAAAATTGGTTGTCTGTAAAGCTTTAATGCTTCTTTGTCGCTCGTTCCGCGCTCTCGCTTGCACTTCAAGCCACATGGAACGCCTCAGAGCGAGGTAACGCCGCATGAGTCAAAAAATGTTTTAATTTTTTTAATTGTTTATCTATACCCAGCGACAGCTGGCGCGCCGCGTGCGCGGGCGGGAAGGCGACGTGCCCGTAGCCGGGCAGCGAGCGCGCGAGGGCGAGGTAGTCGCGCGCGCGGCGCACGTCCTGCAGCGCCTTCAGCTGGTACAGCCGCGCGCCCGCCGAGCACACGCCGCGGTTCACGTCCTCCACCGCCTGCAACACGAGCCCCTTGGCGAGAGTGTACACCTAGCTTTATGCTCAGCGAGTGTGTACACGACATTTTATACTGAGCGAGAGTGTGCATGTCGCTTAAGTAGGAGGCAACGGTGAAGCATCCAAATACTACATGTTATCATTATTTAATAAAATAAATAAAAAATTATTAGCCAAATGCGTTTGGAATTAAAAATTTACCAACACAAAGATAATGAAGTAAATACATCCAAATAAATTGGGGTGGGGACTACAGCACAACTTGAAAAAAATAGAACTACCCGAAAAAAAAAATTTCTCATTTTTACCCCAGTATCTATTTCCATATTAATTCCTATGAATGTAAAGAATACATTTGTTTTTTCTGTGCTATTTATTATCTGTTGTGTGTTATGACGTGTGTGTTTGACATTTAAAAGTGACATTGAGGCTCTGTATTCTCTGTATTTTCTGATTTCTCTTATTGTCAACTTTTTTTATGGATTAAAGGCTTTAAATGTTGTTTTTTTATTACAACGAAAAAACGCAACTGTCTTTAATTCATTTCCCAATATTATTATCATTATATGAATATTAAACATTACCTGCCAGAATATAAACTCCGCTGCCTTCGGGTCGTCCTCTATAACCGAGAGCTCAGTGTGCGGGTTGAACAGCCACTTGCGGAGCGCGAGGCAGCTCGACGACGCGGTCGAGTAGTTCTGTATGTACAGCGAGTGGGGGCACTCGTTCGGTTGTAGTTTGCGTTCTGGAATTGCATATGTTATAGACAATTTAATTGTGGATCAACCAAGTCCCTTAAAGTTAATCTTACTTATAAATAAATCTACTATATAAAAATAAGTCGGGTTTTCCTTCCTGACGCTATAACTCCAGAACGCACGAACCGATTTCCACGGTTTTGCATTCGTTGGAAAGGTCTCGGGCTCCGTGAGGTTTATCGCAAAGAAAAGGTATCTCTGGTGGCGAAACGGAGTTCGCCCGGTTTGCTAGTAAATTATAAATAAATAAATAACTTACTAAAGATCATCCTAAATGTCATTTTACAGTTTCTGCTGATTTTGTGGCACATAAGTTGCATAGCTATAAAATAATAACCTAGATAAAGCCAATTTTTGGAAAAACAGCTTTTTATCAAAATTTTAGGTCAGCCTGTGCTGTATTTTAGGTCAGCCTGTGATGTATATTTCTGGCTCCCAAAGTTCACACAATGCAACCCTTGAATGTAGCTCACTAAATTAACACCATAACAATATGAACTTGTTATTTATCACTTAATTAATTTTAAATCCATGAATATTACCAAATATGCAAAAAAATACGATATAAAAAATCTCACCAAAATTATATTCCACGATTTCGAACAAGTAGAAGTACTTCTCCACACTACTAGAAACCAAGAGTCTTTCACAGACGGCATTCAACAAAATATCCACGTTAGCCAACTTTACCCAACCCAATAAAAAAGAAAACTCACCAAAATTATATTCCACGATTTCAAACAAGTAAAAGTACTTCTGCACACTACTGGACAGACCAATCTTCTCACAAACGGCTCTGTACACATCGTCGGCATTAGTCGACTTTAGCACGGACACTGTGACCACAGCTTTATCTGGTAATAACACCTTGAGGTCTACCGGTGAGGGGTTAGAGGAATCGTCCGAATCCGTGAGGAATTCTTGTACTGCGTCCGATTCTGCTATCACGCGAACTGCGCATACCTGAAAGTTTAAAAGGTGGTAGTGTAAGACATTTTGGGGTCCAAAATCGATTATCCAGTTCCAAATAAATAAATTAAGGAGATAAATAGTCAATTTCACAGGTAAGCTAAACAGAACATAAGCAGAAATTGCGAATCGGCCTATAAAGTAAAGTCGTGAACTCTAAGGAAATAATATCGGCTTTTTATTGCGTTCTTTATTTCATTGGCAAAATTTAGTAGCCCAACATTTTTATAGCCATAGGTTTATTAGGCTATCTATTTTTGTCAATTTATCAGTATAAAATGTTTTACCGGTGAAGTTTCTCGCCACATATGGAATTTATTAATAGTATATTATTATTTTTTTATACCTTTTCTAAATACTGTTCTAAACCCCTTCTTCTCGCGTCTAACTGTTGTTCGCTGAGTGTGAATGGCCATTTCCCGGGCAGTTTTGGGAAATTGAAACCTGAAATATGTGAAATGCACTCATAAAATAATCTCTTCGATATTTTTTTTATGAAACCTTCTTAAACAATTAAATAAATGATTAAGTCCTACTGATAAATCTTTAAATGTTCGAAAAAATATATTCTGGCCACTATAATTACAATTAATACGACGATACTGCCTCACAAACCATCATAAACAAAAAATATGTATATCTTAAAAACAACCACACTGTAACTAGATTCAGAATCACGTTTTCAACTATCAGGGAATAAGATCTTCTGCTCTATATATAGCACCATCACCCTAATCCTTACCAAGAAACTCCTTCCTCAATACTTGATGTAGCGCCGCAAACTCCCTATACCGGCGACTACAGAGATGTCTCCCTGCCATATGGACATTGAAGGCCACATACGACCTGCCCGTATTCCGCTCCATTACCACCCTGTAGTCCGGTATGGACACTGGTAAGGATCTCTTGTCTGTATAGTCGTAACGTTGGTACACTGTCGCGCGTGAGTTGGCAGCGCCGCCGATAACGCCTATCGGCGCTGAGCCGTCGTCGCATGGCTCTAGACGCTCGGCCTCCTGATGACAATATCGTATTTTGAGACCTGGTGATCGTACTGGTATTGGTTTTGTATTTTAGCTGCTTAGCAGCATGATTCAGACTGGAAATGTATGTTCTAAAACCTAAAGTGGATGTCCTCTAATTGGTTACAACGTTTTTTTTTTACTTTTAGTGTACTGATGGTGCAAAGCAAGAACTTATGAATGTTTCAGGTTTCGAAGGACCAAGAGCACAAAAATGTTGGATAACGATACTAATGTTTGTTTTTTTTTGTAGAACAATTTATTTATTATCAAACTGCATTATTTAACGTAACTATATGATTCTGGATACCTATACTGAGAGCTGAAAATTTGCAATTCTTCTAATGACTATACCAGTAATTTAAGTGGCACTCACAATAAGGAGTATTATTTCATACCTTTTGTGTAACAGAAATGACAGTGAGCGTCAAACAGTCACCACCGGACTTGATGAGATCGACAACTTGTTTGTGTGTTGCACCTTCTACATTCACGCCATTGCTGTAAAGAAAAATTCATTATTTATTAAAAATATTAAAATTAATTGAAAATATTAAAACTGGGCTAATTCACTTTGTAGGAAGCTTAAGATATTAAATTTAAATTTAATACTTGTAAGGCTTAACATAAAAATTTTAATCAAGATTGCTTTTTATATACTTCCAAAATAAAATACTGTATGTAAACATAATATTGTAATTACATAGTATAAGATTACTCATAAAATTATTCTTCATCAAAAAATATGTCCTCTGTCATATAAATAGATATAATATATTTTATAAAATAGACAAAGATAAAGCACATCTAATTCCGGACATGCCACAATCACATCCTTCGACCTTAAGCTTATCTTATGTAATCCTGTTCTAAATAAATGGATAACACAATTCTATTGTATGCGGGATATTTATAGCTGTTTATCTAACGGCGTCATAATTACATTTATTGTGTACGATATTCTAATGCTTTATACTATTTTAGTTGGTATAAAAGAATAATACACTTTAGGTGTAATAATTTGAAAGAAAAATTTATGTTGAGAAAAGTTAGGCAGTTCAAGACCGAATCAAATATTCATTGTTATAATAATATTCCTACTAGTTACTTTTATAACTCCAAACCATTAAAGACTGAATTTTAAAACTATGGAGTAGATAGAATGATCCTGAAGAAAAAAAAAATGTGTGCGTGTACAAGTGTACACGTTAGAAGTGAAACTTCTTTATGACCTTATTTTTCCATAAATAATTTACTATATGCAACTTTACAGAAATACGTCGAATCACGCGTGGTAGGGATAAGAAAAAGATGGCGCGTAACGGAAAAATGTCACGCGTAACGAAAAAATGTTACATTACATTTTTTTCCAACCCCGATAAAGAAGTTTCACTTCAACAAGATTTTTTTTTTCAAGCAACAATGCTGTTTTTGTTCACGGGATTTATATTTTAACTCTATGTAGATGATATCATAATTCATACCATTCACGTAATTACTTTTTTCAGTAACAAAACTGTTTATGAATGATCGTAAATTTTTCTTAGTTTATACTTTATATAATACTCAGAAAATCGCTGTATCACAAAATTGTCTCGCCTCCTACATTTAGTAGCTTGTCTGTGAGAAAATCTGTACAATTCAGATGTCGTATCTGTTAATTCCCATGTAATTACAGCCAATCACACATCTGTTTCATGATATTTAAATACTTTAGAATTTTTATGAAACAAAGCATAAGTACCTATATTCATAACCAGACAAACTGTAGTAGTAAGTATCTATGATCATGATCGAAAATAATTTATATTCCATTGTGTTGCTATTCTTCAATTCTTACTTATTATTGTGTATGTTTGTTAAAGATAATAATGGCCTACTTAATCAACAAACAAAATGCAACCACACGCAAATTATCTTCCGTATACATTCTATGTAAATACATATTTTTAATAGATAAAAATCCTCATCAAACGTTGCATAGTTTTATAGCCTACATACATACATACAGTCAGACATGGGAAGCAATTTTGCTGCATACTATGTAGTGATTTGAATCATATATTTTTATTAATAAAATTATTGTATGATATACACACCTCACTAACGCTACAGTTTGCCCCGGCCCTTCCAGATCATATATTTCAAAGCCCGTGTTATCACAATAATAGAAACAGTAACGAAAATCGCCTCTCCCACCTCTTTGGAGAGACATCTTGATTCATTACCACACAATCAATTTAAAACTACGCAATTTATTAATTATTAATAATAACACATGATTAGAATGCACACACACTCAGATCACTGACACTAATAACTATGAGAATATCAACATTATATAAAATTACAAAAACTAATTAAAATCAAAAAGCACGCCAAATTTTCAACACACTAAATTCCTTTATATCCACACAGGTCGTTCCAACAGGACTCGACAATCAATGAAATATTTAAACAAAACAAATTCAACAAATGAGTGAACTTTATTACGTTCACCCACTCATACAAAATATCATTAAGAACAACGAAATTGACATAAGATAAACATGTGTTAATATGACGAAATAATTATAAACTATTGCAATATATTTGTCTAATAACTTGGTAATTATCAGGGATGTTTCTGTAAATGAAATCGTAATAGAAACATTGACATTCTTATAAGATTCTAATATGATTTTTCTGTAAAAGTCTATGATCCCTGGTCAACTCAAAACAATATAAAACGGATATTATTGTCTAGGCAGAATTGGTGCATAGAGATCAAATATAATCATAATTCTTCTACCTTAAAGTGTTATTTTTTTGTAACTACATACTCATAATAATGATAATGAACTTTAAATTGATTGCAATTTCATTGCATCAAGTCAGTAGAAACAGCCATTTATTATAAAAAATGTTCAGAATGATAATATTAATCACTACATAGTATAAAACAAAGTCGCTTTCTCTGTCCCTGTCCCTTTGTATGCTTAAATCTTCAAAACTACGCAACGGATTTTGATGCGGTTTTTTTAATAGATAGAGTGATTCAAGAGGAAGGTTTTAGTATATAACTTATTAGGTTTTAGATAAAGCGGGCGAAGCCGCGGGCGGAAAGCTATATATTATGGTAAATTTACAACGATATATAGTTATTATGGTAAATTTACAACTCAATGTGTTTCTATAATTATTAAACAATTCATATGTTCATGTGAAATTACAGAACAAATAATATACTTATGTTACCATTTACCTTATGTTCAACTGTCCATATTTAGCCATACAATGTAACATATTGATTTTAACTCTTTGCATGGTTTTGCAAATGCACAGTCCATAACACGAGTCTACAATTTCTAGCACTGATAACAAATTAAATAGGTTACTAGATCATTAATAGCGCTAGATTAAATATCTAATGCGTATATAAGTGCATAAGGTCAATAAGTTCTAAATATTTACTAGACAACTATATATGTCTCGCTTCACGTTCTTTGTGGGAATTGTTGATTTGTTTTGTTCTAGTAATTATTATGCAATATTGTTTTTAAATTGTTTTTTCAACATTCAATTTTTTGTCTATAATAGAAAAACCCAAACAGAACCGTAGACTGTTTAATCCATCAGGCCCCGGAATCACAGACACAATAGAAAATCTATTGTGTCGTGGCCCGATCGGGGCGCTCGGTGGTCAATGGGTTAAATTCTTTCACTAGTAGGAAATAACATTATTCCTGCATGGAAAATTGACGAGAGGCACTAAAGATGTGTACTTCATCTTAAAAAAAAAATATAGAACTGAGATTGAGACAAAGATTTTTTTACTCAACTCTTGGTGTGTACATGAATTTTCTGTGCTCTACCAGTCAAATATTTTAATCTACTCTGATAATGACTTATTTTAAAAAGATTTAATCTATATCAAACACAATTAAATAATGAATCAGATAGAATTACAACATTTAGGTCATGGTATAATGTGAGTAGGTGTTGGATATCAATGTAATATGATGATGTGTAATATTTTTATATTATGTACTTTAAAAGTAGGCATGACTAGATATTCTTAAAAGAACATAAGTATTTTATAATAATATTTATATATTAAATATAATCTATACTAATATTATTCCATCAGTCCTCGGAATCACAGACACAATAGAAAATCTATTGTGTCGCGCCCCGATCGGGCCTTACGGTGGTCAATGGGTTATAAAGAGGAA
Source organism: Colias eurytheme (assembly GCF_061535395.1). Classification (NCBI taxonomy): domain Eukaryota; kingdom Metazoa; phylum Arthropoda; class Insecta; order Lepidoptera; family Pieridae; genus Colias; species Colias eurytheme. The sequence continues at coordinate 584,991 of NC_142998.1, read as the reverse complement.
AGGTTTGTATGTATACAGTATGTATGGTTTTCTAGCATAAACTACTGCACCGATTTTGATGAAATTTGGCACAGATAATTTTTAGACCCTGAGAAAGAACATAGGCTACCTTTTATTGCGAAATATGTACCACGGGCGTTTTATAATATATTTTAGAAGATTAATTAACCTATGAGTTTTTCTATTTTACTTTATGTAAGTAAATAATTATAGTCATGTCCAATTTTCAAAACAATTTTTTGTTTTCAAAACATAAAATTAAACAATTGTTTTTTATAAGTATTAATTGCATACCATACATATTATGTAAGCTATTAAATAATAAATAAGTCTAAAATAAATAACAATGAAAAAAAAAAACAGTTGCAATAAAGCAAAAAATATGATCTATTCCGGTAATCATGTAACAGAATTGTATAACATTAACAAGTTTATGTAACATACAGTGTCTAAATAATTTTTTTGGTTTTATTACATTAATTTTTAACCTGAGCAACCAGTAATTGGTTTGTTTATCTCTTTAAAAAATATAGACAGGAGGTGGTCAATCAAATATTGTTTAGCCACACAAACTTTCGATTAAATTAATAATTCTAAATAAATAGTTTGAAGAATAATAATTGGATTAATTTTAGAAGATGTTTCACACATATGAATGCTTCCAAAACCAGCCTAAAAGAACTGGTTTATGATTCATTACTTGTCTAGACAGCATTCGAGTTTTATAATAATAATATTATTGTATTCTGTATCATGCTACGCCCGGCAGGGCGACAGCAAAGCAAACAAGTGGTAAACTCTAAAAAAATTACCATACTGACTAAAACGATTGAAAATCTTATCGGAAGGTACTTACACTTCTAGTATCCTGTCTCCTTTCCTTATCCCAGCTTGTTCCGCTGCTCCCTGCTCGAGAACAGCGCTGACGTGCTGCAAAGGAGCATAAAGTTCACCATTGATCGACCTCAACTGCCCACCCTCAGACACTTGACCGCGGACATTAAAACCAAAACCTGTCTCTGTTTTGTAAATAGTAACGCGACGGGGGCCATTGCTTGGCGTTAAATTCTTATTATTTCGTTCAGGCCTAACAATACTGTTATTATCAGTTTCTGTCTCGGCCATTTTGGACAACTGATTGCACAGACTGCATGAGATAACCTCCTCTTTTTCACAGATAAAAAATCACAGTTTACTATAACCGTGTTTTCCAATTACAGCACTAGAGCGCATTATGCGGCATAATGCTTAACGTTGAATGATCTAACTACAGCAACGCTTCGCGTGGCTTCGCACAATCGAGCACTCTTAAAAGTAATGCGCGTAAATTGATGTGTGCAATCGATTTATCGTTAGTAATTATTAATATTAATTGTTGGAAAAAACTTTAAAGCTTTCGTTTCATTGTAATTTTTTCGAAATAATCAAAGTTAATTCAAATTGTGTTAAAAAATTAATATAAGTATGGATGAAGGTACAAACATAGAAAAAAATGTTAATGAAATAATCAAAATCCAAATTACTTAAAATAACCGTAAATATTTTTCAACCAATTATTATGTATAGTGTATACCACTTTATTTACACATTATTGAGGTTATTGCCTCTATGAATATTTTTTTTTCAACACTGAACTTATCGCAACCTGCTGGTGCGTTTCTCGTTCCAATAGATTTGGTAAAAAATACAGAATGGAACCTATCAGGGAACATAGGTATTTTGCTTTTAAAGGTTTGAAATAAAATTTAATACCAAGCAATAATTTTAAGCTTCAAATTGAAGGTAATGCACATTAAAATAATGGACCGAATTAAACTCGTATTTAAAAATGTCTAAGGTCATAGGTATTTTTTATAACTAATCACTAGATACCTAAATATATGGAATTATGTACTTCAAACAAATTAGGGCGATAATTTAAATCATGGAGCATGGTGCAAGCTGTATAATGAAATAATGCAAATATAGATAGGTCTTTTTATTGTTATAAACATCTTCAACTCTCATCAAAATAGTTTTGAACAAAACAGTATAACTTAAATGGAAAATACAATGATAAAATAATTTTAAGTTTTAGTTTTAGTTCATCCAAAGAGTTCATCGTTGTTTCTATCACAGTTTCTTTGGGATATCTTTTATTTTACACATCTTTAAAAAAAGTAATATTTTTTTTCAATCCACTTATTACAAAAAAAAAGAAAAATAATTAATTAGTTCCATCATGAGTAATAAAATTATAAAACTATACAAAGTAAAAAGTTTTTTCAGTTTTAATTATAATGTTATAGAATGTTTCTAAATAAAAACGCACCCGGCGTGGTAAAACAGTAATTTAGTTCCAATATAACTACTAGATGGCATATTAATCGCACTACCGAAACAACGTGGTAGGTACTGGTTGAAGAAAAATTTCACACATCAAAATCAGCTGTGAATATCAGTATGGCCGCTCATCTAGCAAAAAAATAAAATTGAATTTTTATTTTATTTTATTTTCAAAACTTACGCAAAAAATAGGAAAGTACAGCAAAAGTGTTTGCATTTTAGTTGTGTTTTATTTAACTAGTGTCGGTGTTGATGTTGACTAAAAGTGTTGCGTCATGACAGAATAGCCTCTCACTGACAAACAAATACAATAAAAAATTGTAACCACGGATTACGGCAAACTTGTAGCATTTCCATTACATTCGTGTTTCGTTTTGGCTTGTTTAACGCGGGCTGATGTGAATCGTGCACGTAGAATTTGAAAACGCAAGATCATGACTAGCATTCGTCTAAGTTTCATTTCTGTGGGCAGAATCGCGGTGAGGAGAAATTCGCAGTTGACATCGGGTGAGTTGATTCAAGTTTTTATATTCTAAATTGGCTGTTTTCCAACAAAGTACGTCGCAATTTCGATACTCGTGTAAATGATGTTTGATAATAATACGTCATGCATAAAACGCGTATTTGCCATTTCGCTTACGATGTTCGATAAATATTCAATGTTTTAGATGATAGTTAGCTATCCCAGCGGTGTCGAGGTTCCATCAGAAGGTCAATAGCATTTAAATTGTATAACATGACATTGAAATGTAAGGTTTTTGAATAAATGGACATGAAATGATGTAAGATTCGTCAAAATAAAATGAATGTTGTTAATTATCACATTTTCATATCGTAAACATCAGGATTACTGGTAGCTTGTTGTAAACAACAACTTGGAACGCTTCGTGTGGATATGTAATGAATTATGCAGTAAAAATACAGGATGTTCTGGTGGAACCAATTAGTGATTCCAAAATTAGTAACTGTCAAATTTGTTATGCACCAATTCTTATTAGACTATTAATTGGTTGTACGAAACAATGCATTAGTGCTAATGAAGTTATGTTCCTTTTTAGAAATTGCAAATATATCTAACCAGTTTACATTTGAAAACTAGTTAAATTAGTACCAATTTCTTTTAAATATGTAATACATACTTACCTTATTTTTTAAATAACCTTATATACACTATCCATTCAGTCTCAGATTGAATTATATACAATCAAGGTTTTAAATGAAAGCGGCTTTGTTATTGTTGCCAAAAATATAAAAATATACACATTAACCATTTAGTCTCAGATTGATAATAAGTACAATCAAGGTTTTAAATGAAGGCGGCTTCGTTATTGTTGTCAAAATTATGCTATGTCCTAACTCAGGTCTTAACCTCTCAACCACCGAGCGGCCAGATCCGACTGCGACACAATAGATTTTCTATTGTGTCTGTGATTCCGGGGCCTGATGGATTAAACTATATTTCTTAAACTTAATCAGTTCAATGATTAGTGTGGAAAAGATACGGGTTGACAGAATTACTTTTGTATTTATAAAGACAGACAGTTATTTTCTCATTTTTCATATTTGTAGAGTTTTTGGTCAAAGGTCTCCAAATTAAAAGCCTTTTTTCTTTATACTTTTAATTCTTTTCCCAAAAATATGACTTTATCAAGGAAGGTTATAGGCTATATAATATTGTCACCCTAAGATCAACAGGAGCGGAGCAATGCGGGTGAAACCGCGGGGCACAGCTAGTTTGATACAAAATATAATATTATGTTCCTCCTATATTATTAAAAAAATTTATTTTTACATAGATCCTAGTTTGATTATTGTTTTTTTGTTGTTCAACTGCGATGGGCACTGCCTTTCAGTGAAACAATTAAAACTTCATTAAAATAATTTCAGACTTTCTTGAATTATAACTGTATCAATAACAATTGAATTTAAAAACCCAAGAAAGGTAGTTTCCTATTTAATATGCCTCTAAATAATAAATAAATAAAAGTTCATATATTTTAACTTATATGGCAAAACATTAAGGTGATTAATATTTAATTCAGTTTACCGTCAACTAAATAGTTATACTCCCTATTTTTTTCAAGTCGGGTTATTAATTCTGCACATAGCAATAAGCAAATAATTGTTGTTCTAATCTGAATTTATTCAGGTCAAATAATAATCAGGTTCGTTAAACTTATTGTTTAATTTTCAGTGCAGGTCAAAACTCTACTAATTGTTTGTGATAATAGTTTTTATGAACTTTCTTTTTATCTATTATAAATATTGGCTTATCTTTACTTCTTTATTTGTGTTATTCAAGTTGTTTCTACATTCAAGCATTTTAATTCTTACAAGAATATGTCATTGACTGGAGACTCATTAAATTCGGAAAGCAGTATCTATGAAGAAGAACCGGCAAGAAACTCCATAGTTGCTCTTTTAATTTAAAATCATGTCAATGTTACAATTGCACGCCTCATAAGCGAAGCGTTGAGGTGGGTACTACTGTCACTTCGCGCAAAACATCTGATTTTTCAAACTTAAAATGTCTTTATGTATCATACATTGCACTTGTAAGATAATACATACACACACATATTAAAAAAAAAAAACACTATTTTTAACGTTCATGATATTTTTGATATCATTTTTGTTATTTAAACTAGTTAAAAAACAGTTTAAAAAAGTTCTGTCTTGGACGTCCGTGTGTCTGTATGTGCGGATCCTTTTTCTTGTTAACACGATAGCGACCGAAATACTTAACTAATCGAGTCTTTTTTTTTCTCTTACGCTTGAGTATGCTCAGGAATAGAACCCTTTCATTTTTCAGGGTCTGATTCGATGTGGTTTAATTGTTATTAAATAAACAAAAATAATAATTAATAAATATTTATTAAAAAAAAATTATGAGGCGTGCACTTTTGGATTTTCCAAATTATTTACTTTGCAAACGTAAAAATGTTGTATAAAATATGGTGATATCTTTCATAATATTATTACATATTAAAACATAAACAACATCTACAAAACCGGCTTGGATCCAGTTTTGCTATAAATATCATAAAGCATCTATGAGGATAGTTCTTTTTGTTTTTTTATATACAGTGGTGGACGTTTAATTAGAAACAGGTAACACGATGAAGTAGTCATCAAGTTTACTTAACATTTGTGTATAGAAGTATTAGAGATTAAGCATTATTTCATATGTAACAGAACACCCGTTTATCTAGTTGTATAATAAATTGCTTAATTTTAATCAAACGTTAGCTTAAATTAATAAAATCAAACAACTTTAGGTGAAGTCTGATTTCCGCGTATTTTCAGTCTGGACAACAAATTAGAAACAGCATGTTTCGAGTGTTCTAAAGTCAAAACCTATTAAAATGCCGTCAATATTTTTTTCATCTATAAATATTTGCACCGTTTTTTAAACATTCTATCTAAAAGTTTCTGAAAATTAATTTACTTTGCAGCAAAAATGGGTAAACGTAAGATTCGTGACCCATCAACAAGAAAAATAATTTTAAGTTTACATTTTGACAAAAACTGGAGTTACAGGAAAATTGCAAATCACTTAGAGTGTTCGATAAAAAGATATTCAATGTTACAGTCTATTTCAATAAGCATGGTAGTTCTGATCAAGTGTCTAGAAAAGCTGGACTATGAAAAATCACTGCTCGCGAGGATAGGCAAATGATTCTTTTGGCAAAAATGGATCCATTTAAAAGCTCAAATTCTATTATAAAATTAGTTTTTTCCGAAGATGAACCACGCCATGTGTCGATGAGATCGGTTTTCGGGTGGTAAGTCGAGGCAAAATTGTTTGTGAGAGACGCCAGGAAAGTACAGCTTCTTATTAGGCAGGGAACGACGATTTGCATTTACTAAGAAATATTGTTTGAGAACAGTCCGCCAGTGAAAAAGTTTTATTTTGGGACGAAACAAATTAATTTAATCAATTCTGATGGCAAAAGATACGCGCGTCGTCCAGTTAACCATACCTTAGATAATAAATTAAAAACAGTTAAGCAAGGCGGAGGAAACATTATAGTATGGGGTTGTTTTTAGATTGTTATAATCTTTATAGACAACAATGGCTTTACAACGTCGTGGCTCAGATTGTAAGAGATTTTCACACGTTTGCAAAAACATATTTCCTAATAGAATTGGAACCTTTAAATGGATCTATCTTTGCGAAAAGAATAATTTACCTATCCTCGCGAGCAGTAGTTTTTCATGGTCAAGCTTTTCTAGGCACTTAATCAGAAGTACCATGCTCTTTGAAATAAACTATAGCATTGAATATCTTTTTATCTAACACTCTAAATGATTTGCAATTTTCCTGTAACTCCAGTTTTTGTCAAAATGTAAACTTAAAATTATTTTTCTTGTTGATGGGTCACGAATCTTACTTTTACCCATTTTTGCTGCAAAGTAAATTAATTTTCAGAAACTTTTAGATAGAATGTTTAAAAAACGGTGCAAATATTTATAGATGAAAAAAATATTGACGGCATTTTAATAGGTTTTGACTTTAGACCACTCGAAACATGCTGTTTCTAATTTGTTGTCCAGACTGAAAATACGCGGAAATCAGACTTCACCTAAAGTTGTTTGATTTTATTAATTTAAGCTAACGTTTGATTAAAATTAAGCAATTTGTTATAAAACTAGATAAACGGGTGTTCTATTCCATATGAAATAATGCTTAATCTCTAATACTTTAATACACAAATGTTTAATAAACTTGATGACTACTTCATCGTGTTACCTGTTTCTAATTAAACGTCCACCACTGTATATATAGTAACACAACATTCAATTTATTAAAATAACTACACTCAAGAAATAAATGCCAATTAAATTAATAATTATGTAAATGTATTATGTAATTAAACAATAATTATTATTGTGTTCTAGCTGACACATTCAACTTCGTTTATCGTCAAAATGAAATTAAAAAAATTCCCTTTTTGCAACATTTTTCATTTGCGCTAATAACCACTTGTAATACAGGTGATGTTACAGGTGCTTTCCTGGTCTTTCAGTAACATATACACTCTTTTTTTGAAGACCTCAACTGTGTCATTAACCATTCGCTTTGCCTTTACTTCCTTAATAAATAAATGGTCTTCACAAATAATTGTTTTACTCAAACCAGATGTTCCTGATATTAACTTAAACAAACGAACTAGCCTTGGCTTTACAATATTAGTATAGAAAATACTACTTTTCTCTATCTATACTAGAGCATACTGCATAGTGTCTAGTGCCTCTCGAAAATTTGCTGCCATGACCGAAATACGTTAATATGTCATGATCACAATATGATAAGCGGCGAAGTTAACCGTGCTGTACGCGTGAACTCAACATAATGTTCCGAAATAGTAATGTAAATAATAACAATCAAGATAAAACGCAGTTTAGTAGCAATACGTTAAAGATCACTTATTTATAGGTGGCCATACAAGTTTTGGGATATTGATACTTGATATTACATGCGTGTATGTCCTTTTGTTGTCCTTTTTGAGCTATCTGTAAGTATTTGACCCCATTGTAGATGTCGAAAGAGTAATTGACGTTAATAAGATATTCTACATTAGCCGAACATCTTATAAACAACAATCAACAACAAGAAATAATAATTTTATTACTAGAATATTGACATATTCGTGAGTGTTGAAACAACGAATTACTTACGAGACGATCCGCTCCGTATTGATATATGTATTATAGAATTCAACTTTCATATAATAAATACTAACGTAACGGCACCGGTTTCCGACTAGCCTCCTCTATCCGACCATTTTGATTTTTATTTGATAAAACGTTTAAAATACGCGCGACATTCGTGAAACTGAAGGCTTTCGATCCAATCACTTATCGTACGTCATCTGTCCAAAATTGGGTTTCAAATTTTAACCGACATTTCGTCAATCCAAGAAAAGCTAGGCGAGGGTGTAGTTTGTATTGGATTGAATGCGAAAAAAACATAAAACGGTGAAAATAAACATTTGGATTTTTACGCTAAATACTCTGGTAAGTTTGTGGTTAATTTACTTTAAACGTTTTATTGGTGTTTTAAATTATTAATTTTAAAATATACATGCCAAGATAGCGTGTTTTTATAGGTTTTTTTGGACAAATAATTATGGACGGAATGAGGAGCTTGTCAAAATAACAACATTCCGAAATCCGACCGAATCGGTCGGTAAAAGGAATTTCGCACTTTTTAAAAGAAGGTAATTTTCTATTATGCATGTTGTTTTGTGGAGGTTTCGTATTAAGTTATTTATTCTAAACGCTATGCTTACATACAACACCTGTATGCGACCAATACTAACTTTAATGGATTATTTGTAATATTCGTTTTAACTGACACTCTTTTTTTGATTTTTTTGTTATTCATTTACAAAGACCGGTCTGGTTTAAAAACCCTATATTTTACGTTTATGACACATAATTGCATAACTACGAAATTGTGAGATCTTTATAAGTGTACATATGAAATAGAAATGAACTAAAAATGAATATCAATTTCGGTTTAGAGGCTTTATTACGCAAATATAGGTTTGGTCGGAATCTAGGTGCGATTTATTTCCCTGTTTCCGTCCAACTGGGTTGCTTTTGCTTGCGCTGTGCTTGAGTGAAATTGCATGCGTTTATTTCAGGTCATCATCATGAGTGATAAAAAAGAGGCTGAAGTATTCTCATTAGCTGAAATAATACTTTTGGTGAAATGGATTTTAGAATTGGGCAAAGTAGTCAATGGGACATTCTAAATTAGTGTGGATGACCAGTGAACTACTACAGTCTAACATAGAGTTAGTTTTTGTTATTATGTATAATAAATGCTCAAATATTATTTAAAACTAGCGGTCCGCCCCGGCTTCGCCCGTGGTACATATTTAAAATATCTCTCCATAAGAACCATCCTCGTACTTCAAGTAATATAATAAAAAAAGAATTATCGAAATCGGTCCACGCGTGATGCAGTGAAAAGACGAAACGGGTTTTTACGAATTTCCATTGTATTTCTATTATCATAAAGTTGATTTTAGTAGAAAATATTTGGCTGGTCGGAATCTAGCTACTCAGTGGTCGGAAACACGTGTATTTGTACTCAGTCGGTCGGAAAATGGTGCTTTCAGTTAATTTCCAGTCGTGACAGTTAAAATCCAAATTTAAGTAATAAAAAGCCATTATGAAATACAATTATGTGCATATTTTAAAATATAAGTTCGTAATCTTTCATAATATCATTTTTTCTTATGACCTCTAGAGTATTTAATTTATCTTTTAAAGGATTCATTTAGCCGTATCAATCAGTGGTCGGAATTCGGTGCCATTACGTTATCATTATTATTGTCTAAAGTGTTCAGAGTCCAGTGCACAGGGTTGTTTACCTTCAATCTCGTCATTGAGATTGGATAAAATACGTCAATCATAATGCTCAAAAAAAAAATGGACTATTGAGACGATATAATAAATTGAGACGCTAGTAAAAGCTCTGATTAAGGGTCAAAAGCAATTCGTCAATTACGTTAGACTTCTAAGATCTAAGTTTGTAATATTTCATGCAGAAATTTTAAAGATGTTTTGTGTGAAATCTATAGAGTACTTGCAATATGCATGTAAAGACCACCATGTATTTAGGTCACGGTAACACCTTAAAAATGATTCCCTTATCTGTTATAAAAATCTTCTATCATGTCATGCAACGGATTACCTACTCTGTAGTTTTAGTGCAATAATCCCAATCGCTAAATATAACCAACTGCACAGCATTCATGTAGTTTGTTTACGAAAGCAACCTTCAACCCAGCCGAAATAGGTCAAGACAATATGTATATCGGGTAACAATTATGATGTCTCACCAAGAACCTGATTTTCAAGGTACACGCGAGGTCAGTAAACAATAAAGGCCGGAACATTAAAATATGCATATGTCGGTGACCCGATTTCTTTGAACGATACTTAGGTATAAAATGTAGGAGAAGAAGGGAGTTGGATGCTATAAAACATTCCTAGTACCTGGTCTTTGCAGCTCAAGTGAAGCTATTAAACTGTTGTTTACTTAGTCTACTGTTTCAAATTGAATTGAGTCACTTCACACAGGATAATAATCATAAATTATGGTCTTACAAAGTAACGTTAAGTGCACGGTTGTCGAAATTGGACATTCAGTCTAATGGCTCTAGGCATTGTATTGCATGCATCGCGATGAATCACATTCGACAATTTGAAAATAAATCTACTTTGTCGAAATCATCGAATTAAACCCATTATTTTGCAATGTTAAGATTTGTATTTGTTATAAACTGTTGTTGCCGCAATTCTTTTATCCTACCAAGCAATCAAGCTATGCCCTTTCGTTTATGTGTGTGTGTTTGTAGAATTGTCACTTATTTTTCACAAAGTCCTCACATAAAAATCCAAAGCCCATAAACCAATTCGGTTAAAGTTCAACTCCCTATATTATGTTAATTTTAATTAAATCTTCCAAGTTCGGTGATATCTCCATCTAAGTGTGTCAGAAAGCTTAAACAACTTAACTTAATGATAGAGGCAAGTTATCTACCTAGTGCTTAAATGTACCTGTAAGTGGTAACTAAGAAAGCTGTCTTGCTGCAAACTAGTGCGACAATTTAATGCCAGTGCTTACTGCTTGGAAATCGAAAGTGTTTTGTGATAAGAATGAATGTATATTAATCCAAGTTATAAGTTCTTTCTCTATTCTGAATCTTTTTTTATTTATTTTATTTATAATTCTTTATTGTACAATATATGAGAAAACAATAGTATGCAAACAGAAGTAGTATTACAAAAGCATAATTTGCATAAAAGGCGGCGTTAGTGCTACAGCAATCTCTACCAGGAAACCTGGCGGGAGAGGAAATGCAAGAAGATTATGGAATAGTGCAAAAATACAAACAAACAGTATTAATGGCAATAAAAGCTTTCGTTAATCTTTCGTAGGCAGATGGGATGGAAAATTGGATATGGTAAAGAGATTATGGTCAACAATAGTTTTAAGAGTTTTATATACCCTTGTAATAAATGAAATAGTTGCAAATAACAAAACTTAAAATTAAAATTAAGATGCGATAAATAAAAGTGTTACAAAATCAGCAGAGCATAACCTTACGTGACTAATCACTAATCAGCGATATAATTGATAGATAAACGTCGAGCAGATAAAACTAATGGATTTTAACAACTTTTTGCCTATTATTCTATCTTCCATCGCCAGATGTTATTTAGCTATAATTTATTATTTACTGCCAAACTAAATATTTCAAGTAAATCAATTCGCAATGAAAATGATTACCACCGGTAAAAGCGTGTAAAATTGATGACAGATTTGCTATGAAAATGAAATAGGCATAACACGCTTGTTAAAATACCCTTCTGTTCCAGTCAAATTATAATCTTATTCTTTAACCAGAATTATTTCAACTGTCTATCAACCACGTAAACAATACAACTTTCCCTCAAATACAAAAGACGCTTGCAGAGTTACTAGAGCTGTACTGTTCTAATCGGCTTATAATCTTGGCCTTAACCAAAAATAATCCAATTGTCCATCAAACACGTAACGAACAAAACTTTCGTTCAAAGACGGTCATATTACACGATTTCCGCAGTTACAGTCCGCGGAGCGTTCGCCAAATTGAAAGTACATGCATCGGAAGAAAGTTGAGGTAATATAGATTGATTTGATGTAACTCGCCGGTGATAAACGCGGACGTTGCGCAACTGTGCAATTGTGCATGCTCCAATCGACACTTGGACTGTATGTAGTGAGGGGAAAAATAGTAGAGATGGTCCACTCAAGGTAGGATGGTGGACGATAGAAATGACTAACGGATTTTCATCAAATATTAATTTTGATCAAATAGTATTTTTTCATCAAACACATGAAAAAATACTATACTGGACTAGTTATGGTTTCTGTTTCTTCTTGGTTATCTATTTTTGGCAATCTGAGGAAAGGAAGCAAAGGGAATATCGAAACCAAAATATAATAAGCCTGTCTAAAATTCTCTGTTTCGCTCCTTGGTACCAATGTTATTTTAAGAAGGAAATTTTGCAAAATGTTGTGCGTAAACTGTTAGAGCCCAAAGGTTTTACTATTATCCTTATACGCTTATTGAGAAGTGTCGTAAAGTTCCAACAAGCTTATGTTAAGCTTTCGTCACACGTATAAGCGAGTCGTAAACAATAATCACAAGTACTTTGACTCTCACTGTACACGAAGAAATACCATTGCATCATTAACTGGGGAAAATCCTGTATATATAATCCCTACTTTAATATGCCATTTTATATTCCTTTGGAAAGTCCTGGTTCGCAATGTATGGATTACGTATCATTCTAGCTATGTAGCGGATAACTTCTTGAAGAAAATGTAATTAATATTTCATTTTTGCTGTTTTACCTACATATTATGTAAATAAATTGCTTACGCTTATGAATTCTAATTGCCCATATTTGTTCAATTAATTGTATTAAATAAATATTAAATTGTGTAATTATCTCACCTGACACAGCATTCCTTTTGTAGGTATGTATTACAATTTTTTTATTCTATTGTTAATTAGCTAGATAGGATTTAAGAAGTGATTTTGATTGACCAAAATGCTTCTTAATACCGAAACGAGACACAACAATTGCGATTTACTATAAACATAACAATATTACGTAATTATTTCAATACAAATATTTTCTATTTCTCCCACTGCACTATTCATAAGTGCTTATACAGAACTTTCTACGTACTCGAGTTGTCTCATTACGGCCAAATTGAGACAATCACCATGTTCGCTAGTTACCACTGTGTTTCTAAAATGTTTTGATGCGATTATAAATGCATTATTGTCCATTTGTTGGTGTAACCGCTGCGTCACGATGCTATACCTACCGTGTGTCTGGTGCCAGCGGATTCCCTCGGTATTGTACAATCGAGTTTCTTTTCTAACCTACATTGGATGCGAGAGCTTTTGGTATGGTAACGCGAGGGAAGCGATTAGTGTGTGTGTTTAGTCGAACTGTGCACTGTGACCTTTTTGAGTTGTTATTTTTTGGTTTAGTCTCGATGGGGAAGATTTGATTTGAGCTGATTTAAAATTGAGGATTTATATGTACGTTGTATCATTATACGAGTAGGTAGGTATCCTAAGATTCATGATTTAAAATAACAAAAAATTTAAATTGGTACGGTTTTTGTGAAAATCCCACAGAGCGCAAGCAGCCTAGTGAGGCAATTATTGCGGCTCGAAGCCTGCTGTCCAGTTTCAGACAATGTTTCTGTAAAATAAAATAAATCAATGTGGAAATGCAATCGAGTTAGTATTAGGTATATTATATCGCATACTTGTTGACTTTTTGTATGTGAACTTATTGTTACTATTTATCTTGACCGAAATTGAATAAACTACAAAAGTAAAATTACTATAAATTATTTTTCCACAAGTTTATGTACCTACTTAATAATATAAATACAATAAAATTGACAACTCGATGAGACTTTTTCAAGCACGTTAATTAAGTTTTGATATTGTTTGATTTTCAAATGCAATTATAAGATTAAGATGAAATTAAGTAATCTTAAATTTCAGCACTTTGGAATGGATATAAAATTTAAGCAGAGAAAGTGACTGATTATATCTTGTGTGTTATTGTTTTTTTGTTTTGTTTTCACCAAAGTTACGAGCTGCGAACTTTATTCTTTTTGAATACTAAACATTGCATGTGCATCATTCGTTTATTTATTTGTTTGTTTAACGAGAAATTTACAATGTTTAACTACCTACTTGTTTTTTATTTGGAGAAGAAAAAAAGGTATATTGAGGAAAGTACGAAATATTTCGTGCCTTTGGGTTTTTACTTTTTAATTTTTATTCATATGCGTTGGAGGTTATGTAGGTATTTTTATAGATCAGGATTATTGCTGTAAAAGTATTAAATATTCCTACTCACGTTTAAGTCGTATTGGATACACATAAAAAAATATAAAAAACTTATAACAATTGATGTTGTATTTAAATTTTAAGCGAAAAAAATGTCTACATCTAATTACAAGTGAATAAAAGTGTAAGTAAATAAGAAGCGATCTATATTGTTGTTTCTTCTAAAGTTAAAATACTAAGTCGTCATTATTTTGGCGAAATTTGAAAGGCAGTTTCATAACATAATAAGCAAAACAATATAAATAGAATGTAATTTTAAGTATTATTGTATAATTATATTTTATTCACTAAAAATATGAAATAACAATGTTAAAGTAAGGCTGCGCTTGCGCAAGTGACCTTGAAACGCAATTCGCTTAAAAGGTATTATCATTTCCATAACTTTTAGTGCATTCTCATTAATTATAATAGTGTATTCTAGGACACATCGTGTTATGCTAAGCACTAAAATATATTGGTAATCTCTTATACGCTTTTTGAATAATAAACATATATTTATTTAAATGTTTACACGCCATTTGGCACTATATTAATTAGCGTATAAATAAAATTGTCTGTCTGTTCTGTTTACAACCATAACGGTTAGATGACAGGGAAAGTATAGCATAATAATATAGGTAGTAGGTAACTTACACTGTTTTTATTGTTGATCCGGAAGAAATTACCAACATTACGTTATGTACTTAACAATTATTAAAGTAAACATTATCTAACATGTATTTGACGTAGGTACCTACGCAACTCGCGACATTGTTATGATCTACATAATTTTATGTACACATAACTGTTCAATTGAAAATATTGTAGTAATAAGATTTTAAATATAATGTATGTGGATTTTCCAAAGTTATTTAAACGTAATCTTATTACATACGTAATTGACAAAAAGTTCAACAATATGGTTTAATTATCTACTAGGTATACAATCTTCATTTCCTGATGATAATTTACGTAACATAGATTTCTGTATACTATCTATAGGTACCTATTTAGATACTAATATGTATTGAAAAGGAGTACTTAATGTTTCTAATTTTGTATTCAAATAATCTTCTGAAAAATTATTTCACTAACAGAAAACTACACTATTAAATAGCGAAATAGGCTTCTTTTAAACAATACATGTAATAACAACAACATCTTATAACCAGGTCCTGCACAAACATGCCGCGGCCTGCGGCGGTCCGGCGCGCGCGCGCTCAGCACGACCACAGCGCTATGCAAGAGCCCCACGGAGCAGCCGCCCGGCCCTCCGCACTCGGGGAAAGATGCGTCTAGCACAGGTGAGATTGTCTTCTCTTTGCTGATAGAATCAAAAACAATGGAACTTTTCCAAGTCTGTAGGTAGCAGTAGAAAGAATAGAACACTTGGAAAGCTTCTAAATAACAGGTATCATCAAATATAATAGCCGTAGAATGCAGAATGTTGAAATATTTTATCCCGTTTGAAAACAGACAGAAAAATGTAAAGTTTATGGTGGTTTCTTACACAATCACGTAGAAATAGCCGCCAAAATAGATTTAAATGAAGCAGTTTGGCACACAGCTTACAATCTGGACAAGCACATACTAAATATATTTATGTCGAAAACGAAAATCTGTGTCGGCTGCAGCTTTAACTGTGGCCTTCCTTCGTACATATAAAGATATGCATTCACGTTTAACCTCACTACAACCATTTCAAACAGCAAGGTTACGAACTCGACTTAGAAAAAACCCAAGCGGGTCAAACGCCTTGCTCAGAAGTCGTTACGACATCCGTAACAAGGTTAATGTTAATCGGTGGACAAACTAAATATATATCTAGTGATTTAGAATCAGTGCAGACTTCATGTTGTCCGGCTATTAAAGAACAAGATAGCGTATAGGTATCCAATCTACAAATAAATTGAAATTTGATGAATGTAAAAGTACCTGGACAGTTAGGTAAGGTAGGTCGTTATATTTCCGAGATTAAGTTTGTTGAGATGAGTTATGATTTAAATGGAAAATTGGGAAAGGATTAAAGATAAGATAAAAAGAAATGTTTGAACAGCTTTTGGTAGAGGGTTTGCAATAATATAAAAGAAAATGAGATTCTCTCGTTCCGAACCTTTTTCGAATTGTTACAAAACACTTGATGATGATTGGATTCTCCTTTAAAATAAAACCTTTAAAAATGTGAAATAGGTTTTGCTCGGGTGCCTATACGAATGAATAATTTGTTTGGTCATGATGTATTGTATCTATAGGTATAATTTTATATCCATCAAGTCATCAAGGCATAACTTTGGTTCTAGACAAATGTAAACTTTCACGTTATTTGTCATAACTTCTATTGAAACCAAGCGGAATATTCCTCACCTTTTTGTAGTTCATGATAATAATAATAATGTACTATTATTTTTGTACTATCGGTTATCACACCCGGCAGCAACATTGTAGATAAAAGGCCTAACGTAAATATAACAATATGTGACCCGAATGTAAATAATAGAATAAAGAATTGATAAACAAATGGGCGAGAGGTGAACGACACCGAGGTGGCAGTGCTACAGAGGAAATAGTTTTGGCGAACACTCAGTACGGAATTGTACAGTCAAATCAAATAGATGATAAGAGCAATAAACTAACTGAATTTTACTATTGCTATTGCACGCCTCATAAGCGAAGCGTTGAGGTGGGTACTACTGTCACTTCGCGCAAAACATCTGATTTTTCAAACTTAAAATGTCTTTATGTATCATACATTGCACTTGTAAGATAATACATACACACACATATTAAGAAAAAACACTATTTTTAACGTTCATGATATTTTTGATGTCATTTTTGTTATTTAAACTAGTTAAAAAACAGTTTAAAAAAGTTCTGTCTTGGACGTCCGTGTGTCTGTATGTGCGGATCCTTTTTCTTGTTAACACGATAGCGACCGAAATACTTTACTAATCGAGTCTTTTGCACGCCTCATAAGCGAAGCGTTGAGGTGGGTACTACTGTCACTTCGCGCAAAACATCTGATTTTTCAAACTTAAAATGTCTTTATGTATCATACATTGCACTTGTAAGATAATACATACACACACATATTAAGAAAAAACACTATTTTTAAAGTTCATGATATTTTTGATGTCATTTTTGTTATTTAAACTAGTTAAAAAACAGTTTAAAAAAGTTCTGTCTTGGACGTCCGTGTGTCTGTATGTGCGGATCCTTTTTCTTGTTAACACGATAGCGACCGAAATACTTTACTAATCGAGTCTTTTTTTTTCTCTTACGCTTGAGTATGCTCAGGAATAGAACCCTTTCATTTTTCAGGGTCTGATTCGATGTGGTTTTATTGTTATTAAATAAACAAAAATAATAATTAATAAATATTTATTAAAAAAAATTATGAGGCGTGCACTTTTGGATTTTCCAAATTATCTAAAATTCCACTTCTAGATCTAATCGCATTTAATATAGTTTTATCACACCGTACTTCCCTTGCTTCTTTCATTTTTGTTCTGTATTTGATTCAGCAAAAGATGCAACCCTCATGCGATTTTAAATCGAGAGAGAACTTTGTGATATATAAATAGACGAACAAATCACTGGTCCTGCACAGTACAAAAGAAAGTGAAACAAAACGATATCCAATTAGTAAGTAAAACAGAAGCTCCAGAGAACTGTCAAGTTTTCAACGATTTAATTGGATGAATAAAGACTTGATTCTACAGATAACACACTGACTTCACATTTATTTCGAATCATTGCACATTACCTTTAACGGCTCATGAACTTTACGGACAGGTGATAATTCTTCCCCGACACGTCGACGTGATTAACTCGTACCAGACAGACAGAGATTATGGTCTGCTGTAAGGGCACTATCATTAGCAACCGTGTAATTAAGTAATAAATATTCAGAACATCATAATCTCAAAGATATCGCTGCTCAGTGACATTCTTGTGATGTACGAAATGTTAATTGAGGAGTTATTACTGGGGTACTTAAATGTAATGATCGGGAGTAATTTGTGACACGGAGAAACCGCAAGGGAACTAGAACATTGCATAATGCAAGTACCATTTTCCTCACTTAGTAAAGGCACTCCTATTTCCTTTCTACATAGTATAATCAAGAAAGTTTTCTTTGTTTGATTTAGTTTCAAAATTGTTTATTTAACTATTAGAAATACAGAGAATGGGTGAAAGTTAAACAATGTTTAATGATACAGAAACATGATCTGACATATGCGATGTATCGCAATCACGTATAAAAGGGATTTAGATTAGATTGTGTAATAAGAGCAAAGAAAGTTACTTCGTTTGTTATAACATTGTGATTGTTTGACTGATTAAAAATAATTACACTTGAAATATTTGTATCTAATTTGAATCGGTTTTCGAAATATCTCACTCAACATATACCTCACGCAATTAAATTTTTTTCAGTTATATCACACATTGCTATGTACCCAAATATTGGATAGGCACTACTACCGCTTCAGAATTAGTGTATCTTAATTTATATTGCGCTGCATTTTCTCAAACACAATTTATGCATACTCCAGCTGTATCTATTCTAACTCATAACGAATATTGCCATATTTCAATGCCCATTTAAAAGTGAAGTCCCATGTCTCCTAGTGGGGTATGGGGCATATGCATTATACATCTGTTTCACTGATCGATTTTCTTTAGGGACAAGTAGGTGATCAGCCTTAAGTGTCCTACCAGACCGAGACATTTTTTTTTCTTCGTCTCCACCGGGAATCGAACCCAGGAACCCTCGGTGCTACGCTCACGCGTCAACCACTGTACCAAGGAGGCGGTCAACTCCTGCCATATTCCGACCTATTTGCAGAGGTCATACCCCTCTTTACGAGCGGTTCAATTCACTTACTATCTACCGAACCACCAGCTGAATTGCCTCTAGCATAAATAAGCATTCAGCAAACTGGTAGATCAATTGCCTTTTACAACAAACAAACCTTCCAGGATCTTCAGGAGGCAAGAAGTCCGGTAGTGGTGTGCTAACGTGCCCGAAATGCGGCGATCCGTGCACGCACGTCGAGACGTTCGTCAGCTCGACGCGGTTCGTCAAGTGCGACAAGTGCCACCACTTCTTCGTGGTGCTCAGCGAAGTGGACACCAAGAAGAGCATTAAGGACAACGCTGAGAACAAGTCTGGGTTCTATAGGTAAGGGTGACAATCCCACTAATGTTATAAATGCGAAAGTTTCTGAGGATAGGTAGATGGATGTTTGTTACTTTTTCACGCAAATACTACTGACCGATTACAATTAAATTTGGTATGTAGGTAGCTGAATAACCAAAATAAAACATAGGCTAACTATTAAGGTTTTTATAACAGACACAATTTATTTATGTTTGTCGAAGAAGTTTTCATTTCGAAAATAGAACACAAAATTATTCAACCTTGCAAAAAGAGCAAATCAAATCTACGTTAATCTTTTAAAATTGTAGCGTAGATTTTGTTGTCTGATTTTGTAGGGTGATATCATGTTTTGTTATAAAAACTTTATTCGTTTATAGTTGTGTTTTGTAATGTTTATAAACATTCAAACTGTAGTACTATAAAGATACTTATAAATATCGAAGAAGGCAGAAAATTAAGAATAAATAAGTATACAAATATCTTTTATTTCGGTTGCGTAAAGAAATGTATTCTGACACAATTCTGTTTTTGATGTTGAATAATGTAAATAAGACGCGTGTAACACATTTCATTTTCATGCTGAATAAATTTGGGAACGAATTTCAATTCGCATTGTATGTAATGGATTTCGGAAGGAAGTTATATAAAATGGTTTACGAAATTAGTGCGTGGCCTACATAAGATACTAGGTACACTATTCAATCGCCTTATACATCTGCATGTTATCGGAATTAAACTTGTACTGTACTAGCTTCATGTTCTAACTCTGCCCGAGTTGACCCGGGATACATATACAATGTATTATGTATACCTATTCGATACAAATATTGAAATAATTAGGAAAATCCAAAAGTGCACGCCTCATAATTTTTTTTAATAAATATTTATTAATTATTATTTTTGTTTATTTAATAACAATTAAACCACATCGAATCAGACCCTGAAAAATGAAAGGGTTCTATTCCTGAGCATACTCAAGCGTAAGAGAAAAAAAAAGACTCGATTAGTAAAGTATTTCGGTCGCTATCGTGTTAACAAGAAAAAGGATCCGCACATACAGACACACGGACGTCCAAGACAGAACTTTTTTAAACTGTTTTTTAACTAGTTTAAATAACAATAAAACCGGCCAAGTGCGAGTCGGGCTCGCGCACAAAGGGTTCCGTAGCAGCAAATATAATAAATTACAGTTAAATCAACCTATCTCAAAAACTATAAGAGATACTTTGATCAAACCAAAAATCGTTGAAAGAGTTAATTAGCATGCATCACCTCTATTTTTTTTAGAATTTTATACCCCGTAGTTATAAAAATAGAGGGGGGGGGACATACTTTTTACGACTTTGAGAGCTGATATCTCAAAAACCGTTCACTTTAAGAAAAATGTTTTTTAGAAAACTTTATATCATTTTAAAAGACCTTTCCATTGATACCCCACACGGGTATGTACATCGAAAAAAAAAATTTCATCCCTCAGTTACATGTATGGGGGGCCCCACCCCCAATTCTTTTTTTTACTATTTAGTGTCATATTTTTGTAGCGGTTCATACAACACATATTCCCATCAAATTTCATCACTGTAGTACTTATAGTTTCCGAGTAAATCGGCTGTGACAGACGGACAGACGGACAGACGGACAGACGGACATGACGAAACTATAAGGGTTCCGTTTTTGCCATTTTGGCTACGGAACCCTAAAAATGACATCAAAAATATCATGAACGTTAAAAATAGTGTTTTTTCTTAATATGTGTGTGTATGTATTATCTTACAAGTGCAATGTATGATACATAAAGACATTTTAAGTTTGAAAAATCAGATGTTTTGCGCGAAGTGACAGTAGTACCCACCTCAACGCTTCGCTTATGAGGCGTGCAATACATACTAATCTTTTATGGTATTAGTGCGGTATTTTTTACGAGTAGATACTCCCATAAAATAGGGTCAAATATTCTTATTCTTAATGTATTAAAACCAAGATTCAGTAGTTTTTGTGTGGAACAGCAATGAACATCTTATTTCACAATCATACAAGCAATTATTTTTATATTTTGTGTACGAGAATGAAATTAAGATTGTTTAATTAAAAACTATGATTTATGAGATCATTACTCTTATGCTAAGTTAATAATCTATCGGATAATTGCATTCGTGTTGTCTTTTGTCATTGATTAAATGTATTTTTAAATGTTTTGTCAATATCTGGTTAAAAATAATTGTAGTTTCATATTGTTATCTATACATTAATGAGATTAATGCACTACGTCGATTAGGTTCGAAGACATCGATTTTTTTGGAAAACGATATCTCTGGAGTGCAAATGAATATTCTTGTATAATTTAAAAATATTATTATACAATATTATATACAAAATTACAAAGGGAATATTTTTTATATTTTTGGAATCAAACGTCTTTTTAAATATTTTCTCATTGAATGCATAATATGTTAGTGTTTTGATTCGACAGGTTTTTACTAAGGGTCATTTATCACACACCATATAATGAAATTTTCACGTACATACACTAAAATAGAGTGAATGAACTATCATTTGTCATATCTTCAATAACCTTGCCGATATTATAAAATCAATTTAAGTACTTCAAAATTGTCTCAAAATAAATTTATTTATTTATATAATATTAGCTTTCCGCCCGCGGCTCCACCCGCGTTTTCAAAGAAAAACCCCATAGTTCCCGTTCCTGTGTGATTTCCGGGATAAAACCTATCCTATGTGTTTATCTAAGTTACCCTCTATATGTGTGCTTAATTTCATTGTAATCGGTTCAGTAGTATTTGCGTGAAAGAGAAACAACCACACTAACATCCACACAAACTTTCGCATTTATAATATTAGTAGGATTTTAAATGGCATCTAAAAATGAATATAATTTCATTGATATTAAAATATTGCTCAATCAAACTTAGCCTCATTCATTGCCAAATTTTTGACACGTGTGTTAAATAGAAACACGTTTTGTATTAGTCGTAACTCATAAGTGTGCAATTTATTATGTGCATTTTGTTTATTACGTCGTTTATTCAATAAAGTGTGTAGCTACTGCATATTACTATTTCGTAATTTAGTACCTTTATCTTCCTTTTTGGAGATGAGCGAGAACAATCATACAGTCGAAATTGTTGTTACACTTAGTTTATGTACTTTATATTAGTTTTAAAAAAATCATAAATAAAAATTTAGTTTTACGAAAAGAGATCCCAACTACAGCTTCGTAAACTAATGTCGCTGCGTCAAAGATATATCTCAATCGTCTATTCTTACTAGATGTGTTCTTCAAAAACACGAAGCTTCATTTCGATTCCGCTCCGAGCGTGTCAATTTCCTCCACATAACTCCATTGTCTTGAATAATGAGTGTTCCTCGTACAGTATAAAGGACTATTGTCCAAATAGACAATAAATATTAGAAAAGCGTTTCGGTGAAATGAAAAAATACCACTTTTGAACATAATAGGTGAATGCGTTCGTACGATTTGGCCATTTTCACAAACATTTTCGCTTAACCTAAATTTGGGTAATCGTTTTGCATCGAGTGAAGTTTAATCTACATTTTAAATAGAGAAAGTGTAGTGACAATTTGTTGAAATGTTTTTTTTGATTTGTAGATGGTTTTCTTACCTTTTGTTTACGTAGTATATATCTACTGAATTTCTTTGTTCTATGGCACTTTCAGAAGAAAGACTTGTAGGTATACGTATAGTTTCCGTTCCTGTAGGATTGCCAGGTTAAAAACTATCCTATGTCCTTTTTTCGGCTGTGAAACTATCTTTGAACTCAATTTCACTCTATTTGTTTCAGTGATTATTAGACGTGACGAAGAGACATATACACAGACAGAGTTACTTTCACATTTATAATATTAGTTAGGATAGGGAGTGTATAAAAATGAACTTTGTATCGCGAGTTTCGTCGACCTATGAAAGTGATAATTGCTAGTATCGCAGTACAATGTCATTGTACAGTGAGATAATTGTGTGTGAATATAAGCCGTGATAATCTTGTGTAGAAAAATGTTATAGTTGTAATCAAGCAATGACTTATGATGAAGCTAAGGCGAATGACCGAAAAGAAGATATAATATACAAACTATTCATTTTTATTGTACACTTTACTGAAAAGAAATAATTCTAGGTTTGATTTTTGAGATTTATTTAGTGTCCCTTAAACACATAAAACTGAAAGAATAGAATAAATTCTATTGCTCTGGCGGGTCACGAGTGGCTGAGTTGGTCAGGCATCCGCCCCGGAATGGCGCGAAAGGATGCGGGTTCGAGTCCCGCCTCGTGATCGAATTTTTTCTATTCTTTATAAATTTATATTCAATTCTAGATATGCTATCAATCATAATAATATCATCTTACATTACATTAAATATTTTTTCAATTTCGGTAGGAAACTTCGCGAACACTACTAAAGGACCACTTTTTGCTAGTAAATACATCAAGATTGATATTGTTTGTAAATTTTAAATGATAACAATTGTTTTAAAACATGTTGCAATATGAGATATAAAGATTATTTCAATTTATATGCATATTAAACTCGTTTATCGAAGACATTGTTTTATCTCTCTTATCTATTAGCATGTTATACAATCGGTTATTCGCGTCTGCACATGTTTTACGTAGGATCGTACGATTGGGAAAATATTATTGTTTACCTAAATAATTATTCTTGTCTTTAGATATCTTTGAATATTTCTTTGTTTTGTAGGAGTAAATAATGTGTGTGGTGATGTTTTCTTTGATTGAAATAATGATGCAATTTTTTGAATTCGATTCTGCGCGATCGATCTTAAAATTAAAATTTCCTTAAAAATTAATTGTTTTTTACAGATTAATTTAAACA
Organism: Colias eurytheme; assembly: GCF_061535395.1. NCBI lineage: Eukaryota > Metazoa > Arthropoda > Insecta > Lepidoptera > Pieridae > Colias > Colias eurytheme. Next base: position 560,698 of record NC_142998.1, on the reverse strand, counting down.
ATATTTTCACTTCCCCCCTTTTACTTGCAGAAAACCGCCGCCCCCTCCCAAAAAGATATTCGAATACCTCAACAAACATGTAGTGGGGCAGGAGTTCGCAAAGAAGGTGCTCTCTGTAGCCGTGTACAATCATTACAAGAGGATCTACAATAACGTCACGAGCAACTCGGCGACCGACACGCACCATCCGTTGCATCAGGCGCATAAAGGTAAATGAATATTTTGAAATTAAAAGATTTTTAACGGATTTTAAACGCGATTTATTCATTATATTATTTTCCCGACGTTTCGCACACTTTGCAACGAGCGTGGTCACGGGGAGACTCAAACGTTGGGAAAATAATATAATGAATAAATCGCGTTTAAAATCCGTTAAAAATCTTTTAATTTCAAAATGTATAATACTAGCGTATAATTATAGAAAAACTAGATAACTAGAAAATACTAAATAAATAATTTGGAAAATCCAAAAGTGCACGCCTCATAATTTTTTTTTAATAAATATTTATTAATTATTATTTTTGTTTATTTAATAACAATTAAACCACATCAAATCAGATCCTGAAAAATGAAAGGGTTCTATTCCTGAGCATACTCAAGCGTAAGAGAAAAAAAAAGACTCGATTAGTAAAGTATTTCGGTCGCTATCGTGTTAACAAGAAAAAGGATCCGCACATACAGACACACGGACGTCCAAGACAGAACTTTTTTAAACTGTTTTTTAACTAGTTTAAATAACAAAAATGACATCAAAAATATCATGAACGTTAAAAATAGTGTTTTTTCTTAATATGTGTGTGTATGTATTATCTTACAAGTGCAATGTATGATACATAAAGACATTTTAAGTTTGAAAAATCAGATGTTTTGCGCGAAGTGACAGTAGTACCCACCTCAACGCTTCGCTTATGAGGCGTGCAATATTTCAAAACTTTTTTCACACGGCAAAATCTGATCCCATACTAAGCTTTTCGTTTGTGTTATGGAAACGTAATGGCGGCATTTCTTGCACTCTTCATAAAATTCGAGCTTGATATATTATAAGAGTGTTTAATGTAACTAACATTTTTGGATATTTCTTGTTTTATCAAAAAAAAAGAACTTATTATTGTCATTTTACTCATTGTACTTTCGATATCAGTTTAAAGTTCTTTTGATATCTCTAATAGTAACGGAATAATCGCCTGTGCACACTTAATGATTACACCCGGTATACGAAATATCTTTGCATTTAGAAGCTGATTCTGAGATCACGTGAAATGCCCCTACGACTATCATATTGATACATTCTTTTCATTTCATTTATTCATTCACCGAAAACGAACTTACATTTATATTTTAAAGCTAACTTACCTTATCTGTCTGTAACTTCCAGACCTCCTGCACCTCAGCCAGACCACAGGAAGCACTCCCAGCGGTGAGATACTCGAGCGGCACAGTAACGAACTGCGGCTTGAGAAAAGCAACGTTCTGTTATTGGGACCTACGGGGAGTGGTGAGTTGGGACTTGGGGAAATTGCATTGAGTTACATGTACTACGTACTAGAGAGGCCATCGATACTACACTATTTGTAACACTAGTTAGAGTCAATCGTCTCAAACTATTTTTTTTTGTTACATTGATTGGTTTTAATTGATAAGATTATTCATATTTTTTTAATAAAGATAAACAATATTTATTTGTTACATTGATTGGTTATAGTTTTCATGTAATAAGAGGCAGAATATCTACAAAGTGTATGATTCACTAGCCACCCCGTGCACAGATTTTGTTCGTGGTGTCCTCTCTATAATAATACCTCAATGGAAAATTGAGCGAAAAAAATGTTGTGTAAAGTTTTATAAGTTTTTATTTACCGCCACTTTGTTGGCGTTTGTGAATGGTTATTATTTTTTGGAAAGAAGAAACAAAGAATGATAACAAGCTTTATTGCCAACAAAACTAAGACTTAACTTAAAAAGTACATAGATATTAGGCAATCTATACTATGATTTATTTACATTGAATTTCATCATTCATTTTTAAAACAGAACATGTAAAACATGCACTAATTAATATAAATATAGCTACACTAGATTTTCGCCCGCGGCTTCGCCCGCGTTTTCAAAGGAAAACCCGCATAGTTCCCGTTCCCTTGGGATTTCCGGGATAAAACCCATCCTATGTGTTAATCCAAGTTACCCTCTATATGTGTGCTAAATTTCATTGTAATCGGTTCAGTAGTTTTTACGTGAAAGAGTAACAAACATCCATACATCCATACTTACAAACTTTCGCCTTTATAATAGTATGAAGATTAAGATTCATACGCAAATATTATTTAACATGTTCACTATCACAATAATATCGCTATATTTGTCGGCAGGTAAAACGCTACTAGCACAAACGATAGCAGCCTGCCTGGACGTGCCGTTCGCGATCTGCGACTGCACCACACTCACACAAGCGGGATATGTCGGCGAGGATATTGAGAGCGTCATCGCTAAGCTGCTGCAAGATGCTAATTTCAAGTGAGTCTATCTGTGTAAATGGTCTCCCCGTGTTGACCGTCTCCCTGTGTTGAGCGTCTCCCTGTGTCGACCGTCTCCCTGTGTTAACCGTCTCCCCGTGAACGGTCTCCCCGTTTTGAGCGTCTCCCTGTGTCGATCGTCTCCCCGTGTCGACCGTCTCCCTGTGTCGACCGTCTCCCTGTGTCGATCGTCTCCGTGTGTCGACCGTCTCCCTGTGTCGACCGTCTCCCTGTGTCGACCGTCTCCCTGTGTCCACCGTCTCCCTGTGTTAACTGTCTTCCGGTGTCAACCGTCTCCCTGTATTAACCACGGTGTTAACTGTCTCCCTGTGTTAACCGTCTCCCCGTGTCGACCGTCTCCCTGTGTTAACTGTCTCCCTGTGTTAAATGTCTCCCCGTGTCGACCGTCTCCCTGTGTTAACTGTCTCCCTGTATTAACCGTCACCCTGTGTTCCGGTGTCAACCGTCTCCCTGTATTAACCACGGCGTTAACTGTCTCCCTGCGTTAACCGTCTCCCCGTGTCGACCGTCTCCCTGTGTTAACCGTCTCCCCGTGTCGACCGTCTCCCTGTGTTAACTGTCTCCCTGTGTTAATTGTCTCCCTGTGTTAACCGTCTCCCCGTGTCGACCGTCTCCCTGTGTTAACTGTCTCCCTGTGTTAACTGTCTCCCTGTGTTAACCGTCTCCCCGTGTCGACCGTCTCCCTGTGTTAACTGTCTCCCTGTGTTAACTGTCTCCCTGTGTTAACCGTCTCCCCGTGTCGACCGTCTCCCTGTGTTAACTGTCTCCCTGTGTTAACTGCCTCCCTGTGTTAACCGTCTGCCCGTGTCATACCTCTCCCTTTGTTTCACACGTCTTCCTGTATATCATTCGTGTCACTGTGGCAATCGTCTTCATGTTTCCACAACATGAATAATTTATAATTTGTGCTGTGTAATTCTCTACAAAATTCATATCTTAAAATAAATACCTGGACCAAGACCTGCGACGAATATTTTTTGATTGTTTTATTTTTTTATTTTTATAGAAATGTACAATAAACAATACAATTAAATTGATCTAAATAACTGAGAAGACCAAATTTTAAATATCTAATTAATACTTTCAGTGTGGAACGCGCACAAACTGGGATTGTGTTTTTGGACGAAGTGGACAAAATAGGCGCAGTGCCCGGCATACATCAGCTCAGAGATGTTGGAGGTTAGTTATATATTAAGTTAGATTTATAATAAATTAAAACTAATTTTTTTGTAAAGAATCGAATTTAACAGAAATAAATTGTGTTTGAATTTATTAATAACTGTCATTACGATAGAATGTGTGTTTGTATGTATGCTGATGCGTAAGTATCATAATTTCATATTGTACATGAGAACGTATTCGAGTACGCGATTATTCGTATGTGCGTGCGTGTACGTATGTAAGTACGAATGAGACTCTAAAGGCTTTGTCAGATAGGACGCGTATTTTAGCGCTGCGTAGTAGCGCTACAGCGTCCTGTTTTAACGTCGCGCGAGGCTTCGTCAAACAGAACGCTTTAGCGCGCGTTAGGACACAGCAATTGATATTATTAAAGCTGCATGTTGTTTACATAATCATTACTTACGAATAAAACAAGGTACAGCGATATTAACTCCGGAGTCGGAAGAATTTTTTAATTACCAGTTTCATTAATTAATTCTTCTCCGATTTGTGCCCACGATTTTGCCTTCATTGATAAGTATATCTTTATAGTTTATATGAACTATCCTTCGTATTATATAAGCATGGATATTTTCTAACCAATTCTATCAAATTTTCGGTCATTATGCAGTATTTTATTATTATTTTACGCCTACTAACTCCGACGCTAAAATAAAATTTGTAAAAAAATACAACACCCGACGTTAAAGCGTCCTAACGCCGCGACAGAGCGTTGTGTACTGCTAGCGCCGGCGCTCTGTTTGACGGTATTCTACGATGGTAGTAGAACACATTTTAGCGTCATATCGCGGCGTCAACTTAACGCTCTGACGCGCGCTAAGTACGCGTCCTGTCTGACAAAGCCTTTAGGCTGCAGGTGAAGTCGCTAAAACTAAACTATATTTAGTTTAGGGCTGATTTTTCAATTTTTGGCTAAAACTTATTCGTCGAATAATGTATAAAACTACCATTTTAAAAACGTATTCTAATTGCCCGTATTTGACAGTTTACGTGACATTTTAATATTATCATGTAATACTTTATTGGACGGATAAGTTTTATCCAAGCATTGACAAATCGGCCCTTAGTATAAATATTTATTTATTTATTTCAGGCAACAAATGTAGTAACAGTTTAAGGTCTCAATATAACTTAAAACTACGGCCCATATGAATTTAAAACTACTGAAATCTTAATAATATTATAAAGGCGAAAGTTTGTTTGGATGTATGGATGTTTGTTACTCTTTCACGTAAAAACTACTAAACCGATTATAATGAAACTTAGCACACATATAGAGGGTAACTTGGATTAACACATAGAGGATAGGTTTTATCTCGGAAATCCCACGGGAACGGGAACTATGTGGGTTTTCCTTTGAAAACGCGGGCGAAGCCGCGGGCGGAAAACTAGTACTAAAATATGTGTATGCGTGCAGGCGAGGGCGTGCAGCAGGGCATGCTGAAGATGCTGGAGGGCTGCGTGGTGTCGGTGCCCGAGCGGAACTCGCGCAAGCTGCGCGGCGACGCGGTGCAGGTGGACACCACCGACATCCTGTTCGTGGCCAGCGGCGCGTACAACGGGCTCGACCGGCTCGTGCGGCGCCGCTCCAACGAGCGGTGCCTGGGCTTCGGCGCGTGGGACCCGCGGGCCGGGAGACGGGCGGCGGCGGCGGCCGCGGCGGCCGACCGCTCGCCGCTGGACCCGCAGGGGGAGGGCAAGGAGGCGGACCGGTGGCTGCGGCGCGTGCAGGCGAGGGACCTCATCGACTTTGGAATGATCCCGGTGAGTGCACGGAGATACACGTGACACGCAGTGCGCGGCGTGTAACGCGTGACACGCAACACGTAGCAATCAGTATGCAATTCATAACATGCGCTATGGCACGCAACACGCTATAGGCCAGTGGAAATTAACATTAAATTCGCAAAGCACGATGTAGATTTGAATTTTTGGTATGTTGTTTGGATCAGTTAGGGTGATGTAAATCCCAATTTGCAACTTCAAAAAAGTTGTGCTCGCTGCGCACCACGTGATAAACTGCGAAAATTTTGGACTTTTTTCACTTTTTGCTCTAAAAGTCATAAACTATGCGTTTCCGACAAGTATGATTCAGTACAGAAATTAAGGTTATTAAATTTGCAACAATTTAAGCCTAACCGCAGCTCTCTAAACCTTATAACGACTAAACTGTGGCCATTCGAAGATGGTTCATTTTTCCCGAAATATTGAAATTTTTAGTTTTGCTCCCGTTTGAACCAAAATATTGGCAAAAACCGCTCGTTCTATGAGAAGTTCGTATAATAAAGTTGTAGTGCATTTAATTTTCTTTCATTAGAGCATAGAACAAAGTCTGTGAGACAAATAGTTCACTCACAATATCTGAAAAACACAAAGAAGGTAGAAATAGATTTTTAAAGAATTGAAACTGAGGGCATATAAAATCATAAAAAGGATAATACTTTTTCATTTGCAGTATAGGTAATTAACAAAATTACAAAGCTAATTAAATTTGCAACAATTTAAGCCAAACCGCAGCTCTCTAAACCTTATAACAACTAAGCTGTGGCCTTTCAAAGATAGTCAGTTTTTCCCGAAAATTTCAAATTTTTAGTTTTGCTCCCGTTTGAACCAAAATATTGGCAAAAACCGCTCGTTCTATGAGAAAGTCGTATAATAAAGTTGTAGTGCATTTAATTTTCTTTCATAAGAGCATAGAACAAAGTCTGTGAGACAAATAGTTCACTCACAATATCTGAAAAACAAAAAGAAGGTAGAAATAGATTTTTAAAGAATTGAAACTGAGGGCATATAAAATCATAAAAAGGATAATACTTTTTCATTTGCAGGATAGGTAATTAACAAATATTAAATTTTCTACAACACACACACACACACCACATACTTTGCACTGCAAAAACATACGATATAGCACGCGGCACACTACACGTAATACGCTACATAATATAACTCGTAATATGACACGCAATATGCCACGCGACTTACCACATACCACATGCAATATGACACGCAGTAAACAACACGTGTTACACTACACATAATACACTACATATAACACGCAACATATAACGCAATATAACAAAGCAATAGCTCGCGATGGCCAGACCTTTGTTAAATAGAAAGTTGAAAGATTTTTTATGCATTGCTCATGCTAAAAAAATAAAAACTCTCCCAGGCTGTTAAACCTGACCAATCGATCAATAAACATATTTTCTTAACTGTAAAAATAATATGGCTTTTCCTATTTCAGGAATTCGTCGGCAGATTTCCAGTACTAGTGCCCTTCCACAGCCTCGACCAAGATCTCCTCGTTAGGATACTCACTGAGCCTAAAAACGCTATTGTAAGTTGTTAAATTGTTTCTTAACATTTGTTGAATTTGATTGTACTTTTTTACATTTTTTTTTACACCGGTTTTTCAAAAATTTGTACAAATTAAAAACTTAACTCTTAGTAAAGCGAATCTTAATTTTTATTTACATTATTCATCGCATCTGTTTCGACCGCAGATAATAATAGATGCCATTCTATTGAAATGTACGCCGATTAAAATGTATACTATAAACAATTATAGTTTCACAATAGTTTAAAATTAAATAAAGTACGTCAATTGGAGCGGTCGGGCATTTGTTTGTGTCTACAAAGCGATTAACCACGTGCACACTGACCGAGCTGCTTTGTGCAGTAATAACTTCGCGAGGCTGCTATGTGTGGACCCTTATACAGGTCGATTAAGGAAAGCTGGCATGTTCACAGTACTCACACTTATGCAATTTTACTATACAGTATGTTCAAAAATAAATGCGACTCTAGTTTAAGTGTAGACTTGAATTGTTAAATGGGTGTGTTTTAGATAAATGTATACAAATATAATTAAGAAAGGTCTCATAATTTATATGTAAAATTATAATTTAAAAGTAACTCAATTGATAAACACTAACTATTCTAAGTAACGATAAAAAAAATACAAATAACACGTGCGCTCACTCCCAAGAAACAAGACAAGCGTAACCCTAGCACGTAAGAGTTAAGGCTACATTACAATAAAAGCTGTATTGTTCAGCTATGTATGAAAATTTTAACTTACGGCGATTACATTTTGCTTACAAATGAGAATGTGTGTGTGTGTGCAGGTAGCGCAGTACAAGCTGCTGTTCGCGATGGACAAGTGCGAGCTGACGTTCAGCGAGGAGGCGCTGCGGGCGGTGGCCGCGCTCGCCATGGAGCGGAACACCGGCGCACGGGGGCTGAGGGCCATCATGGTGAGTGACTAACATTGCCATCGTCGTCATTGTAGTGTTTGAGTAAAGTATAGGCACTATATCCCCGGATGCCTCGGGTTCGCGGGTAGTGGGGAGCACAGTCACGCAGCAGCCCCGGGCGAGAGCGGACGTGTGTTTACCCTAGTTACTGGCGACGTAACGAGCCATTCCCATCCCCTGCGTATACGAGTGTGAACTCGTATCTACAGTCATCATAAACATCATCATCACTAACGTCAACGTCAACTTTAATCACGTATCCGGATTTATGTAAAACTGTCATAAATAATGGTCGAGATGTATGTATAATTGTGTCACGTGGTCGAGTTTTTATGCAAAATTTTGTCACGTAGTCGAGATGTATGTATAACTTTGTCATCGGGTCCAGATGTATGCAAAATTTTGTCACTTGGTCGAGATTATGCAAAAAAATTTCACGTGATAGAGATAATTTTGGTTGAGATTTATAAAAAAAAAATAATAAAATAAAAAATAAACGTTTATTGTCAACATAACACAAATACACCAGAGCATGAGATTACTCAATCTAAACATTAATTAGCAACACACATATACACACATTAAAGTTATCATCAATCAATCATTATCATCAAAATATTATGTATTCAAATAATGTGCAGTAGGAAGGTACTGGGCATTTTCATGTTGACAAAAGGGACCAACTCAGTATCTGGCACGAATGATAATAAAACCATTCGTGCCACTGATTTTCAGTGGCCCCTAATGACACTTAGCTTAGGTTTTGAGAAAGTTGTTTTTACAAGACGGAATGTCGTGATTTGAATGCATTGCTGTGATTGGTCAATAAGTCACATTTGGCTTACAGTTGTGTGAAAATCTCTGTGTGAAAATCTCTGTGAAAATCTCTGTGTAAAAATCTCTGTGTGAAAAAGTCTGTGTGAAAATCTCCGTGAAAATCTCTGTGAAAATCTCTATGTGAAAATCTCTGTGTGAAAATCTGTGTGAAAATCTCTGTGTGAAAATCTCTGTGTGAAAATCTCTGTGTGAAAATCTCTGTGTGAAAATCTCTGTGAAAATCTCTGTGTGAAAATCTCTGTGTGAAAATCTCTGTGTGAAAATCTCTGTGTGAGAATCTCTGTGTGAAAATCTCTGTGTGAAAATCTCTGTGTGAAAATATCTGTGTGAAAATCTCTGTGTGAAAATCTCTGTGTGAAAATCTCTGTGTGAAAATCTCTGTGGTAAAATATCTGTGTGAAAATCTCTGTGAAAATCTCTGTGTGAAAATCTTTGTGAAAATCTCTGTGAAAATATCTGTGAAAATCTCTGTGTGAAAATCTCTGTGTTAAAATCTCTGTGTGAAAATCTCTGTGGTAAAATATCTGTGGTAAAATATCTGTGTGAAAATCTCTGTGTGAAAATCTTTGTGTGAAAATCTCTGTGTGAAAATATCTGTGTGAAAATCTCTGTGTGAAAATCTCTGTGTGAAAATCTCTGTGTGAAAATCTCTGTGTGAAAATCTCTGTGAAAATCTCTGTGTGAAAATCTCTGTGTGAAAATCTCTGTGTGAAAATCTCTGTGTGAAAATCTCTGTGTGAAAATCTCTGTGTGAAAATCTCTGTGTGAAAATCTATGTGTGAAAATCTCTGTGTGAAAATCTCTGTGTGAAAATCTCTGTGTGAAAATCTCTGTGTGAAAATCTCTGTGTGAAAATCTCTGTGTGAAAATCTCTGTGTGAAAATCTCTGTGTGAAAATCTCTGTGTGAAAATCTCTGTGTGAAAATCTCTGTGTGAAAATCTCTGTGTGAAAATCTCTGTGTGAAAATCTCTGTGTGAAAATCTCTGTGTGAAAATCTCTGTGTGAAAATCTCTGTGTGAAAATCTCTGTGTGAAAATCTGTGCCTGTCGCTCGCGACTGCGCTCGCGACAGGCACAGATTTTCATATAGTCCAAACTCAAGTAGGTATATTGTATCATTCAGAAAATATTGAGAAAGGCCATAAGCACAGATGTAAAGCTATGAAATATCATGTAGCTGTAGGAATGCTTGTAAGCAATGATTTTTTTAAAGTATAGATACTTCACCCGGGCACGCGTGAATACGCGAAAAGATCCTAATTATAGTCTGTCCACTATAAGAATTGCTTTTTGACAGCTCGACGGGTGATACCAGAAGTGATGTTCAAAAGATTATCGATTGTGATACCATTTCAATTATAAATTAAAAATATTATCATAAATCGAATCAGGTACGTAAATAATAATTACAACGTAAACGTACTAATAAGATATGTAATAAAAAGACCACATATCTATGCATTGTATGTTAAAACTAAACTAAACTAATATTTTATTATTTATTGGTTTCTATCTTACAATTTGGTTGTCTTTACGTTTAAATTATATAACATAATAGAAGAGTTTTTCTGCATCGGATATATTTTACAGAGTATTTCTATCGATTATTATAATCTATCGACCCATCATTGAATAATTCTGTGTAGACATCACTAAGTGGGCGGGACCTGTCCATGAAGAACGATAATTATTTGTATGACATTTTAACATAGACAATACAATCCTTCATAGGCGTGAAGCTGTCAAAAAGCAAATAATATAATGGACAGAGTATAGGATCTCAACCCATTCGGCGAAAAGCGTCACCATTAAATGAGAAATGTATTGGAGGCGTCTAAAAAAGGCATTTATTAATTTTTATTAGCTATAAGCCATTACAATAATATTCCGTTGGAATTATAACAAATCTTAAAATTTACGAGAAATTATTTCAATCTGCCTTTACGTGTACGTCCTGCAAAACTTACATATTTGGCATTTATCGACTAGTGCGGAAGTATCGATACAAAAATGTCGACAGTGGAAATGAGTACATATTTTTAAAACCGAAAAATCTGACCAAATAGTGAGACTATACCTGAAAAAGAAATTTTTTTCAGACAAATTAAATGGGGACATCTAATTTCATGATAAAATATACACTAGCGCATACGTGTTTAACGGGTTAAAAATTACGAGAAAATGATAAGGTGCATTTTTATTATTTAGAAAACTTTCGTTTTACTTACCTACTTAATCTATGCTAAAAAATTTAAATCAATACAACAACAATATAATAGACATAAAATTTTTAGTTAATAATATTTGTAAAACCATGTTTACCGACGTGGCTGAATGCAACACGACACGACCCATCATACGAGCAATTACTAGGACGAACTGTCATACGGATCAAGGTTCGCCGTGCCTAGTATAAGCGCTCCGATGTGGTCTACTGTGACGCATGATACTGGAATATTTGTGCAAACCAAGTACAATAATGTTTCCGAGTTAGGAGTGAAATATGTAGGTTCGGTTACGTGTTGTTTTAATTTAAAAGTGCCTAAAAATGTTTCTAGTTTTAAAAAGTTTGAGTGATTGCATTTATGTATAATTTTATCATCGGGTCGAGATGTATGTAAAATTTTGTGATGTGGTCGATATTTATGAAAAAAAATTTTACGTGATAGAAATAGTTTTGTCACGTGATAGAGATAGTTTTGTCACGTGATAGAGATAGTTTTGTCACGTGATAGAGATCATTTTGTCACGTGGTCGATATTTGTGCAAAATGTTATCACGTGGTCCATATTTATGCAAAATGTTGTCACGTGGTCCATATTTATGCAAAATGTTGTCACTCGGTCGATATTTATGAAAAATTTTGTCACTTGGTCGATATGTATGCAAAATTGTGTTACGTTGTCTATATTTATACAAGATTTTGTGACGTGGTCTAGATTTATGCAAAATTTTGTCATGTGGTCGAGATAAAAGTAAGATTTTGGCATCTGGTGAGTATGTATCGTAAAACACGAGCTCTCCGTCCGTGTTGCAGGAGAACCTGTTGCTGGAGGTGATGTTCGAGATCCCCGGGTCCGACATCTCGTCGGTGCACATCCACGAGGGCTGCGTGCGGCGCAGCGAGCCGCCGCGCACCGCGCGCCGCGACCAGCCCGCCCTGCGGCACTGGCCCCCGGTGCGCGCCGCCAACTGTACGTGCGCACACACACCACACACACACACCGCGCGCCGCGACCAGCCCGCCCTGCGGCACTGGCCCCCGGTGCGCGCCGCCAACTGTACGTGCGCACACACACCACACACACACACCGCGCGCCGCGACCAGCCCGCCCTGCGGCACTGGCCCCCGGTGCGCGCCGCCAACTGTACGTGCGCACACACACCACACACACACACCGCGCGCCGCGACCAGCCCGCCCTGCGGCACTGGCCCCCGGTGCGCGCCGCCAACTGTACGTGCGCACACACACCACACACACACACCGCGCGCCGCGACCAGCCCGCCCTGCGGCACTGGCCCCCGGTGCGCGCCGCCAACTGTACGTGCGCACACACACCACACACACACACCGCGCGCCGCGACCAGCCCGCCCTGCGGCACTGGCCCCCGGTGCGCGCCGCCAACTGTACGTGCGCACACACACCACACACACACACCGCGCGCCGCGACCAGCCCGCCCTGCGGCACTGGCCCCCGGTGCGCGCCGCCAACTGTACGTGCGCACACACACCACACACACACACCGCGCGCCGCGACCAGCCCGCCCTGCGGCACTGGCCCCCGGTGCGCGCCGCCAACTGTACGTGCGCACACACACCACACACACACACCGCGCGCCGCGACCAGCCCGCCCTGCGGCACTGGCCCCCGGTGCGCGCCGCCAACTGTACGTGCGCACACACACCACACACACACACCGCGCGCCGCGACCAGCCCGCCCTGCGGCACTGGCCCCCGGTGCGCGCCGCCAACTGTACGTGCGCACACACACCACACACACACACCGCGCGCCGCGACCAGCCCGCCCTGCGGCACTGGCCCCCGGTGCGCGCCGCCAACTGTACGTGCGCACACACACACACATAACACGTGAAACATTACACGTCACACGTTACCCATCACACGTTACCCATCACACGTTACCTATCACACGTTACACATGACACGTTACACATCACACGTTACACATCACACGTTACCCATCACACATCACACGTGACGCACGAAATATTTTTTATTTGATTTTGAACAAAAATTTGAAAAAGAAAATTGAAGTGTGATTTTCTTTTTCAACTTGGGTTATAAATGATGTAGGGAAATGTATCGCTGCTATAAAATATTCTTCCCTTTTTCTGTCTTTTGTTTTGAAATAGCATTTTTTTATGAAATACTTGCGATTGCGTAGAATATTATCCAAAACGTTAAGAAAGGAACACTGTGACGTTTCTCTTGCAGGAGACATGCGACACGGCATTTTTTACTCGCACACAAGACGGCTTCAATATGTGACGGTGTGTGACGAGATAATTTGTTTTTTTTAGCGAGTAGTTTGTATTTTTTTTTGTAATTTTTTGGGGGAGTTTAAAGATATAGGTGGCATTAATAATGGTAAATAGTGTAGAAACACCGCGTCTGTGATTTGATTATTTTTTGTGATTTTTTATGGCAATAGTTTTAACGTTTGTAGATGATTTTTTTATTAGATAGTGATAAACAGTGTTATTATGCACGCGAGTGATGAGATATTTTGCGTATTTTTTTTAAATTTTGTAATTTTTATTTTTTTTATAGACGTTATCGGAATAGTTTTTTTTACCTTTAAAAACACTTTTGACATTAAGTTACAGTTGTAGCGAGACAAATAATATATTATTTCATACGTTCTATTATATCGGAGTGTACTTTTTTACGATATTTGTTTTTACTTTCCAGGAATTCCAAGCGGAGCCCGAACCATCTGTACATCAATATGCGCTATGAGCGGACACGCGCGTGGCGGCTGACGGACAGACAAACGAACGAACAAGCTCCGGCAAGACTTGCCATAGACAAGTGTCAGCCCGCGACCATAGACAAACCGCGTTCCATAGCTATGTTATCTATGCCCGCTTTTTTAACGAAATTTAAACTTTTTTCGAAATTCGCAGTTTTGATTTAAGTTTGCTCAGATTGTTTTCACTAATAAAACATAAAACGTCATTCCTCTCTTGCCTGAACGATGTAGGATTGTAATAATTTTGACAAATGATAGGTAATTAGCTCAATTGATGTTATTTGTGAAAATTAAAAAATAATGTACTGGCGTATTGAAACCTACATTAGTTACTATATTCAATGTAATAACTAATAATAAGAGAGAAAACAAAAAAAAAACGAAAAATTTACGGATGATCTTAACAGTAGTTCCTTGAGGTTAATAAAAATTGAAAAATAATAATTTAAAATGTAGCACGGCCGCCGTGCAACATAGTTCTTGTGATGTAAATTACTGTAAATATTATATAGAAAGAGTATATTTAAGGTTTAATAGTTTAGGCATTTTTTTTTAATCTACATTGTAAGTAACGATAATATGATTATTCGGTTGACAAACTGGCAATGTGTTGCCATTCAAAGTATTCGTTCGGAAACCCAAAATATTTTGACATTTTGTTTTTGTTATACATAGATTTTTTTATTTAACACGAATGTGATGTGATTATAGCTAGGATAGAAAATTTAAATTTTATCAAATTTTAGAAACGTTTTGAACGGATTGTATAATCACATTACAAATAGATGAATAGAATAAGCTTATTTTTAAATAAAACCATGAAAAAAACTATATTTTATTGTTTTATTTCTGCAAATACATTTCACAAGACGCTGTTCTCATAAGAAACAATAATTATGAATCTTTTCTCAGCGCCAATCTCTAAAGTTTATTAAAATGTATTGTAAATACATATTTCAAGATAATACTGAAAATGAAAAATTGGCTATGAGCCATAAAATTATATGCAAAATACTGAAGAACAACTAAATCAAACATCTTATTCACACTACAACATTACGTTTACGACAAAATTTCTTATACGCTTCAGATTTCATAATATCCACTAATATTTCAACCATAGCATAAACTTCGCTATAAGTAGTATACAAAGCAACTGGAGCTAAACGAATCACATTAGGATCTCTAAAATCTGGCACAACACCCCTTTCTTTTAATGCCAGAGATATTCTGTAACCTTCTTCATGTTCTAAACATACATGTCCACCCCTTTTACTGTCTTCACGCAAATTTCCAATCGAGAAACCATACTGAATTAACATATTGTCAATCAAAAACATCAAATAGCCAGTAAGTTGTAACGATTTCTGCCTAACCTTCTTCATACCGGTATCGATAAACATTTTCAACGATCCTTCTAACGGTGCCATAGAGAATAGATGCGGGGTTCCAATTTGCCAACCATTACCATCCTTACGATGGTCAAACTTCTGACGTAATAAAAATTGAGTGTCCACTCTATTCCCGAACCAACCAGCTAGTCCTGGTAAGAGCTGGAAATGCTTCCGATTTATATACAACGCCCCACAAGATCCCGGACCACCGTTCAAATACTTATACGTACACCACACAGCAAAATCCGCGTCTATAGATTTTAAATCTATCTCTATTGCTCCCACTGCATGACATAAGTCCCAGCCTACTATAATACCTTTTTCTTTCGCTGCGTCGGTTATTTTTTTCATATCCAGTATCTGGGCAGTTCTATAATAAACAGATGGTAGGAATACTATTGCTACATCATCAGTCAGTGCTTCAATTACGTCGTCTTCGTTTATGAATTTGTTCACCGATTTAACAATTTTAACTGCTTCTTCGGGTGTATAACCTTTTAACCTTACTTGGCTGTCTATAGCATATCTATCGGTGGGGAAATTTAAATCATCGAGCAGTATTTTGTATCGATCCTTGGTGGGTTTATAGAAAGTGCTTATCACTTGGTGAATGTTGACGGTGGTCGAGCCTACAACCGCTATTTCGTCATCGTCAGCTCCCACTAGAGGAGCCATAAGCTTTGCTATTTGAGAAGAATATAAGTAGTACTTATTGTCATCTACATTCCATATTTGTACGCCTTCGTTTTTCCATTTTTGTATCAAATCAAGGGTTGTGTCTTCTGCATCCTTGGAAATTAAGCCCAGCGAATTTCCGCACATGTAAATTGTATTTTTTCTAATATAGAACCTCTGTCGTAAATGTCCGAGGGGATCATTGTTGTCGAGGAATTTGGAAAATGCTGGACCGTCTTTAAAGTGTTCATCCATCACGTTACATGCCTTATCCATGGCTAAGTCTTAATATTTGAGAGACTTCTATAGATTATTAGCGTTTTATACTAATCGCACTTTTAGAACCACTTTATATGATCTAAGAAAGTTCTAAGATCCTGTTAAGGTGGACAATTTGTAGTAGAAATTATAGAGAGTGCCTATATATTATGCAATAAATGAGTCCCCTGCGGCTTGTAAGTAGACTACTAACTGCTATGAACATTATTATTATACTATATATTTTTAACAATCAATAATATTTACTTTGTATGTACAGTGAGATAAATTAAATGTATGTTAATCAATTGTTAATGTTAACTTGACATTGAGTACCTGAACAAATAAACATAAAGTAACTAAGTAGGTATATCGGATAGCATTAAAACGATTACAAAATAGCTGTTGTCTTACAGAGTAGGGGGCCATAAAAGTGATAGGTTGTTCTAACTATCGAAAAAAATATTTCTATGATTTTTAAACTTAAAAACATTTTTTTTCCAAACTATCGATTTTATGGCGTCTGCAATCAGTGCTTAAAAGGGAGTGATTATTTTTAATTAGCTGTGCTCCGCGGTTTGACCCGAGTGGCTCCTGTTGGTCTTAGCGTGATGATATAT
Source organism: Colias eurytheme (assembly GCF_061535395.1). Classification (NCBI taxonomy): domain Eukaryota; kingdom Metazoa; phylum Arthropoda; class Insecta; order Lepidoptera; family Pieridae; genus Colias; species Colias eurytheme. The sequence continues at coordinate 543,942 of NC_142998.1, read as the reverse complement.
ATCATCACATTCATCGTGGAAGGCTATAGGCTATATAGACTATGGGCTATCTAGCACCGAAAGAATTTTTCCAATCGGACCAGTAGTTCCTGAGATTAGCGCGCACGACTTTCTTGCACTGCTTTGATTTTAATAATACCGAAGCTTTTTTAATTTGATATTGAAATAATTGAACACCCTGTAACTTAATTAAATAATTAACATTGTAGTTCATCTTTATCAGTTGCAATGCAAGATTTACTCATGATAAGAATGGTTTTCCTGATTGTGGCAATCCCTATTAATATAATACTACTAGCGGTCCGCCCCGGCTTCGCCCGTGGTACCTACATGTTTAAACTATCCTATCTCTCAAGTTGGATTGAACTGCACAAGGTGTGCGAATTTTATTATAATCGGTTAAGTGGTTTAGGAGTCCATTGAGGACAAACATTGTGACACGTGATTTATATATAATATATTAAAATTTAATACAACAGTGTATCTTTGTAGGTACCTATATCGCTTTGACTTCAAAGGGATGTTGATGAATTTTATCAAGGTAAGAGATAAGAAATAAGGGAAAAACATGTTGTCTTGAAAACAGTGTTGACGATAGAAGTGTGCTTTGGAACATATTGTGTCAAACGGTTAAATGAAATTCACGCGAACAAAGCCGCGATGGAAACAGAAGTCTTATCTATAAATGATATTTTTATACTAGCATGTACTTAGACAATTTCGGTGTATAAATTTTTTAAACCATAATGCAGAAAGAATAGAATAAATGCGATTGCTCTGGCGGGTGGCCGAGTGGTAAGGCGTCGCCCTGCAAGGCAGAAGACGAGGGTTCGAGTCGATCCTCGTGATCGATTTTTTTTCTATTCTTTACAAATGTATAACTACTTATAAAAGCATGAATAATATAAAACTAAAATATCGATTTAAATTTCTTTTACAAGTTGATACAAACATAATACAAGAGAACAAGTAAAATTCATTAGTAGGTAATTAGTCATTATTATTTTCATCAATTCCTAAGATAGCGTGTTCAAACAAACAAACAATCAGTTTTATATTATTGTATAGATATCTTTATATTTGAACTTTTTAAACACCCATCGCTGTCAAACTAAAATTTGGTATCTTTGTGGCTTACTTTTTGGTATCTTCATTGTCATTCCATAACATATTAAAATATAATTATGTCGTTTTACTACCGGAGTGTTAGAAGGTTTTCCCAAAGCAACTCAGTGTGGACCCTGTGCTGGCCGAGCTCCCAGTATGGCCCGCTGCGGGTCCAGAGGTCAGAAATGATGAACGGCATCAAGATTGCTGCTGCGAAGGCCATGGGGAATCAGATGGCGGCTTGCACTATTATGTTTCAGGTCTTAGATTGGAGAAATTATAGTTTATGTGTAGAAAATTGGTATAGGACTGGTATATTGATTGGGAATAAGTCATAAGTTATTGAATAATTCAATACCTACATAAACTGTATGTCTGTCTACTCTATATTAGTAATTAGGAATTACGAATGATAGTGATGTGTTATCAGAATTTACTTCCAAAAATACAATTGTAATGCCGAATCTGTAGTAAAACGAAAAATAAAAAGTTGTTCCTTTGACATAAAGAAGACGCCTGTTAATACGCTTTTTAAACGGAAACAAACAAAAAAACACAATTTCATTTACAAAATTTATTAACTAAAATACACAATTATATTCAAAGATCACAATAGACATCAGTTTATAGGCAGGATCCCGCTTCGAGACGAAAGACGACTTTGGCGTAACCCATTTCCTAAGAGCGACGTCACCAGCCTCCGGGTGTGGGTATACCGCTTTCTCCAAGATGAGAGTGTTACAGCAATCTGGAGCACATCTTACAGTTACCTCTAATAGGCAATACGTTGCCTACACGCTCGCCTGTCCCCTCCCTGTGTTTACTGATGTTAAATACTATTTGCTGGACACGGCCGCCAGGTAAATCTATCATAGTCTGGCTATCGCATATTGGAATAGGTTGAATTTTTCGAAGTTTGGCATCATTTCATTTTCATATATGCATAGCTATAGCTAGTTTAAAGAAATATTCTTCTATAGGATGTGTTACAACCATTGGGAAATCGATGACTGCATGCCGCAAGTCAGGGATGACTTATTTAGACTAACACCAGAACAGCTCTGTATTGATCTCGTTCAGAAAGCCTGCTGGGCGGGACCCTTAGCCAATTCTATTTATTGCGAGGAGAGCAGGGTCGCAAGCATGTCTCACGAGAGAATATGTGCGTTTGTTTATGAGAACTTCAAGTCTTCTCAATGTACAGTCGCGAGTGTCGGAGTGCCTTTTGAAGAGACTTTGGAAATAGCTGATAATATTGAAACGTCTAGGGTAAGTTTTCTGATGTAAGATCGTAGTAAATAGTTACTTTACAGGTTAGTTAGTTCAGACATTCTAAAAAAATTTCAAGTTTATATAGGAAAAGATCCATCATCTTGATGATAATAATAATGATGAAGGTAGTTAAGTAGGCTGTAGGCTGCATAAGATTTACTTACTTTTATAAAGTTAGTATATAGTTAATCTTTTTCATCATTAAATCCTTGATGTATAGATCAGGCCCCCAGAACGACCACAGATGGCTTCGAGACCAAAAGCTGGGTTTGAGTATTGTGACCTAGGAGCTGGAAAAGATACTTGTATCGCAGCAGTCGTGCCTGGCTGCGGAACTTATGATGTGACGTAGGTGTTATTTTGTATTTACGTCCTATATTGTTGATATTAAATCAATTGTTATTGTTATTATACGGTAGTTAAATCAAAATCAAATATTATGGAGTTTGCAGAATCAAAATGTTGACTTTGCCTGTTGGTTTTCTATGTTCCCATTAAAATAAATAAAGGAACATAGGCACAGCATTTGACACATTTTCTCTTGTTGTTGATCCTGAAATTGACCATATATTTCTAAAAAAATATATGGTCAATAAATTCTGTTAGCATAATCTATTGATATTGTCATACTATTTACCACTTCCAAATCCCAACAGGGACCTTTTCAAGCATGCAATAATAGCAGCCGCGTGTGGTACCGGTAACATGAGTTCTGGCCAGCACGACCTGGACCGCACCCCACAGGGCCCGCTTGGCCTCATGGCTGGAGACGACATCTATACCAACTACAGAGCTTTTAATATATCGTATATGGAGACGGGGGTATTTGGTTAGATAATTGTTTTTTTTAAATGATTGATTCAAAAGTGCTTTTATAAGAAATCTAATTGAATGGATAAATGTTTGAGTTTGTGTTTGTTTGAGTTTAAAATGCGGGATAGGTACTTACATTTGTTAATTTTGAATATTTAGTGTAATTTTACTGTCGTTTACTTGTACATAGTTCATTTTCCTCTATAAAGGGCTAAGGGCGCGGTAAAGCTATTGCATAGCATGCCTTCAAGCCACACCTCCGAGCCCGTCGGAGTGGGGTGTGTGAGGTTTTTTCGTTACGGAATTTCTCGATTCGGTCCCCGCGATAGAAGCTATGCAATAGCTTAATAAAAGTTTTTTTCGTTGTATTCTCTATTTACGTAAAATTAAGACTAAATTATCAATAGGTATATTATGCAACACTCGTGCACAGTCAGCTTGCCAGAGCGCCAGCGCACTCGTCGAGTTTCTCACAAACGTCGGTGCTTTGGACTTTAAACAAATTGAAATAGGCAAGAAGAGATTAAGTAAGTTCTAAAGCTAAAATTCTTCCAATGACCTAACACCGTTACTAATAATTATCTTTCTATTGATTAATTCTATAGGTAGACAATTAAAAATCTGTACGTCACAAAAGAAAGTTATTAAAATATTATTTATAATTAACTGGTTTAACTATTTTACGGTATAGAAAAAGGTAAATAGACAATTTTAAACTCGGAATTTAATATGATCTAATTATTTACTTTTCACTGTTCACGACACTTTATTTTATGGTAATCCGAGTAAGTAGGTACGTATATGCGAATAAAATAAAATAATTTGGAAAATCCAAAAGTGCACGCCTCATAATTTTTTTTTATTAAATATTTATTAATTATTATTTTTGTTTATTTAATAACAATTAAACCACATCGAATCAGACCCTGAAAAATGAAAGGGTTCTATTCCTGAGCATACTCAAGCGTAAGAGAAAAAAAAAGACTCGATTAGTAAAGTATTTCGGTCGCTATCGTGTTAACAAGAAAAAGGATCCGCACATACAGACACACGGACGTCCAAGACAGAACTTTTTTAAACTGTTTTTTAACTAGTTTAAATAACAAAAATGACATCAAAAATATCATGAACGTTAAAAATAGTGTTTTTTCTTAATATGTGTGTGTATGTATTATCTTACAAGTGCAATGTATGATACATAAAGACATTTTAAGTTTGAAAAATCAGATGTTTTGCGCGAAGTGACAGTAGTACCCACCTCAACGCTTCGCTTATGAGGCGTGCAATAAGAAGTAAGAAGCTTATTTTTTTGCTTTACAGAAGTAAATCTAGCTCTCCACGAAGAAGACGCAGCAACATCGTCTGAAGGCATGGCGCTGCAGCTCGCCAGTAACATTCAGCTGGACAGCGTGGTCGACTGCTTCGCTATGATAGACGCGATCACTGTGGATGAGATAGCGTGCACTGCTAAATGTTTGTCGACTAAAAGTAAGGAAATTGAAATTTTAGCCAATCGTATTTTTTTAAGATTCTGTTAATTTAAATAAAAATACTTTACTACCTATATAAGTTACAATAATAATTGCTGTCTATGAACTCATTCCAGTTTATTACAATGCCTTATTTTATATTAATCATTTGTTTTCAGTTAATCAGATGGCAATTGCTGTAGTAGGTGATGTTGGTGCTGTTCCTCATGATAGAGATTTGTTAAAAATTAATAATTAAATTATATGTTTAAAAAAATAAATAAATAATTTAACTACTGATGTGTATTAATTTATATCTATAAGGAGCCCATTAATAATTTTATGTAATTTTTGAATCTCAAAGAAGATATTAATCTTCTTCTATCGGTGAAATCCGTGTATGAAACAAAATATAGGCAAATAAATAACGTGATTAGCAAAAGTGTTTAGACGTTACCTTGGAACATAAAAGCGCGTTTAATTTAAACTTTCCAATTCATACCTATGTAATAAAAAGTTTAAATTCAGATTATTGTCAACTAGTTTCAATATTTATTTTGTTTTATTTTTAAATCGACGCGAGTTTTTTGGCAAACTGACATTTTAATTTAGCATTTTTTGTCTGTAACCGTCAATTCTCTATCAGTTGTCAATTGTCATTTGTCACAGTGACATTAAAAAGTAGGACGTTTGGTTTGGGATTATGGATATTTAGGAATTATATGAAAATAAAACATTAATCATTATACTATAATGCTTTAAATTTTATATAGTAGAAGACAATTTTGCTAGTTGTAAAAATGTTGAGCTCCTTTCAAAACACCGTAAAATGTGAGTAGTTAACAAATTTTGTTTTTAATTTTAGGTTATGTTACATTCGCTATAATAATATTATTCCTTACATAATTCCAGATTTACGGTTGGTGAATATAAAAACGGCATTAAACACGCTAAAAGAGTGCAAGCCGATCAACACTCCATGCATAGAGAAACCAAAATATGATTTGGTGTCAAAAGTCAAGACGGTTTACTTCAGTCCTCGTAGTATTAACTTTGAGATCCAAGAAAAGCCTTCTGAAAGAAAAATAAAGAGAGATCCATTATCATATACGCCGATAGTTAATCCTAGATCAATTTTGCCATTAATTGATTCAAATTGGAAGAAAGATGAAATTGGTTTACCAGCGCTTGAACAGGAAGAGAAGCAAGCCATTCGTTTGATCGTAATTAGAAGGAAGAAAATGAAGAAACATCAGAGAAGGAAGCTGTGGAAGAGAATGAGACATCGTTGGGCGAGGGTCAGTATTTATATCCTTTCAACTTACTGTAAATTCTAAACATTTGCATAATTAGATATCAATGTTTGTCAATCAATGATTGTACTAATTTTGATGATCTGTATTACACTGATAGCTGATTCCCTACTAATATTATACATGAAAAAGGGCATTTGTTTGTTTCTGGAGATTGTGAGGAGGCAAGGGAGTGATATAGGCTGGTTATTACAGTGGTGTAACATCTAATTCTCATAGGAATATCCTGTAACAATGCAAGAGCAAAGCTATCTTCATTTTGTCATAACTAATTTATAGATCTAGGCATAAGTGTAGCGGGAGAAATTATATATTTGCTATTTCATTCCTTGGAAACATTGTTAATCTAATTATTAAGATGCCTCATGGTTTTAACTCAAACTCCAATATTTATTTTTGCACCTAGGACCTACTATTGTTAACTAGAAATTCTTTCAAATTAGTAGGTAGTAGGTACTAAGTATATTGTATGAAACAAAATACCATATCATACATATCAACATAATCACATTTTACTACACTTTACCATATTTCCAACTTACCTAATAAACTATTAAAACTTTCAGGTAAAGAAAAACCGACGCATCAAAAAAGAAAAGATCTTCCAAAACGAACTGGCCATGATGGTGAAGCAAGCTCATGAATTCTCCGCTGAGCAGTATGTAGCCAGCAAGATTGAAAAAGCGAACCATACACCTTTACCCACTCGCTGGAAACACAAGAGGTTACCACAGTTTATCATTCGACAGCTTCTGGGCATAGACAAGAAGATTAACTATAAACACACTGATGTTTATAAAGCATAGATTATAGAGTTAAGATAAATGTCACTTTGAATTTGATAAATATGCATTTTTGTGTCAGGTAACAAAAATTGTTTTTGGCTGAACTTGTAAAATTTCTCGGAAATCTGTCATTGTTTGTAAAAGACACTGATAAAGTGTCTCTGTTTAATTTGTTTATGCAATTAGTGGCAAAGTGTATTTCATTGGTCAGATAACATCAGTTTGGCAAAGCAATGTATTAGAATAGTTTGCGAAATAAATGTCTACATAAAAACTTGCGTTTTATTTAATAAAATTTGGATAGTGTGAAAAAACTTGTATAAATATTTTTGATACGAATATATGACAATATTACGATAAAATTACGAATGTTACTATTAATGTTATCATGTCCTGAATTAAAAAACTATCTTTTTCTTGTTTCCCTGCAACAATGTAAGAGTATTGTTGTACATATTTTTAATTTTTATTATCTTGCAAAATTTTTTCAACATACAGTCTTATTAGCTTTGTGTTATGTAGTTTATGTCATAATATTACAAAAAATAATTTCAAAAAGCCAACATCACGCGGTGTTCCCAGGCGGTCACCCATCCAAGTACTGACCGCGCCCGACGTTGCTTAACTTCGGTGATCGGACGAGAACCGGTGTATTCAACGTGGTATGGACGTTGGCGATAGGTCTTACAAAATACTTAAATGGTTTCAATCCCAACTAAATGCTGTCTCCTCTAGAGTTTGTAAAATTACTGTACACAGTACACTAGCTTTCCGCCCGCGGCTTAGCCCGCGTTTTCAAAGAAAAACCCGCATAGTTCCCGTTTCCTTGGGATTTCTGGGATAAAACCTATCTTATGTGTTAATCGAAGTTACCCTCTATAATATGTGTGGTAAACATTGTAATCGGTTCAGTAGTATTTGCGTGAAAGAGTAACAAACATACACACACACATATCCATATTAGTAGGACGTACCTAGTTTGTAAAAATGTGAGCCGTCACGGGATGCCTTGCAGATGTGATAAGTACACTGTACACACCATATATACACACCATTGAGGGCATTGAGGTATTATTAGTAGTACATAATATTAACTCAATGGTACAAGACCAATACGTGACACTATATCGACGCGTCGCGTCTCCACGGCCGCGGCATGCTGATGCGTCGCCACGCCAGAAATCGGTTTTACGTGCGCCTATAGATGTTTTACATCAATAATATTGGCTTTACACATTTATTTGTAATAATAAATAACAGGTACTTACAAAGTTGGAGCGTATTAATTATAAAATCCCTATTCTGTATTCAATTTAGTATGAAGTACTATGAACGTAAGTTTATGTCGGAAATAATAATATGCTTGTTTTACATAAAATGATAAACCTGAATATAGTTAAGTAGATAATATCAAAAACGAATTTTTTTCGCATTCATCACAGCCGGGATACAATGCAAATTAAAATAACATCAGGTAAAGTTGGGTAGCAAGTGTTCGCGGTGTTTTTAATTTTTGAAATAAAATTATAAAAATTTATTTCAATAATTTTCAACAAAAGCCAACATCACGCGGTGTTCCCAGGCGGTCACCCATCCAAGTACTGACCGCGCCCGACGTTGCTTAACTTCGGTGATCGGACGAGAACCGGTGTATTCAACGTGGTATGGACGTTGGCGAAAACGATCATGAAATTATTAAATTATTAATACTCATAACATCACAAGCGGAGCAGAATACATAATTTTTTTTTGCGAGTCGATGAAGTTGCGTGGATCACCTTGTGTACACAATATACCTAACTTTTTTGTATACAGGGTGTCCCAAAAAGTAGTGATGAACGGAAGTTGGAAGGTAGAGGACCTAGAGGGCTATCCGAATCACCCCCATGTATGTTATGCGATTTTTCGTATTTTCGGAGTTATGACGTTTTTTTCAATTTTTCTGCTATCGCCGAGTACGATGATATTTTCACTCATGGTGACGTGAATTATTGCGCTAGATGCTTGATTTTTTTTGTGTGCTAAGCTGAAAGATAGGTCAATTCAGTATGGTAACATTTATTATCGTTAGATCTTCGAATGGAATAAAAGAAAGAGTTAAATGCCAAGAAAGATAAAATTATCCAGTATGTTCAAAACTTCAAGGGCCCATAAAAAAATAAAATCACATAAAAAAAAGTTTTCCATTTGGCTTTTAAAAACTTGCTCTATCTATCAGGTAGCTACCCTAAAAATTTAATTTTATTATTCAGAAGGCTTCAATCGAAAAATTGAAATGTAATGTGGTAAGTGCAAAAATTTTATTAACATGATGATCATTAAAACCAATAAATAGGTGTTTAATTAACAGAAATTTTTTAAATAACCCCGCTGTTGCTCAATACAAGTGCGACATCACCTTAAAAAGTTGTCTTTTAAAGGTCTGAATGCCCTTTTATCATTTTTAATGGTTTCTTCTGCTACTATGAATTTCGGGGTTATTTCGTCCAAATTGTGGCATTCTTTCAAGTAGCCGAGGTCTTTTTAGTATCCCCATTGAAACAATTCAATGGGGTTTAGGTCGAGGGACCGTGGAGGCCAGGATTTAAGGCAGGCGTCACCGGCGCATGCGCAGGCTGCAACGACCAATCCATCTTTCAGGGTATCTTTGCCCTTTAGCCTGGCCTCCACGGTCCCCGGACATTAACCCTATTAATTTTTTTCCGTGGGGATACTACATAGACGAGAGACTGCCACAATTTGGACGAAATAACCCCGAAATTCATAGTAGCAGAAGAAACCATTAAAAATGATAAAAGGGCATTCAGACATTTAAAAGACAACTTTTTACGGTGATGTCGCACTTGCACTGAGCAACAGCGGGGTTATTTTAAAAATTTCTGGTAATTAAACACCTTGTTATTGGTTTTAATTTGTTTTTATTAATCATCATGTTAATTCAATTTTTTCACTTACCTCATTTAGATTTCAATTTTTCGATTGAAGCCTTCTGAATAATAAAATAAAATTTTCAGGGTAGCTACCTGATAGATAGAGCAAGTTTTTAAAAGCCAAACGGAAAACTTTTTTCATGTGATTTTATTTTTTTACGGGCCCTTGAAGTGGTGAACATACTGGGTAATTTTATCTTTCTTGGCATTTAATTCTTTTTTTTATTTCATTCAAAGATCTAACGATAGTAAATATTACCATACTGAATTGGCCTATCTTTCAGCTTAGCACAAAAAAAATCAAGCATATTCCGCAATAATTGACGTCACCATGAGTGAAAATATCATCGTACTCGGCGATAGTAGAAAAATTGAAAAAAAACGTCATAACTCCGAAAATACGAAAAATCGCATAACATACATGGGGGTGATTCGGATAGCCCTCTAGGTCCTCTACCTCCCAACTTCCGTTCATCACTACTTTTTGGGACACCCTGTATATAACCCAATATTACAGTTTTTTTGGTCGCGACAATATTGTTTGTAAGTACTTTGTACACAATAATAAGTTTTAAATACTTTTTTTAATTGAAAAGATGTGTTATTATTTCCTCTAAATTAAATACATTTTTAAAGATTGTGTCTCTATCACATTTAATAAGTGATGGAGCTGATTTGAAAATATTTTTGCTATCTTAGATCCAATTAACTGAAACATGACGTATATATAAATACTTTCATTAAGAGCTATTACGCACTGTCGACCAGTCGCCGGCGACTGTTATTACTCCTGGACGACTGACGACTAAGTGCGCAAGCCCCTATTTAAACTATAGTAAGTCACAGTCGCCGGCGACTGAGTCGCCAGCGACTTGTCGACAGTGCGTAATAGCTCTTAACTCCAACACTCAGACCACTGCAAAAACGATATTTCGGCCCTAGTGCTCTCGATGTTAAATTTTTTGCTTTATGATAAACTTCTTAATTACGAATTCGACGGCCTGTTGACACAGATTAATGCTTCCAATGTTTTCAATTCTGGTTTTAGTATCCAGTGACGTCATTAGTGGTTGATAGTAGGGAAAATTAATTGTGTAGAAGCTCTATGAACTAATAAACATAAATGTTTGAGTTTATAAGAAAGATAATGCTGGGTAAGCAAACTACACTACACATTTTATTTATTGCTATTAATTACACAATTTTTATTGTTTACAAATAGACTTACTCTGATTTGTTACATCTGTTTCCTTTATCAACAACTAGCTGCTCTGCGCGGTTTCACCCGCGTGGCTTCACTCCTGTTGGCCGTAGCGTGATGATATATAGCCTATAGCCTTCCTCGATAAATGAGCTATCTAACACCGAAAGAATTTTTCAAATCGGACCAGTAGTTCCCGAGATTAGCGCATTCAAACAAACAAACTCTTCAGCTTTATAATATTAGTATAGATTCAATAAATTTATATACCTCAAAACTATGTAGCACACGTACAGCTATGTGCTACGTGAGCGCTACGAGAGCTCTACGGTGGTTCTACGAATCTTGCTATGCTACGATTACGTAATCCCGGAGGTTGCGGGATCCGGATCGGAATGGAGATGTATTCCCTTGGAATATTGAAACCTTTTAGCTGAGCTTAGAATCTGTAGAGCTTGTAAAGTTCCTTGTTATGTGGAATATTAACAAGTTACTATTATTATACTTAAAGGTGAATTACTTATGTGATAGTTTTATGTTTTTTGAAATGGAATTTGAATATTTTAACCCAAAAATGTTTTAATCATTTTGCTAATTGAAATTACATTGCGAGACAGTAGTAAAAAAGAGGTGATGTTTTTGGAGTTTCACTACACACAAAAACCTAAACAAAATTTCTATCAGGATAAAATTAGTATCTTTCTGTAGCATATTTAACGATACCTAGTATTATTTTTCAACGAATACACATTATTTATTGCCGAAACAAAAACAATTCGCGACGAGATCATAAATTACAACAATTATTCATACATTTTGAATTAAAAGTTCTGGAATTCCCGAATGTTTACCGCATCCCACCGCTAGATGGCGCTGTAACCAATCGCTACTTTGTGTTAACATCATTAAGATTTCATGCAAGATTTGCCAGGTTAAATATTTATCCGTTCTAGTTGTAGCAATGTATTGGAATCTTAATGTTGTTGTTACTTCATTACACTTTAAAACTTTAGAATAGAAGTACTTGTATTGTTACATGAATTAAATAGGTTTTTAAGATTTAAGTCTATCTACAAATATCTACATACATTGAAATCTTAATCTTGAGGGAGTCCGAAGTATTTTCACCGACATTGTCATTACCATACCGACACGGATGTACACAAATTTTCACATATACCTATAAAATACATACATTATTACGTTGACCACGTGTAAAAATACTTTGCATCAATTGAAAAAAATCCTAATCGCTGATTCATTTCTCTGATTGAAAATTAATCACATCGTAACTAAATAAAACTCTCTTCACAATCGAAAGGTTTTTATTTACAAAGTGTAAATGTTCTAGAAAGCTCGAATTGATTATGTGACGGCTTATCGGGGCTTAAATTTTACGCCGCTCTCGTAAAATTGGGGACTTTGTAAAAATACGATGTAAAAATAAACGTATTAGCAAATTAATTCCGTTAATCCGTTACAAATTTTGGGAAAAGCCGCGCACATAAACAACCGAACAATGTGTTTATGGCGAATGTATATTTTATGAGAGATTATTTATGGCAATGGTTTTTATGGTGTGAGGGTGGGATGATTACTGAATTGATTCGAGGCTCGTAGAGGGTGTCAACGGAACTTTATTACTAGCCACAGTGTACGCTGTATCTGTGAGTTTGTATGAAGTGAATCTTTTGAATAACAGATAGACACAATCATGCAGGGTATATTATTATTTATTACATACGTAATAATATTAATTTTTTTATAGGTTTCATAAAAAAATGTTATGTCTTAGGTACATTAAATAATCCAAAGAAAGGAATAATAAAGTATGTACAATACTTTTAGTATTAGCAAATAAAATAAGTATCACTTGCCTAACTACTATAAATTATCTACTTACGGAATTACCCAATACTGCAATGGAAAGGCGTCTATCTACGCTTGCTTGAAATTGTGACCAACGAATAATTTAATACCTACAATAAATGAAAATGACTATAATATAAATAACGTATACGTAATTTAGTTTATTAAGTTACATTTAAAGACAAATCATGCTATTACAAAATTAGCCAAGTTTCTGTTTCTGTTAAGTTTGGAAACCTCAAGAAATAGCGGCATTTCGATATAATTTTAGCAAATCCGAAGCCAAATCGAATAATTTAAAGTTTTGGATAAATTGCTGGAGTCCTGTCGAAGCGGATCAAGTTACTTATTAAATGTAAATCGTATACCGTAAATTCGAAACAAGTTATCTCAATAAAAAAAACTTTTTACGTCCGCGTCGCTTATATTTTGAAAACTTCGGTGGTCATAAATCGTGAACACAAAGCAACTCTGCTTATTTATTTTTTGTGGTTTTTCGTGAAAGTTCCTTCTGTATAAAATTTATAGTCCAGGGAGCGGTGGGCAAATTGATTTTATGATAAATATGCATTGCCTCTGGTGTGAGTGACCACGGCTCCAGCTAAGTATAAGACATGAGTTTTCACTTGAAGAAATAATGAGATAGGTATTCAACTTGTCTTTGCGTATAATATAATGATTTCATCTGTACTTCACTAGAAATAAACCAAATTTTGTCAATTGATAAAAATAATGTACGGTCTTATATTTAAAGGGTTTGTTGAACTTGTAGTATTCATTTTATATATTTTTTTAAATAAATCTATCATTCATTATTTTCAAACAAATACGACATATCAATAGCAAATATGTATTGTTATGCTAATATTTCAATTACATCAAGTCCTTTAAGGAAACCAGTAGGAACCTGTAAAAGATACTGAATTCGTAGCTTCATTTCGTTTCGGGCTAAAGCTCCCAATTCAATTGTGAGAAACGAAAAAGAAAGTTATTTTACTTTTATAATCAAAAGGACAAGCAATATAATAGCATTGTTACATTGTATGGCGAAATCAGCGCTCTACAAACCCTTTACACATTTAACCGTTGATTGGCTTTTGTTACAGACTTTTTGCTTGGCTGCTAATTATTGTACCTATTGAGAGTTTTTCCTCTTGTGTAATGATTCATAAAAAATATAAAAAGGTACACATTGTCAATGATTAATTCGGATCTACATAAAATATTAATTTCATTGAAATCGATTCGTTGTTCTTATCTAGAAGCCTTAAATACCTTCATTAAATTCATCACTCTTTACTATATTGACGAATGCTGTTTTATGTTACGAGAAATCAACCTCATCTATTACAGTAAGGACGCCCTTCGCAATATTAAATTTCACAATTATTTCAATTTTCATAAATAAGAATACAAACATAATTACAAAACCAGCTCCCGCACTACGCGGTTTACGAGTCCCTGTAAAATGATATGGATGTTTATCACGATAAAGAGCGGCCTCTTGATGACCAGCTGAGGACGTAAACTGTTCGTTTGTTCCCAAAAATTGTTTTTGTTACTCATTATTCTTTGCAAGAGGCCAAAAGAGCATTCCGAAACAAATTTAGGTAAGTTTGGTAGATTACCTAGAACGAAATTGAAATTGTGATGTTGAATTATATATTATTATATTTAATGTTGGAGACATTTTACAGAATATAAAATATTTCATGATGTGGAATTCGAACTCGCGACTTACTTTTCGATCCTTCCACGCGGTACGGAACCACTAAAAACGCAGATTTATTTTACTCATACATAACAGTACGTCCTTTTTTTTGTGTGGTGTCTCTCAATGTTAGCCAGAAGGGCTTCTACATTTTTAACGCGGACGCGGGGGTGAACTGAAGGTTCACCCTGGTAGCGACATGCACAAGGGCGTCCCCCCTTGACGGGGACAATGAACCTCGGCTTGAGCTGTCGCTTGAGTGGAGGAGGCCAGAAGGGCCGTAATCGGACGGGAGTACGTCCTTAAAAACCACTTTTGCCAATGCAACAAATGCTGGTATGACCATTTTACCATCACTTTACAGTCTCTGTTTTGTTTTATCATTACTTCTATCTTCTTAACTAAGTCTACATCGTGTACAAAGTTCTCGATCTTCCCAATACAATTTGAGCTGTTTATCTAGCATTGGCAAGGCATTGGCGATCAAACATTGCACTAATGGAGTGTGGCGGAATGTTGACAGAGCTCGATTAGTCCTGTGTACGAACTAACCGAGCCGAGTGACGA
Organism: Colias eurytheme; assembly: GCF_061535395.1. NCBI lineage: Eukaryota > Metazoa > Arthropoda > Insecta > Lepidoptera > Pieridae > Colias > Colias eurytheme. The sequence goes on along the minus strand of NC_142998.1, from coordinate 528,905 downwards.
TTTTTTTGCACTGAATTATGTTGACTCTTCGTTTACACGTTTTCTGTAGAAATACACATTCAAGTGTTTTTTTTTTTAAGAATAAGCTTGTATTAAAAAATAAAAGGTTTTTAAATCAATATAAAGAAACAAAAGAGCATTATAGAGCTAAGAACAATTATTATAAAAAAATATTTATCTTTTATTTATAGCTGTTTGTACCAATTTTTGCAGAAATTGCACGGTTTTATTTCTAACTTGCTTTTTTTCCGATTTATTAGTATTTTTAGCACGTAAAGAGCTTAAAAATGCTTTTGATAAATACGGTAAAATAAGTATGACTATATTTACATCATCACACAATAATTATTATCATCTAAAAATATATTTCGCAATTGTTTTCATTCCCTAACGTCACAAAACGTAACGTAACTGTCTTGAAGTGTTCAAATTGCGATTACTTTAATAAATTCAATTTGGCACTTACAAAATTTGCCGATTCACTGTCGCGGCCAATTATAACGATAGAATGGTTATTTACATTCCAATTAATAATTCTATTGTTTAATTGTTATCAGGTTAACATCTTGTGAAGGGTTATTCGATTTGCTTATAATGGATGTTTTCAGAACTCGGCTAATTTAAATTCTGAAGTTCGAGTGGAGATTATTTATTTAAGGTAACCTTGTTATGGTATCTATAATTGATGTTATTGGTTTATCTTTTCTTTTGTAGGTAATATTAGGGCTGATTTTTCAATCCTTGTTTAAAACTTATTCGTCGAATAATGTTAAAACTACCATTTTAAAAACGTCCGCAACGCTAAATGCCCGTATGTGACAGTTTACGTGACATTTTAATATTATCGTGTAATACTTTATTGGACGGATAAGTTTTATCCAAGCATTGTAAAATCGGCCCTAATGGTAAATTGTTTCATACACTTTCTGACATTCAATCTCAGTTAGAAAACTTAATACGTAGTTATAACTATGACATAAATAAAAATAGTTAACTATAGTCATTTCTTCAACACAGGGTAAGTTTAGGAAATAATATGTAGTATAAATTATAATCATGTTAATCAGTAATGCTCCAGCCTCCACCTCATATTTGTCTTGATTTAAAAACTTACTATTATCTCAATACTTGTATACGTAGTATATTATTATTAGTCTGTGTCAATACACATTTTGAAATTTCCATGTTTACAGATACTATCACATTTTTAAATTAATTATTTCTTTACACATCCAACAAACAAATGACAATTACCATTACAGCATTTAATAGAAAAGTGTTCGTAAAATAGTAGGTACGTCCAAGACCGGCGACACCTAACATCTGGGATGCTATAAAAAGGGAAGGAATGAGAGGAATGTCTAGTTTAGTCGCTCGTATCTCTGCGATGACCTCAGTTGGAATGAAATACGGGGGCTACAGGATACAGGGGAGCTAAAATGCTGCTTTTCATATTTATATTTTCGTGACAGGATAAAACCGCGCTGTTATACTACTCTTAACTCATTCACATAAAAAAATTGTTTGGATTATGGGTAACAAATAGATCATAACATAAATTAGTAAAACTGCTAGGATAACTAAAGGTTATTAATATTAACTCGACTATTTTTTGATAAGTAGTATATTTATGTACGTAAATCTTGCAGACTTTTGACGTTATCAGTTTGACTAATAGGAAGAAAAAAGATCTATAGGTGTACTGATACACCTATAGATCTTTTTTTATAGATTAGGTGTACTGATACACCTATAGTGTACTGATACACCTATAGATCGTTTTTCTTCCTATTATTATCAAATATTTAAACATGTATTTACTCTTTTAATGTCTATAAATATATTTCAACTTATTCAGCAGCATTTTAAGCCCGCCCCCTACCAACTTTGTAAGAGCCCTATCGTCGACTTTTATGCGTGCGAAAAATGTATGGTTATTGATTCTGTATTCTATGCATTTAATAGAAAAGTGTTCGTAAAATATGGAACACCGCTATTTCATGTCCATTCGCTTTGTATTATATTTTGTGACATTTTTGCCGTGCAGTATGCAGTATATTGTAAAGGTAGGACTAGCTGATACACGCAGCTTCGTCTGTAACTTGGAGCTATTTATTTTGTTGGATTTTAGTTTGAGTGTCTAGCTTATTGAATATTGCTAACAAAATCACATCATTCGCACTTGGCCAATGAGTTGGATTAGAACCTCAACTCTAGGGAGAATATATCTGTCTGTTGCAATGTAAAACAGATTATATATTTAGTATGTCTATTGCCTACTCTTAACCTACTTGACCACCCAGAATACAATACACAACCAAAACAAGACGTTGCACTTGCCAATTCTTCGTATTTACGAAACAAGTCATATAATCCTACCATCCGTATGTGCAGAGACACACACATCCATACATGTCCGGGCAAATCCTTTAACTGATGTCCATTTTACCCGGGATGCACTTATTCTAGGAATGTGAGGCGATACGATTGTGTTACGATATTGTTTCTGTTCTTGAGAAGTTTTGAGAAAGAAGACTGTGTGTGAATTACAAGGTTTAAAATATAAACACATAATATGGTAGAAGAGACACAATGGGTGTAGTTTATGCTAAAACTAGCGGTCCGCCCCGGCTTCGCCCGTGGTACATATTTACGTTTTCTCTACATAAAAACCATCCTCGTACTTCAAGGAATATAATAAAAAAAGAATTATCTAAATCGGTTCAGCCGTTCTCGAGTTATGCGCTTACCAACACATTTTGCGATTAATTTTTATATATAAGAGATATATATAGGTAAGACATCATAAAGCTGAAATAAAAAAGTAATATCATCAAAAAGCGATATCATCGATTCTTAGAGCTACATTCTTATCCATTTTATTGTAACGCATAGCTAACGCTATAGTTCTAATAACGCTCTAGTATACATAGGTAACTTTACCTTGCGTACGAATGGTAGCTCAATATTGATTAATTATTATATGAAAAGAGTGCTGAGAAATCTAAACTAAAACGAACTGAAAAACGTTATAACTTACATTTTATGAAACTATCGAATCATTTGCACGTATCCTTTCCAATCATGTAAAAATAATAAACATCGTTTCAATATCGTTTCTCAGAATAACCCCACCAATATGGGCGATCGGACCAGTATCCAAGTCCACGATATTTCTTCGCGAGCGAGCGCCATTTGTCTTCAGTTTAATCACATTAGGCTTAGCAAAAAGAGTTCCGATTCGTAACTGCTTTATTGACTCTTGAATACAACGTGGTATGTTTGGATTTACGTGATCTATTGTATTTGAGAAGTTAGGTAATCCTTTTAAAATAGAGTTTAAGACTTATAGAGCAACTAGCGGTCCGCCCCGGCTTCGCCCGTGGTACATATGAAAAATAGATGTTGGCCGATTCTCAGACTTACCCGATATGCACAGAAAATTTCATGAGAATCGGTCCACCCGTTTCGGAGGAGTATGCAGACTAACATTGTGACACGAGAATTTTATATATAAGAGATGTTCCTTAAATTTGTTACCTTTTCAAAAATTTTTGATATCAATGGATATATCTACCACTTTATTAACGTTCACATAACTTAGAAAATCCTGTAATGGTATTTGATATATTGTGTGAATAAATAAATAAACTTAAATTTCTATTGATTTTTTTTTTAAATCGGTTGTAGTCATTGAAGTTTGATATTATAATGTTTTTTATTATAACTTATTCAAATTATTTAATTTGAATAAGTTATAATATGTTTGATATTATAACTTATTCAAATTAAATTTTGTTAAATTAGTGTTAAAATAAAGAGAAATTGCTAGTTAATAAATAAAAACGTGTCGCGTACCCTTGCATGGGGCAGATGCATTTCACATCTGCTGCACTGATCGATTTTCTTTACAAGTAGTTGGTCAATCTTCTGTATCTTGCCAGACCGCTTTTTGTAAGTATCCATTGGTTATCGAATTTAGAACAAGTTTCTACGTTGAATAAGGTCTATGCAAATGTGTCTTTCATATTCATCTTGAACTGTAAACCATAAGGGTGCACTCACACACATCAGTCACCGTCAAGTCACCGATGACTGATCGGTGACGGTTTGTGTACGTATCCACAAACACCAGTCACCGTCATGTTGTCCGTCAGTCACGTCGCCGGTTTGACTGAATCATTGAACACATACATCAGGTTAGTCAGTGATTAGACGTGTGTCACGCTAGAGAACATGTAGCAATTATTGACGGTAGCACGACGCTGACTGAACTGAGACGTGACGGCACCGGGTGAGTGGGGATAAAAGTATGATACATGTATGGAAAGATTATTTGACGTGCCTGACCGGTGACGTCACTGATAGATTTCGTGCCGGCGACTGTCGTGTGGGAACAGAGTCATACTAGAACTATTGATACATATTTTTTTTTAATCCTGTCCGGTGACGTGCCGTGACGGTGACTGATGTGTGTGAGTGCACCCTAATACAGGATTTTCCTATTACTACTCATAAAATTCTCGTGTCTGTCATATCTACCCTTCGAAAACTGATTTTTATGAAACTTTTGTGTATATTCAATAGGTCGGAGTCGAGACAGCGATTGGCGGGTCAGCTAGTAATATATAGCTAAAATGAATTATTAGATCATGATTTATATGTAATTTACAGCGAGGTTTTTTTGTAAATTAAAAAAAAACCATAAATTTTATATCATTGAAGAATAATAACACAAAATATCGCGCCTGAAACATTCATACCATTTCAGATAGAAGCATACACTATTTTACAAGCGAGTCTTACCCGAATAAATCTTCGATACATCTTGCTTCACATAAAAGTGAACAGGGTGTTTTATTTAGCGGCCATTATTAATGTTATATAAGGGTCAGTTATGTAAAGTAATCGTAAACAGGGATGAACGACGTATAAAATATTAACGGTGTTGCTATTTTTATGGGGCAAGGGTGAATTTGGGTCATTTTTAAGTGTGACAGTTAAGGGATGTTTCGTAGGTTTTTGTGAAGATTTATATAGTGTGGTTTTGTTTATTAAGGCTATAGAGTATATAGATCTTGCTATATTGTCAACGTAAGAGGTCTAGAGTCCCATTTCGTGCGTAATTTTTTGTCTGTATTTTAAGATTTATTTTGTATTTTAAGTTAAAAGAAGATAGCAGTTGCAGTGTTAGGTATGCGCGAAAAACTTAAATGGTACCTACGTTGTTTTGATTTTGCACTCGTAATTATAGCCAACTTCATTTTCATATTTTGTTACACTGGTATATTTTAATAAAAATAATGGTTAGTAAAAAAAATAAGCTTTAGATGATAAATTAAATTTTAAATGAACACATCGATGTATCCACATATTATAACATCACATAAATTAATATACACAATGCAAATAATGCACGCAGCCGTGGCGATATTAAAAAATATGACACGAGCCAACAAAAATAAATCCATTCCCATACAAAAAGCATTACTTTGTCGTTTTTAAATAATTAAAGTTGGATACAGCGGAGTGAAACTGCGGATATCATGTTAAAACATTACAAGCGTTTCATGAAATTGTTTTAAAAATGCGCCGCTTGCTTAAAAGGTTCGTTATGTGACGCGGACTTGGCGAAGTTTGGGGCCCAACGTTGTTTATTCTTATCTATGCTAATAATATTATAAAGCTTGAGAGTTTGTTTGTTTGAACGCGCTAATCTCAGGAACTACTGGTCCGATTTGTAAAATTCTTTCGGGGTTACATATCGAGGAAGGGTATAGGCTATATATCATCATGCTAAGACTGATAGGAGCGAAACAACGCGAGTGAAACCGCGAAGCGCAGCTAGTTTTTATAAACAGTCACACAAACACATTTACACACACGCACAAATCCTTCATATCATTTAATGTGAGAAGTAAGTAATTTTCTATTATTCACTACCTGAGAGAGACATTATATAATAGGTACAGTAATCAATATTGTGAAAAAGATATTGTGTTGTATCTGTAGTTATTTATACAGAAGCTATTTAGTATTTACTGTGACAATAACATTTATGTACGAATTACGATCTATTTATTTTCGCTCAAGGACTTAAAGTAACCAATTGTTAATACTACGTATAGTTAGTAAAGGTTATACACACAATACATTTTCTTTTATGTTACATATAAAATGGAGACTGAATAGCCTTATGATTTATTACAATATGTGTCTTTGACATGAATTTCAAATAGTTAATTTTGTCATTACGTAACTGTTATACTCCAGACATAAGAAGTAATGTGATTTGTTTAGAAGTCGTTTTATTTAAAAATCTTTTGCTTGACATATAATATTTCGAGATCCATTTTATAGAAAGGCAGATAACGAAATAAACATTATGATTACATTGTAAAATATAAATAACAATGTTTTTCTTTAGCGATATATCCATTGCCTTAGATTTAATATTATTCTTATTTAATAAAATATAATGTTACTAGCGGTCCGCCCCGGCTTCGCCCGTGGTACATATGAAAAATAGATGTTGGCCGATTCTCAGACTTACCCGATATGCACAGAAAATTTCATGAGAATCGGTCCACCCGTTTCGGAGGAGTATGCAGACTAACATTGTGACACGAGAATTTTATATATAAGATATTTGATAGTGAGTTTTTTTAATGTAATCTTTAATTTATTACTACGTAGTTTTTGCAAGTTCCAAACTTGAGAAAAATAGACTTCAATAATTTAATTTTTATGTTTATTATCTATCTGTTATACTAATTAATAATCAGCGGCGGCCTTAGGGGGTGGTGAACAGGGCAATCGCCCGGGGCCTCGCTCTTGCAGGGGCCTCGCTCTTGCAGGGGCCTCGCGCAGCAACCCACCCAAGCAAATTTAAAAAAAATGAAAATGTGTGCGTGTACTAGAGTACACACGTAAGAAGTGTCATCCTAGGTTTAAGGCACTTAAACACCATGAGAGCATATTTGGTTTCATGTATAATATAAAAAGATTATAAGAAATTAGTGATAGTGAACTTTTGAAGCAATGCAGCGACTTGCAAATATCTATGACAGTAGGAGAATCATGTGATATTGATGGACATGAATTGTACGAAGAACTGAGTATGTTCATGCGTGTGTATGAAGGAAACGACGATATTATCTCGGTGCTGAAATACATAATAGAAAACAAATTAACTGAAGTTTACCCCACTATAGAAATAGTCCTGAGAATTATTGCCACCACACCTGTGACAAATGCGTCTGCTGAAAGGAGTTTTTCGAGGCTTAAAATTATTAAAACATATTTGAGGAATTCGATGACACAAGATCGGCTTTCAGCCCTTGCTATTCTTTCAATCGAAAATGACGTAGCTCATTCGTTGGATTATTGTGCTTTAATTAAAGATTAGGAAAAGCCGCAAACATCAATTTTAAAATTTATCATCTCTGTATTTGTTAATTTGGTAAATCTTTCTATGTATAAATATATAAATATTTTAAAACTCAAATTTTATTCATTTGTATAACTTTATCATTTCTCCTCAAACATGACAAATACCTAAACCAAACAACCAGACCTACTTTCGCATCACATACATTTCACGAAGAGCAAAGGGCCTCGCAAAGGGCCTGCCGCCCGGAGCCTCGCAATGGGTAAGGCCGCCGCTGTTAATAATCTTAGCAACATATTTACTAGGGAGCATTTTGATTTGAACATCTTATTTCGCCAATCATATAGTTTTACATTGTTTATATATTTTCATACAAGTAATATTTACATTAAGTTGGAGAGAGCTTTAAAAGCGCGAGTGAACTTATGTTACTGTCAGTGTATTTGAGTGCATTGGACTTGCAGTGAATACTGATTTCACTTGGAACGCAGTTTTACTAAAATATGAATTTTAGTAAAAGTTTTATGTAAAATTTTGTATTTTGTATAAAATTTTGTGAAGATGAACTTTTACAGGTGAAAATTTTATGTTTCAGGAAATTAGAAACAACTACTGTAGGCTGTATTTAAGTAATGTTTATATTTTAAATTAGTAAAAAAAAAAGTGCTAATAAATATTAGATAGCAAAAAAATAATTACTTGTCAAAAGTAATAACGTTATTTCAAATACAGCCGCCATTGTTTAATTAGTCAAGAGAGACCTAGTCCATTAGCACACCCCGGACACTCCATACAAAGTGATAGTTTTGATAGTCACACTGTAGAGACTGCAAATGTGTGTGTTAACGCTTTATGGTTGGCACATTTGTGACTAGCGTAAAAAAAAATTCGCGTTTTTCTGATGAAATACATCCGTAAACAGCACAATATCTAACTATTTTCTACGAAAAACGATAATCACAAATCCAAAATAATAAAATTACTTTAAGTCAATTTGATTAATGTTGTCAATCTTCGTCGCGTATCGTCCTTGCAGAAAAATATGGCCCATTTTATGTCTGATCGCGCGGGGGTGAGGTAAGTTTAATTTTGGCGGGAGGCGGAGAGTGCCCGTTCTGTAGCGTTTAGCTACTATTATGTGTTCTGTGCCATTAGCATAATATAAAAACAAAAAATATAATTTATAACTGTTAGAATTATTTACAATTTAAACCCAAGTCGCAGTGTAAATAAGCATAATTGATTCCATCAGAAGTTATAATAACTGACAAATTGTTACATTCCTCTCGAGGTGTTTTCGCGAGAATTTACTTAGCAATTACAATGCCGAAATTGTTGTGTTACCGGCAATTACATTAAAATAATATTGACGAAAGAGTATTATTTTTTTAACGTTGTTTATGCCTGATGAAGATTAATTTTGCAATTATACTAATACTGACCCATTAACATTGATTAACTTTATTTTTGCCCTCTTTGTTTATAATTTAACTTAAATTTTTATGTTATATCTGCTATTTTTGTCCGATAATATCTGGTACAAGAACCATTTTTTACATTTTCTTTTCATTAATTTTTATTTAGGAATGTAGGTACGCTACAGAGTAAAAAAAAAGATAATATCCGTACATGTTAAGAGCGCATATTCTATTTAACGCAAGTCAAAAACTCCGCGATCTATTACGATAGATCGCGGCTTGCGCTATCCTTTTACTATGAACAGCATAGGTCCGCAGGAGAGCGCCGAGCAACATGTCCTCTCTCTGGAAAGGCTCGCTGCCGACTGATTTTAATCGGGTCGGGTCGCGCGCAGTGTTTTATAGTACTTTAAAAAAATTTGTAGAAAAATAATAGAGGTACCTTAGTTGATTTTTTAAATTTTATCTTATAAGTAAGACATTCTTTTATTGCAATATGTATAAATTATATTCAATAAAGTCAAATATCTTGGTGAAAATAATCATTTTGTCGACTATAATTTCTAAAAAAATTCACATTGTTCGGATTTTAATTTCGTAAGTTAGAAGTCCAAAATAAAAAAATCTTTTAACTAACTATTTTAATAAGGATTTTTGCAGTTAGTTAAAAATAATTGTGTGTTAGATCTGTCAGCAATTTCAGATATTTTTAGCTTCGAAATTGACACTAAAAGTGAAATCAAGTAATCATCGGCTCAGTTATCTTGATGGTATTCAGAAATACTGTATTAATTGAAAAAAACTCTTAACTAACTACATAGACAATAAAATTTCCTAAAATTATTAGTAATTCATATGTTTGTAAGATAAGTGGTTGATGGACAATCTGGTTTGAAAAATCACATATTTGAGCCAAACAGCGCACGGACCGCGTAAACCCTCTTAATATATATTAATTTTTACGTTTAAACAATAATTCTCTCTATAATAATAATTAAAATTGCATATGATAATTCATAATAAAGTTAGTCTGTATTGTAAGGTGATTGCGTGTGAAGGGACATTAACCTTATTAGGGTCTAACAGACCTTGATCAAGTTACGGCGGTTATGGCTTAATTATAATCAGAACATTGTTAGGAATATTAGTGACAAACGTTATAAACGATGCAATTATTCTGAGGTTCATCATCATCATCATCAGCCCATAATATAAGCTCCACGATCTGATCCCATACTAAGCTTTTGCTTGTGTTATGGAAGCCAGATGGCTGATAAACATATAAACATACATATATATAATTTTAAATAAATAGTTACTTACATTGATAATTAACACCCAGACACAGAGCAAATATCTATGTTAATTACAGAAATATTTGCCCTGGGAGGGAATCGAACCCACAACAGATAGATAGGAATGTTAAAATTTAAATCAAAGCCTTTCTAACGTCTGCATTATAATTTATAACTAGTAACTACTCTAACTTTCAAATAAATTAGTAATCAAAAGCAAAGCGTAAGTAAACTTGGTGGTTTTTAAACTCTTTTTGCATAAACTTTTACATTAAACGGTTCAACTTTGGAAATTTCAATTTGCCGGTTAATTGCTCTTTGAATTTGTGCGATTTTTAAAATGGGATGACGGGGCATGTTAAGCTCGGCTTTAGTCGCTTTAACTAGCAAGATAGGAAACTTTGTAGGACATAAATATCAAGTATTTTAAATACTGATTTTCAATCAACTTAAAAAGGGGTTCTCAAATTGGCTGCTTTTTTGTGTTTTGATAAAAAAAAGTTGAAAATTGGTAGCTCCCGTGTGTTTCCATATGGTTCAGTTCTGAAAAGTTGAAGACGGTTTAATAATGTTGTTTTAGTATGGCACTCATAATGTTTAAAGTGCGTTTAGTCTGTTATGATAGAGGTTGTGAAGTAAAAAAAAAATGTTGTGTGGTTTTATGAAACCACGGTAAAAGTGAAACTGTTCGAACGGTTCCGCGATACACGCGACATGCGCTACACAGACCAAAAAGTTTGAGACGATGCAATAAAAGTTTCACTTTAATAAAATAAATAAATTCAATAATATGTACCTACTACGAATATGCTAACAACATTTTGGCTAATTATGTTATCATTAAAAAACTCTGCGTTATATTCATTCTTGTATTCAAGACCTAAATGAACACCACCTATTCTTATTAATTAAAATTAGAAATCAACACCACCTATTCTTATTAATTACTGGTAAATCTACAATGTAATATCATATTAAATTGATAACATTATGCAGATGAAAAGCTGAAATATTTACTACTGTTAAATAGTAATGTTTGTTATTTTGATTCAGTTATTTGTTAGCGGAAATTTGGCGAAGATTTTTCATTATGTGTAAAATGTATCTGGCCATTTTAAATTTTATCTACTATTGATAATATAACAATAGCTATGAGCATATTAATATAGTTATTTGTTAGGTACACTTCACTTAATTATGACTATATTAGGTCAACTTAATGTCCAATAAAATTGGAACAATTAGATTCCTAATATCGCTGCAAATGTGTGTAATACACAAATACATCGCTTCTGTTACAAATATTTCCAACATACATAAAGTATTAATTTCAAACATATACAATTTCATAGCACAATAAATCATCGTATGCTATAGAGACTTCCTTATTCATAAAACAAAAGCGCAAAACAAAAACATTTGAATAAAAATGGCGCGAAATTATAAAAAAGCGTTCAGAATTCCAAGTTATTTTGTTGCGTATTAAATATTCACGGTTTGGGACAAGACGCGCTCTAGCGAAAAAACAACGAGGAATATTGTTCATGTGTTTAAATTAAAAATATATTATCTGTATGTTTTAGGATTTATTCAGTACTAGCTTTCCACCCGCGGCTTCGCCCGCGTTTCAAAGAAAAAGCCGCATAGTTCCCGTTCCCGTGGGATTTCCGGGATAAAACTATCCTATGTGTTAATCCAAGTTACCCTCTATATGTGTGCTTAATTTCATTGCAATCGGTTCAGTAGTATTTGCGTGAAAGAGTAACAAACATACACATACACATCCTCAAAAACTTTCGCATTTATAATATTAGTAGGATTGTTAAAAATGTGTTAGTTGTAATCTGTGTGTGTATAAATTATAGTCTTACTTCTGTTTCCTTTTTCTACTTATTCTATAATTATCTTCTTTTCTTTTTGTTTTCATTTATATTGAAGAGACAGAGTGAAGTATTGTTAAAGATACTATTGTTATTCGTTGTCATTATGTTAAGTACATAGTTTAAGAGAAATATTGCAATGATGTTTTACGTTTACAACTTGTGAAAATATGGCCTTTATTATAAACACTGAAACAAATGAAAAAAATAAGATTCACTCTCTCTTCTCACTTACTATTTTGTTTCTTTACCAATTTAATGGTCGATGAAGCTCTTTCAAATTTCTTTAACGGTTAAAAAGATGTGAAAATACAACATAATAATAAATTATAAATTGATGAATGTCTGTCGGTGTAGTATTATAGATTATAGGTAGATATACCGACAGACATTCATACTCATATAGAAATATACAGTATCAGTTTTTACTTTTTCCACAAACAGCTATATAAATAAATATTTTTTCATACATTTATTATTTGCTTAATTAAGATACCTCTTATTAAGTAACAACGGATATTATTTAAAGGTATTACGTGATATAAATACATTCTCTGGGATAAGGATTAATTAATTGCAAATATACGATAGATACAGCTCGAGTAAATTTTAGTTATAGGCCATTAGATATGCGATTCATGAGCTATAAATTTAGCTATTTAATAACTAGCTTTCCGCCCGCGGCTCGCCCGCGTTTTCAAAGAAAAACCCGCATAGTTCCCGTTCCCATTGGATTTCTGGGATAAAACCTATCCTATGTGTTAATCCAAGTTACACTCTATATGTGTGCTAAATTTCATTGTAATCGTTACAGCAGTATTTGCGTGAAAGAGTAATAAACATACATACATATACATACATCCAACCTCACAACCTTTCGTATTTATTATATTAGTAGGAAGTAGGATAGGATAGGAAAGGGTAAGTAACTTAGACTATACCTACGTATACATCATTATATATACGTCTTTTTGAACTATTTTAAAGCGTAATCAGCGCGTATAGCGATCCGCCTAGGCGATTAACGAACCGGCTGATTTAACCAAAAAACTGCGGCACATAAATGAGTAGAAATCTATGATTTATTAATATAAAACTATTAAATCGCCGTACTCATAGCCTGCTCTTAATAAAAAGTTCACGTAAGTAATACATCCTCGTCTTAATTCCCCTTAGATTGAATACCGTAAGATTTCACACGTGTCCCGACTATCGAATGCGAGGCGATATGTATTCCATGGACAAGAGGGTTTAGCTTTATTTATCTTTAATCTCTTTATTCTTGTTTACTTAGTATCTGTATAGATTATAAAGTATTATAGTTTTTTACGAATGGGAATTGTGATTTTAAGACAAGGTTTGTTGTGAACTTGGGCCACGTTAATAAATAAACCATGATTCACGCTACACTGTGTCGTGACAGGGTCTTTCCCCGTCCGGGGCTCGATCAAACATTATTATTTTTGTATGAAGTGATACTTACATGGGGCAGGGCGTTGTGTTGGATATTGTTTAATTTGTTTCCCGGCGTAGCGTGAATCATGCTTAATAAATGATGGATGCATGGAAGGATAGCTGATTGAGGAAATATTTTATTATCTACATATTTATTCTGATTCCAGGGACATGGGATTGGATACCTATCATTTCAGGTGCAGTTTGGCAGATATCACATCGACGACGTTCGGAGTTTTTATTCTTTGACATACCAAAATTATTATAAGAATATTTTCCGTAATTGAGGAAGTTTTATTTTATCCTGTCCGCGCTGTAGGGTCATAGCTATTAAAGGGATACACATCTCAAAGTGACAAAGTCTCTGGATATATTAAATGAGTAGATATGAAGTAAACTATATGATTTAATTAAAATATTCCTCAGCAATCACAATATAACATAAAATCCAGCCCACGCCAACATGTCGTTACACTCAGGCCCAAACCCATCTATAATAATTTTATGAGCGAATTAAAAACTTTTGGTATCCAGCCCCGAATTTGTGAAACAATAGAAACTGTTAGGTTTATTTAGGGCTATAACAACAATATTTATTTGTTTTAAAAATAAATAACAAATATGCTCGCTTTTGTTATTAAATTCTATTTAGGTTCATTTTTGTGGAAAGGAAATATCCAGTTACATAATTTTATTTACGTGAAAATATTTTAAAGGCCTTGTTGTTTCGAATTACAATTCAAAGCTACAATGTCGTTTAAATTGTTCGACGTTCTGGAATTCTTTACAATTTTTCTCAAATTTTGAGGCGTCAGGTAAGTAAAGATAATTAGAAGAAATTTTAATTGTAGAATTTTCACACCGAGCCACTCTTACAAGGTGTCCAGAGCTTTTGAATTCATAGCATTTATTTATTGACTTGATTCTGCTGCCATCATAAAATATGTAAAACATGATACAGCAAATTTTCTTTTTATTAGATATTAATTTTATTAACATTTTTTTTCCATCAAGTGACAGCCCTACGTCCTCGCGTTATTAATTAGTGGGAAAGAGATAGAGATAAGTAATTACGAGACACTCGTGTGCTTAAACGTTTCCATAAGTAAATGAATTCCTCTAATCTGGTTTTGATGAAATTATTTTAATAAAATCTGCTGCCGTTTTAAGTGATCATTATGAGCTTCTTCTAATAGAAGACCAGGGTGGTCAAGACCGGGTTGGTTTTGAAATTAAATAGGTTTTTTATATGCCAGGTTGTGTGGAGAAACTCTTTCAGGCAAAAGCGGTTGATCGGATGGATGAAACTTGATACTGTGGTAGAGCCTTGATTAGCACATGGGCTACATTAGAACGTCTATTATGCAAGAAGGTATATGTATCACCATAATTTGACCAACAGAAGCAGAACATGAACAAAAATGTATTAAAAACGTTTTTTTAATGCAGACGAAGTTGCATAGCTAAACTAAAGAAATACATTCACATAAAATGCAATAGATAACTTGCTTCACATAATTGTACTCTTATTGTACCTACTACACACAAAGAACTAGCTAGCACGTACAAAATATTGAATTTAAAGTACAACGTGCAATTTTCGACATCTGCTCCCAAGTCCCGACTTCAGCACGCTGCTGAAACTTTTGAGTTTAATTGTTTGACTTTCATACATTCTTTGGTACAATTACGAATCATTGTTGGATTTTATATCTATTTTGTACATGGTAGAAACCACGCCTAGTTTCAATGTTGCTTCTGGCTGCTTGTAATATTTGGTGAAAAGCTTCCAAACTGTTAATTTGGACTATAATATTTTTCTGAAGGTCTTTAGATTGATCAATTGTTTTTGCATCAAAGAGCAGCAAATAGGTATCGATCCATCCTGATAAACTTTCAGGTTTATGTTAGTAGTACGAGAAGATATTACGAGGAGGATATGAATATGAAAAATTTAAATCTAATAGAAGAACACGAAAAATTATGAAATATTCTCAAACAGTACACCTAAAACAGCGATAAAAATAAAAGTATTGACAATTTACCAAACACAGGTGTCACCTTTCCACAAATACAACGGAACCGTCCCAGCGTGGGAACACAAATATTATAATATTTTACAATCGGGCGGTTTGTTCAGCAATTCCATTATGAACCCGTTACCCGTGATCAATGAACACAAAACAATGGTCCCGTCGTTTTCATTCCACTTTTTCTTTTGTCTTTGTGATAATTTTGTCTCCTTTTGTGTTACAATTACGTTATGGCTATTGTTGATTTTACTTTATTCCGCGAATGTATCTTTGATGTTGTTAAAGAAATTTTTAGGGCACTTTCTGAACGTTAATTTTATTGTGTGGTGACAAAGAATTTTAAGCGAATTGTGTCTTCCTTTGATGATTTAGAGGTTTGGTGAAAGGGTTATTGTTCAGTAGTTCGATTCGATTTTATTAATTTGGTATCGCTTTTCCATTGTGTAGATATCATTTTAATTTATAGATACCTATTAACAACCCTGAAGTGTCTGTGCCTTACGATATACACAATTTTTTTACTATTTTAATTGCAAATATACAGTCTAAATGTTCTGATTTATAAAATACACTAAGATTGAATTATCTTCTCGCCTTTGTTCATAAGTTAGCCATTAATTATACTAACTATATTGAAAATTTACGCCCTCCCAAGTTCACCTTTCCCACTTCATGTATAACCGGCCTAACAAAACTAAAGTGTTAATTCCCATCAATACTTTTCATCAAGAATTGGTAACGAATCTAAAAGCGCACAGTATCTCGCGGACGTAAATCACGTGTATTATTCTCAACACATATATCATCTTATCCCTACGATACTCGTAAAATATGGCCCATTGATATGGAAATGCTGCCGAAGATTTGAATTGTACCAGTTTTTTACCTTTCGTAATGTTTGAGTATTTTGGAGGTGCGCTATTGTCAATTCTTTTGGCACTATAGTGAATTATTATATACAGAACTAGCTTTCCGCCCGCGGCTTCGCCCGCTTTGTCGAAAACATAATAAATTATATACTAAAACCTTCCTCTTGAATCACTCTATCTATTAAAAAAACCGCATCCAAATCCGTTGCGTAGTTTTTAAAGATTTAAGCATACAAAGGGACATAGGGACAGAGAAAGCGACTTTGTTTTATACTATGTAGTGATATAGGTTAGTCTGTTCTCCCTCTGATAACTATTATGTTTGGATGGAATTTATTCAATTTATTTTAACATATAGGTATCTTAATAGTAAAACAATAGGAAATGGAAAGAAATCTAAAAGGATACACGATTGAATTCTGCTTAAAGTTCTTCTGTATGTGTCCAACTGATTCTTGAATCTTTGTGCATCTTCTTCTACGTGGACGTTTAAATTTTCACATAAACTGTAGGTAATTAAATCTAATTGTGGTTTATACACGTGTGTTTTTCATCTTCTCTTTTTAGGGTTCCGTAGCCAAAATGGCAAAAACGGAACCCTTATAGTTTCGTCATGTCCGTCTGTCCGTCTGTCCGTCTGTCCGTCTGTCACAGCCGATTTACTCGGAAACTATAAGTACTACAGTGATGAAATTTGATGGGAATATGTGTTGTATGAACCGCTACAAAAATATGACACTAAATAGTAAAAAAAAGAATTGGGGGTGGGGCCCCCCATACATGTAACTGAGGGATGAAATTTTTTTTTTCGATGTACATACCCGTGTGGGGTATCAATGGAAAGGTCTTTTAAAATGATATAAAGTTTTCTAATAAACATTTTTAACTCTTTCAACGATTTTTGGTTTGATCAAAGTATCTCTTATAGTTTTTGAGATAGGTTGATTTAACTGTAATTTATTATATTTGCTGCTACGGAACCCTTTGTGCGCGAGCCCGACTCGCACTTGGCCGGTTTTTGAATCTCTATTCAACTCAGTTTTTATTTAGAGAAACTGTGTAAAAGAAACAGTAAAAATTAACCCGCATCTTTTGCTAAACGGATGCTGCGGTTTTGTAAAGTACTTTGTAAATTCATTATATTATAAGAAAAAAGATTTTAACACTTAATTAGTGTAAATAGGCAAAAAATACAATTTGACCGGAATTCTTTGTGATAAAAAATAAAATGCACACACAACATTATAAAAATTATATTAGTAAAATTTGAAAAATTGTACCATTACTTCAGGAACACAATGCATTATAAGGTTAAACAAAGTATACATAACTTTTAATATGAATAATAAGTTAGGGACCTTAATTGATAAATTTTAGTGTACCCTAGAACCTAGACAGTATTATAGTGGGGTTTGATGATCTATAATTTTATGTAATAACTAAGCAACGAAAATTTTGTACGTTAATAATAAAGTATACAAACAAATACACTATTATAAGTTATTTAAAGCAGACAACGTTCTTATGCATATTGATTTTGATCGCTAGTAAGCTTACATAGTCATTATACAAGATTGAATTTTAAACGCTACCCCTCCAAATTTAGCGCTCAATTTACCGTGACCCAATTCATAACGCAAAGAAAGCTATCCCAGATTCCCGAACATAAAACTAATTCGCTATTTGCAGTGCATTTCGCAGGCCATGAATAGAATTATCCGACCGCGCTCGGTTGGTCCCATCTCTCATTTACATACCGATGTCGGGGGCTACTTCTCGACTTGACGGTATTTGCACGTAAATCGACTGGGCTGTACTCCTGTCAAGGTGGGTCCACATTTGTATCTAGTAATCGTATCCTCAACAGGCGTATCGTATCGAGTATGCGTATCCTAAGTGTGGACGCCCATTTTGACCATACCGTATCTTACGACATTACATTAAACATTATTTTAAGTATTTACGAAACGTATCCGATACACGGTTAATAGTGATCGGGATGTATAATGATCGCGATCATCTATACTATTTATATTAATATTACAAACCTGAAGTGTTTGTTTGTTGGAACGCGCTTATCTCAGGAACTACTGGTCCGATTTGAAAAATTCTTTTTTTGTTAGACAGCCCGCCCATTTATCGAGGAAGGCTATAGGCTATATATCATCACGCGAAGACCAACAGGAGCGGAGCCACGTGGGTGAAACTGCGCGGTACAGCTAGTTTTGGATACGCGTCGATGCTACGCGACGCGTCGCGGATGGTCTGATACGTAAAAATGGTCAAGTGTGGACCCACCTTAAATCGACTGGGCTGTACTAGCCGTACTCGCGTAGGTACGTCGTGTCAGACGTTTCAAATTTTAATTTTAAACTAAGCGTCCCGTTTTGCGCCACGTAAATTCCCTGGGCCGGTTTTTAACACCATAGAATAGATAATTTGGATTTTGAATAATTTTATGTTACGTTCGGTAATTTATACAGTTCTCGAACTGTATTTTGCATCGTATTACCCGGTGTATACTTTCCCGCCGTTTCTACGTACGTATTATTTGAGTAAATTGAGGGCTTATATTACTGGTTGCTGTTTTATTGTAGTTTGGTTTTTGGAAAAGAAATGGTTGAGAACAAATAAGTTATTTAAATATTGATTAGTATGCTTAATATTATTAATAGTGTCTGTTTGAGTAATGGATTCTCGACCTCACATTTGCGTTTAAGATTAGCAACCACGGATTCGGCTAAAAGAGTAGCTTTAGTTTATGTTAAACATAGATTTTATTTAAATGACAAGGACAGAATAAACAAAACCACAAAAAGAGGAAAATTCCCACTTCACACGAACAATCCCGCGCGCCAAAGCCAGTCTACGGACAAACGGATATAAACAAAAAGTTCATAACAAGATAATGATGCAGATGTCGGCTAAGCCACCAATAAACATTTTACAGCCGCCAGTTACGAAAATTTATTGTGAGGAATAAAATATAAGAGTCAGTCGCGAATTTATCGCTGTTTTAAAAGCAAATTGAATGGAAATTGCGTAGATCTTAATTTGAACTTTGGGTATGGGCTCGGATGGTGAATTTCGGTGATTATTTTGATGTATGTTACTGTGTTTATTGTGTTGAGGTAACTGGCTTTGTTTTTGTACAGAAGCGTGTGATTCAATTTATGATTATAATTTATATGGATACGTATTTGGATATGGATATTAGCTGTAGAGGTTCATGTTCCTGGTTTTTTACTCATCATAATATTGTTATAACTAAGCAGGTTGATTGTTTTTTAAAAAAAAGCGCTTTTTTACAAAAAGCTAGTTACATAAAGTTACCCTGAGTGTAAGATATGTTTCAATAACATTTGATGCAATTTTGTTAAAAACTGTTTTTTCCGTTTATTTCCACAGTTTCTTTAATTTGATCCTTTATAACTTGTGAGATAATATGTATCATGTTTAATGTTCTCTGTGTAAAGCTTATTTTCTATTCTGTCCTCTTTACTATTCATTCATTTAATAATTCTATCAAACCCTAAATAAGCCAATTTAATAGGTAATCTTTCAAGAGCAAGTTTACATCGTGAAAGCAACAGTGGAAGATATATCGTAATTTATGGTTCTGGCAAGATGCCATGCGGTTAGCCGCCTGGACCCGTGGCCGCTTGGAGATAACTTCAGACGTTTGAGATGTTGGGTTTTGTAGGGTTTTATAACGTTCTTGAATGGTATGAATGTAGGTACGAGTCACTTTGCATGGGCTGTATTTTATTTCTGATCGATTCTATTTCGGTCGGTATAAAATTGTATTTTTATTTTTCGAGACATTTATTTGGCTGTGAACGCGTGACTTCGTGTCTTATAACTTCTTCACAACCAATATTTGCAATAATTGCCTGTTTGTTTATTTCTATTAATGTATGAAACCGTTGCACCAATTGTTTGAAGACCTTCAGCAGTTTATTCTGTATGGAAAAATGTTCAAAAAGAGATTCAAGGATGGCCAACCTTTTTTAATTTAAAATGGTGAAACTTTCTCTCGTTAAGTATCATGACATTAAAAAAATAATTTAAATAACTAACAATACATTAAAATGTAAAACATTTTCTCATACAATAATCGAACAAAGGTTGATTACAGATAGTGCGCAGTTTATTACAGTCTTCATTTAGAAGCAGCCGCCCCTGGCCGCGGGCCAAATCGTGCAATAGAAGGTTTAAGGTAACATTTGTGTTGTTTTATTTTGTTATTTATATATTTAAACAAGGGGGAGACCCAGTGGTTTGGGTAATGACAAGTTCAATGGTTATCGATTTTTGGGGCTTAAGGCAAAGGAGTTCATTTGTAACCGAATGTGTAAAATGGATGTAACTCTTTATATTTTATGTGTACACTAGCTTCCGCCCACGACTTTGTACGTGCATCCCCGTTTCTCGCCGTTCCCGCAAGAATTTCGGGAAATCCTTTCTTAGCGGATGCCTACGTCCTAACATCTACCTGCATGCCAAATTTCAGCCCGATACGTCCAGTGGTTTGGGCTGTGCGTTGATAGATCACTATATCAGTCACCTTTGAGTTTTATATATAAAGATTCCTAATAATTACTGCATACATACTTAGCTAAACATAACTGCAAAACACGCTCGTTAAATTATTGTATTGTCACCGATGCTGTATTTGTGTACAAATTTTGAAATATTTCCGTTTAAGGACTATTCCACCAGACCACCACAGCACATGCAGCAGCAGTTAACTAGCAATATAGTATAAGAGTTCAATGACCTTTGACTTCTGCTTAATCCTAACAACCACAAAATATAAACTACAAAAATCTACTCACCCACATTTGTTTTTTGTAAGTTATCCGACTCTCACAATTTCCCAACTTGACTAAAGTCGCAGTTCAGTTTTAGTTCCAGCCTCACTATTGGGTATGTTAACTAGCTGTGACCCGCGACGTGCTCTGAATTCTAGTTTCAACTACAAACCACGTCAAAGAACTTCGAAAAATTTACTCCCAGAGTTGAAAGTAAGCTCTCAGTCGTAGTTGTTTCTAGCATTCAAATTATTTGCATCAAGTTCAGACTTCAGAGTGTTTAGAAATTTACTTTAAAATTTAACGGATTTAAAGTAGCCTAAATGCTAGTTACTATAGGTAAGTGTGCTATAAGTTATAATTATAAAAGAAATGCACTAACTTTCCATTTCGTGTAATAAATAAATCGTAAAATGTTACATTGCACATCGAAATATTAACACGCAGCAATATTAGGCGTTTGAGTTTTGATCAAAATCCAAAAACAAAATGAACAATCCTATCCTATCCTACTAGTCCTATCTCCTACTAATATTAATTATTATAAATGAGAAAGATTGTGAGGATGGATGTATGTGTAGGTGTGTATGTTTGATACTCTTTCACGCAAACTCTACTAAACCGATTACAATGAAATTTAGCACACATATAGTAATACACATCCTCACAAACTTTCGCATTTATAATATTAGTAGGAAATAATCCTCCATAATTACTGAGAATTCGTTCTTGCACATTTAACTATAATTTACAAACACTACAGTAGATTCTTAATTAACTATACTAGTAGAATATTTCATTTGTTTGTCCCTAACAAGGCTAACAAAAAGTGAGCGTGGATAAATCACAGTCAATCTGTTGGAACTTGGAGACACAGGTTGAGAAATAGTCGTCTAATTAGGTTTCTAGATGTTTCTAGCGTCTAGGACTGAAATTCTCTGTGTAGCTGCTCTAGATTAGGTTTTTTATTCATTTCTAAACTTAAATATTTATTATTTTATTTGGGAAGTAATTGATCGTTCTATATAATGTCTGAAAATTCGTTCAATTTAGAAAACTAATTGCAATATTGAGACAAAAATGTTATTCTCTTTTTCTAACATAATATTATTGTTAAATACTTATACCATCACACATTATAAGTGATAAAAGCTATATATTCATAATCTAACATTCTACGATTGTGATAATTATAATATGAACAATAATACTTTCTGCAAAAACAAGAGGTGGAATAATAAAGATATTTCTATAAAATAAATTAAAACTATACTAATTCATATCAACGAATAACTTCCTAACAAATAACGAAAGTATTATTACCAACCGTGGATTATTCTTTCAAACTCCTTCAATATTCAGCACGAAGTAGGAAAATAGTTCAATCGTAGTCTTATTTACTTTAATAAAAACTAAACTTGCTTTGGATAGGCTTTGAATTTTTAATGAAAACCACGATTATGCTGTAACTCAGACGTGAATCGACCAACTTTGGTTAAGGAGATTTTTCAGTTTTTTGCTCGCTCGCTGTGATATCGGATATTTTTATTGGAGTTATTTTTATGTCAAAAGGATAATGTGACCTTCAGTATTTTTTGGTATACTTTTTCTGTATTAAAGTACATACAGCAATATACTTATCAAGAGTTAATAATTTAGCATAATATGGCAATTTGTAAATTGTTTTTGACCAAGGTACGAATTACGATACTTCTCCATAAAAAAAATTGTCTCAATAGTTAGTTATTCATTTTCATTCTACAATCAAACATCTATATAAACTAACATTCCCATTTAAAGCCTAATAAACAGTGCATTGCCCTTATTACAGAAGCCATTAAAGCAATATTAATGTCTCATAAATAGTCCATAGCCCAAGGTCATTGTGGTCCCGATGATATACGAGAGAACCCAAAACTTCTAGGATTGATCCTAACTTTATGGCATCTTGCTTTGTTTATGAAGACGTTGGATTTTAACAGTATAGTTAGCGGGTAATAATCTACATATATTATTCTAGAGATAGATTTGTTTGTAGATTTGTGTGGGAAAAAAATATAGAATAGGTGTTCATTAATCAAAAAAATGACTGGAATAAAATTGAAACGGTTGTGCTGGATACACATTTAGGAAGTCCTATTTTCTTTGGATACCTGCTATGCAAGCTTATAGAATTTTAATTTAAGAAATGTTTTTCACAACAGAACCTATATTTTCCTACCTGCTCGATAAATATAAAAAACTAACAGAAGAAACAGTAGAGGTTTTTGCAGGCTGTAGAAAGTTTTTTTTCTGTATTTGGCGATTCAAAAGCGCTTCTAAACGAAGTCTAGTTGAATAAATAAATGCTTGACTCTGAGTTTGAAAACAAAACCTTTTTCTGCCGTCATTTATTTTCCTTTGTGGCTTTAATTATGTACTTTACCAGATGAAAACCAATTAATTAAAGATTTTCTTTCTCTTTTTTGTAAATTTGTTAATGTTTGTCGTAGGCATAAAAACAACAATAAGGGGCGAAGGCGCGATTCTAAGTAATATATAGGACATTGTCGGCCATTGTCGGCCATTTGAGTTTTATCTGCTCGTTATTGGGGAGCGTAAACATTTGTCGGCGAGTGTCGGTCTCAGTATGCCAGTATCGTTATTCTATTTCGGTCTTTTTGCAAGTTAAATTCTATTAGAGCCCATATGATAGCTGCTGGTGATTCGAATGGAATCGAAGTGTTTTGTTTTACCTTGGAGACCGAAAACTAAACAAAATTTAAATGAAATGCTCTGAAAAGAATGTCACACATAGTTGTAAATAGCATGCAATAATTCTGATCAACTAAAGTAGCTTGTCACCTAAATATTTTCTATCTCCTTGCCCTTTTTTCTCACTTAAGTATTCTACTTCTTTCTCTTAGATGTGATGATATGGGTATTTATTAAGAGGTTTGTATCTATCCAAATCCGACTTGTACCTATATCAATAATCTAATGAACTTTTATTTTTCATATAAATTCAGTTGATAATAGACCATCATGATAAATAATATTTATTCTGTACAAGATTTTATTAGACTGAGATGTTCACAAAAAGTATCTACTTATGTTCACAAAAAGTATGTAATCTTATCTTCTTATATATAAAAATGAATCGCAAAATGTGTTGGTAAGCGCATAACTCGAGAACGGCTGAACCGATTTCGATAATTCTTTTTTTATTATATTCCTGGAAGTACGAGGATGGTTTTTATGTAGAGAAAACGTAAACATGTACCACGGGCGAAGCCGGGGCGGACCGCTAGTCTTCTTATATATAAAAATGAATCGCAAAATGTGTTGGTAAGCGCATAACTCGAGAACGGCTGAACCGATTTCGATAATTATTTTTTTATTATATTCCTGGAAGTACGAGGATGGTTCTTATGTAGAGAAAACGTAAACATGTACCACGGGCGAAGCCGGGGCGGACCGCTAGTGTATATATAAATATATGTGTATTGGTTGTGCATAGGTATATTCGAAAGTATCAAAATATTACCCGTATGATAGTTACTTAATAACTGACCAATTAAAAAAAGAAATCCAATCTCAAAATCGAATGCTTCCACAATTCGCTTCCAGAACTCAAATAAAAACGAGACATTACTCCCAGACTATCTTAGTTCTATTCTACAGCACCTATATTTATAGGCGACAGGAAACGGCTAATGCAGTTAGTGTAGTGCCTTCCGTTTCCTTAATGATATTTGTTTTTCTGTCTGTATTTGCTTCGCTGGGAATCCCGGGGTTATTTTTTCGTGACAAATTGTTTTTATAGCGGCTGTTTATTTTGGTTTTTGAATGGGAATTAGTTTCATTGGCTGGTGATACAGTTTTGGTAGTGTTGTCTTTATATAGAAATGGTAATTATGGATGAATAGTTCAGATGAAAGGAGAATATAGATTGAACTAAATGAAGGTCCTGCTGACTTGTATTATTATTATTTTTATTACAAACTCATTGCAATTCTGAAAACGAGAACGGAACCGAAACTAATTACAAATTTACAGATCAAGATGAGGAAACTGTTAACACAATTTGCGCCGAAAAATGATTTTAAGTACGATCTTACACCCAAAAAGCAATAAATACAATAAAAGGTAATCTTGTAATAACAATTATCCATGAATTTAATCAGTAATCGATACGATATACTACGTTAAATCAAATCGCATACATTGAAGTATCACTTCTATTTTTCTAAACTACCCTCGAATTAAAGCAGCAATGTATATACTTCTTAGTGGAAAGGTTTATATGTGCGATCTAATTTAAACGGAGTACCTTACTAGATTAATTGACTATTAACTTTTCGGCTCCGGCCGAGATCCCTATTCGTTGTTTTGTGTACAAAATGAGGGTAGAATGGGAAATGTTTTTCTCACTGAAATAGTTTTTGTTAAACAAATGAGCTGTTTCATTGAATAGATTTATTCTGCTTGATTGCAATGTAGTATAATATGTTAACATATTGAAAGAAATATAAAATTGAAGTAAGGGATATAAGATACTAATAAAGTTTTTGTTACTACATATTATATTGTGTTTTTATTAGTACCTAGAATTTTTAAATACAACAAAAAAATGTTGAAGTACAACAATTATATTGCATTTAGAATCACAGGCCAACATTAATACCCGTTGATTACCCGAAATATGCAACAGACTAATCGCTAAGATAACATAGAATTAACACATTAATACTAAAAGGAACAAAATAATACTAGATATTTTTCATTAACAACAACTAAACAAAATCTATTGAGCAACGTATTATATGATATATCACACACACAACTATCCTGTCATTTTGTCACGAATAGTTCATACAGTTCATTGCGACGTAAATATTTAAAAAGGGTCAGTCATTTAGCTTGTAACACACAAATTTCACAACGTACATACCGTTTTACTGCTCTCCTACTAAACACCAATAGTACCTAAGCCTCATACATTGCTAGACAAAATACGTAAGGACATTCAAACCTCTGGAGGATCGATAGAAGGAATCTAATGAGCTAATTTGTATTCTCGAAGGTTCTGGAACCTTCTGCCAGATCGGCTAGCGATGAAACGAAAACACGTTAAACATGCTTGCTCGTGACAATACACACACATTTTGAATTTGATTTCCACTGAAAATCGCTTTTATTAAGGTTGCAATGTATGACTGACCTGCCTATTGTTTAACCTATAGTTTGGAGTAATCCTACAAGTTAGAAATAGGAACAATATATGGATTTAAAACGCATATTACTCTTTATAATATGTACTTATTTTTGACGTATGGCATTATGACGATATGCTCATAGTAGTAGCCTATGTGCTATAGAATATAATTTTTCTCTCTGTCAAATATCATTCAGATCGTATCAGTAGTTAGAACGAGTAACAATCATTTATCTGTACATACTTCATTATAAGCTCAAACTTTATTCAACTGGACTTATTTTATAAAAAAAGTGAAGTTCCGTGTCCCCCTAGTGGGGTAAGGGGCAGAGCATTATACATCTGTTTCACTGATCGATTTTCTTTAGGGACAAGTAGGTGATCAGCCTTCTGTGCCCTACCAGACCGAGACATTTTTTTTCTTCGTCTCCACCGGGAATCGAATCCAGGACCCCGTGTTACGCTCACGCGTCAACCACTGTACCAAGGAGGCGGTTAGGCTATAAATACTATAGTAGGTATTTATAGTTGTGTTTAAGCTCAAACAGTATAAGCTCAAAAAGCTTTTATAAGCTTTCCTTTAATCATAATATTATTAACAATTAGGTATCACTAGCTGATAATAGTTTTCATAGAAAAGCATAATAGATATAAGTACAAAGTCTTGACAAAGGCTCCGTATCAGTTGACCTCATTGCATCAGATTTTTATTGAATACAATACCGGTTAAATATTACGTATTCGAGTTGAATATTAAACATATATATTTGCCACACTCGACTGTGCTAGTGTTGTGCTAGTTAATAGTGAATTTTAACGGTGACAATATTTCAATCACTGTTATTAATCACTGGATTATTTAAATCACTGTACTTATAACATGTTTGTATTGAAAAAAATACTTAAGCAACTGATTAAAGTGTGTAAAAATACTTTTCACGCCTTTCTTTTGTTTGTTAAGACGATTTTGTTTAAAAAGATTACAATTTCATCAAACTAAAATGATTTCCACAAGTGTAAAGAAAAACTAACCAAAATTGTGTAACTAACGTTCTCTTTTTCATGTTAATAGATTTTTAATACACACTCAGTTATCAGAAAAAGTAACAAAACGAAAATATTATTACCTAGTGACAATAAAAACTTACAGGAAGGAACAGCAATGAAAGGAAAAAATAACAGTGACTACAAACTTACATTCTTTACGACACATCCCTAGCTCGTAGGAATAGAAGTGAAATACCTCGGAGCCTATAAATCAAGACCTTTTGGATGAGGGATACAATATTTCTGGCATGGTTCATTTTATATATTATGTTATATTTCTAGAAGCAGTGTGAAACGAACGTTAACATTTTATTTAGTATCGTATTATGGGAAAATGTATGCGCTTTATATTTACGTAGCTATAAAATATTGTTCATGAAATATTAATGAGTACGTTTCGCGAGGATTTAGAGGTTATGGAGTGAAGTTTTAAACTTACTCTTTGAGCTATACTTAAGTTTGTGTGTTACATTGTGTTGTATATAAACCTTTGATTTCAAACACATTACTAAATACTAAAATAGCTAATAACCATTATTAGTACTAACTATAAGTTATGATTTCGGCGGGTCCTTATAATTATATTGTCGAATCATTGTGTGATGTATTCTAGACTGAAATATAGTTTAAAATTTTTACTTTTCTAATTTTGTAGAGCTTTTACGGTAAAGCTAGGATAAACACACAGAAGATAATAATTATACCTACACATTAAGTGTGTCATATATGGTGGAAATAGTTCTTAGTTTTTAGATGTAATGACTAACATTAATACTTAGGTTTTTATTTTTTACTAACAAATGGATCTGCGATATCCGAATTTTATGCTAAATAAATAAATAAAAATAAATTAATAACTCTACATTGGTATTTTAAAGTTAATTTCTTAATTTTTAAAACCTTTCCTTCCTTGTACTTATACTACAACTTCTTGAGAAAAGAACATCCAAAATATCCCTTAAAACAGAAACAAAGAGAATCCAACGCGAACATAACATTACCCAGATGAAACGTAACGGAATAAAAACTCCACTTGAAAAAATTCTCAAGTCTTGTTTTCATTGCAGTTCGGTTTAAATTAACATTGACAAAAAGATTTATATTTATATATTCTTCATATATCATTATTGGAAACTTTACCTGCATAATATTACTGTATATTGACTCAGAAAGAAATATAATAAGGCCCTTCAGATTAAGAAATTTTTAATTGATATGGGATTTGTCTATACCAATCTTATTTCAATTAAAAATTTCTTTAGCATGATGCTTGCAAGATAGGAAAAGGATTAGAAATGGTCTCTCTACATAATTTACTTCCTTTAATAAAGATGAGCAAGTATAAATAATACTAGCTGTGCTCCGCGGTTTCACCCGCATTGCTCAGCTCCTGTTGATCTTAGGGTAATGATATAAAGCCTATAACCTTCCTCGATAAATGGGCTATCTAACAGCGAAAGAATTTTTCAAATCGAACCAGTAGTTCCGAGATTAGCGCGTTCAAACAAACAAACAAAATCTGCAGATTTTTAATATTAGTATAGATTGTAGTGTGTAGAGCGATGTTTGATAATCACTTACATAAAAAAAAAAACAGTTTTTACAAGCTTAGGATTCTGGGGTTAGTTTAAGGGCCGATTTTTCAATGCTTGGATAAAACTTATGCGTCCAATAAAGTATTACACGATAATATTAAAATGTCACGTGAACTGTCAAATACAGGCAATTAGAATACGTTTTTAAAATGGTAGTTTTATACATTATTCGACGAATAAGTTTTATCCAAGCATTGAAAAATCGGCCCTTAATTTGTTAAATTATTGTGTAAAAATTAATGATTTATTTATGATGTCAATTATGTATTCAGATAGATAATTAATAACATTTTAGCAAAGGTCTACGAGGGGATTAAGGTAATAAATAATAATAGAAAATAAGCGTAAGAAATTATTATTATAAGTGGATAATATATGTATAATTCTGGGATTACTTTTGACCCACGGGAATTGCTCTGAGACATAAATAATTACTGGTCGTCTGGATTATTAGTTTTATTGTTATATATTTTTTTATCTATAATAATATTATAAAGAGGAAAGGTTTGTAATTATGTAATTATGTATGTATGTATGGTTTTCACGCATAAACTACTGGACCGATTTTAGAAAGAACCTTTACCCTTAGAAAGAACATAGGCTACCTTTTATTGCGAAATATGTACCACGGGCGAAGCCGGGGCGGACCGCTCGTAAGTAATAAATGGAATTAATCAACTGTATGAATATAGAATTTTTATTGAATTCAGTATAACCTTTAGATTAATTATTATGTTGTAAATTTATATTTAAGTAAATTCTGAATTTATTTATTTCTTATATGTATTATAATAATAATACATATACCATAACCATACCACTCATCCTTGTTTTTATAAAGAATCGACCCCAAACGTCTAGAAATTTTGCATATTCAAAAGCGGAAGACATAAAACCTGTAAGATCACATAAGTGTATCGAAGCATAAAATTTCTTCACATTCGTTCAATCACAGGACCGTATAAAATATTAAAACCGTTTCCTCGCTACATTCCCTATAATAGAGCAAATAAACTGTAACTGAGACAGGGCAGAAATAAATACGCGCGGACTTTTGAAGCCTTTGTATAAAATAGGGCCCCAGTGATGAAGCCTACATCGGTCTATATCTGAAGATATATCGGTGTGTGTTTGTTGTAGGACAAACATGTTTGTAATTGTAAAATTGTTAGTATTAAAAGACGAAGCAAAGTGTAAATACATTCACATTTAATACTCACTCTTTACTATAATAATGACGACCATAGTTAAATAAGTTACCTACATCTTTGACATGCCAACGGGAAAAATTAATATGTAACAAAAAATCAGTTGTACATAAAATATGCAAACCTTGAAAACATTCCCCTTAGTAATATTGAGTTAAACACACTTAATTGGTTATCGTTACATTAAAGAAAAGCATTTCAAATATATACTTGCTAAAAATATTTCTAGTATTCTACATCGTAGCTCCGGCCCTGTACAGGGAGTACTTTATTGCACAAACAACGATACAAAGGCAGAAGGTATATTTCTGCCTTTGAATTTAGACGAATAAACGGTTGCAAAGCCCGTCCCTTGGAATTAAGGATTATGTTAGAGCGTACGACGTCTTTGTTTTTAAAATCTTATAATTCCTTGTTTTATCTGTACTTCGTAAATAAAATAAGATATATTAGCAGAATTCTTATATTTTATTTATTTATTTATTATTTTATTTATTCATTTATTCAGGAAAACATTTACAATTCTTAAATACTAGACACTTAAAAAGAAGAAAAAAACAAAATACACTTAAAATCTACAATTAAATTAAACAAAAATGAATACAAGAAATGTTCCCTGAAAAGGTCTTGGCTCAGCACATTGTCATAGTTCTGAGAACCATAACGCTGATATTCTGCCAAGACCCATACCATACCCGTACCATACATAAAATATAAATACTATAGATAGTGTGAGAACAATATTAGCATATAATATAATAGAAAAAAGTAAGTAGGTATATACAATAAAAAAATAAATGAATAGATAGTTACATAAAAGTGATATGAATAAATAATATACATAGATAATAAATAAATAATGGATACATAAAATACCGATCGGATAGTATAGCAGTAAAATTTGAATAGATTTAGGTATAATAAGATAAAAAAATGGTTTCTCGTGGCAGCCCTAAGTCTGTGCAGTGCGGAGTAATATAAATCTATTTTTGATTTTGCATGTTAAGTAAGTGGATTTTGTACATTTTTTTAAAAGAGTACTTTGAGCACACTTGTTTAATTGGCGGAGGGATATTGTTCCAACACTTTGTAGCACAGTACTTAAAGCTACCACGGAAAGCTTGCGATCGATGCAGAGGGACTGAAAGTGCGCTAGTTACGCTCCATACTGGGTTCCGACCATTATCTTTTCTCCATCTTAATTTTTAAAATATTGAAATAGAATTACAGAAGGGAGAGAAAGAAATTCGTCGGAATCGTTTATTTTGAGCAATGTCAGTTGTAAGTCTTCTTAGGCGCGGGTCAAACACAAGCGGCGCGGGCGCGGGCGTGCCATAAGCGCACCTCTTGAATCTGTTTTGCACCACGTCCTTCTTATACATTTTGTATGAAAGAATTTTGGAAAGGCGACGAGGCGGCACGCCACGGTTGCGCCGCGGGCGTACCGCAGGCGTACCGCAGGCGCGCTTCCCCCATCGCATCCAAATAGAGGTCAATTCACGGTCATACACAATCAAAAACAAATCGGGTGGTAGGAGACGGTAGCCTGTCAGTCAAAAATGTGTTCTCTCTGTGTGGAATTATATAGAGCTGCTATTACATACCCTTCTTCGTTTTGTTTTAAAGGTGAATTGAATTAATCGATGAAATGATTTACACAGGTGATGGCAGTAGGGAAAGTGAAAATGAAGAAGAGCATAATGAAAGTTCCCATGTATTTACAATGTCAGAAATAAAGATAATCCTGATTTTGATTGTATTTTTTATTTATTTGTAATTGTAATAATATTGTGGAATGATCAGTACTGTAAATACTTTTGAACTGAGATTTTAATGATAAGATTTATATGGTTTAAATGTAAACCTGTGTTTGAAAACCATATTTTATCTATACTAGAAGAGAAAGAACATAGGCTACCTTTTATTGCGAAATATGTACCACGGGCGAAGCCGGGGCGGACCGCTAATACAATATAAATTTTGTGTTATTTTAACCTTCGTTTCTTCCATCATTACACCAGTACTACTTTAAAATTACTTTAAAAGTACTATAAAATTTTCCAAGTAAATTCCAACATTTCCAACAAAGATATATTTGCAATCGTGGGGTTATCCTCGCTATTTACTTACAAGGAATTATCAAAACAAAATCGTTACTTTCAAATTAATGTTAATCTCTTTTAGCACAAAAAACATAATTTTACTAAATTATGCATGAAGAAAATGCATTTAACCACTCTATATAAATATCATTTTCGGACGCCAACAGCGCGCCCGATGCGCGCCGGCAGCGCGCCCGAGGCGCGCCGGCAGCGCGCCCGCGGCGCGCCGGCAGTGCGCCCGCGGTGCGCCCGATGCGCGCCGCGCCGCTTGTATATGTCCCGCGCCTTAGGAAATTAATTTCGGTATCTCGTTAGAAACTGAGTGCTATGGAAATTAGGGAACTTAAAACATATTCAATGTGTATTTCTTTAAACTCAAACTCAAACTCAAATAGATCAAGAAGATTTAAATAGATAATATGTACATAATATACGCAGTAGTATCTTCTTGAATAATGTGTAAACGGTCCTTTGATTGAAACATTTATATATGTTGTTTGTGAAGAGGAAAAGATTGAAAAGAGTGTTTTTTTTAAGAATAAAAGGTTCGAGGTTAAAATATAAATTTGCCAAAAATGTTTAGTTTTTCCAATACAGATTATTTTTATATAAATCTATTTCTAAAGATAAAGATATAAAAATAGGGAAAGATAAAGATACAAATTGAAATTACTGTTCTTTTCCACAAATAAATGTATATTATACACCAAATTCCTTTTGATAACACAATTGAGATGTTTCAAATTCGTAAGAATGTTCGTGTCAATAACGCGAACCTTTTCTTCACAATTGCTTTTAGCTTCAAGTAGTTCTTCGTACAATTTTTCCTTAAAATATCGATCAGAAGTAACATCAAATTACTTCCTTAGGTTCAGGGATGGTCTTGTGACATTTTATCAATTGTTTCAAACGTTGGTGATAAATATTAACATTTTTAATGACAATTAAAAAAAAATCATCCAATTTGTTTTATAAAATACCTATAATTCTTCAATTTACAATATCACAAAACTCTTCATAGATTTTTAGACATTTGTACAAAACAAATTATACTTTTTTGTAATCGGTTCATCAGTATTTACGTGAAAGAGTAACAAACATCCATCCTCACAAACTTTAAAATATTAGTAGGAAGTAGGATATCAACGACGTCTCTATTATTTTTAAATTAATAAAAAATCCTTATGAACTACAGACACGGAAAACCTTTTTTTATATTTCTATAAAATACATATAACAAAAGCAAATCTGCATGTATAAGTACGCACCTGCAGTTAAACTCAAACCCTCAACTAAATAATAAGCAGCGGTTAAACCACGGTTTAACATAAACGAGTTTTCCGCTTCGTTCGTATTTCATGGTTTACGACGCCATAATTTAACGGCCATAAATGCTGTCAAAGAAACTAAACAAGTAATTATTCTAAGTGTAGAAAAAGCTTTTTTATCGCGTTAAATAATATGGATTTTTACGTTTTCATTTATTTGTAAATTAGGATCGAGTCTGTCTATCTGTTTGTTCCA
Organism: Colias eurytheme; assembly: GCF_061535395.1. Lineage (NCBI taxonomy): Eukaryota > Metazoa > Arthropoda > Insecta > Lepidoptera > Pieridae > Colias > Colias eurytheme. The sequence goes on along the minus strand of NC_142998.1, from coordinate 495,078 downwards.
CCCACTTACAAGATAATAGCACAATAATAGTTTCACGAACTGGTCAATTAGATGCAAGAATACATACTTACATAGCACAATATTTTTTATTGAAACAAACAAGATAGATAATATTATTAAAAAAATCACCATACAATCCTTTTGCTTCAAAATAACGTGAATAAGTAATACATTATCACCTTTACACTTATTAACACACAATAATACCACAGTATTACCATTATTTCCTACAGTAGTGCGACGAATGTACTTGTGCAGAGAAACGGAGGGGAACTGGCGGGGGTCGGGCGACGCGGGCCGCGTAAAGCAAACACGCTTAGTTCGCTTTACCTAGCGCGAAAGGATGACGCAGTCGTATTTTTTGTGTAATAATTTTATTATACATAGGTACTTACATATTCTATTATGGCGCGCACAAACTGTTCGGTTTACGGATGTAAATCTACATTGAAATCCCAGAAGGAAACAATATTTCAGAAAGATTGTATTAATTGTATCTGTTGAATTAAAATCAAAGCTATGTATATGTTGTCCTCATTATTTTCTAATCAGATTGTACATCCCAATGCGAATGCATTACTTAGTTAAATGTTATAATATACAATTAAGAACATCCAAAAATAAAGTGTCCACGTAAATAATATTTAGCAGTGCAATATCTGTAATTATATATTTATGAACAAATAATTACATCAGATTTAATAATCGCAATTATTTTGAATGTACATATGAATAAAGATTTCATCATAATATTAATAATCACAATTGTTTTATTTCCCATTTGTTGCAACCCTAGCGTATTTTCGTGTGGCAGCGTAAGTACCTACGCTGGCGGCGGCATCGCACGACATCAAAGGCGATTCCTTACTGTAGGAAATAATGGTAATACTGTGATAATACTTCAAAAAATCAACAATCACCTCGGAGCAATTAACAAGCCTGGAGAAGTAACAATTAATTGAACGTTTCTTATATAGTGGCTCTCTTTTATTCAATACCCTAATTAATGCGATAGAAAGAGACAACACACTGTTATCTGCTTGGCATTCAAATCCACATGTAGCCACTTTTTGTTCTAAAAAGGTGCCTTTACTTTATCGAATACTAAAATATCGATAAATAAAAAAATTAAGTTATAAAATTGCTTGAAGATAATTTAAGATTCGTTTAATTTTGAATTATGGATAGGTAATTATTTCAAATTTTAAGATTCGTTTAATTTGGAATTATTCATTTACGATGCGTATTGACTGCCTTGCATTGTATGGTAGTGGTATATATAAAAAAATATTATTAGGTATTTCGGTTTAGGTTGTTTTTATGGTTTCGTAAAAAGGTACGTATTTTTTCCTGTTTTCATAGATTCATTCATAGAATTATACGGAACCCTTCGTGCGCGAATCTGACTTCCACCTAGTTGATCTTTTTACAAATCAATAGTCGTATCCTACTAATATTATAAAAGCAAAAATATATAAGAATGGACATATTTTGATACTCTTTCACGTAAAAACTACTGAATGAGTTTTTATGGAACTTTACAATTATATAGTTTAAACATCAGAATAACATATAAGCTACAATTTACCACAGGAAAATAACTCATTCCCACAGGAAAAAATTGGTACAAGTTTAAAATAAATTGCTTCAAATAAAACAAATAAACATTTATTTTTTTAACAACATTTTATTTCGATACTTAATTACCAAATTACAATATTTATTATTTAAAATAGATGCCACCTTAAACTTGTGGCACAGCATCTCTGCAAAGCACTTTACTTTTCTTCCCGTCTGATTCGAAATGATTTGAACAAGGCCGAGAATGTTTTGAAGGCTTCCAATTTTTCCTGTGCTATAGCTTTAACTCAAACATCTTTTAATTGTTCTCAAGCCAGAAACCTGCAAATAACAATAAAATCCATACTTAAATACCTTTTTTTTCTCCTAACCTAAAGCAGTCATTATCAATGAAGTACTTCGTTCCTACTCAAGTATCGATAATTGCACAACACTATGGAAGTTATATTTTGCATTTTTTCTAAAAACTAAGCTGATTATGATTTCATTTCAATGATTACGGTTAGATAAAACATAGATGATTAAGAAAATAAGGTAAATTAACTTATTTATCATACAATTAACAAAAAAATTGATCAAAACACTAACCTGTGAAATGACAAATTTCTATCTTCGTCCGATTTCACATTACTACGGCTTTTACAGCCGTAAGCAACACAAGCCATGTTATCTTTAGTCAATTGTCTTTTCATAAAATAACAAATTAAACTAAAACACTCGTTTTTCACTTCAAAAATAATAATTAAAATCACCATGCGTCCGTGACCAGACTGGTCACTGAAACAAATTGACATGGGCACATGTAATTTCAAACTGTCGAACTGACATATATCTGTCCTCTTTTTTCGCATGACATTTTGCCATAAGCCAAAAAGGCCAAACTAGTGCTATATTGTTCAATTAATTGTTACTTCTCCAGGCTTGATAATTGCTCCGAGACAATCACCCAATGCAAAGAAAACTCATTATTCAATTTTAGAATATACAACAAACATCTACTCACCACATCTACGATTTAAAAAGAAAACATACCACAGATACAAAAATCTTATAAAATATGTGAACTTCTTATATAAAAATATTATCACGTTATGATTTTATTAGAAAGAAAGTTTGAAGATTCATTCTATCTCGTTTTCGCACATCAGAAATGGCGCCAAATGAATGTGTTCGCTGGCGCCAAAATTGACGCGTGTTAGAAAGAGATGCAATATATTCATTACATTGAAGAAATCGCGACAGAAAATTTACAATGGAATTAGAAGCTGTGTATTCGTTTTTCGAATTTCAATTGCGTTTACAAATTGTAATTTTTTGCTTAATTTTACGCTGTTATTCCATAATACTCGGGTACCACCAGAAGGACGGTACCCGGATCTTTGGAAGGCTTACGTGGGGACACGGATCCAACACGCAGAGGCCCTTTCGAGAATTATTTTAATGTGTTGTGGGACACCAGCCGCAGCCTGCCCATGACTGCACTATAGAGATACAGCCCTAGGCAGTCCGCGGCCGATGTAGGACTATTGCAAGATAAGGGAATAAAATAAACTGGGCTATGGAATGGGATGTTAATGGACCGGAATTAAGGACTATGGAAGACTATGGCACCTGCCTTTCTACTAAGATATAGCAAAAAATTGTTGGCAGGTGGTGACTCGCCCTCTCACTGTATGGGCCCCCGAAATAAGTCGCTGCAATAGTGCGACAAGGGGGCAACATATTGTGAGCAGCTAAGGGTGGAGAGGCGTCCCTGGACTTTAAACTACGATCACGCGCTCCCTGAGGGTCCAGCATCACGTGCCCACTCGCCACTTACGCTTCGCATCCACCCTTCGAGCTAAAAGCTCTCGCGACTCCACTCTGGCCGGCCGGTTAAGGCAAGCCAGAGGTGGGGGTCCTGTCCTCGTCAGGCTTCACTCCGACCGGCCGGTGAAGGCGAGCCGGAGATGAAGACAGGGGCCTCCCCCGGGAGCACTCGGTTCCCGCGGGGTCGCTACTCCCCGACACCCCGCCATTATTATTATTAGTTTATACGATGAATATAACTACCTAATTTATTAAATTAATAAATTAATGACGAAAAACTGTAAAGTGCATAGTGTTTATTTTATTTTATCTTTGTGTTTGGACTTTAGATAATTATATAAAATGATGGATTGGTAATTATTGGTTGTAAGTATGACTACATACTTCTTAAAACTTATTAGTTACGAGGATTATAATAATTTATATTGGTACCTAAGTAACATGTAGGTAAGTAATAATTATTTCTTATTATGTTTCGTAAATCAAATTGAACAATGTATGAGTGAAAAAACTGTGCTCAAAATTCGTTATTTCGAGAATTTACATTTATTTTGCTAAAATTATTCCTTAGGGACAAAGTTAATAATAATGGAAATATACGATTCATAAACATTGAGATAATATTAATATGGAGACGACACCGCCTACATCACTTATGTTCCACTCAACATACGCCATGTGGCGTATGTTGAGCGGTATTTTTTAATGGTTTTAAAGTGAAACGCATCAATTATGCCTTCGTGTGTGTTACGATATTGCACAAATAATACATATAATACGGAAAAGTGCAAAGGAGCGTATTTCCAAACTATACATAGCCAGAACGCAACCATAGGAAACTGCTCGTGTATACTTTGTAATGCTGTTTTTAAGTTTGTTATTACAATATATACATGAATTTTGCGTACTGATCGTGTATACCTTGTAACGCGGATGCTTGCTTCTTCGTTCCAAACTATACACGATCAGTACGCAAAATATAACTAAATATACCTACTACACCACTTACGCTTGAGCGAAATAATAAATATATAGGCAATCAAAGACTTGTACAGCTATATCTATCTACTTTTATTCTTGTTGATTGATTCAGTAAAATATGGAATAAAAATATTATTAGGTAAGCTTAGAAAAATAAATAGGTAACAGATAATATAAGGGTTACCTATGGGTTAGGTTAGGTTCGTGTTTTTTTTATCTACACAAAAATAGGAGCCCCGCGAAGAGGGGCTCCGTCGCCTCGCAACCGTCTTCTTCTGGATTTATTAGATTGTTACATTTTACCACTATTGTCAATTGTAAGTCGTGCAGTATACCTAGTCGGGAACGAAGACACAAGCATCCTCGATACAAAAAATATACGATCAGTACGCAACATTATATACACAATACACATGCAGCATTTTAATAATAGATTTCAAAACAGCAATACAATAATAATATAAACGCGAGCAATGGAAAGACGCCGCGCTTACTCCGAAACATACACGATTAGTCCGCATGCGTACTGGCGCTGTATATTTTGGAGCGCTATTCTTTACTTACTTCACTACAAAGTATACGCGAGTATTTGCGTACTACTGCTGTATAGATTGGAAGAACTTTGTAAAAAAGTTATTTCCAAACTATACGTGATTAGTTTCACACCGTTGCGTACTGGCCTTGTATAGTTTGGAAAGACGCTGCAAAGGAATAACTTTCATCGGTAAGTACCTAACTAAATAATAATTTTTAAAACTTAGTTAGAGCAAAAAAATGGCGCACAGATTTTGTTCGTGGTGTCTCCTAGTATATTATCTCAATGTTCATAAACAACCATATTAATACGCTTTGTATATTGAGTATTTTCGAAATAGAAGTATATTACAAGACAACAAAATTGAATTGGATTCGTATATTTGCAAACTTTAAGACCTAACGTAGCCGTAAAAATATATTTACATCTGTTTTCTGCGAGGAAAGCACCAACTTAGGTGCTTCTTTTTCAGACTTACACCTGTGCCCTTAATTTAGGCTTTAGTGAGTTAGATAAAACAAAAGGTAAATTAGTAGACATTTTAATAAACCTAGTATACTTAAATCCATACTAATATTATAAATGCGAAAGTAACTCTGTCTGTCTGTCTGTTACTCAATCACGTCTTAACTACTGAACCAATTTGCATGAAATTTGGTATAGAGATATTTTGATACCCGAGAAAGGACATAGGATAGGTTTTATCCCGGAAATCCTACGGGAACGGGTTTTTCTTGGAAAACGCGGGCGAAGCCGCGGGCGGAAAGCTAGTTCTTAATATTTAGATGTCTAGCTAAAATTGTAACAAATAACACTTACCAACTGATCCACAAAACAAAGTTATGAGTAGATCTAGAAGCTATCTCTGACTCTGTGAGTTTAGCCCGGCTATACATACAGACAAACAGACAATTTTTTTAATAATAAAAATCTTTATTTATCTATACTATATTACCTTCAATTACACTGTGTAATGTGTATGCCACTCAATTTATAAAAACACAATACTTATAACTATGGACATTATCGTCTAAACTAGACCGAGCCTGCCCCCCTAGTCAAGTGGCTTTCTGTTAGCGTAGCGTTCAATAGAATAGACTACGAATGTATGAGATTGACGTAACCTGTAGATACGTGTGTATCTACAGCCTACGTCAATCTCATACATTCGTAGTCTATTCTATTGAACGCTACGCTAACAGAAAGCCACTTGACTAGGGGGGTATCTTAGACGAGAACTTTAAAAAAATGTTCAATGTAGATACAGTTATGATTTCCTACGATTTACTATAATATTCTGTGTATAGATTCTCACCTAAAGCATAATAAAACGTACATATCCTTCCCAAACATGTGTTCTAGAGCACTAGGATATTACAATACTGTCAACCCCATCCCAAAGGATATAAAAATCAATACGATAATGTAAAGGATAAGCAAGCAGAGCGGAATGGAAAATTATTCGTCCATGTTGTTTCTCTTATTAAATTATAACATGTAAACTTTGCTTGTACGGTATTTTTATTAAACTCCGATGGGAATGCTGTGTTGGTATTGCATTTTTTGAGAAAATAAGTATTTGTTTTTATAGAAAACATTAAATTATACATATTGTTGTATGTATGGGTTGATTGTAATGTCACTGTTTTTCCCTAGTAAAACTAGTTCACAGTCGAATTAATTTAAATAATGTAGTTATATCAATATAATTTTATTACTTTTAATCTAAAAATTACAAGCACTTACCATTGAAAAGTTCACGATTATGCTAGACATTTGCTATTATATTACAAAACTCTTGTGTGGGCAACATGGTTATGATAATGTAGTTTTCGACGCGAGACAAATATATTTGTATAGAAAAGAAATATCCAATAGGTTCCGAATATGTTTACATTATTTTTTGTTACATTGCATCATTCAAGGTAAAATTCAATCATATCAACAATTTTCTAATTCCAAAGTATTTTTTCACTTTCGTCTATATTACTTGATTGATTTATTTTTAATGAACCTGTATCTACGAATAAATGGTTTTACGAAAGCATTTTACGAATTTAATTTATGCTTTGTTATTTTTCACAGATAATTACTTCTATGAAGAATGATTCCATAAAATGAATTCAAACTGCAAAGACTCAATTCTTCCTAATATCCCATAGAATCGCTTACAGCAAGACCTCTCTTGATTGCCAAAATTCCATTCAAAAGTGTCGATGTCTGAAATGTTCTCAGTAATTAAAGAATTAAGAGGCTTCTGGGAATGTGAGTTAATGATCGACGCAATGAACGGGAACTCAGAAGTCATTAGGCGGTGACAATTAGACCCTATCGCTGCATTAGGAAATAGGCGCTTTCAGTTCAATTTAGCTCATTTCTGAGTTTTGCTTTTAGCCTCTTAATGGTCTAATGAGATGAGAAGTATGGTGGTTGCTTTTTTGTATATTTGAGTTGTGGTAACGTTTATTTTATTGTGTTTGAAATGATGATGAAATAGAAACATGGTTTAAGGTGTTGATGTGTTGGTTTTATTTCAGTTTTTTTTATGTGTCAACATCATTAGGAGTGTTAGATCAGTATTTTATTAATATCTAGTTTTATACGATTAACTACAAAACTATTAGACTTTGCATAAAATTTTTACTCCATTTAAGCGAAGAGACAAAATTTAAAAAAATAACAATCAGAAAATATAGTTAGTTAAGAAACCAGCCAGAAATGGAGATGATGACGATAGCCAAACGCCTAATATCCTAGCCCATTAATCGAAATCTCAACGAAGGTATTTCCCTAACTTTAAACACGAATTATTCTAGACCTTTCTGAGGTCCTAAGTTTTCGTCATCAAATAAAGGAAGTCAGGATTGAATAGCGTCATAATATTGAGTGAAAATTCGTCAGCCGTCACCTTGGTGGGAAGTTTCTTTGAGAACCCATAATGGACTTACTAAGTGTTTTCGGTTGAAAATGTTAAATAATTAGGATTTCCTTTGAATGGAAATTCAATTTCTCAGAAGGTGACTTCGGAACAGGTTTTATTTAATCATTATTAATGCGGTTATTGTACACCCCTTTTACTTTTACTTTTAAAAGTTCGTAATTAGACTGGTGTTTTATGTTGGTGTATTTTTTATGGCTGCTTTGAACATTTTGTAATTTGGGAGCGGATGTTTAAAAATGTATTTTGGTTAAGTATGGCTTTTTTCAGGGCAGAATTATGAGTAGGTACCAACGTATTAAAAATGCAATACCTACTGAATCTTCACATTGTGATGTAAAATTATTATTATATGTTTATTTCAGAAGTCATATTTTAATTATTTACTTATATTTGTTTTATTTTATAATAAAAAATTAATCATTAATAAATATTCTTCAAGTTACTTGTCATTATTATATTACGAGGTATACCAGTTTACAACAATGTATATTGTATGACCATCTTTGGTCAAATCAGTTAACCCTACCAACATACCTACTACAATTTGAACGTTTGCCGTTAAATAATTTTGCACCAAATAATTATAAGCCGCTTAATGAACTAGAATTAATTACGATTAAATAGTTAAATCGGCATCCACATTGTTCATTGTTCGCGATATTAATTGTTATCGGCCATTGTGGACATAATGTAAAGTAAATTAGTTATAGTAATTACAATTAATATTGATCGAGGAAATAATAATAAACGCTTGCTGATTGATTCTGAAAGGTGTTTTTGATGATAATGTGGTTAGTAAGGTGACTATTATTTATGGTAATGTTTATTATTACTTTACTCTACCGCAATACAAAACAAAATGGAACACTTAATAAATAATAATAAATAAATAAATATTTCAGGACAATTCTCACACACCGCACGATCTGATCCCATACTAAGCTTTCGCTTCTGTTATGGAAACCAGATGGCTGATAAACATGCATATATATATTAATTTTAAATAAATACTTATATAGATAATTAATACCCAGATACAGCAAACATCTATGTTCATCACACAAATATTTGCCCCGGGTGGGAATCGAACCCACGACCTCTGGGCTTGGAAGGCAGGGCCACTACCAACCACGCCAACCGGTCAGTCGAATAGAAATTGACCTTAATAGAAAATGACCAGAAAAAAAGAACAAACACGTAATATTATGTTAGAGCTTTTATGAAATTAGTAGTAGAGTATGATAATAATATTTTCAGGGAGTAGTTTGGTTTGCCAATTTAAAACGAATAATCTTATCTGTAATACCTATAGATACTTAAGAAAAATGTTTTAAACTAAATCTAATACACGAAAACTTTTTGACAAAATCTCATTCATCAATTAAACCACTCATGGCACCCTCAATTACTACAGATATGTTTTCTAAATCGCTTTGCTTCTAACAAAGTTGGTACACAAAATTTCGTTCTTGTTTGCCTGTTCAAAAGGATTACTTTAATAACCAATATTATTTAATCTTATGCAGAATTTACGTTATTTTATTATAATAATACTTATGTCCGGTTCACAATTTCTGGATGGATATGTTTATAATCCAGTCTGTAGGTATTTATGCTCTACAAAAGGTGGCGTAGAAAATGTTTTGAAACGATATTGTTTAGGTATGAAAGGTTAATAAAAATCCAAGTTTTCGACCTTGACGGACCCAGGCGCTAGCCGCCATCTTGAATTAAAGGTGCTAAAATTAGGTATATTTTAAATAACTTCTGAATTGTTTACTAAATCACAAAAGTGTCTATGAGGAGTTCAAAGAAGACAAAATTACCTACATTTTTTTCATACATGATTATTCTGTAACTCTTAAAGGTAAAAAGTTACAAGCGACGGAAATAATAATATTTACAGAAATCATATAATTTTAATTTTGTTTAAAAATTGTACAGCTATCATTTTTTTAATTCTCTTTGATGGCCCGGGCTGGTTAATGGTGGCTTCTTCGCTATCGTCGCTGAAATTTTCTGTTTCATTGTCTGTATTTTTAGTTTCCAACCATGAAATTTCGTCATCATGACCAGAAGAAATCGAAGACGCTGGAGCACGCTTTCTAGTAACTTTTTACGGAGGGGACATGGATAAGGAATCCTTAGAAGATATCCGATATGAAGGATTCGTAAAGTTATCAATAAAAAGTAAATTTAATCGACGAAATTTCATGGTTGGAAACTAAAAATACAGACAATGAAACAGAAAATTTCAGCGACGATAATGAAGAAGCCACCATTAACCAGCCCGGGCCATCAAAAAGAATAAAAAAAGATTGCTGCACAATTTTTAAACAAAATTAAAATTATATGATTTCTGTAAATATTATTATTTCCGTCGCTTGTAACTTTTTACCTTTAAGACTTACAGAATAATCATGTATGAAAAAAATGTAGGTAATTTTGTCTTCTTTGAACCCTTCATAGACACTTTTGTGATTTAGTAAACAATTGAGAAGTTATTTAAAATATACCTAATTTTAGCACCTTTAATTCAAGATGGCGGCTAGCGCCTGGGTCCGTCAAGGTCGAAAACTTGGATTTTTATTAACCTTTCATACCTAAACAATATTGTTTCAAAACATTTTCTACGCCACCTTTTGTAGAGCAGAGGCTTTTACATTTCCCCACAGACTGGACTATTAGCTTATCTGTCAGCTAAGTAATGTATGACATCTAATATACGTCAATAAAATATTACATATTCAATCCCACCCGAGACATTATTAGCAGTCAAACCGGCCCACGCCATCATATTCATAACAATAGGTAAGAATCACCTAATACGTGCTTATAGGTACTTACTTTTTCGTCGAGAAGTAATTTGAAATACTTCCAACTAAACATAATCTCTTATAACTTAAACCGTACGAACCAAGCGGCTGAGTAAATACAGCAAATTAATGAATTGCCGCCCGCAGCCTGTGTTTAATTTATGTTCTGTTTGGGCCTTACACTGTGTCCTGCAAACATGCATGCCTTAACCATCTTCTTGGTAGAACACTATTGATTTTAAATTCGATTTAACATGTTGTGTTGGGAAGTTTGGTAAGCGCTGTCACAGGGTCTTATCTATACTAATAAAGATGAAGAGTTTGTTTGTTTGAACGCGCTAATCTCAGGAACTACTGGACCGATTTGAAAAATTCTATCGTTGTAAGATAGCCCATTTATCGAGGAAGGCTAGGCTATAGTATTATTATATCATTACGCTAAGATCAACAGGAGCGGAGCCACGCGAGTGAAAACGCGAAGCGCAGCTAGTGATTTATGAGTCATCATCGATTTCTAGAGCTTAATCATTACACTCTTTCTAAAAATATTATTTGCGTGAATCAGACGTCTTCATAATTTCCAAAAACTAGGATTAAAATGATAGGGTGATGTTTAAGCTAGTTTTTTTCCTGAAATTCCTATGACGACAAGTTTTTATCAATCATTATCATTCCTACATAAACGAAGTCGCGGGCACAGATAGTTCACAATTTATATAAACACTAGCAGTCCGCCCCGGCTTCGCCCGTGGTACATATTTACATTTTCTCTACGTAAGAACCATCCTCGTACTTCAAGGAATATAATAAAAAAATAATTAACGAAATCGGTTCAGCCGTTCTCGAGTTATGCGCTTACCAACACATTTTGGGATTCATTTTTATATTATAGACAAAGCATACATTATTACACATTATTGATAACACCAAAAGATAGAAACAGCACACCAAATATTTCTCTTAAAAATCCCTTCGCAGGCACCTCGCTTCAAATGTCAAAAGTGTACAAATTTGAGGGTTCACGGGTTTTATTTGATGGGTAAAGGTTCAGCTGACGTGAACATATATCAACGTCATGGGAAACCCGAAAATCGTGTACCTATTCTTAGTTTTAAAGTGAAGTTGAGAAATTATTGTACGTTGTCTAAATGTTGTGTTAGATATTAGAATTGAAGTGGATCTTAGATAATATTATCTTATATTCAGAAGTTTGAACTTATTTGTACAGATGAAAACATTTGCCCATCATCTAGTATTAATATTTTAGAGATCAATAGTTTTTTTAATCTCTTCGAGACTAATCTTTAACGCTACATTGAAATTGCTAAATAAGTGTTAAATCGAGTAATACCTAAATTTTTTCATCAGTAAGCGGGTTGCAATCTTTGTTAAAGATATTTTCAAAGTTAATGTGAGAGATATGCCTAATAATGTGGTGATTGGTTATTTATATAACACATATTTAAATGTCATTCTACTTAAAATACTATTAAATTAATATTGGCATTAGCATAGTATCATCATTAACAGGAAGTTATTTTCCGAATTAACCAGCGATTCGCACCCCGTTCGGTTTGTTTAGACATTTTCACTGGCCCTCGATCAAAGGCAGCGGACAAAGGACCCAAGTATTCCATTTTAAATTATTAATTTAGTACTGTGCTGCTTAAGCAATTTCCTTGGAAGGGAAAATAACCCGCTTTCAAGGTGTAATGTTATTAAGAATATCAAAGCGCAAAATTACTTCGCCCTCAAAAATCCTTTGAAGGGACAAAAATATTGAATATTCATAATTCTAATACCCTCAAGGAGCATCTGCCCCATAAAACTTAATTGAATTTTTACTCGAGTATTTCAGTTTATTTGGATATAAATTTTTCGCTGTACACCTTGGAGATTCCGGTGTTCTGTTTATTAAAACAAAAATTGAGGACTTATGGTTTTAATAAAACTATATTAGATACTGGAGTGGTGTTAAGAATAAATTGGTATTATAAAACATGAAGAAACATCTAGTGAAATTATATTTAATCTATATATATTTGATCTGTTTGACATATTGTTATGACCCCATGAGGGTGGATTCGATTTCTCCGCAGAAAATATTTGAAAAAATGTTTACATCATGGGTGGCTTAGCTGCCAATTTTATACTAACTGAAATTTACTATCTATATAAAAAGACAGTTATAAGCTTGTAATATTAGACTGGGGTAGAAGCCTTTAAAAATAATGAAAAGATAAAAAAAATCGCAGTCGGATGAAACCCATTATAAAAGGAGGGGAATATGATGAAAATAAAAGGAAAAATAAATTACGGTCAATCCGAGTTCGGGAAGTGGGAGGGGGGAGCTTTTAAGAGAAAAAAATGGTTTCTCTCGATTTCCGACAAAACTACAAGTCTTACAGAAAAAAGTTCAATGGCAAAGTTGTAGGTAATTAAAAGTTCTACAACTTTTGTATTCACAATTTTTTCACATAACCTCAAAATTTAGGTGAAAAATTCAAAAAACCAAGTTTTTGGTCTTTTATTTTTATCTACTTCAAAATTTATTGTTTTTCTACGAAATTTGGTGGAAACTTACTTTATTATGTCCCAAATACACTGTAATTTATTTGATTGAAAATATTTATTTTTTCGCCTTATTTTGAATTAATACCAAAAAAACAACCTTATTTTCAATCGAAAAGTCACCCGTCAAAATATCAGCTTTTTTCAAAAACTTGGGGTGCCTTTTATTCATTGAAATCTCTACTTTCATATGGTGTAAAAAAAAATAAACACCACCATAGTAAATGTTCTCAGGAAATGCATACAAACAGTGTGAAAATTAGCTTTTACTAAATCAGGCACACTTCTCGAACTCTATATCTTCTCTTGTATCGGCTTTTCGGTAATATTTCAAAAGAAAAATAATTATCTGTTCTAAGTTTAATATTTTACAGCATATTCAAAAGCAAAATGATGTCGATAAAAACATTTCAGGTAGTTCGAGAAGTGTGCCTGATTTAGTAAAAGCTAATTTTCACACTGTTTGTATGCATTTCCTGAGAACATTTACTTTGGTGGTGTTTATTTTTTTTACACCATATGAAAGTAGAGATTTTAATGAATAAAAGGCACCCCAAGTTATCGAAAAAAGCTGATATTTTGACGGGTGACTTTTCGATTGAAAATTAGGTTGTTTTTTTGGTATTAATTCAAAATAAGGCGAAAAAATAAATATTTTCAATCAAATAAATTACAGTGTATTTGGGACATAATAAAGTAAGTTTTCACCAAATTTCGTAGAAAAACAATAAATTTTGAAGTAGATAAAAATTAAAAACGAAAAACTTGGTTTTTTGAATTTTTCACCTAAATTTTGAGGTTATGTGAAAAAATTGTGAATACAAAAGTTGTAGATCCTTTTATTACCTACAACTTTGCCATTGAACTTTTTTCCGTAGGACTTGTAGTTTCGTCGGAAATCGAGAGAGACCATTTTTTTCTCTTAAAAGCTCCCCCCTCCCACTTCCCAAACTCGGATTGACCGTAATTTATTTTTCCTTACATTTTTATCATATTCCCATCCTTTTCTAATGGGTTTCATCCGACTGCGATTTTTTTTTGTTTCAAAAATTATCTACTCCAGTCAATGACGCAGCATACACCAGCTGCAGCGTTTAAAAAATACTAAATATAGTTTTTAATAAAGTCTGTCAATAAAAGTATATACTCCAAATGTAAATAAAAATATTTTCGTTTTTTGTAATAGTTATGTACATTAATCTAAAATTAATTAATTCTCAATTACCATAATAGCAATTAATAAACAAAGACGAGATCTGAAACTTGGTTAATATCAAGATTGTCCAAGTAAAGTCAAACAATGCTCGAAGCAGTTTGTTTGATTTCTGCATTCAGTAATCTCGTATTAACATTGAGTAAGGAATATTAACAGTAGTTGCTTAGTTTATGAGTTAAATACTAGATAATGCCCGCAACTATGTTTGTGGGTATTCATTTATATCAACTACGCAAAAGCTCTTCTTTTTAGTAACTATACGATCAGACATACGATTATAATACACACAATACATACTAGATTTCCGCCCGCGGTTTCACACGCTTTATAAAATAAAAACCCGCATTGTTCTCGTTCACGAGGGACTTCCAAAAACCTATCCTATATGCTTTTTCAGGTCTGTTGATGCGGCTTGACGGAACACAGTGGGGTTTTGGTCGGTAGGAATCGGACATAACCCACGGCTCCTCCCCCGGAGGCCGTGGGTATCTACCTACGCAAGATTTCCTCACTAAAAAAAAAAGGTCTTCTGCAAATTAAATTTCATCCAAATCGGTTCAATAGCTTAGACATGAAGAAGAGACATTCAGACAGAGTTACTTTCGCATTTATAATATTGGTTATGATATAATTACTTACATTTAATATAGACTGTAATTGTAATATCATTACAAAAAATGCTCTAACTTTGAAGTTTAGAAAACGAGAAGAAAATTACTGATATTAATATTGCAATATAAAATATAGTAAAAGGAATCATAGACTGACTCCTCTTAGGTGAATCTTCAGACAAGCTTTATTCAATCTAATTACTTCCGCGGAGCAACCTTAATTGTGGGAAAAATGCATTTATGTCTTAGTCTGAGGAAAAGGAAAAAGAAACGTAAGAAATATCTTCTATATAAATTTTGCTTCTAAGAAATAAATAAGCGAGTGATCAACGGACCTCTATAGAATCCTATATATAATGTCCATCAAAAATTACATTTGTGTTGATTCATAAATTGCGAGAAATTTCAGAAATGAGCTGCTAAATAGCGATTTATATAGTCTACATAAATCACTCGCTTATATTCCTACACGAACATACTTTGTCGAGTGCATTTAACTTAAAACTCAACATCTCAAATAAAACGCCGGAGTTTCCTAGTTATAAATTAGTTGTTGTTAAATATTCACTCGCTCCGGACGTCTTGTTTAAAAATGCTAATTATTTAATTAAGACCTTCCTAGTCCGTACTCACAAGTTTGTGAGAATTTTTAAAATTCCCGTACAATCTTGTCGTGTCAAGCTGGTATAAAGAATGCATGCGCTCCTTACTTATTTAATCTGTGACAAAGAGCATTATGCGGACTGAGAAAAGAATGTGTACATATTTTGTGTAATTACTTGGAAGTTTATTATTGTTAATTAAGTGTAAAATTATTGTTAGAGCAATGATTAGTTGGTAATAATTTATACGGACGTTGATGCTCTGTACTCTATTTTGACTCACTTTAAATGTAGAGATCTAATTCACACTTTGTACACTTATCAACCGTCATAAAGGTTTGATGAAGAAGTGTTTTTTTTAACCATATTGATTATTCATTAGGGAAAAAGCTTTTTGTCATGAAATATTATTCACATTATAGAATTTCAAAATATGTGTCGGTTTAATAATTAATCAATTCCAAAACACGTATATCCGCCTTACTCCTTCCAATATCGTATCAACTAATCTAGCTTAACGAACGATCCAAAATTTCGCATTAGTGGCCTTAAAGCATATGAATACATCATCCTAAAGTGCATCTTAAATTCATCGAGTCTTACATTAACCGTGCACTTTGAGTAATACTGTATCGAACTGTAATATAACTAAGTACTTAAGTTCTGAGGATCTTAATCTATTCTTCAAACACATCCGCGAAGGGTGTAATCCATGTTATGAAATTCAATGAGCGGAACTTTGGGGCGGAAACAATAACTGTAGGGGTATTTCATGTGTTACATTTTACACGAGTTATATATAAAGAAAGTTTAACGTATTTTAAAGCAATATATTCATTAAGATATCTAGGAATGAATCCCGTTTAAAATCAGTCAAAAAGTCTATAAGTTTAACTGTAGAGGTGTTAAAGTGTGATAGAAATGTTGAGTCCCTAGGCGATAATGGAAGCATGACATGCGTTTGCGTGAATCGTCATGCTACATGAGTAAAATAATGCATATATGCATTTATATACAGTTCCTGTGCAACCTGAGTGTGCTTCATGTTCTAAGCTTTTGCATGCAAGCATGAAAGCAACCGATCTAAATTGTCATTCATGCATGACACCACGTAAAGCATGTCATGCAGAATTATCGTCTAGTAGGGACTTAAAACTCTCTTTCCTGTAATTTAAAATGCTACCTGTCTTCTTGTGTTCGTAATTCTGATTTCTAATAATACTCGTCATTATAATTGGCCTTGTTAAGTTATTAAGTATTGGAAGAGTTAATTAAAAAAAAAGGTTTTAATGGTATTTTATACTTTTCTTGGAAGTTCTTGTTTTTGTTGAAATTAGTTTTATTTATCGAGGGTGTTTTCAATGTATCCACAAATATGCGTAATATGAATTGAAGCAATTAATGTTTCCATAAATTTAATGTCCAGGAAATAATATACCTAATATAAAAATAGTAAAGTAATTTAATTACAGTAAGCTCTTTGGACATTCATTTTCTTTTTTATAGATCCGGGTTTAAAAAAAACTATTTTTATTAAAACTATTTATGTATTGAAAATAACATTTATTATCTATTTTCTAGGTATAAAATTAACGTATAGATTTTCCCCGGGAGCCAGGAAAAGCGCATGTTTCTCCATTTTTACCTCACACGGTTTTGGTGAATTTGCTAGTGGATGTAATTCGTAGGCTAATATGATACGTGATAGTATGTGCTGAAGGTTCATTTTAGCGAAGCGTGAGCCTGAAAAATATATTTTGTTACTGAGTGAAAAAATTATGTTTATTTTAAAACAAATTACTTGGAATTGGGATGGGATTACTGAGCATAATAATGAAATCAATATTTCTGGATTCAATACATTTCTTATCAAGTATTAATAGAATATAGTTATTCATGTTGAGAAGCTATGAAAATGCCTGTACAGTACGATTCACGAGAGATGACCACAAATGGCGGCCGTCTGCGCACGTACACTCACGTACACACATATCTAACACCGAAATAATTTTTCAAATCGGACCAGTAGTTCCTGAGATTAGTTCAAACAAACAAACAAACTCTTCAGCTCTATAATATTAATAGTATAAATAAGATTTCAATACATCATAATATTTACCTATACAATTTCTAGGTCCCTCTCCAAACGGCATATAAGTATACGGTATTATATTCTTCTCATTTTCTGGTAAAAATCGTTCTGGCTTGAATTTCCTAGGATTCGGGAAGTATTTAGGATCATAATGCATTCCTACAGCGTTCACGTAGATTGGTGTTCCGGCTTTGATGGTCAGTTTTTCGTCTATTTTATAGTCGTTTGCCGCGATTCTATCGAACCAACCCATGGCTGGATACATTCGCAGTGTTTCTGGAAGAAATAAACAAGAAATTCTAAAGCTTAAGTATCTTTTTTATAATTCCACTGGTGGTCGCATATGCCCTGCTGTTCTATGTAGGACATATTAAAAGCGCAGAATTCCTAAGCTCAAAGATACAAGCTGACGTATTTATGGATGCGGCATTATTTATTATTACTAATTATAATCCATACTTAATATTATAAATGCGAAAGCAACTCTGTCTGTCTGTCTGTTACTCAATCACGCCTTAACTACGAAACCATTTTGCATGAAATTTGGTATAGAGATATTTTGATATCCGAGAAAGGACATAGGCTACTTTTTATCCCGGGAAATAGGATAGGTTTTATCCCGGAAATCCCACGGGAACGGGAACTATGCGGGTTTTTCTTTGACTGCGCGGGCGAAGCTGCGGGTGGAAAGCTAGTAGTTAGTAGTTAATAAAACTAAGAAAATGTGTTATGTCTCTAAAGTACATGATATAAGCTCAAAAGTCATTGGTGCGAAAAGTCAATTTTAGTTAGTTAATTATTAAAAGGTTATCTTCTTTCTGCATTCTGTTATAAACATAACTTATTTTTATTTCGTTCTAACGTTCATGCCAAAGCCGGTAATTTATTCAGTAAGTTTATTTTAAAAGCGGTGGATTCAAATAATGCCATGCAAAATAGATTCAATAAAATTGCATAAAAATAAAAAGAAAATATGTATGCACTTACCTTTTATAACACAATTTAAATATACGAGCTCTGATAGTGTTTGTGTATCCAATTCAGCATTATTATTATTAATTTTGGCTTCCAATAATTCTCTATATAACCTTTCCTAAAACAAATATTTACCTACTGTTAAACAATAATAATTTACTATGAAATTCAATCTCGCCGTTATTTGTTGAATAGGAACATAAAATTTAATTCATAAGTTAATCATAATTATTATTCAATTTATTTCCCCATTCAATGTTAAGGTCTATTATAAGGAACCATGGTATTTTTACCATTGTCTTATACAGGGCGACTGGTAATTCGACGTGATCCTTCAAAGGGGTTATCGTTATACTAGAGGTCATTTGCAACAAATTAAGTCCCACTAACCAGGGGTCAAAAATGGATGGTTATTGAGCTATGACCCTTTTCTTTCTGAGGTGATGCAAGTTTTGGGCAAGTTTTTTTTTTAAACTGATCGCTCATTCTTCGGCTTTCAAAAAAATATCAATTGAATGTTAACAATGTAGTAGTTTTTTCAAAATTAATTGTTTTTGGTAAAAAGGCAGAAAATTTTCATATCAAAATCCGTCATAGCTCAATAACTATCCATTTTTGACCCCTGGTTAACTGGACTTAATTTGTTGCAAATGACCTCTAGTATAACCCCTTTGAAGGATCACGTCGAATTACCAGTCACCCTGTATAATGTTAATTCCTAACGGCGAAATAATTTTCAAATCTGCAGAATTTTAAAAGTATTTCTTACCAAAAAAACGATTTTAATGAAAATTTAAAAACTTAAATACAATGAATACCTGATATTCAGCATTATAGGCCAGTTCATATATACAAAAAGCCAACGTCACGGCGGATGTGTCGTAACCTCCTTGAAGGAATATCGCCCCTTGGGACACTATTAAATCATCTGTGAATACTGAAACATATTCTAATTAAATTAGATATCATTTAAGCTCGAACAATGATTAAATATTTTGAATAATTCCGGCAGTGTTTTAGTGTGTTTCATTTAAAAATCTATTATTTTTTTACAAGTAAAGTGAACGGCGATAAATTCATACTTTTTTGCAGTTCACTGTGCAATCAAATGCTAAACTTTTATTCTAAATATTTCATGATGAGTTTCAACATTGTAACTATGTGTACCTATGAGTATTTTGAATTCGTCTCATGAAAGTAGGTTCCAACTGTACTTTCATACATGTAACTGTATAAATCAATTATTAAACGAAGTAAATATTACATTTCTATAACTTCTCTCGAATTAACATCACTACATAGTATAAAACAAAGTCGCTTTCTCTGTCCCTATGTCTCTTTGTATGCTTAAATCTTTAAAACTACACAACGGATTTTGATGCGGTTTTTTTTAATAGATAGACTGATTCAAGAGGAAGGTTTTAGTATATAATTCATTATGTTTTAGGCAATGCGGGCGAAGCCGCGGGCGGAAAGCTAGTTAATGTAATAAAGTTCTTTACCCTGCTATAATACAGTTACTTACCAACGTCTTCACATTCTTTCTCTTGCCTCAATTTAACTAAAGCACCGAGTAAATCCTTGGCATCTTCTCCTTTATCAACATTGTCTTTTCTCTTCTCGATTAGTATTTGAAATACTTTCTTAAAATACCTTATAGACGATTTTGGAAATAATGTAAATCTGGAAGAAATAAAATTGTTTAAAAATAGAGCATGTTACGAAAATTTAATAATAAATTTATATGCAAGTTGTATTAATGTTACTGAAACTCCTAAACGGCTGGACCGATTTGAATGAATATGTCTTCACATGGATTTTAGAATAGTTAATATTTCCAATTCGAACGCGAACGATGCAGCGGGCAACAGTAACACACACACACACACACACACACACACACACTCACACATATTATATAAAAAATCTACTTCAATATGTCAAAATCATTAAGATAAGATAAGCAATCATACAAGCTACACTTTAAACGTTTCAGAAATTCCATAAAGATACCTAAAGATATCAACAAGCTCCGGCCAGAAGAATATACTGCACCACGCGATGCCCCTTCCCAGGGAAAACTTCATGAACTCCCGGGTCACGGCCCTCATCGGACTATCTCCCGTGAGGGTCGCGTCTCCCGCCACGCCAAACGCTGCAGCACCTATTATGTCTGTTGTTATGTCGGAGAATAGACTCTGGAATATTAAAAATAGTATCTTACTCAAAGAAGTCAAGGAAAAACCCGCATAGTTTCTGATCCCGTGGGATTTGCGGTTAAACCTATCCTATGTACTATATGGCCTGTTTTTGGGTCAGAGAATAGACTTTGGAGAAAGTATATTTTACAAGCTTTTCATCAACGGCTTTGTTCGCGTAGTCGAAGAAAAACCCGCATAGTTTCTGATCCCATGGGATTTCCGGGATAAAACCTATCTTTTCTCAGGTCTCTAGTATAATCTTTACCAAATTTCATAGAAAACGGTTCAGTTTATTCGGTTCATTTAAACAATCGGAAATAAACCTTATCGATTATTACAAAACACGCCTGTATTTTCAGAACTGAATTAAAATATAAGAAATAATTTAATCAAATCTTATTACTCAAAGGTTGGTATCCTTACCCTAAGACTTAAATTTTCACTTTTTTCCATACTAATACGTTGTACCAATTCATTTGATTTGGAAATAGAAAGCGGTTGGAGGCTTTTTAGTTTGGCCATTGTGAATACCCCGGATAAGCGCTTACGCACTGCTGTCCATATAGGGTCCTGGAAATTAAATATACTTATTTAAATTTCAGTGAATAATCTGTATATTTAATTTCGTATACAATAATATTCAAAATGATTGATGCGTTAATGCACAACTCATTAGTAGAAGAATTAAAAATTTGAAAACGTATTCTAAGAATCAATTTTTAGTAAGTTTTCATCCGTTTAAATTGTTTTAATGTTGTTACTATCGACAATATTGCAATTTTAAACAATTAATATTTTTTCGCGATACGTGAAGCGAAAGTGTAAAAATATGGTAAGATTGAAAAGGTGACTTTTCAACGAATGTTATTGAAACATATTTTGGTATTGGCAAAAAGTTTATCATAAGGTGTGCAGTTTTGGTGGTCTGTTATCATATTTTTGCGAGATAATATTGTTATGTATTTTCCTTATAAAACATGTGTCTATCTAGACTTATCTGTCATCAATGACAATGCATAAAATTACTAAACTTTTTATGATGAAGCTAGCTTTCACTGTAGCTTCTCTTGCGTTATCTTAAACTTTGAAAGTATGTACTATGTACTCACTACTCAATATTTACAAAAAAGTGAAAATATAATGAAAATCGGTGCAGTAGTTTTTGAGTATATCGTAAACAGACAGACGCGACGGAACGCGTGCGAATACATCCCGTATTATGTAGAAATGATAAGGTATTAATCTTTTCTTTTGTAATAAACTATAAGAAAAAATATGCATAGTATAAATACACTAAAATTACAGAAGGGACATTGTGAAGAAACATTTTTCTAACAGTCAAAAGTTCGACGACATGTACTGAATGACCTTAACCTGATGATTATTATGTTATCAATATTTTTTAACTAAATTAGTCGTAGAATAAACAATCGTATTTTTTTATAAACTCTTCACTCTACAATTTAGGAAAAGATAAGAAAACTAATCATTAAAAGTTCAATGTTAACTAAGCGTTAGATTAGAAGTTCATCAATTTTTTTGTTTTTAAATTGTTTTGTTACTATCTATAAATTGACATTGAATTATATGTATTTTATATTATTTTAAATGTTTAGTCTAGAAGTTCTCAAGACTGTTTTATACGAAGTGAAAGTGGTTAATTAATATATCCGAAAAAAAAAACTCTTTCTTGAGTTCAGAATATTAAAGAAAAATAAAATTTATAAATCCTAATAGGATAAAAATGGAGATGAAACTTGGATTTTTTTTGGTTAGGTTAAATTTAGATGCTGACCGACCGATTGGCTTGGTTGGTAGTGACCCTGACTTCCAAGCCTGAGGTCGTGGGTTCGATTCCCACCCGGGGCAAATATTTGGGTGATGAACACAGATGTTTGCTCTGTGTCTGGGTGTTAATTATCGATATTAGAATTTATTTAAAATTATATACATATGTATGTTTATCAGCCATCTGGTTTCTATAACATAAGCGAAAGCTTAGTATGGGATCAGATCGTGCCGTGTGTGTAAATTGTCCCGAAATATTTAATCGAAAATCGTAGAAAGAGTCATCGCTCTATTAAAGTGATATACATATATGTAGAAGTGACTTTAGCAGTCCTTCTATGTGCTTATATATGTATGTAGGTATGTCGCTTATTTGGCTAGTTTCTATAAAAGTTCAATATCACCAAAATTCCTATAATACTTACATTAACAGTAAACATATTCAAAGCCCCCGTTGGATCGGACGACCCCGAAGACAGGAATCTATCTCTAAAGTTATAGAAGTCTTTTACGAGAACATTCCTGGCTATTTCTGGTGAATTGATGAGCAGCGCTGGTCTTTGGAACAGCCATATTCCAACGTATGGTGAATCGTAAGTATCGTACATTCGACGTAGCCATGTTATCTAGAAAATGAATATTACAAAACATTAAAATAGTACTATAGGTACCCTTAATTTTACAAACACACTTAGAATAATACAGAAAAGTTTGGAAAATCCAAAAGTGCACGCCTCATTATTTTTTTTTAATAATTATTTATTAATTATTATTTTTGTTTATTTAATAACAATTAAACCACATCGAATCAGACCCTGAAAAATGAAAGGGTTCTATTCCTGAGCATACTCAAGCGTAAGAGAAAAAAAAAGACTCGATTAGTAAAGTATTTCGGTCGCTATCGTGTTAACAAGAAAATCCTCCGCACATACAGACACACGGACGTCCAAGACAGAACTTTTTTAAACTGTTTTTTAACTAGTTTAAATAACAAAAATGACATCAAAAATATCATGAATGTTAAAAATAGTGTTTTTTCTTAATATGTGTGTGTATGTATTATCTTACAAGTGCAATGTATGATACATAAAGACATTTTAAGTTTAAAAAATCAGATGTTTTGCGCGAAGTGACAGTAGTACCCACCTCAACGCTTCGCTTATGAGGCGTGCAAAAGAGGGAAGAAAACAGTCAGTTATTACTTTATTAAAACTTATTTTCAGGAATTCGATTTTGTATTGGTTTTAATAGTTTACAAATTGAAACGTTAAATAATAATTATTGTAACGTTGTTACTTTCTTATTTAGAAGATCTTGATATACGATGACATTGAAGATAATGTAAAGGGGTTTTTATTAAGTTTTATAAAATTAAATAATTATCACAGGACATTATTAAAACTAATCAAGTCTTGAATCAACATAGTCAAAAGAAAAATCTTACAAAATACAATTATAACATCTGCATCACAACTTTGAGGGACAATTTAGCTTTTGTACACTACTAGACCTGAATTGTGTACTTGTTATTAATTACATATTTAATCGGTGTGCTATAAAGTAAGTTATTTAGATAAAAAAATATCAAACTTACCGGATTTTCCCGTTGCAGAAAAGTCAAGCTTCCCACCAAAGGTTGTGGTGGTACATAGGGTATTCCCAACTTTGCCCAGTACGATTTTAATCTTTGCCATCTTATATACAACCAAGCGAAAAGGCCAATTAACACAGTTAATAAAACTTCGAGTAGCATTTTACCTGAAATATTGTTAATTATTTTAATGTATTGTTTTTATCAACTGAATGTTAAGGGTCAGGGTTTCAAAATTATTGCTGCCAGACCCCCGTATTTTTCAATAAGATCTAATAGGTATACAGATATGTATTTATATTCCATT
Source organism: Colias eurytheme (assembly GCF_061535395.1). Lineage (NCBI taxonomy): Eukaryota > Metazoa > Arthropoda > Insecta > Lepidoptera > Pieridae > Colias > Colias eurytheme. Next base: position 470,461 of record NC_142998.1, on the reverse strand, counting down.
CGAATACATACATCCAGCGTGGTCACGGGCAGGCTGAAGAATAAATCACGTTTTTAATTTATAATGCGAGACAAAACATAATGTAATTGTTTTATGGGAGGTTAATAGCCAGCATAAATGTTAGTGTCTGTTTCGTACATTATTTTATAATTGTCATTTTATCTCTATGATAAGGTAAAGCATATCCAGCAGTTATGAAATTGCTATAAATATATTGTTATTATATTGTTTATGAGACAAGCTTATTGCATGACATGTCATTACCGGTGTAGGATGCTTTCACCTACTTAGCAAAGAAAATCGATCAGTGACAACGCGTGTGTATGAAATATCATAATCTACACTAAAGCTTTTTTTTATAATATGAAAGAAGACAAACGAGCATGTGGATGCTGATGGTAAGCAATTCCACTGCCCATAGGCATCTACAGACGTGTCAGAAGATGTGTTGCCGACTTATTAAGGTGGAGGTATATTCTCTTTTTTTCTGTGCTGTGACTAAAGAAGAAAGAATCTTGTAATTGTTTGTAATTCTCTTTGTTAACTCTAAACCTTAATAAGACCATTGTCACAGCCCACAGGTCGTAACGAAAGGCATTCATCTAATAAAAAATAGATATTGATTGAAATAACTCTGGTTTTTTAACTTATAGGAGGTAAAATAAGAGGTGAGAAGATCGCAGATTATGACCTCATCTTTCATAATTAGAGATAAGAAAAATTAAACACAAATTTGATTTAATAATAATTGAAGATATTATGTTTAAAGGTTTATATGTATAATTAAAATTGCCAGTCCACTTTAGTGTCTCTTATTATTTTATATAAAAAGTCGTCACTATAGTACCATTAATTGTAACACAGTAATATTTTATATAAAAGATTCAAAGGGGATACAAAATAGATGTTTTTCCTGTTTGTCCATCTCGTTCCCTTTCTAAGAAAAAATACAATTTAATGAAATTAACATTTTGCACAGGAAATCATAATTTACAAAGAATCGTATCAAAAGAATGGAGCGAAAGAATTCTGAGCAAGCTTTGTTTCTTAGTAAATAAATAAATTTATTGGTAACAGCATGTTTCAAGTCTTTTATGGCCGTTCCCAATATTCAAACTACGGTTATAGATAGACAGCTATGTCTGATAGCTAGTAAGGTTCTATCTATCGTAAGATCGATATTGGGAACGGACATTACTGGCTGACAGCTGTCAAAACGTTATTGGGACGCTCAAATAGACAAATTCCAAGAGAAAAATATACCTCTAGTAAGCAGTTAGTCCTCCAGACGATAGATAGCGATCAGAGATAGGTTAGCTTATCGCTAGTAAGCTTAACAAAAGATAGATAACGAAGATCTTTAGTAGGGTCTAACCGAAGATAGATACGATATTGGGAACGGCCATTAGTTGGTTAATGGTTAAAAATTAAAATGTATCTTTTGTAATACATAATTCTACCTTCAGAATATACTTATCTATCCATATGAATAGTAGAATAATATTAATGTCCAAATAACACATTAACAAAAACTCATCTTTCCTTTTCTCTAAATCAATAATTTAATCAAAACTTCTTATAAAAGCTGATCCAAAATACATTTTATTTATTTATTCATTGAACAACACTAAAACAAAAAGCTTAATTCGTTAATAATATAAACAAACGAAGAGAAATATCATATTTCACACAAAACCACATCCGAGACCTTGTGGGGTTTGGCCGGATTTAACATCTGCGTCACAGATCGATTCTCTCAAGTAGTTCGACTCTTTAGTTTAGTGATTAGTGTTTAAGGCGTTACCCGGCAATTTCGACTATGTTCAACCTCTATAAAGTCTGGTACAACATAAAGCACAATACCGAAAAAAATATATAAAATAGGATGGTCTTTGATCTTTAATTGCTCGCGAGGAATTTTTTCCAAAGTTAATAGATTTCTAGAAAAAAAAATGTGCCGTGGTCATCGATTTTTCCGCAAATACTCTATAAACTTCGTAACCTGCTGACTTAGAGCTCTGAAAATTTTATGTTTAATAAATTATCAGTTACACAACAGTCCCTGACGAGGATTTTTTGTTTCACTGATTGGTATCTTTTTAAATACAAAATGCGAGGAAAAAAGAAGGTGCAGCGGGAGAGGTTTGAGATCCGTCAAGTATGGTCAAGGTTATTAGCGCATGTATAAGCCTTAACTTTAACGGGTAGTAAGCCTGGGTTCATATAAAAGTTTTAGTCTTATATAATAGTAAAGGAAATAATATTGCAATTTAAGTTTTTGAAATGATCTATAAGAATGAAAACATTTCTGTTAAAGAATGTGTTATTTTTCAATACATTTAAATAATAATATCGATTAAAATACCTTTTAATTAGCGCTTTTTCCAAACAGGTGTAATTTTTACGGAGATCAAACTTAAAATAGACACAAAACTAAGTGAAGCGTTGGCTCTTCACCTAGCTTTTAAATTCTTCACTTGCACTGAAATGGGAGTCACAAACTTGAGTCCACAATTTAATATTACATAATATTTATCATTTTTTAACTGTTTAAATAAACTTCCTCGATTCCTTTTTTAACTCTTATACCACCCTAAATAAGAATAGTCATGAGATATAAAGTAAAAATTAACAACAATTAACTTTTTGTTTCACTCTCCACGATAAAGTTGATTAGAAAAAAATTATGCCGTAATTCATTATTCAATTTATCCCAAAAAAATATGGTTTTCAAACTGTTATAGTAACCAATTTTTCTTCCTTATTACGTTCGTTTATAACCGAATCCAGAATACTACTAAACAATTAATCAGCTTTTGATGCCATTGACTGAACGATAGCTATGTAAGTACTAACAAACAGCTAGTGTAAATCGTTATTGTTTAATAATAGATAACAATATATTAACCGTTCAATTCCTAATGATAACATTATATTTTATCCGACTTCACCAGAGAGTGAGTTATTATTTTTTCATTTATAAATTCTTTATTGCACTTAAATAAAAAAGAAATACAGACACTTAAATATAGCTTAAACTAAGTACAAATGGCGGTCTTATCGCTTTAGAGCGATTTCTTCCAGAGAGAGTTATGTTTATATTGTAGTATGTATTTCTTTTGACTTTAGAGGTTTCACTTCTGAAGCATTAAATACTTGATCAATTTAGAAATTAAAGACTTTAACGGATTTTAAACGCGATTTATTCATTATTTTCCCGACGTTTCGAACACTTTACAGCGAGCATGGTCACGGGGAGACTGTAAAGTGTTTGAAAATAATATAATGTATAAATCGCGTTAAAAATCCGTTAAAAAGTCTTTCTAAATGTATAATACTCGCGTAAAATCAAAAATTAGAAAAGGCTTGATCAATGTTTAATTGACCTTTATAATTATTAAACTGGGCACATGAAACATATAAATTAATAATATAATACTAATGAAGTAGACATTATTTGCTTTGAATTTCATAAGCTCTAATTATTTTATAGTAAAAATGTAACAGTTCCCATTTCCTTACAGTAAGTATAACATAAAATTAATAATATTGGCTCTGAGAGAACAAACGATAAAAAAGTTCAATGTCACTCAACAATGTTCTAAATAATAATATCTTAATTTAACTATTGACCTTTTGGCGAATTATTTTTAATCACCCTGTTTGAAACTGACATGATTTAAAAGAGCAACTATGGAGTTTCTTGCCGGTTCTTCTCCGTAGATACTGCTTTCCGAATCGGTGGTAAATGGTAAAAATATGTAATGACGTTTCAGAAGTGCTTTTAGAAGAAGTCTAATTGAATAAATATATGTTTGTTATTTATTCAATTTAATTAGTTTGAGTTAGAAAAAAAACAAATTTAGAGTAGAGCAAATGAATATGCTTACATATTTTGTTGAAAGATTATTCAAATTCAAAATTCAGAAAGTTTTGGCGTATAAAAGCTTTTGAAATACGCTTACGTAGGCGTACGTTTTATACATGTAGGTACTTGTAGTTGTATTTGTCTATAACGTTGTTGTTTCCAAATTCCAAATACATGAACTGAATTGAGTGCAGGTTTTCCACTTTTGCTTTATAGAAATTTTTATGGGTTGCAGCTTTATTTTTTTTCTAATGGGCTTTTTACACATTGGGCAGCGTTGGGCGAGTAGAGGCAATCACGATAGTGTAAATGGCCTAAAAGTCTGTAATCGGTTGTCAGTGTAGGTGTTTGTTCGTATTCGCCGTTGGTCGTTCATCTAAGGAATGAAAGGCAATATTTTTTTTTATACAAACATAGTGATCCACAAATAAAAATATACACTATCCAGTATAATTTAACCCACCATTCGCAAAACCGATGAATTCGTATCATATTTTTTCCATTGTATATTGATAAAGAATAATAAAACAGCGTTTTCTTCAAGGAATATAGGTCGTGTTAGGGGAATGCCACACGCCGCTCGCCGAGTGAAAATTTGTACCGCACGTGACGTAGTTCAGGCGCAATACGGTATGTTACTGTTTCTATTTTTTTAATAAAATAAAATCTGGATATTGGTGTATTTGGTAGTAAACGTGAACAAATTCAAACTAAATGCTTAAGTTATTTGTTGTTTATTAGTTATTTGTAATTAAGTTGCACAAGTATGGTATATAATCAATTTTATAATAACTAATTAACTAGGTATATTTTTAGTTTTCTACTTATACCCGTGGCCCCGTCGTTGATGCGGCTTGACGGAACACAGTGGGGTTTTGGTCGGTAGGAATCCGACATATAACCCACGGCCCTTTCCCCGGAGGCCTTGGGTATCTATGCAAGATTTCCCCACTAAAAAAAAAGGTATATTTTTAGTTTATGAATAAAGACGAAAAAATAAAGACTTAATTGTATGGAATGTATTTAGGTCAATATACCCTATATAGTTTATTTACAGTGATTTCTAACTCTCGGCTACTTTAAAGACGTACGAGGTTCTCACCTCTAACACAAAATAATATTTCTTCCAGACAGCTACTTACCTCATCACTACCACAGTAGTGTGATCGACAATTCAGAACGCAGGTAGCTGAAGGAAACACAATTACGGCTGTTACCGACGCCGGTGCGACGTGATTTGATACCGACATCTTGCTTGTTACACAAACATGTATGGGGTTGACCAGGTGTTGTGTTATCCATACATATACAGCACAAACATACAAAAATACATAATATACACATACACACGCTCAAACTGCACTCATATGCACTCATTTCATAGCTTAGAATAGAAAAATGAGTCGTTCTAGAACAGATAAGATACTAGTTACTGTTCTATTAAGGACGTAGTAAAGAGAAAACAAAATTTTAAATAAAAACTGAACCGCCATCGCATCATCAAAATCAGTTTATCCAGACGAAAGTTCTGAGGTCAAGCAATACTGTGAAATTGAGAATCTCCGCCTCTTTTTGAAGATGGTTGAATAAATAGATATAACACGTAAATCAGGGTGTATAACGCAGTGCAATAACGAGAGGAAAACACATAAAAGTATTTAAGTATCGGATAGTAAAATTCAAATGCACCATTTAACTGCAAAAACGGTGAATGGATTTATGGCTAAAAACATTCATACTGTTCGTACAAAATGTACTCACTATATTCTAAATAGATTAGACGTGAGGACGTGTTCATAGAGATGAGCGGAAGCGACAGCGATAGCGTACTTAATAAATTATACCGGTATACGTAGATACCTATTTCATTAGGTACCTAGATATTGATGAAGTTTTTGTTTCGGAAATAAACATTTTTTGACAAAATTGTTGATAAAATGTTTAACACTGCGATCATTCATCGCGCTAACTATTACTGCAAGCATTCAAATAGGTAGTCAAAGTAGAGAGAGAAAAAGGGACATACTATTGCACCCACTATCAATTATTATAAGTCATATGCAAGTGATTATTTACATCGGGCGTGTGCCCTATGTAAATAATCAGCAATCAACCCGTATCCACAAGGCATAACCATTGATTAAAAAATTGTTTCCCTATTGGTATAATAATATATAGATTAGACATCGATAGAAAAATATCGATAAATCGGAGTTTACTAAATACTAATCTAAGATAGGCGATACATAGCAATCAAGTTAGCAATAAACAGATTCAATCACAATAACGCGCTCGCTGCCGCTCAACACACATATCCAAAATCGCGACACTACATGCGCGCCATTAAAACTTTAATTGGCGGCCGTCTGATTGACAGCGCCGCGATGTGCGGGGCGCGGGAAGAGGGGTAAGGGGAGAGGGGAAACAATTTCACACTACCCACAACATTAGCGGTAAATGCCTTTCAATGGCAACTTTTTAGAGGTTTGTAATTTGCGATACGTTTGCTGTTTGAGGTTTACTTCACTTAGGTATACGTATGCTTATGAAGTTATAGATGGAATTTTATTTTTCCAGTTTCATCGGACGTTTAACTTCACTGATTGTAGTAATACTAATATCAAAAGTAAATAAATTAAAAATTTTAATTCAGTAAGAATGCAATGCGTATAGTTTCTTCAGTTATTGAGACATTCTTTTAAGTATGAAAATACTTGTAGTAGAACATCTCGCTGATAATATTATAATGTGTTTAAAATTAATACATACTAGCTTTCCGCCCGCGGCTTCGCCCGCTTTGTCTTAAACATAATAAATTATATACTAAAACCTTCCTCTTGAATCACTCTATCTATTAAAAAAACCGCATCAAAATCCGTTGCGTAGTTTTAAAGATTTAAGCATACATAGGGACATAGGGACAGAGAAAGCGACTTTGTTCTATACTATGTAGTGATGATAAAGTGATAGTTAATTCCAGAAGGTATCATTATGATTGTAATAACCCAACAACTTAGCTTTAGGTACTCAAATAAATGATTCATTCTAAACTAAAACATGTACATTTTACAGCAAAGCAACTCAAAAATAGCTTACAAGATTCTAAGCGTGTACGTGAGATAAATGATTGTACATCGAATGCCAATGGGCGGGTAGCACGTTCGATCCTAATCCGTCAATGTTTCAACTTCGAATAGAAATAACGTATTCGCATTATTCAAGGAGTATCCTTTGTAACAAAGTACCTAATTAATTTGGTAGTGATTTTTTATGTCTATTTGTAAAGTTCCAGAACTTTGGTGCACAATCTATACTAATATTATAAAGCTGAAGAGTTTATTTGTTTGAACGCGCTAATCTCAGGAACTACTGGTCTGATTCGAAAAATTCTTTCGGTGTTACATAGCCCATTTATTGAGGAAGGCTATAATATATTATTGCATTAAGATCAACAGGAGCGAAGCCACGCGGGTGAAACCGCGAAGCGCAACATGCTTTTCTTTGAATAGGTACTAATTCAATGTTAAATTACCATTTGTACCAAATTATGTTTTGTTTAGAAAACATCCTTTATTCTTATGTATCAAATCTTATTGGGATAATTAAAGAGTGTTTAATATTAATTTTGTCTAATAAACAATTTTTCATTAGTGTTTGCAACAATCTTGCTGGACCGTAACTAATTCGTAAAAACATCGTATTGATTTTATTTCTATAACAAAATATTTAAGCCTAACGATTTTAAGTACTTAACATAGAATCAATGACGTCATAGAATAATCAACAAATGAGTCTTCTTTAAAACAAGGAATGCTAACAAGAATCTAAAGCCGACTTTTCAACTCCGATCCTTAAGCTAATTAGATATAACTTCCTGATCCTTGCGGGTCAAATATTTCGGCGGTGTTTAAGCACTCCTTAATGACCTCTGCTCGTTACGCCACGGTTTCGACTATTCTTGAAAATTAACAGTTACATCGTTCCCTTGACCAGTGGAACCAGACCTGTGTAAATGTACTTTATGTGAGCGTCATTTGAACTCTGATAGGTCAAGTTGTACTGGTGGCAAATTTTGTTATGCCGCATAAAGTTTTATGCATCTGAAATGGCCTGAAAATTGCTCATTTTGGCGATTTAGATGTGGCGAAGTCGTTCGTTCGTATTCTCAGCTAGCACTTGATTGGGTGAGTGGCTTCGAAAGGGTGACGTTTTAACTTTTACAGACTGGAATGTAACTGGAGTGTAATGATTGGAAATGGAATTTGTCTTTTATTGCGATTTTTGCTGCAATGCGTGATAGAATTTATGTAGAGGTTTGAAACTGATGATCCTATAGGTACTCATATCATAACATTATTATGATAACGCTTTTGTCTATGACTTGCTTGGCACACATGCACAAGGCATATTATGTATTTTTTGTTGCTCTCCTAATTCTAAAACATAAAAGTTATTTCAGAGCTCTACATAATATTGAATTTAAAATTTTTGGGAATAACTAAATATATATACAATTAACATTTTTATTATTTTTATCTAACTATTGATGTATTATTTAACTTATATACTTAACCATCTGGAACCATAACCTACTTCCAAGGAAATCCAGGAAAGATATTCCCATAAAACTCACGACACGGTTTTTATTTGGTCACAATACCACTAAAGATAATGGTTTATATAAAACTAGCTATTACCCCCGACTGCGGTCGTTAAATGCTTATTGTCATTATTGTGAAAGCTTTTGAAATTTAAAGGGAATTTTATCACTAGAAACAAATCTCGATTGATGCACTTTGTAAGTCTTTAACTAAGGCAAATATGCGCTTAGTGTACAGGTATGTAGAATATCTACAATCTACATATTTCAAATATTCATAAATTACATAAAATTAGCGTCGTTGTAACCATGTTGTAACCATAACCTACATGTCTATAAAAGTATCAGTATATTATTAATGATTATGTCCTAAGCTTATTAATTATTAGTAAAGAAAATAATCTGTCTTATATTTTGTTTCATTTTTTACAGTTATATTTTTTTCATGGAACTTTGTATAATTCAGAAGTCAAACTTTTTTGGTGAGATTCAAACCTACTAAAATCGTCGCCTTACTCCATGAAATAGAGATAAAAAAAAATTCACTTAAAAATATTGAGCTTGAGGTTATGAAATAGCTTTAGTTTATTACTAAACGTTACATTTAGTCAGTGTAATCACTGTTAAATGCTTGTTGTATCACAGCTTAGCCAGTCAGTTGTATTAAGTTGTCCACTTCTGCCGCAAGGTGGCGTTGCACAGATTTATCGCATAGGTATGTAATAGATTTAGTGCTAAATTAGTTTTCAATGATAAGAAGTACTAAGGGTACATACTGTAGTATTTATTTAGTAAAATGTGGTAATAGTAGCTTTCTGCGTATTTTATTGGGTAAAATCGCTAAAATGTACATAAACAGCAGTTACGAAATTTTTTATTTCTAAAGATCATTGTTACAAATTTAAATACAATTTTTGTCAAATATTATTACAAAGACAATTAAATATAAATATGATCGGAATATGAAAAAGTATGCTATAGGCACTAAAATTAGAAAATTATTTTATGTTATTTATGTAAAATAGGTACCTACCTGTTTATGATACCTTCAAGGAATCACTAATTAATAAGGAAAAGTTCCTCTATCAACAACAAAATGGAAAAACAAATAATCCATTCACGGAAGTAGCAAAAAAACAATGTATTTATCAAATAACGGTACAATTGCCAAATACAAATTTTTGTTTCGCACAAAGGCACCATGGAACACGTCAGGGTTTAATTTTTATGTTCATCCCTGTGTTAAAACTGTGTCTCACTCCAATGTCGGATTACCCGCGACGTTGCCGTGAAAAATACCCGGGAAATACCCAGCAAATGCCCGGGAAATTCTCGGGAAAATGTCCGGGGAAATTCAAATTCTCCCGCGCTCTGTAAGTGCGCGCCTGTGGAATGTGCGAGGAATTATTTTTTATCATTCGAAACATGATTTGGAGAATTATTTACGCGGGATTACGGGGAATACAGTGTTTCTTTTTGTGAAAGGTGGATTGTTATAAGACTAAGAGAATTTACTTACGTTTATTGTATAGGTATTAGGTACGTTGTATGTTTTTAAACGACTGTATTTGAGTAATTTGAAGATTTTTATGCAATAATGATTTATTCTATAATAATATTATAATCATTAGTTATCCTATTTACTATTATAAAGGCGAAAGTTGGTAAGTATGGATGTATGGATGTTTGTTACTCTTTCACGTAAAAACTACTGAACCAATAACAATGAAATTTAGCACACATATAGAGGGTAACTTGGATTAACACATAGGATAGGTTTTATCCCGGAAATCCCACGGGAACGGGAACTATGCGGGTTTTCCTTTGAAAACGCGGGCGAGGCCGCGGGCGGAAAGCTAGTATAAAATAAATTCCTACTTTATCTCCTATGTTAAAAACTATAATGTTGAATTAACCTAACGGAACTTGTTATTATTTATTTACACCCACATATTTTTCTTTCGCTTAGGTATGAGTATAATTAAATAATACGCAACCTTAACATTTATTTAAATTCAATCTATTTATGTACTTCGCGGATTCTCTATTAGTTACTACAAACTGAATGATTATCTTATATATAAAATTCTCGTGTCACAATGTTAGTCTGCATACTCCTCCGAAACGGGTGGACCGATTCTCATGAAATTTTCTGTGCATATTATATATATATTATATTATAATTGTTATTGGTGTACCTTTTAATTGGCGTATTGAATTGTTAATGTAATACCTAGTGTAAGTTTAGCTGTAAGGTACCTTTACATAAATAAATAAATAAATAAATAAATAAATATCGGGTAAGTCTGAGAATCGGCCAACATCTATTTTTCATATGTACCACGGGCGAAGCCGGGGCGGGCCGCTAGTTTACTATAATATCCTTAAATTCCCACCAAAATACACACCATAATCTCGAACATTACGATTATACAAGCTGTACACAGTAACATATACTTTACATGTACAGTGTAATATCTCAGAGGCGTATGGCCGTAACGCCATAAGCGGTTAGATAACGCAGCCTCTGTTTTTATGATCTGCAGACTCTCTATATCGCGTATAATGTTACTAATCTTAATACTATTATAAAGGCGAAAGTTTGTAAGGATGTATGGATGTATAGATGTTTGTTACACTTTCACGTAAAAACTACTGAACCGATTACAATGAAATTTAGCACACATATAGAGGGTAACTTGGATTAACACATAGGATAGTTTTTATCCCGGAAATCCCTCGGGAACGGGAACTATGCGGGTTTTCCTTTGCAAACGCGGGCGAAGCCGCGGGCGGAAATCTAGTACTGATATAATCTAAGGAAGTAAAATATTTAGAGGCTTACCGGTTTGGGCACAATTAGTTACGAACTGTTTTGTTAAAGTAAGCTATTTTAGGAGAATAATACGGTCAAAGGAGTGTTTGAAGTCCTTGTTTGATTCTTCATTTCATTGCAAACGCAAACCTATCAAAATACCGTGCTAATAATTCATTTGTATATCTCTTTCCACTTTACACAAAAGTAGGTAGTAGTTATCTGCTATAAAATAGTACATTTAGTATGTATGTATAATGTATATGTTACCGGAAATGTATGAAATCAAGGAATTGTATACAATTCCAATATCGTATTACGAAATGTGTAAAGTAAATGCTTTCTGTAATAAAACACGTTATTATTTTTTTTATTATAGCTCTTATTGATACAGTCATACCGTAAAATTGTAATAATATTATGTTCATATTATTATCCTACTAATTAACATTTAAAAAATCAACTATCTAAATTTTAACGTAAATATCACAAAATCAACTAATATTTATTCTTATAAAATCAAATTTTCATTTGGCAAGTAATCAGACCCTTCGTCCCGCTGTCCCCGCGTATATTTGGCGCAGTCGGATTGTATAATCCGCCGTATTACATTACGGCTAGCTGTTTTAATATGCCGAAAATTCGTCTTTTTCCAAAATTCTACAAAAAGACAATCGCGAGCCGACGGAGCCCCACTTCGTGGGGCTCCTATTTCTGTGTAGTTTTAAAAAACACGAACCTAACCTAACCCACCCCCTTATCCAAACCAAAAATTTCTGATTACGAATTATCGGCATAGTTACTACAAAATGCCGACCGTTTGTAAACGGCCAGATTATATACAATTTGCCTGCGACATATCAATACTTATCTTAAATGTATTAAATTTCCGATAGCTATTTAGGAAATGTATAGATTTCCTAGGAAATGTGTATAAAATAATTTATTTCACACATTTCCGTGTGATTTTAGGAATTATATACATTTCCTAGGAATTGTATACAATGACGGATTACATACATTTCCGGTAACATATATATTATATTGTAATCCATATTTCCCATTATATTACATTTCCAACAGCTATTTCACGCACTTGAAATTTCGTTTTTGTTTTTTATCTTTATATTAATCGGTTCGATTATGACAATATAATAATTAGAAAGATATAAAATATATAAGTGCCTCCTCCAACAACAATCGCTTCAGAGATATATCTTTATTACAGTATCAATCACTACAAACAAACCTATTACCATAAAAAACCTCTTTATACCTGTGAATTCAACAAAACCGTACAGCGCTTTCAACTGAAAAATTCAACAGAAACACAATAAACAAAACACAACAAGTCACCGCGGAATGGCGTCGAATTCAAAATAACAAGTTTTGGAATAAGATCTCGGTTCTCTCCAACCGGCAAGTTATAATCGTTGCAACTTCTCGATAAAATCGAATCGAGACTGTGAAATTGAGTTTTTCTCTCGATGTTTTGTACTCATTTTTATTCGAATGTTTTTGTTTTTAAGTTTGGAAGTGCAATGGGGGCGTTGAATGCTCGAATAAAAGTTCGTTTCTCTGCCGCTATGTCCCTTTGTATGCTTACTTCTTTAAAACTACGCAACGGATTTCTATGCGGTTAATTAATAAATAGAGTGATTCAAAAGGAAGGTTTTAGTGTATAATTTATTAGGTTTTAGACAAAGCGAGCGAAGCCGCGGGCGGTAAGCTAGTCTGTTATAAAATCGTATTGAAATATTATAATGTATTATCGAAACGCTTGATAGATAGGGTAGTGTGTATTTACAAACTAGAATTCTATACTAGAATTTTATAAGCGTGGCGAGTTCGTGACGTGGGCCTAGAAGTCTACGAAGTCGCAGGTTCAAATCTAACTCTATAGAATTTATCAATACTGTGCAAATGTGTAATTAAAAAAAATAACACCAAAAATATTTCATCATTATTTAATTGGAAACTAATAAGTAAAAAGTTTAACTTTATTTTAGATAGGAAAAAAATCTTCTAAATTGTAATTATTAGGCTAACCTAATAATTACAATTTAGAAGATTTTTTTCCTTTATTAGTTTCATTACCTAAGTAATGAAACTAATTAAACACAAATAAGCAAGCTAAGAATTTAATGAATTAATTTGCTAACATTTTTATTATCCACAAAATTATAGTCCAGACCATTAATATTCTTATATATAAAATTCTCGTGTCACAATGTTAGTCTGCATACTCCTCCGAAACGGGTGGACCGATTCTCATGAAATTTTCTGTGCATATCGGGTAAGTCTGAGAATCAGCCAACATCTATTTTTCATATGTACCACGGGCGAAGCCGGGGCGGGCCGCTAGTTATTTATATAAGTATTTTACTACATTAGTCTAGTAATCCCGACAGCATGGCTAACTCTGTCCTGCTTGCCATATTTATGTACTTTTTAAGAAGTAGTTGACGTTGTAATCCGGCAATAAAGCTTGTTTTTTCTTTATTTAGTCTCGCAGCTGCAAGACAATATCCAATCAGTCACTAGCGTATGTTCCCTGTACTGTATAGTATATACTATGTATTATATAGTATATAGTAGTGCAATATACGGTATCGGTATGATGTTTTTCTTGCCACAATCTCGCCACTCGATCACGCCTCGCCCGCTCGCGATAAACGTACGGGCTTCAATTTCCTGTGCACAGGTTAGGGGGGTATAGAGTGTGAGGTATTTTGTTTGCATGAGAAAACTATTCACTTTGTTCTACATGTATAACGTTTTGTAATAATTTAGTATCCTAGAAGTCTTACTAACGAACCCAACAATAGTTATTTACAATTACATACATATCCTAACAACATTATGTAACGAGCTAAAATCATCAAGCCGTTTATTATGTTTCGAAAACGCTAGGTAAAGGAAAAAATTTATAGATTTCATTATATTCAAAATTACATATGACTACATGTGTCTCCGAAGGAATAACTGAGATTGTTAGTTTTAGATACCTATTTGTAATTACTTCTAATAAGAAAACGCATCAGAATATTCCATAAATAAAGAACTTTCATAAAATCAATGCCTCTATAAATTTCTACTCTATCCACCCGTATAGAAGACGTCCCACATTTCAAGATCGGTGTCCGGACTAAAATTATAATGTTTTTTTATGACCTTCCCGGGAAATGTGGACAATATTTCGGGCACTGAATCGTTTCCATTTCGCTCCTACCTCTGCAATATGCTGAATATTAAAAGTTATAGAAGGAATAAAACTATGTGAACGAATCGAGGATAGCTTTTATTTTATGTTTAATCCTTTGATATTGGTTTGGTTATTTACATTGGTCTTGTTAAATGGATAACTGAGAAATCATGTAGATGTTTTTTACCTTAAAATATAATTCAATTAAATTTTTTTTAAGGAATCTCTCAACGACATTTCCTGTTAGGATATAGAAATCCTGTTTAGATGAACAATGAATGAATGATGAAAATGCGCATGAGACAAACATAGAGCAAAAGTCTTACAACAGCTATGTTGCCAAAATACTAATTTTTGTGTTATTCTGCAGCTCATAATGTTATTCATATTATTAGAAATCTATAATATTAGCATTTGTATAAAAGTTGAGAATGTCACGACACGAACAGCGAACAATTTATAAATTTAGTTACAGAAAACGACTCATTAAATAAAATCGTATCGTTTATAACTCGAGCAGAGCTTAAAATTTTTGTTTTTAGCTGATGGAGTATTTATAAAAAGTCTATCAATGTTAATATGTTTTAGTACATAATTTATTTGGTTTTAGACAAAGCGGGCGAAGCCGCGGGCGGAAAGCTAGTACGAAATAAACATAAGTCCTTCTTAACCCCTACTGAATATAGGACACGTAAGCTGGTTTCTAATGCCGTTGCAATGTAATTTATTTGCCGAACGGATTGTGATCGGAAATAAAATCCAAATTCTTCTGGAAATGTTGTAAAGGATTCCGAATTTAATTCTGTAAACTTTATGCTCTTGTATTGCGATGTATGTATTTTATTTAGTAAAATGTAGTAATAATAGGGATAGACTACAGGCCCATGTTGAAAAATGTATGGGTCATTTGAACCACCAGGTGACCTATCTAAAACGATATAAGAACATAAAATAATAAGATTCAGCACTATGACGTCACTTGGAAACTGTCCACCTGAGTGCAAATGAGAATTCGAAAGTACAGGTAGAGATTTTTCTCCCCTTGTCTCCATGATTTTTGTACGGCGTTGCGAAATAATGGATTATATGCAGTATAGAAATAGTATGACACAGATGCCGTACAAATTCAAAATATGACCAAATTTACTCGGGCAATTGTCGGAAAATAAAAATAAATTCCGATTTCGTGGACCACTATTTTTGTACGGCATCTATGTCATACTATTTCAATACTGCTTTTACAATTTCAATACAGTTGTAAAAAGTTCAATACACAAAATTCAACACATTGGACCGCAGCTAATAATTCTAAAACGAAGTGAACAATTTTATAACAATCTAAATTCTAGAACGTTCGATGAATGTTATTCCACAGATTACAAGGTATTTTGAACCATACACCGACAACATCCAATACATTTTACAAGCCACAATTGGATGTGCTAATAATATACAGTTTAATTGTGAACACCGAAATTTAAGCCTTGAATGTATTTGAATTTATTTTCTAATTAATGCTGTTTGGATTAGTCGCTATTATTTTGGTTTGGGAGCTTTATGGGTGGGGAATGTTTAACTAGCTGTAGTTGTAAACACGGTTTTGTTTCTAATTAATATGAGAGCAGACGTAATTTTCCATCAATCTATACTTATATCTATACTAATACTAGCGGCTTCACCCGTGGTACATGTTTACGTTTTCTCTACATAAGAACCATCCTCGTACTTCAAGGAATATAATAAAAAAAGAATTATCGAAATCGGTTCAGCCGTTCTCGAGTTATGCGCTTACCAACACATTTTGCGATTCATTTTTATATATAAAGAAAGAAGAAGATTATAAAAGCTGAAGAGTTTGTTTTTTTGTTTGAACGCGTTAATATTAGGAACTACTTGTACGATTTGAAAAATTATTTCGGTGTTAGATAGCCCATTTATCAAGAAAGGCTATATAATAATATAATCACGCTAAGACCAACAGGAGCGGAGCAATACGGGTAAAACTGCGAGGCACAGCTAGTTTACTAATATTATGTGTAATAGCAATTTTTACCTCTTCACACTAGCTACAGTTATTCGATAGAATGACCTAACTGAAATATACCCAATGTATATAAAACATTCAGTAAAAAGATCAAGAGCACCAAAAACTTCCGAATAAGAGCAACTACGAGCAAAAGTAATTCGAAAGGTAAGAAAATAACTGTAATTTTAGGCAATAAATTAACATGGAAATCATCGAAGTTGGTACAATAATAACATTGTTTTGAAAGATATTCGAGTCTTCTCTAAATTGACCCTCTTGTTAGTTTAGGACGCAATTCGTTATTACTGAAGAAAAAGGGTGGCTTCACACGGTCGGCGGTTGACCGCTTAAAAAGACAGAATGACCCGGAAATGTTAATCATGCTACTTTTATAATTTTAGAGTAGTTGCCCAAATAAGTTGCAGATTCATTTGTAGAGCCAATACTTTTATGATTACATTTAATATGAACTATCATATGGCTTCTCTTTACAATATTATTTACACTACTCAAACTACACGTAGTGATTCCTAGAACTATTTTTTGTTAATTATACTTTCATGTCAGTAAATATAGATCTTTAGGGAAACATCTTGAAACACAACATTTAGAACAATACAAATATTGTACACAATTCAACAAACACGACATATACCTCTTTAGTTTACATAGACAAATACCAATATTTCCTCTTTGACAAACATAAACGTCCAGTTATCTCGGTCTCTTGTCCCGTGTGAAGTGTCCCAGGGGACACAGCTAGCTCGTCTCGTCTATTTATTGGGCAAGTTCAGCGATAAATCGGGAAGGTATGCGACAGGTCGGTTCCAAGTAGTTTTTGATGGCGTTTTTAATTTTTCCGTGTTAGTAGGCTTGATTGATATTTGAGAGTTGGATTGGTGATATTTATAAGTGTTATCAATAGTGAATATTTTTACAAGATAGGTAATTATTGTATAGACTTCATCTGTGTATCTTACGTATAGAGGTGAAACCCAAGGTGTGAGGGTTGTAGAAAGGAAAGTAGTAAACTCACAAACCAAGCATAACAGTTTTTAATTGAAGAGAATATAAATTAGCATGTTTATATTAATACTAAATGTAGCGACACTTCGCTCTGAATCGCGCAAGCGAAATGTTTTCGCTACAGAGCATAATATATACAACTTTCCGACATCATCCATCGGGGCCCTCACGGCCGGCCAGTCGAGTAGACTGGTCCAGGATCCTCCCTTTTTCGATGGAGGAATTCCACCTTTCTTCCTCCACAGTGGTGACCCCTGACAGTCCACAACTCCTTCTGTCCATCCGGCCAGTCGAGTAGACTGGTCCAGGATCCTCCCTTTTTCGATGGAGGAATTCCACCTTCCTTCCTCCACACTAAATGGTCCTATTGGTAAATATTATCTTTGAATTAATAGTAAAATCAATGTAAATCTTTCCTTAAGAAAAATTTATTGATTACAATTCTATTCTTCACTATTAGGTACTTTTAAATCTTCATTATTCATGTTTCCATAATACCAATAATAATACATCCAAACACTCAAAGCAAAAAAAGTACAACTGTGGCGGCAATTGTTGTTTAAAACCGATTCAACGTCGACAAAAATAATAAAGCGCTTATTCGTCGCTTCTCAGCAATTCGTTTCGCCGTGCTTCAAGCGCTGTGGCGACATACGGACCGATATTATATTTGAAAACTTTTAAATTAAGGAAAATGTGAGTGAAGTGATTTAGCCTTACAAGGTAAATGTGAAGCGATTCAAATACATACTTATTTTGTGTATATGAAGGTACCTCTTATTTTCAGCATTAATGTTAAATAGTTTAAAATTGTTTTTGATATAGGTACATATGACATAGGTAGTTGAGCAATTCAATACATGCGAGCGAAGCTACGTGTAAATAAATTACTAAAAAGCATTAACAATATACCTAACTTACGTTCTTGAAATTATTGATGTAACTTAAGAGGAAACTTAAGTATATCTATCGGTTTTCAATAAAAAATATGTTTACCTAAATTTTATCCTGTGGTAATACGACCGATTTTGTATATAAGTGTCTATTCTATACTCTTAATTTAACATTGCAAAAAAAGCTTTAAATCTAGAAAATATATTGTTGTAAAAATCATCAAAACCGCCTCGTTTTGTAACGCAATAACCCCCCGTAAATCCCAGAATCTGTTCGCGACATTTCGATGATATTTCGATCGGCCGATATGAAAACAGGGCTGATTGAATCGTGATTGAGGTTGAACAATCGGCGATGGGTCTTAACAATAAATCTGCAATTCCGTTATACGCCATCCGATTGTGTTTCGGTACTTATGCGAAATTAATGTTGTTTGTAGGTTAATTATCATGTTGACTTCATTGATGCTCCAAGATTAATATCAGATCATGTGATTATCTTTTGAGGACTTTAATAATTATAACTTTATGTGATTTCAACTGTATTCATGTGTTTAATTGGCATCAATGTTTTTTATTTATTTCATATTATTAATGCCTTTCCTATGGTAAAGTGTAATTTAGACGACCTTATGGTCGATCGGACTATATTCTTTATGGTCTAAAAAGTGTAAAGTGAAGTCCCATGTCCCCTAGTGGGGTAAGGGGCAGATGCATTATACGTATACATTTGTTTCACTGATCGATTTTTTTTAGGGACAAGTAGGTGATCAGCCTACTGTGTCCTACCTGACCGAGACATTCTTTTCACTCCACCGGGACCAGGACCCCTCGGTAATACCCTCACGCGTCAGCCACTGTACCAAGGAGGCGGTCAAGTATTAAGTATTCTTTATGGTCTAGTAGACGTAAATTTAAAAATAGACAACTTAGTTTTCATCTACTAAGTTTACGGTTATAGTTAACTATTAAACTGAAATGCATCATCAGATCTTTCAAATCTATTCACTCATTTTATCACGATTAAAACAACTACTTTATTATTTGGTCCTTCGAGCCGGATATTCAAACATTTCAAAGATACCCTCCAGATACCGTTTACTTATTTACACTAAACGTTTAAATGTATTGCATAAAAAGATCCGTGCTAGATTTGAGCCGTAATAAAACTTTATGCGCCGTATGCCGCGATCATAAAACGGTTTAGGGCGAATGTACCCTTTGGAACGGGGGAACATTTGTAATTTGTTCTTGTTAAAACGTGTTTTATAGCGGCATTATTGATTACGCTGTTTTGATGAAAAAATTTAACCTGGAGTGGATTGGGTTGATTTAGGGGAGGGTCGCGCGGATTAAGCTGAAGTGGGGTTTCATTTTTTACTGCTTTTTCTTTTCTGGTAGTTAATTTCTTATTTGATTTTATTGCTTGTTTGTCATTTGGAGACATGGTTTTGTAAACTGTTGGGTACGAAAATGTGTTTTTATAATAAAGTTTCCTTAGAGTGTTGCAACGAGAACTATTTTATTACTTCATCCATAATACATTTCTTATTGTAATTTATCATGTTTCAGTATCTTTTCAGACCATTATTTAAGTAGCATTTAAGTACTACATATTTATCATAACTTATACTTCGATATATTGCTTTAACTTAACTTTTTAAGTAAACGTACGGCATGAACTGCATACAAATTATATTTTAAAATGTATATAACATTATCTATACTGTATCTACACTCCAACAGGCATAAAAACCACTTACACCATCAACACATAGAACGGAACATAAAACAATTTTCACTCGACTAACGAACGAAGTCATCACGTAGTCAACTCGGGAACTTTCAGGTGACGGTGGGTAACTTTGTAAACATGCGACGTCCGGGAACACCACGGCCACGTGTCCGGGAACGGCTAGCCTAATATTTGACTTCATATTTGGTAGGAAATTGAGTTTAGGTTTAGATCTCTTTACGTATACGCGGAGTCGTATGTATGTATAAGTATGTAATGTTATAGGTCATGTTAATTAGGTATGAAAACTTCTTTTGATTAGAAATGGATTTCCTTATTTTAGACTCTTTCCTATAACTCGCGAATTTCATGTGAAAAAGTATTAAACGTAACTGTTCCGTCCTGTATTTAATAATAATGTACTCTTAGGTAATATGTCATACTCTATAATTCTAATAATACTTTCAATGCTGGAAATAAGTAAAAACGTTTATTATTTATGGAAAAGAAGATGTAATGTTGTGTCTATAATACTGCAGTTACTTTATATGATATTATGTGAATTTTACAAAATCGAGAGCGCCAGGTAAAAGCTTAAAGTTAAAATCTTTTTACAATTGAATTATTAATTTAACAGTTTGTTCGCATAATATCGGGATAAAAGTACCTGTAATGTTATTTCAGACCTTCATTTAAATGCATATAAAATTTCAGCAAAAATGGATTTTATAGTTGTATGAAAAGTTTATATTTCATCGGAAAAATAATATAAGTATCAATTTTCAACAAAAACGAAGATAGTAGGTATGTTTTCAATATGTTTCATATTATTTTTCATTACTGGAATTTTCTCGTATTCGGATATTAATATAAATTTTCGTTATAAATAAAAATAGATCTCCGAGGAAAATTAAGAATATCACTGGTTCAAAGGTAAACAAATTGTAATTGGCTAAGAACGATGCGGAGTTTGAAAAGTGGGTTCCGTAACACGTATCTGGGGGCACGGTAGTGCCCCCGCCAAGACGAGCCAAGCGAGGCGCACGGGCACTACCTACCTTTTCTCGAAGCGCTTCGACGTTTTTTTGAACCCTCATAACTTGGGTTTGGATTATGCTAGATCAACAAAATTTTCGGGATATATTGTCAATAGCGGACTTATTGAACATATTAAGTTTTAATTACATTAGCTTTTATACTTCAGATTTTATTTATATCTAAAAAACGCTAATTTCGTCACTGACTCACTGATGATCATCAAAATTCTTAAGGTATTTCCTAATGTCCTAGAAAGCTGAAATTTTGTATGTAAGCTAGTATTAGCACACAAACAACAAAAAAATTATAAAACTTGTAACTTTCATCCCCCAACCCCTTAAACTAGGGGATGGGAGTTTGTATGAGACCTGTAATTTTAAATTAAATTTTGATGACGCTAGAGGTCTAATCTAATAATCTAAAACTTGGTTCCCCTAGATATATATATGTATAGGTACTCCTTGTTAAAAAAAAAATGTTACAAACAACCTACAAAAAGAAATGAAATCCCACCAAAAACATTTTCATGTAAAATGTTGCCAAGACAAGCCCATATGACTCACACTGTCAAAAAGTTATCAGATCTCATGTAGAGCCAAGCTTCTAACACTACACGCCCTAACTCTACAAGGCCTAACTTCACAAACTCTACACCTTAGTCAAAATATGTGGCTTGGCCGTTCGTTACTACAAGAACTATTGTATAACACAAAAGTAATAAACAGTGAATTAATTTTTCACCTTACGCCGATGTGAATGTAGCGAAATGGCCAAGCCACATATTTTGACTAAGGTGTAGAGTTTGTGAAGTTAGGCCTTGTAGAGTTAGGGCGTGTAGTGTTAGAAGCTTGGCTCTACATGAGATCTGATAACTTTTTGACAGTGTGAGTCATATGGGCTTGTCTTGGCAACATTTTACATGAAAATGTTTTTGGTGGGATGTTTTATTTTCTTAGCAATTATTTTCTTAACCGTCGTCGTCGTTTGAACTTATTATTATAAATACTAGCTGTGCTGTGCGGTTTTACCCGCACCGTTCTGCGTGTATTGGGCTTACGTGATGATATATAGCTATATATCCTGATGATATCGGGCTATAGGCTTATAGCCTGCCTCGATAAATGGGCTATCTAACACCAAAATAATTTTTCACATCGGACCATTAGTTCCTGAGATTAGCGCGTTCAAACTAACAAACTCTTCAGCTTTATAAATTAAAACTTCTTTGATAAGATTCAAATATACGATTATCGTCGCCTTGCTCCATGACGTGAAGGAATTGCCATGACGCGCTTGAAATTTACACTGAACGCGCCCTAAGAAGCTTCACTTCATAAAAAAAAATATTATTTACAAACACATACGGAACCCCGAAAGACAATCCGAGGATTCCGCTTGGCAGCTCCTATTGATCCCTTATCAAGGAATGAAAGTCGCCTGCCATTAATCACGTATAAAGGAGCAGGGATGTAAGTGCGAGCGAAATAAATATTTGGACCGAGTGTAATGATCCACGGAACTTTTGTTGGAGGTAATAAATTAGCCGTCGATGTGAGTATGATTGTGGTTCCGTACAATTGTTCATTATTTATTGATATCTTTCGAGTTCGGTTTGCGGCTTTGTAATTCTTTATGTTTGTGATCGTTTATGTGGACTGGAGAGCTTTAGTATGTGTAACATTTTATACATATATCTATAGTGATTTTTCGAATGTATATTTCATCACATGATAAGAGTCATGAATAAGAAGGATTATTCAATACTATGGTACTACTATTATCTATCATTAGAGTATTAGATTCTATTATAGGTGTGTACTGTGTATTGTATAAATAAATAAAATAAATATGCCTTCTCGTCATTTCATTTTTCTTACATTTTTGTTTTACGTTTTTAATACAAGGCCGTATGTCCAGATAGAAAAATCAAGGGATTAAATTACCTACCCTAGATGATAAACTCAAACAAACTCAAACATTTATTTATTCAATTAGACTACTTTTAGTAGCACTTTCGAATGGTCATTACATAAGTATTTTAAACATTTACCACCGATTCGGAAAGCAGTATCTATGGAGAAGAACCGGCAAGAAACTCCATAGTTGCTCTTTTAAAATCATATTGTCAATATTACATAATCTGTAACTTAAATCTAACTACATAATATATCATAATATGCCAAAGAACTGTCCTGTGGTTCTTACGCGACAACCCTCCAAGGATTTTCATCTTCCATATATTCCTTAATGCTATAATAGGCTCTCTGAACTAATATATTTTTTACATAAGTTTTAAATTTAGCACTACCAAACTCTTTAATATTATGAGGAATTCTATTGTAAAAGCGTATACCTTGATATACTATTAATATCAAATATCACAAAGTCTTCGCGATATAATTGCCTACAAACGCATTAGGCCATAGTACAAGGGCTTTAATAATTACAGACCTAAAAAAATGCGCTAACAAAATTCCTAAGCTACAAATATAAAGGCTCACAGGGTCAAGGATAAATTATTTTAGAACTCTTTGATCTTTTTTTAACCTAGGTAAATTTCTAGTCGCTTTTGTATTTGTTTTGGCTTAAAACAGAATTGCTCTAGAGTGAAAATAATTATAGTCGTTAGAACAGTTAAAATTATTTTACTGTTGCTTACTTATGCTCACAAAGAGCGAGTCAGTGAATTTATAGTGAGTAAATGACTTTTTAATAAGCTGTTATAGTACAAAATATGGCTATATGTAAACAACTGTTAACGCAGGTGGGCGAAGTGGTTCTGAATTAAGTTTTGTATTGAGATAAATTGTAGTCTGGTATAGTATAGCGACCAAATATTTTGTTTCAATCCCATAGAAGAGAATATTATTACATAGTTTAATATTTACTTATATATTACTAGCAAACCCGGCACGTTTTGCCAGGGCACCCTTATCACTTATCCCATAAAATATAAGTGAATTAAAATGATACATTAATTCTTTCCTAAGTCCTAAATAAGCCTTATTCCTCGATATTCATAAGCTTAATATGAAAGTAGCCACGGTCATCGGTATTCGCTTTAAAATTTCTTATATTATCGCCCTTGGCTTTCCTCCAGCACTCCAGTTTGGAGTTAGGGTAAGTGATGACTAAGCTCACTATGAATATTTTATATTATATTGTATGGAAATGGTATGAATATAAGGTATTTTGTAGGTTGAAGTATGAACTGGGTACTTAATGGATAATAATAGTTTTTGTTATGAATTGGGTAAAGGATTGTGATAATTAACTTATGAATGTCATGTGGATATTAAGGTATTACTTGTATACGTAGTATATTATTATTAGTCTGTGGTATTAGGTATTTATTTTTAAAAGAGCCATTACATATAGAGTGCAAGTTTTACTTATCTTACCTTTTGATTTCTTTTTTTTATAATCCTTTAAACGGTCTACCATTATACAGTCAGAAAAGTAAATCCAGAAAAAAAAATTTAGAATCCATACTAATATTATAAATGCGAAAGTAACTCTGTCTGTCTGTCTGTTACTCAATCACGCCTTAACTACTGAACCAATTTGCATGAAATTTGGTATAGAGATATTTTGATACCCGAGAAAGGACATAGGCTACTTTTTTACCCCGGAACATAGGATAGGTTTTATTCCGGAAATCCCACGGGAACGGGAACTATGCGGGTTTTTCTTTGACTGCGCGGAAGAAGTCGCGGGTGGAAAGCTAGTATTCCATAAATTCAGATGTTGCATGGTATATCAAGTGTACGAGCACCCTTACATTGTAGTTATTTCGTAACTGATAGCGCATTACAAAAGCACTTAGCTTTAAGCAATCATTATGTACGCAGCTGTTGGATTTAATGGACCTGAAATAATATCACCGTTTAGGCAATATACGTATAGATAAGGACATATTATTATATACTAACTGTTATGATAAATTTATATTCCACTAGTTTAAGCTTACAACTTTATACATTATTGTATTTATTGTGTATTCCTGTTTCTTATAAAAGTAGTTTTGTTAAGCACCGTTCATAACACCTTTTGCTAATGAAAGTCTCGCGTGAAGATCTAGTCGTTTCAGAGATACATCAAAACAAACACACGTTATTATTTAAAGAAAACCTTTTTAATTATCTTATCTATAATCTTACCTAATTAAACAAGTCACTTTTTAAGAAATAAACAAACATTGTTTACTCGTTTTCTGTTTACAAAATACGCGATATTTTTCCAAAACAAAGTGACAAAAATGTAATCTATTTCATTCCGGCACGTTGTGATGATTCGCCATTCCTCGGAAGGCAGTCTCAATCCGAAATTTCAAAATTACTTCATGAAAAATTGCGCTTAGGCTCTTAGAGGAAATCGTTTCGAGTGGAACGAAATTAATAATTCCGACCTCGTAGTTGGTACTCGCTACATTTGGTAGCGTTTGATCGTAGTATTAAATAATAATACCTACATACTTATTGAATATATATAGCATTAATATGAGAGCAAGACTTGGAACTGTGGAAGTTTACAGATCATTTTCTATCACAATCAAGAGAAACAAGGATGATATAGGTAACTTTTTAGTGAAGGGGGACACATCTTATACACATAGGAATGTCCCTTACCACGCGGAGGAAAGCTACAAGAAAATCCCCAGATACAACATTTTTACCTTTTTATGTAAGTTATAGTGTTAGTTATATTTTTGTATTTTATATGGGTTTTAGGTACTTTTTAAATTTGCTTGGTGACTAACGTCTGCAGATATTGTTTGTTGTTCATATTGCGCTTATCGAAAGTACACAAGTGACATTTTCTTTACCTCTGAAAAAAAATCTCAATTTTTGTGACCGTTGTATCCATACCTAAACTCAACTTTCTATTGAATTATCAACTACAAAGATAACATAACGTTATTCATTCGTGTAATCCGACTAAATGTAACAAGTCCCTCTGGATGAAGCGTCCATTACGGCCCTTTATAAATTCCACGACCTAAAACATCGACAATTATTTCGCTCGAAGGCTCTAACTTTAGTTTATTGTAGGCTTTCCTTTGCGAAGTGCTGCGAATCATTTTGGATGTAATGTTTATTTTGCTTAGTTTCTGTATGGCTAATATTTATAATATAAATAATGGATAAGATACAATTTTCAGGGCTTTGTATAAAATTAAAGATTATTAATTCATGAATGATTTCAAATGTTATATTATTCATAATATTATCTGCTAATAAATTTATGATGCACTTATAATTCCAATAACCTTTTTGTTTAAGTAAATATATTAATTACTTTTTTGTACGAAGCCTTTGTACCTCGTATTATGTAAATAAGCGATTTTTTTTAAGTAACACATTTTTGAAATTACAAAAGACAGTTTCCACATTCTTCTCTCTAACACAGGTTTAATTTAACGACAGTTAAATATCAGCTCAACAGTTTCAGACGTACCGAATTCGCAACATGTTGCTTATAAACCATTACCCATATCCTCTCACCCATTTAATTCCACCCAGTGTAAGGACATGACAGGGAACAAATGAAAAAATTCTCGCCGCCCGTATTTTATTAAAATTATGTTTCAGTTAAAAAAACCTCATCACTTTTATACACGGTCTGAATTAATGGAGTAAAAAATTCGCAACCCCATCCGTATTAAAAGATTTTAGGTCTTTTTGCGATGGTCATAAAATATCTGTTTGTTTGTCAAAAATTTTGGCGGGATTAGCTTTTTCGTGGGTTCTTTTGATTGTATATTCTGTATTCATCCTTGCTTTCGTTTCGCTTTTCGTGGTTTTCCGATACTTACAATTTTGTCGTCTTTATCCGATTCATGTTTTGATTTTGAGAACAAAATATAGATTTCAACACGACATCTATCTTTCTTTCGAAATACAATCAAACTCAGTTTAATAGTTGACGCTAGAAGAAGTACCAGGATGACATCAATACTTAAAATACCATCAATACTAATTATAATATTTTCATGCGTCATAAAATTATTCAGCTTTAAGCTATTAGTCCAGGATTCTTCGCCCATTTTTGCAAGTGATTACTATCAAGCTAATTTTCTGTGAGTAGCTTTATTTTGATGAGAAGGAGAGAAGTCAGGTACTTTAGCGGAGATTGTATGGTAACGACATACTTTGATGGCGTTTTTGAGAGTAATGCTTGACAGGATGTACGGGCTTGGTACGGTAATTACCAGCGCGATTGGAGAGAAATTAATAGTCCGGGATACATCGCCCATTTTTGCAAGTGATTACTATCAAGCTAATTTTCTGTGAGTAGCTTTATTTTGATGAGACGCCCAATAATTTCCTGTACGAAACTCTCGATTGTGGTAGCTAACAGAGGTAACAAGAATAAAATATTTTGATTTGATGGTTCTCAAATATTTATTACGCAATTTGTAGGACAATATGTCTGTTGAATTATATAAATATTAACTAAGTGAAAACAAAAAAATCAGCTGGTTAGTAATCATTTATGATGACCTCGTTATCGATACACATTGGAAAGAGGGGACTCTTTGATCAAACAATAGATTTTGTAGGACAAATATTTTTTCGAATAATTTAGATAATAATCTTGAGATTGAACAAAAAAAAACTCAGTTAGTAATAAATATTTGAGAACCATCAAATCAAAACATTGTATCCTTGTTACCTCTGTTAGCTACCACAATCGAGAGTTTCGTACAGGAAATTATTGGGCGTCTCATCAAAATAAAGCTACTCACTAAAAATTAGCTTGATAGTAATCACTTGCAAAAATGGGTGATGGATCCTGAACTATATGCGAAAAGAAAAATAATTTGATATCGCATAACGGTAACAATATAAAGGAAATACAGACAAACGTCTTAGATTAATAGTAAAGAAACAACACACAAAACTATTCCATGATTGAGGCCTGACATATAAATTTTCTACCTTATATTTTGAAGAAATGTAGCTATTATTATAGTATTAACTCACTATTTATGATATATTCGAATTTCAATGTATACAGTGTATTAATGTATGGGAAACATATTACAGAAAAAACGTTATGGCTGCTTCCCATGCTCTCATCTGCATTTTTTTTAATAAATCTTATATATAAAAATGAATCGCAAAATGTGTTGGTAAGCGCATAACTCGAGAACGGCTGAACCGATTTCGATAATTATTTTTTTATTATATTCCTTGAAGTACGAGGATGGTTCTTATGTAGAGAAAACGTAAATATGTACCACGGGCGAAGCCGGGGCGGACCGCTAGTAAATAATAAAATTGAGCATTGAGCCGAGCCGATTCACAAATCAAATTAATAAACAACTATGACGTTTTTCCAATAGAGCAAAACTTACTGAATACAATCTTTTGTATACAGTATAATATTGCCAAGGTCTTCCTTGGCAAGAATCTATTAAAATTGGAAAGCAGAACAAAGTATAGAAAATTCATAAATAATTTATATAAAAACAATCATAAAAGAAAATTGAAACATATTGTATTAATTCAGCGGCCTCCGAATAAAAATCATTAGCCGAGAGAAACGGGGCATAAATCATTACATATTATCATAAATAAATATTCAATGGCGTCAGTATTAAATTTTATCCTAACAGTGGATTCTTGGCGGATATCCAAAGGCCACGATTGCCTACTACATGGATGTAAAGAACCTGGATAGCGCTCTATGATTTTTTTAAGTAATTAAACTCTTTTTAACCATAATAAATCGAATACAAAATATGAACTGCCAAATGTGTAATACAACTTTTCATATGGGGTGTAAATGTATAAAGTTATTTATGACGAACGAGTACAATATAACAATTGCTTTTTTTAATTTTGTTGAATAGAAGTAGACAATGTGGCAAGGTAGATATTTAATAAAATTCAATTACGAATTGTCTTATATAAACTGAAATAAAAGCTAGCCAAATTCCATTTTCAATCATATATCTTCAATTATATATATTTCAATCAGTTTATAATAGAAAATCATATTGAACAAAATCATTCAAAACATATTTTTGACCTGAACTTATATCCTGAGTCCTCTCGATCGCATCATGCTAATTTAAAGTTTTTTTTAGCAGAAAAAAAAAGTATACTAGTCCCATCCAGTATCTCTATATTAACTGTATGACGATGCAAAATTTGCTCCAATGTTTTCCAACGACCCCTACACTATCCATTTTCTATCCATTAAGGATCCTTGATTCCATCTTTGATTGTTTATCGGCTCTCTTTGTGAGCTTAAAAAACTCGTTTCACCAACTTTGCTTTTTCCGTTTGTGCTAGTGAGTTGCGCTAAAATTGTGTTTTGAAATAAGATTTTTGAATAGTCATTTTTTCGATTCGATATTCATTTTAGATACAGGACTTATTACAGTCAGACATTATTGTAATTTATATAATCCACTGAAATTGGAGATCTTATTATGATAATATTTAAAACACAAAAGCATAATTCACATTTTAGTAGGATGTTTTCAGCAAGTAGCTAAGTATCAAAATTACATTTTCACTAATTTTTTTTTCAATCTTATTTATTCATTTTATACGCATGTTCGCATCGATTAATTTATTTTTGT
This sequence comes from Colias eurytheme, assembly GCF_061535395.1. Lineage (NCBI taxonomy): Eukaryota > Metazoa > Arthropoda > Insecta > Lepidoptera > Pieridae > Colias > Colias eurytheme. The sequence continues at coordinate 440,659 of NC_142998.1, read as the reverse complement.
TTTTTTTTTTCAGGAATATCTATTATTCAAAACTTTGAAAACCAAATAATATAATGAAATGGTTTATCAAACGTTTAAAAAACTCAAACACCCATAAAATACTAATTCATTGTATTTTTACAGAACAACGCACCCAAACAAATGAATCCCTTAAGCCCTTAATTATTAAAGTCGGATGTAGGCAATTATAAAAGTAATCTGTCGTCAAGTCGGTCCGCAAATACGTCCGTGATAAAGGTACCCACCTGTGATACGATTTATTGCTAAAGACGCCTGTTCACGGTGCGATTTATTTGTCGCCCTTTATAATCTATGGCCTGCTTGAAAGATAATTCATGGTACTAGATTGTTATTTATTTAAACTGAAGTGGAATGTACTAATGTGATAATGGGTGGTACAAAAGGACTAAAAATGCTTGGTTTTCTGGAAAGCACGCGTATGCAATTGAATAAATAATACCCAAATGATTGTGGTGTGGTTTTTGTAGTAACTGAAAAATTAAAATGCGTAATGTAAGTTTCCTGGAATACATTTCTATTAATTTTAATATAATTCATTGTTGTCATCGAATTTTACGTACTCAGTATAGTTGTAGAGAGAAAATAAAGAGTACAGTAGTATCTTTAATTCTCTAGCTTATTCTAAAACGTTTTACATATTTAAATAGACGAGAGAATGAGCAAGTGATAAACTGAAAGTAAAATAGTTAAAGAGATACTGTCATATTATATTTTAAATCACTGTCAAGAGTTCATACAATATGTATCAATCGATACACTAAAAAATCGCAGCATGAATGGCATCATCCGTAAAGATAAGTTAATTATAATGAGTCGCGCAGTTCACAGCAGACGTGTCTTTGTCTGAACTGCCAGAACAATGTGGGGCTCCCATTCACGGGCCGTCTTTTGTAGACCGAGGTTAATTTATGGCAGTTCCGTCTGCGACTTTAGATCTGGGGTACGTAAGTTGGGAACTATGGAATACTTGTGCGTAGTTCGCTCTTGGTTCATTTTTAGGGCTTTGCACTTGAAAAGGGAATCGTTCCAGATGTATGCAGCTAATTTCACTATAGTTTACAAAAAATAATTATTATAAAAATAAGAAAAGTGTGTAAAGAACGAATGAATAATACTCTATAATTTTTAATGTAGAGTATGCATTGAAGAACATACTTACAAAAATTTGATTGGCTTAACTTCAGTTTTACTATGAAAAAAATGAAATAAAATTGATTAAAAATGTACAAATAAAGAATTATAAAAACAATGAACCTCCTTTTTGCAGTCAGTCAATCATTGTAACACATAAAAGTACTAGGCCACCATAAGACGGTAGCAGCTAAGAACTGACAGCGATAGTTGCGGCCGCACCTAATTACTAACACCTAGTCGGGTAATTGAATCAAACTAGCTAGTGTTACCATCCTTTGTGTCTAACTTCATTTATTTAAAGTACTTAGTTATTATTAAATATTAAGCCTTTAAAATTTAATGGAGTTCAAAGATTAATTAAAATTAATATCGTTTAAGTTTAAAAAATCTATTTAATTAAGAAAGACGTTTTTGAAACACCCCATGTAACAAAACGGTTGATTTTTTTTTGTTTTAGTGATTTTTCTATTTTTTTACTTCCGCGTGAGTTAATAATGAATATCCTGGATACATAAGCAGTAAGCACCCATTGTTATTTTATTATTACAACATTGTTATTCCTCCAGATAAATCTCTTTTAAACAATCCTTATGTAATAAATTGTAAACGCACGTGGGCTTTTAATACTAGGAGAACATGCGTTCGAATATTGTCTCATAGTCTCACCTTTATTTCCGTATACCTACATAATTCATTCACCGTGGGCAGAGGGTGTTCTCAAAATAACAAGACAAGCACGGCCACGTACAGAGCATTAACATATAATTTTTTATTGTCGATACAACTTATTCAGGAGAACGTGACGTTCCCAGCGCCGGCAAGATTATTGAGCACCGAATTATACGAAAATCTCATTAAAAAACCCTCAAAGATTTAGCCTGCGTCAGAATTGGACACTCAAATTATTCCGAAAATAAGTGCGCCCTGTTTTATCGCGTCATTTTGTTATTTTTTGTGATGATCAAAATAATGTCTGATAATTATTTTGGGAATACCCTTTATTTTTTGTGTTGAGTACCGTTTGTTTTTTTTTATTATATTTGAAGTTAAACATTGATCAAAAGAAATAAAAGTTTTGATAAAAGGTTTATAGCAATTATTCCTTTAAAATTATACATTATTTCCTTTTCTATATGACAAATTCGTTATGAATTATTATTTTTAAACAATGAATATAGCAACTGTCAGTTACATACATTAATTACCTTTACATGACATAATTTTAAAAACATTTTACATTAATAATGTATTTGATCATTTAATACATACAAGTGTCGTTTACAGTGTTCTGTTAAGTTAGCCTAAATAAATGAACTTTTTTATGAATTTTAAACACCATTTATTTATTCAAAATATAAATTAATTATTTGTACTTTTTGAACACTTTATAACGAGTGTGAGCGAACAAGCAGGTTTATATTTTATTAAAGTGTTTAAAATGCTAAAAGTTTTTGTGTAAAATGAAACAAAAGTACTAGGATAGTAGGACTTATAAAGGTATGGTCACATACGTCGCGTGTATCGCAGACCGCACACCTCCCGTGACGCCATGCTTCCAATTTGCACATTTTGACTCTAACACCTGTACCAAATTTCCTTTCCCATGTACAAGACGTTCAAAAGTAAGTCTAATTACCTATAAATTACAGTACAAATTTGATTGACATAGCTCGTAGGTAAGTTTTGGTGGTTGTGGTTACATCACTCATTTTCAGTTAAAACGCTTAAATTGATTTTCTTGTGAGTCTGATAAGAATCGGTTTTGATGTTATTTTGCGAAGTTCGTAATAACATTACATGTTTTCATGTTTTTGGCGAAATATTGACGGCGATTGAAAGCGTAATAAATCAATCCAGGAGTTTTGAGTGTCAAATAAATTTGTGGCTTGTAACTTTGATACAAAGAGTTGTTTTTATTTACTTTTTTGTTTATCACAATCTCTATTGATGCTATTAAGTAGTGGTAGTGCTTATTTTAACACAATATAATATGTAGTTACACTTACGTTTAAAACAATTAACAAAAAAGTGTAACTAATAAGTAAGTCCCTATGTATGGTAAAATCTTTTAAATTAAGCAACGGATTATGATGCGGATTTTTTAAATAGATCATACCTACAGTGGTTCTCGAGGAAGGTTTTAGTATATAATGTACTAGCTTTCCGCCCGCGGCTTCGCCCGCGCAGTCAAAGAAAAACCCGCATAGTTCCCGTTCCCGTGGGATTTCCGGGATTGCGTCATTTCCGTCCATCCCGGGATAAAAAGTAGCCTATGTCCTTTCTCGGGTATCAAAATATCTCTATACCAAATTTCATGCAAATTGGTTCAGTAGTTAAGGCGTGATTGAGTAACAGACAGACAGACAGAGTTACTTTCGCATTTATAATATTAGTATGGATTAGGTTTTAGTCAAAGCGACGGAGCCGCGGGCAAAAAGTAAGTTATGTACCTATACCTACGTTACGCTTACAAGTAATTCATAACATTAGGGTACAATGCAGTGTTAGCTGATAGATTTCAGATCTCAGGTGTGCTGTTAATATTTAATAGTTTCTCCTTTGCGATGGATCTGGGTCGTTAATTTAAGCACTAGCTGTACTAAACGGCTTAACATATTACGAACTGTCGGGTAATAGTGATAGCTTAATCATTATATCAATATCTATGTACATTTTATATACAGTTGAGTTAAATTTAAACGATCTTTTTCAGATGCGTATTAAATAATAATATGTTTATTTTCGAAAGTAATTGTTCAAAAATCAAACTATGCTCGTGAATTTTTTCTTAACAATAGCGGAAATTTTTAACTATTTTTTTTAAATTGCGGGTAGTCATTAGTAATGAAACATTAGCCAGTGAAATTCTGTTAAAATCGATGTAGTAATGGCTAAATTGATTTCTGGATAATATATTCTTTCTAATGTGGCAACAAACACTCCAATTGATTAAAATCGCACAGAAAGTCATTTAAAATTAATTGATAAACTTATTAATAGGCATTTCATTACATCTTTTGATACAAATACTTGTGATTACGCATCTCATATAGCGGGAATAATATGGATACGTAATATAGATGAAGCAGAACAATTGTTCATTGCGGAAATTCGTATAATTTCCCTATTATAAGGCTAAATTACTTTGTGATATACCCGCATTTGGTATATGACAGGAGTCAGTTAAGCTGGGTACACACCGGGTGGAAGTAATCGGTATTGTAAAATTCCGTGCAAGTAAAAACTGGCTGAAAAATTAAAACACTGAGATATCATACGGTGAAATATACTTTTTTGTGTATCTTTTCGTTATCTCCATCATACATTTTTATTATATTTTCATCTCATACAATAAAGTACGTTGGGTTTTAATTATATAGTATATTTATATAGTCTATACAGGGTGTAATCGTTAAGTGTGCACAGGCGATTTTTCCGTAAGTATTTCAGATAACAAAAAACTTTAAACTGATATCGAAAGTACTTAACCTAATGAGTAAAATGGCATTTTCCAGACATTTCCCTGGCATTTCCCGGTTATTTTCCGGGATTTTCCCAGACATTTTCCGGGAATTTCCCAGGCATTTCCCGGGGATTTCCGGATGTTTCCCAGACATTTTCCGGATATTTCCCTGGCATTTTCCGGGGATTTTCCACACATTTCCCAGACATTTTCCGGACATTTCTCAGGCATTTTCCGGGGATTTTCCAGGCATTTTCCGGACATTTCCACGCATTTTCCGGACATTTTCACGCATTTACCGGATATTTTCCAGGCATTTTCCAGGGATTTTCCACGGTTTCCACGGAAATTTCCACGCATTTTCCGGATATTTTCCAGACATTTTCCAAGCATTTCCCAGGCATTTTCCGGTTATTTTCCGGGAATTTCCCAGGCATTTTCCGAGCATTTCCCGGGGATTTTCCGGATGTTTTCCAGACATTTTCCGGACATTTCCCTGGCATTTTCCGGGGATTTTCCAGGCATTTGCCACGCATGTCCCATTATTTTCCGGACATTTCTCAGGCATTTTTCGGGGATTTTCCGGACATTTTCACGCATTTTCCGGATATGTTCCAGGCATTTTCCAGGGATTTTCCAGGCATTTTCCACGGTTTTTCCGGAAATTTCCACGCATTTTCCGGATATTTTCTGGGAATTTCCCAGGCATTTTCCGGGGATTTCCGAGCATTTCCCGGGGATTTTCCAGACATTTTCCAGACATTTACAGGCTATGTCAGGGAAATGCCCGGAAAATGCCTGGAAAATATCTGGAAATACCCGGAAAATGCGTGAAAATGCCCGGAAAATGCGTGGAAATGCCTGGAGAATCCCCGGAAAATGCCTGGGAAATATCCGGAAAATGCGTGAAAATTTCCGGAAAAACGTGGAAAATGTCACTTCAAATTTGCGAAGTAATTAAAGCAGAAAACCAAAAAAAGAAAAAGAAAGCTAAAATCTTTCATATTAAAATAATGTATATGGGATATTCATATTTCATACTTAATGTATGGGAGGGTTTAAAGATAACTTTTTTGATATTTCTCGATTTATTTTTAAAAATTTATTACGGCCATTTTACTCATTAGGTAAAGTACTTTCGATATCAGTATAAAGTTTTTTGTTATCTGTTATACTTACGGAAAAATCGCCTGTGCACACTTAACGATTACACCCTGTATACAGCAGTGTTCAAAATTGTCCAATAACATTATTATTTTGTATAATTAATATACTTACCATAGATTTAAAAAAATGTCTTCCAAACATTTAACCTTCCCGTACACTTACATGCACTATCAGTGCCTACATAACATCCTTTCATTTTTTAACTGAAAAATAATTGCACAATTTCTTTCAAAGCCAAGTGTACCCACACCCTAACTTCGTACCATAACACAGTATTTATCTGTTCTGCAATATTTGTCCTTTCCTTTCATGTGTTTAATTAAAACGAGTTGATTGTCGACACAAAGCGACACCCAAGGCAGTATTACATTATGTAAAGCTGTGTATTAACTTCTTTCAGTTAAGTGTTCTTTGTGAATCTTGAAATGTTAATTTGTTGTTTGTTAACAAATGATTAATGAACCATTACTTACACATGACTGTGCGCATGGTTCATTTGTTTTCTGGTTTTATAGTTGACTAGCGGTCCGCCTCGGCTTCGACCGTGGTACATATTTCGCAATAAAAGGTAGCCTATGTTCTTTCTCAGGGTCTTAAGATTATCTGTGCCAAATTTCATCAAAATCGGTCCAGTAGTTTTATGCGTGAAAACCATATATAATTACAAACCTTTCCTCTTTATAATATTAGTATAGATATTATGTTTTTTTTTATTATATTTGTATACAGTATTTGTGATAAGAATATGACCCTATGGCCTAACATTTCTAAAGCATAACTACAAAGTTTCATTAAATTTTGTTTTTCAAGCTATTAGGTATCTATTATTTATCCAAATCCATGATTAATTAGCTTAAAGACATTTCTGTATACGATTTTTATTCAATACTAGCGGTCCGCCCCGGCTTCGCCCGTGGTACATATTTACGTTTTCTCTACATAAAAACCATCCTCGTACTTCAAGGAATATAATAAAAAAAGAATTATCGAAATCGGTTCGGCCGTTCTCGAGTTATGCGCTTACCAACACATTTTGCGATTCATTTCATATATATATAAAGCTACACTACCACTCACTCACTGACATCGCTTTTCTCGGAAACTACGTGGAAAGTTGGGGGGATTTCGACGTGATCGTGTAGAGGTGCGCCGATCGACCAGAGGAAAAATATAGCGATCTCGATCACCTTCGAAAACCGAGTGGACCCCTGGAGGTGCGCAAAAACGGTGATACCTGGAGGGGGGGTGTCTGAACAAAAAATGCTCGGAACTGGTGGCGATTACCAGGGGAGGTGGAAAAATGGGGATTTTCGCGAAAACAAGATGGCCGCCGTACTTTGCCAAAATCGCCGTTTATGAATCCTTACGTCTCAAATTTGGCACACGTGCTCAGTTCGAGCCGGCGAATCGATCGGTGCCCCGTTCGAGTGGCTCCGGGCCCCCGTTTCCAACTTCCATACAACGTAAAATCCAACGGCCCGCGGAAACGGTGCGAGTTGAGTGGGGGGTCCCGGAACTAAAAATGATCACCACCCTGGGACGCTACCAGGGAGCCGTAGTGGGACGCTCGATTTTGGAATTTTTCCATTTTTGGCGCAAACATAAAAACGTAAATTTAGACGAGTTGGCGCAACGGAGAAATACACCAATGATGCATTCATACTCGCCCAGCTCCCAGGATATCCAGAAAAATACGAAATCTTAAACTTTCCCTCATCTCGCGAAGACGGTCAACGGCCCGCGCAAACGGTAGCAGCTACATCTGGGGTGCTCAAACTAAACTTGTAGTAGACCTCGAGCAATTACCACAGATAGTGAAAAAAAATCAAAATGGCGGAAAAAATGGCCGCCGCCATACAAATTCTAAAACGGCCATCGCTGGTCCGATCGCGCTGAAACTTGGCATAGGGGCTTTAATCGAGCCTCACATTAAGGTGGGATACTCATAATCGAGTTTCCACCGCTGGTTTCCGAGTTTCATACAACGTGAAATTCGACGGCTCTCCGAAACGGCGCGAGATAGGTTGGGGGTGTAGAACTAAAAAATGATCAGGAAGATGGGGCGCTACCAGGGCAATGGAGAAATTTCAAATTGGACGCCATTTTTTTTTCAAAAATGGCCAATTTTTCAAAGCAAGATGGTGGCGCCGGTTACTTTACGATCGGTCTGAAAATTGACTTCTGTGCTCTAATCAGCCATATTTACAAAACTGCATACTCAGAATTTCTCTCCGACCCCCGGTTTCCATTTTCCATACATCACGAAATTCAACGGCTCTCTGAACCGGTGGCAGGTAGGTCGGGGTCGCCGAAGTAAAAAATGCTTCAAAACCTGGTCCGCTTCCAGGGATGTAAAAAGTTTTGGTAAAATGCGAAATTTTTTTTTTCGAAAATTTTGTATGGAAATTTCCATAGTAGGAAGGATGATTGAATAGCAACGGCAAAAGGTGGTACCGCGGGCTGCTTGCTGCCCGCGCACCGCGCACCCTCGAAGGTCGACAGCCTCCCGGAGTAGAAAATATTAATTAACTTTTGAACTACCGCACGAGCCAAGCGAGCGAAGCGAGCGAATCACGGCAGAGGCTGGCGTAAATATTCAAATAGGTAGCGAGGAGCGAAGCGACGAGCGAGTTAGGTTAACTTTTGAACTACCGCACTAGCCAAGCGAGCGAAGCGAGCCAGTCACGTCAGCGGCCGGCGTTAATATTCAAAGAAGTAGCGAGGAGCGAAGCGACGAGCGAATTAGGTTAACTTTTAAACTATTGCACTAGCCAAGCGAGCGAAGCGAGCAAGTCACGTCCGCGGCCGGCGTAAATATTCAAAGAAGTAGCGAGGAGCGAAGCGACGAGCGAGTTAGGTTAACTTTTGAACTACCGCACTAGCCAAGCGAGCGAAGCGAGCCAGTCACGTCATCGGCCGGCGTAAATATTCAAAGAAGTAGCGAGGAGCGAAGCGACGAGCGAGTTAGGTTAACTTTTGAACTACCGCACTAGCCAAGCGAGCGAAGCGAGCCAGTCACGTCATCGGCCGGCGTAAATATTCAAAGAAGTAGCGAGGAGCGAAGCGACGAGCGAGTTAGGTTAACTTTTGAACTACCGCACTAGCCAAGCGAGCGAAGCGAGCCAGTCACGTCATCGGCCGGCGTAAATATTCAAAGAAGTAGCGAGGAGCGAAGCGACGAGCGTGTTAAGTAAACTCTTTAACAGTTTATTATGAAAAGTCACAAAGCCCGCTATCGATTAGACACCTCAAAATGATGAAACAGTTTCGACTGACTGTAGAATCGCTGTTAGCAGATGTAACAAATGGACAGGAAATTCAAATGCATTTTCAAATGACTGAAGATTTCTGCCCTGGGATGAGCCGCGAGCTGCTTGCAGCTCGCGCACCACGCACCCTCGAAGGTAGACAGCCCCCCGGAATAGAAAATATTTGAATGGGAAATTTATAAGCACTTCCGATTGACTGTGGAATCGCTGTTAGCAGATATTAACAAATTGACGGGGAATTTTTATGCATTTTCAACTGACTGAAGATTTCTGCCCTGGGATGCTTCGCGGGCTGCTTGCAGCCCGCGCACCACGCACCCTCGAAGGTGGACAGTCTCCCGGAATAGAAAATATTATAATGGGGAATTTATAAGCACTTCCGATTGACTGTGGAATCGCAGTTAGCAGATAATAACAAATTGGCTGGTAATTTTAATGCATTTTCAATTGAGTGAAGATTCTTGTCCCTGGGATGTACCGCGGGCTGCTTGCAGCCCGCGCACCACGCGCCCTCGAAGGTCGACAGCATTTCAGAATAGAAAATATTTGAATGGGGAATTTATAAGCACTTCCGATTGACTGTGGAATCGCAGTTAGCAGAAAATTACAAATGGACTTGGAATTCTAACACATTTTCTAATGACTGCCCTATTGCTTCAACCCAGGGGCAAAAGGGGCTCGCGGGCTGCTTGCAGCCCGCGCACAACGCACCAGCTAGTTTATATATAAGAAAGAAGATACTCATACATTTATCCAATTTCATAAATACATAAAATTTCCAGTTGTCTTTATGTTCTTATTCCTGTAACCTAATTAACAAGTTCTAAATTTAGTAAATCTAGCGTTCCTGTCGAAGTAAAACCAACTTCAAAGTTTTCGAGTTATTTATTATAGTATCTATTACACTTCTCAACGTGTTTTCTGCAGAACATGTGGAACAATGACCTAAATTATATCTAGATGATGTTATAATATCTTGAATATGGTCTGGTGTATATTATTACAATAATAACATTCTTTGACCGGTTATGTGATGGTGATTACGGAACTGTATTTTATGTTATTGTTATAAAATATAGTGTTACTAGCTTTCCGCCCGCGGCTTCGCCCGCATTTTCAAAGATAAACCCGCATAGTTCCCGTTCCCGTGGGATTTCCGGGATAAAACCTATCCTATGTGTTAATCCAAGTTACCCTCTATATGTGTGCTAAATTTCATTGTAATCGGTTCAGTAGTTTTTACGTGAAAGAGTAACAAACATCCATACAAACTTTCACATTTTATAGTGTTATGAATACAGTGTTATTAATCGATTATGCTATGACTAGTTTATTTATTTATTTATTTATTTATTTATTTATGGAACACACAACAATAAATACACATTACATTATATATAGGATGACATTATCTAATTACATAATTGTATCTTATGTATTTATCAATTATAGGTGTACACAACATTCACATTAATAACACTTATACAATTAAACATAATAGAAAGAAAAACATAATCAATATACTAAACGCTACTGGAAAAACTGTGAATAATTTGATGCTTATACTGTGCGAGGGATCCGAAAAATATATCAAGATCTGGTAAGAGCATTATTTGTTGGTTATAAGTAGCACATATTCTCGATAATGGAGCATGTTTGCCTAGGTTAGTTTTGCAAACTGGAACACAAAAAAGGTGTTTTATCGGTTTTCTGGGAAGGCGATACGGTATCTGAAAAGCGATGTTAGAAATAATGTCCTCGCAGACAACAGCACCGTTTACACATTTATGGAGAAATAGTAAATCGTGTAATTTGCGACGGTCACGTAACGAAATCATTTTAAAAAAATCTAAGCGTTCACCATATGGGCAGCGATGTGATATACCTCGAGAGGTAAAAGCCAAGTGTCTCGTAAAGGAACGTTGAATAGATTCAATACGCTGCGAATGTACGGCATAGTAGGGATTCCATACCACACAAGCAAACTCGAGGTGACTGCGAACCAGAGAATTATATAGAACTATTTTAGTTGATGTCCTAAAATGTGAGTCATGTCTTTTAATAAAGCCCAACATCCGTGCTGCATTTTTGATAATATTGTCTAGGTGAGATGTTAACCTAAGTCCGCTATCTAAAGTGACGCCAAGATCCACAATTTGAGTATTTTCAGTTAGTGCAACATTTTCGATATTATATTTAGAATGCAGTAGTGATTTTTTTCGCGTAAATCTTATGTAAGAACATTTTTTGGAGTTGATGACCATATAGTTAGCTTTACACCAGATTGCTATGTTGTCTAAATCATCCTGAATAGCATTTACGTCTGATAAATTTTCGATCGATTTATAGATTTTTAAGTCGTCAGCAAAGAGAGCATAGTGGCAATGTTTGATGCAGTCAGAAATATCATTAATATAAGTAAGAAATAGCAGTGGACCCAAGTGGGACCCCTGTGGGACTCCAGATGTTGCAGTAAACATACTCGACTTAAAACCCCTCACAACCACTTCCTGCGATCTATTATAAAGGTAAGATGCGAACCATTTCAAAATGGAACCTGATACACCGTAATTCTTTAATTTTATGAGCAGTGTTTCATGATCAACCTTATCAAAAGCGCTGCTGAAGTCCGTGTAGATCGCGTCAACTTGGCCTCCGTTATCCAGTACATTCGTTATGTCAGACAAGAATTTCACAAGATTTGTTTGGATAGAATGACCTTTACGAAAACCATGTTGATGTGGTGATATAAATTTATCCAAGTAACGAGTAACTATAGGACAAACAAGAGATTCAAAAACCTTTGATAAGGTTGATAAAATAGTGATAGGTCTATAATTACTAACAATGGTTTGGTCACCCTTTTTATATACTGGCACAATCTTGGAAAACTTCCAACGCTCGGGGAATATACCTTGTTCGAGAGACTCATTGAAAATATTAGCTAGAGGAGAAGCTATCGTGACGGCTACACGCTTAAGAAAAATGGGTGGGATAAGATCCGGACCAGCACCTTTGTTAACATCGAGTTGTTTTAACTTTGCAAGAACCTCTTTTTTGGTAACATTGAATTTGGAAGTTTAAAAATAGAAGCATTGCAAAATATGGTTCAAATGTCTTAAGAAGTAATATTTACGTTCATTAGACAATTATTAATATGTAGGTACCACAGATCACAGAAACTAAAGGGAGATATGGTTAGGGGGCGGGGCCGGTGTCGCAGCAATATGCTCAAAAAAGGAACAAACTGTAGCGGTGCTGTATACGTACGTCACTTACAATCTAGTGTGCGAACGAATAGTCGCTCTTATATTTTTGTGTGATGACACGCACACAACGCGAAGTATTGTTTTGATTTTGTTTACTGCAGTTGTGTGCGTAAATTTTTTATGAGACACGGTTTCGTACTCAGCGCAAGCGATTGGCATCTCTCTAGATCTCTATGGAAGGTACCTATTCCTATGCCTCAAACCTTCCAAGTTTTAAGTTACGTTTATTATTTACATAAATAAGTTTCATAAAAATGATAATAGAAACACAGTCTCACTTTTATAGGCAAATTTCATGATTAATTTAATTTAAACTGTAGATTCTAGTTTTCTAGTTAAACTAAACCTGCGTTTAACAGTTAAGTAACTAATAACTCTTGGCATGTTTAACGACTTTGAACCAGACGTGAACAGAAAAACATAATTCCTTGCTGAAATCTACAATTTATGCCCTGTTTGAGCTTAGTTATTTTAAGCAATTACGATTATTAATTAGGAATTAGCGAATTTTTTGTGAATGTTTATGGAAATGCTAAATCCATACTATAATATTATAAATGCGAAAGTAACTCTGTCTGTCTGTCTGTTACTCAATCACGCCTAAACTACTGAACCAATTTGCATGCAATTTGGTATGGAGATATTCTGATACCCGAGAAAGGACATAGGCTACCTTTTATTGCGAAATAATACTAGGTATGTACCACGGGCGAAGCCGGGGCGGACCTCTAGTAAGAAATAAAGAAAAGCAGTTCTGAACATTTACTTAGTTTTGACGAGTTGAATAGGTTAAAAAACTTTAAAGAGTACTTCAAACTAATAAGTACTAGTCCCTAATATAAAATCGAATAAATAAACAGACTAATATTACGAGAAGTTTCACAGTGACACAGCAAACCAATCTTATCTTACCTCGTTGCCAATTAACAAAACCAAAGCTTCCAAACGCTATCCAGTTCACTAAAAAAGCTCACTAACGTTGAAGAATTATCTCGTAAAAAAGCACTTGAAAAACATGATTACAGCGACGTTAGGAGTCAAGTCACGCAAAGCTTATCTCGACTCTCATTTCGACTGAACTTTACAAATACGTCCATTTGTCAGAGAAGCCTCCTAATTTTTTGATCTCATCTCCCGTTGGATAGCTAATTCGTTCCTATTCATCTAGAGGATGCTTATTCGTGAATATACATTCATATGTTATGTCTATTGTCGTTGTATCTATTGTTCTATGCGAGGTCCAGCCGTTTCAGAGTTGAATATAGTAAAAAAAGTGAAATTTTTGTTTCTCATACGAAAGTTGTAGCCGAAGTGCGATTAGTTTAGGTGGATGGAAAGCCGTAGGACTAATTTAAAAGTTAAAGTATCGTATACATAGAATATATTTGAGGAAAACGAATGTTCTAAAAATCTGTTAAAATAAACACAAAATTATTACCAAGAATTCTATGTGTATGTGATTTAAAAATACATGGTCAAGCAAAACGAAAAACTGCTATACAAAATTAGATGCAAATTTTTACAAAATTGTAGTTTTCATAATTAATATTAACCACGTAATAGCTACATTCGGGACGCAAATTTAATTTAAACTTTCCTCAAAACCGATAGTAATATTTCACAGTTAATACAATTTTTTTCTCAAACTCGAACGAAACTAGTTGGAAAATTTTTACAGTTTTAAAAATACAACTTCGTCACAGATGGGTCCGCGGGATGAAATATAGCCGTCCGTAGTTTTATATTAAATTTCTCTTCATTCGAAGCACTCGGTTTGTTCGAGCTCGCGAAAATGCAATTTATAATGGATCTTGCATATGCATACTGTGGGGAATAAAAAATAATAACATAAGGTAGCTGCTGAATCCTAAAGGTCTAAATAATAGCATAAGGTTAAAACGTACTAGACCTTTTTTAACGCAGATTTTAAATCACATAAAAAATTATAAAGTTATGTGTATGTTATGGATCAAGTAATGTATATAGGCACTATTGATAATGCCCGACCGTTATGAACAATGACTATGAGGCGTAATGAATTATATGCGGGGCGGGTTTGGTTAGGTTAGAAACAATGTTCTTAGATATAGGAGAAATATCTGTTGACTTTGCCCAGGCATTATGATTTTTCTCCTAATTAATACTTGATCGATAACATAATATTAATATACAGAAATACAAAAAATATATAATAATAAGTGTAGCAATCAAATAATTATACTTTGTCGAATATAAACTACCAAAGCTTCTATTTATTTCTATCAATAAAAGTTCAAGCTACTAGAATGAAAGCAACCAAATTAAATAGCAATATATAACCGCGCATACAGACCATTGTCGCCAAAGTTAGTACAGTTCTCATTGAACTAGAGGCGAACAAACATTTGCGTGAATCGAATCTACTTACCAAACTATACTAAACCTTTAGACAAACTGAACTGTTAAGCAAACGGGATACACCTGCTCGCTATCCCCCCCGCTCTCGTATACCCATGCGAATTTACAACAACATATTATATCGAAAACATAGAGAACAAGTACCTATTTGAAAATTGTTATCCTACCGCGCGATAAACTTTATTTATTATTAGATATTTTTAAAATGTTTACACGTAACGAAAAATGATACATTCTAATCAGTGCCATAAGAAATCCGCCTCTCTTAATGATCTAATGATATCTAATTAAAAAAAAGACGGGTTGCACTCCGGGAGTGCCGGCAGAAGTGAAAACTTGATTATTAACGTTCAGCATGTTTGATATTTTGGAATGGTATCCGACTTACGCATGGAATATAAGGGCTTAAAAAAAAAAACATCCGTCTTACGCTTTTTCGATCAGGCCACGTGTCCAGACGCGAGTTTAAGATTTTATACCCAACGCCGCTAAAGAAGTTTTCACTTCAAAAATCTAGGAAACCGCTTGCGCGACAGCACTCAAAAAAATAAATAGGTACACAGAAAAGCATAACCCTTCTTATGATAAAATCACCTAATTACATTATGAAAGTGGAATTCATGTAAATCTTACGAACTCTACAGAACATTGGCGTTACTACATATTTATGTGTGACCAGAAACCGTTTGTGGACCCCTATCAATATCATCCCCTTCCCTTTCTCGCATCCGATCACAACTGAATCGAAATTAAAGGACATATTTTTGTGTACTAGTATGCATTCGATTCAATAATTTAGTACGGTTATGCTTGTAGTACATTTATGCTTCCCTGGTACATACCAACTTGGAAAAATATACGTTGAATTGAAAATAGTTTGCCACCGTACACAATCTTTCGGTAGTTTACAGTGTCACAAGATTTAATATGTAATATTGACGATATTATTAATCTTACGGTCACACTAGTGGTCCGCCCCGGCTTCGCCCGTGGTACCTACATGTTTAAACTATCCTATCTCTCAAGTTGGATCGAACTGCACATGGTGAGCGAATTTTATTGCTATCGGTTTTTATATATATTAAGATAAGACATACAACTTTTCTTGGTATGAAAAAAAGATGAGACACATGTTTTTAATCTATACATATAATGGGTCTTATTTTGATTATTGGAAATTCCTCAATTCCATCCTTATATTTCTATTACCGTTAAAAACTATGGATATAAGTATCTGGATTACAAATTAGTTCAATCACATTTCAAGTACATAGCTTAAAACAGTAAGGTTCCCACAAAAGTTGTCACATAAGTCACCTTATGAAATTCAATGAGCGTTTTGTCCCAGGGTAAATACATGTGAGTGTCTGTAATCCCGGGGGACGGTTGGTGCAATGTTATTGTAATTGTGTTTTATTTATAGATGTGTTTCTGTGTTCCTGAGTGTTCTTACGTTCAAGGTGCATGTTTATGCGATGTAAATTAGAAAGTAGAGATTGCCTGATAGTTTTTTATAATCTCAATAGATTGTGGTTTTTGGTAGAGAGATACATAATATTGAATTCAATAAGTCTAAATTTTAATATAGAGAAAAGTGGATGATTTCGCCTTAGAAATCTAACTTTAGGTGTTAGGAAATAAGACAGGATATGGAAATAATATGTATGGAACACGGACATTAAATATAACCGAGTGTAAAGGTAACTATTTGATGCTGTTGCAGTTAAAATACTGAATGAAACACTAATTTTGAATGAATAAAACAGTCTTCGCAATACCGTAAACAATCTCAGTTCAATATTTTATGTATTACTCTTATTTTAAAGTACCCTACAAAAGAAAAAAATGAAAAATTACACTTTATTTCTATGCATTTAAAAACTTTTTCCAAACACTATCTTTACACCTTTGAAATGTTTCTACAAATTTAAATCGCTTCATCCTATGCCTTGCGAGCTCGTAATCCGCTCCGCTTGACACGTCCTCCGCATCTTATAAACACTTTCTATTGTTATTACATATATATTATTAATCTCACAACAACTTTTAATTATTATTATACATTTAAATCGCTTCAGCCTATGCCTTGCGAGCTCGTAATCCGCTCCGCCTGACACGTGCTTCGAGTTAACTTTGAACCGAAATTTTATTTATAAAGCTCCAGGCGACTTTAGCATTCAACTCTGCTATGCTTTGTATATACTCCAAATGCGTTTTAAGTTTTCAGCCCTTCTACATGGTTAATTGTAAACGTTTTAATGTAACAGGAATTTATAACAACGGTATACTGTATCTACGTTTATTGAAAACTTTACCAAAAATTTTTGGTTTCATGAAAACTTTCTTATTTATTCGTAAAAATTTTGACTTGAAACTGCGCTCGATATTGGTTTTTTTTCTTCGACCAACAAAATCACTCCTCTTATGTCAATATTAACGTATTTTAATTCCTATTGAGTAATAAAAGGTAAATTATATTAACTACCTAAATTGATCGAATCTAAAAGAGAAAATAGCAATATCATCCAGCGAAATACATTACCATATAACCTTGCTTGGTAAAAATACTTCGTAGCTACAAAATATAACAGACTAGGTTTCCGCCCGCGGCTTCGCCCGCGCAGTCAAAGAAAAACCCGCATAGTTCCTGTTCCCGTGGGATTTACGGGATGGCATCATTTTCCCGGGATAAAAAGTAGCCTATGTCCTTTCTCGGGTATCAAAATATCTCCATACCAAATTTCATGAAAATTGGTTCAGTAGTTTAGGCGTGATTGAGTAACAGACAGACAGACAGAGTTACTTTCGCATTTATAATACTAGATTTCCGCCCGCGGCTTCGCCCGCGTTTTCAAAGGAAAACCCGCATAGTTCCCGTTCCCGTGGGATTTCCGGGATAAAACCTATCCTATGTGTTAATCCAAGTTACCCTCTATGTGTGTGATAAATTTCATTGTAATCGGTTCAGTAGTTTTTACGTGAAAGAGTAACAAACATCCATACATCCATACATCCATACATCCATACATCCTTACAAACTTTCGCCTTTATAATATATATTAGATATTAGATTAGTATGGATTACAGATAACTGATAAAATTATAAAAACCCAATACATTTACCAACTAATTTCCAACAAGTATTTAGCCTAGGATGTCTAGTTCTCACATACTTCCCATCATAGGCTATTTCGTAGTTCCTACATGAGACGGGCAAAGTTTAATCGAAGACGGAGCCAATCTTCTTGTTTATTCGACTTTCTAACAACGATGGTTTGGGATTAGTGTTAAAAGGGTTTCGATTTTAAGTACTGAGGAAGGAAGGTTATTATCTATACTTATACTTATTACTTATTTACTTATAATATTATAAAGCAGAAGAGTTCGTTTGTTTGAACGCTCTAATCTCAGGAACTACTGGTCTAATTTGAAATATTCTATCGGTGTTAGATCACGCTAAGACCAATAGGATCGGAGCAATGCGGGTTAAACCATTGGACACAGCTAGTAAGTTATTAGTAGTTATTAGTTCTCGATTATTGTTAGAATCGTTTTACATCATAATAATTTGGATTTCAGTTTTGTTTTGTCACGAATAAATTGTAAATAATAATATAATTAGTATTGTAGTAAAAAAAAAATAAAGCAGTCTTAACTTCATGAAATTAGTAGGTATATATTCACCAAGTTTAAATTAAATCTGTCCGTTCATAGTGGGTCAAAATCGAGTCTAAGAGTCGGTTACATACAATCATACAGGTTATGGAGCGTGTTAATTATGACCGCTGAATATTTTATATAGGTACCTACGTTTAATTTATGATAATATTGCTCTATAAGTAACTTAAACATTACTAGAATTTAAAGTTTAACAATATTTTTTATTGTTTACAAATTATGTGCAGATATTTTAACCCGTAGTAGTAGTAAAATAAAGTAAAATAACCACTAGTAAAACCACGTATAGTGGCGACTAACCCTTATCATTACTGACCAAACAAAATACTATAGTATCTTTAGTCGCTAGAACGTTCGGCCGTCCAATAAACGTCAATTATCCAATCTTTAAAGAAAACAAACGAACAGTTCATTTGTATTCATTGCGCGGCCGCTGTCAATTCGGCCGATGAAGATTGATGCGGACAGCGCAATGCAATAAACACGCGTAGCGGACCTCTTGTTGACTTCTGTGCGCCTGGTACTATGGTTTGTAGATAATGTTTTTTTTTTTGTAAAAAATAACTCTGATAAATAAATAAAATAATTGATTTTATAAACGTAATTAATAGTAATTGACAAATTAACTGTACATTTGACACGTCATGCTAAGTAATATTTAGCGATTTCTTCCAGGCAAGCTTGAAGATATCAAACTTTTAACAATATTTTAAAGGTTTTAGAAAATAGCGACATTTTCACTCATTTGAAGCTTTTCCTGATATACCCAAATGCAAAAAAAACCTACTGTATGTGTTTTCATTTTTCTGGTATTTAAATAAAATAAAATAAATGATTTGCAGTCGTTGTTTAACTAAACATAAAAGTAACCATTAAAGTTATTCTTACATTGCAATTTAAATTTAACATTTGTTTCACCGTTGTTCAATCAAAACAGTATTTGATCGATCTATTAGGTACATAATTTTTCATTCAAAAGAAACAATAATGTTAAAAAACTAGATTACTTTCAGGACTGACCTAATTTTCTTTTCAATACTTGTAACACAATAATAATAATTGTCTGAGGTCTACCAAGTCCTTGGTCCATTAAATAGGTCATTAGTCAGCATCGAGAAAGGAAATATGCTCGCTAAAATATAAATAAACACTACTCGAATAACATTCGAGAAAATACTGTTATTTAGCGATAAGTTTATCCTTACAAAAATGTATGAAAGTGTTTGGTTAAGTGTGTGTGTGTGTGAATTGTTTTATTATTGAAAATCTAGAGACCTAGGTACTAATGAGATACCTATTTCAAATAATTTAAATAAAGTTGGTTTATTCACGTAGCGCGATTAAAAATTAAATTATTTTATGATTTTTGTATTAGGTAGAGATTGGATTAGATGTTTTATACCGACATATTATGCATGTAGTCAAACAAGATTCTCGTTGGTCAGTTCGAAAAAGCTTAATTATAATTTACTAGCTGTGCTCCGCGGTTTTACCCACAGTGCTCCGCTCCTGTTGCCTTCCTCGATGAATGGGCTATCTAACACTGAAAGAATTTTTCAAATCGGACCAGTAGTTCCTGAGATTAGCGCGTTCAAACAAACAAACTCTTCAGCTTTATAATATTAAAGTATATAATTATTAATATTAAAGTATAAAATATATATTAAATGGCAATTACACAATTTTATACATAACTTAAATTATACCATACAACTACACAATGTGGACAAAGTCAGATAGTACATTTCAATCAAGTTTGAGCAGGAAAATGGAAAATACGCGTAGGCACTAGAAGATACGTGATCAAAGAGCGACGAGAAAATTTTCCATTATTGTATATGGAATATTTCGTAAAATATATTACATGTATTTCAGGTTATAATATTACGTAAGCAGCACTGTAATATTTCATTTTAAGAGTACATTTCTGTCTTGATATTAGCTTACAGTTAAGCAGGTCAGGAAAAACTGCTTCAAGGGTAGGTTTTATTTTATGATATATTATAAAGGCGAAAGTTTGTAAGGATGTATGGATGTATGGATGTTTGTTACTCTTTCACGTAAAAACTACTGAACCGATTACAATTAAATTTAGCACACATATAGAGGGTAACTTGGATTAACACATAGGATAGTTTTTATCCCGGAAATCCCACGGGAACGGGAACTATGCGGGTTTTCCTTTGCAAACGCGGGCGAAGCCGCGGGCGGAAATCTAGTTTTATGATAAGTAGGTGCAATATTTGGTAGAGTGTAGTTTAGAAACTATAATTATGTTACTTACATGTAACAAATAATGTATAAGTGCCTTAAAATAATAAAAATAGGTAGACATTATCAAATTTTGGAAGATCAAGCAAAACCTCTCCAATCCACACAAAAAGTCGGACGAATTCAGAACCCCATTTTTTGAAGTTGGTTAAAATTTTTCAACCATTTCCCTCGCTTTGTACGCAAATACTTTGCGCGATTTTCTAAAAACAAAACACTATCAATGCTAACAACAAGCCACTTTGTAGTTTTAGACAAAAGTTTAAACTTCTATTATAGTGTTTGCACTGAAAAGTACAGTGCGGTGCAAAATGATCGGAACAATTTAAAGAAGTGTATTAAATTATGAATGGATATTACACTTTCAATTCGTCTTTCAAAATATAAGAAAACATATGAAATTAAATACCTAATACAGAGATTAAATTTCAGGATTTCATTCATCCTATTTCTTATAAACCGCTACAAACACGATACATACGAAACATTTACATGTACCGTTTATACTGTCCTTTACGGACATGCGAGTATTCGAAAATTTTATGATGCTATCAATTTCACTAAACTTAATATTTATTTTAAGTTATGATCGTATGAATGAATCGATCAAAATCCACATTGAAAAAACAATTCAATTTATGTCTCCGTATTCATCAGCCCTTAAAAATAATTTTGAACAATTATACAAATGTGAAGTGAGTGTACCATTATTATGGCCTGCAGTGTACTCAACACCACTTGTATACCATTTGCTGGCTGTGCTATATTTGTATCGATTGGTCATTCGAAAACAAAAGACCACTTCGTACTCAGAATTCAATTTCTATGTGGTTACAAAACCGGAAAAAACTTGAATTTGTTTATACAAAATGTAGGTATGTTGAAAAATAGTGAAATGATGTGTTGTAAAAATAGTTGGAAACAATAAGTAAAATTAACTTTTATTTAAAGTTATGTACAGTACAGGGTATTCCAGTAATGGTGGTACATGAATGTGCGTCACTTACACTGTCAATACGAGTGTCACTTCTTCACGCCTAAACCATTAAACCGATTTATATAAAATTAGTTGCAAAATAGATGCGGGCTTTCCTTTTACTACGCGGGCGCAGCCGCGGGTGGAAAGCTGACTGAATTGAATCATAGTCTTAGTGCTTCAAAGATATTCTAGGATCTAGATAATGGTAAGATCTAATAAGCTGATCCAATATGGATTGTTTGAGACTTCGGATCAGCTGCGATAATTTTGGACTATTGTTTTTAGGGATTACTAGTCTTGTGCCCGCGGTTTCGCCCGTGTTTTCAAATAAACTTATAGAGATCTTGCACCTGCTAGATGTCTGATAAAAAACCTATCCTATGTCCTTTAATATTTAAATTTGGTATAGAGGCAAATGGAGAACTATCGTTGAAGCAAATTTTATCCAAATAGGTTCAGTAGTTGGGCGTGTAAAGAAACAGACAGACAACTCTCACATTTATACGACATAATATTAGTTACTATGTGAGAAAATATAAAAATATAATTGACTTTACTTTGTATATATGTTTCAGTCGTGTCCACAGTTTTGCTATTCCAACTACTAACAAAATTCGAAATGATAGCAATTTGCTGTTAAACTGTAACAGAACAAATTAGCTAAAGCTATAGAGTCGAGTCTATATTAACTTGTATTAGGCTTTATGCTGAGTTAATCGAGTGTGAAGTCTGCTCCATGCCTCGAAGACTACGTTCCTTTGAATTGTAGCCAATAACGACTCTTTAAATATTTTTAGGATTCTAGATAAAATACTTAAATTGTAGTTAAATTTAGAGTTGAACGGCTTGGATTTTATGGTATTCAAGTTCTTTTGAATACAAACTAGGACGAAGATGTTTCGGTAAATAAGAGAGTAAATAAAAATAGGTATGGTTTTAACTTTTAAGGATGAAATGGCCACTTTAATAACTGTAAGTTCTTAAAACCTTTATGTATTTGTATAGTACATATTCGTATTGATGATGTTGCTGATATTCAGCTTTAAATATTGTTACGGAAATAATCATGAGAAGCTTCCTATTTATTATTTTTGATGTAAAAGGATCTTATACTCTAGTAACTTTGATTCTAGGAAATTTTTGTTTCAGAAACGTTACATAAGAGAATAAAATTATATCAGTCGTTTCCATTTGCAAATCATTAGAAGTACTTACGTTAAAGATTAATAAATAAATGTTATAAATTATATTTCTTATGTGTGGAAGAAAAATTTATTGTTATTATATTGTTATCAAGATGCAAGCAGTATAATATTTAGATTAAGTTTAATAAATGAATTATGTATAAACCTTTATAAGTAAGCTTATTATCCAGAACTAAGAAAAGATATAAAGAAAACGTTGTTCTTCTATATAATAAAAATGAATCGCCAAATGTGTAGTGCAACACTGGAAAACGGCTGAACCGATTTCGTTATTTTTTTAAATATAATATGTTCTTATGTAGAGAAAACGTAAACATGGGCTTCACCCCGGCTTCACCACGGGTGAAGCCGGGGTAGACCGCTAGTAGATTATTTATATCGCATTATTTAAACTGTACGTTATCCTCACCATAAATATTTCAAAATAGCTTAAAAGACGCAGATTTGCAACTACGAACTACAAACCGAGCACTTACTCGGATTACAGCGCTGAATAAAAGCGCGAGAGAAAATTGAATACACAATCTGTTTCGATCGAAGTATTACAATACAAGCAAACAATAAAACAAATAAGCGCTGTTTGCGCTTTTCGCCCGCGTGGTGTTTGTTTTTGTTTTTCATTTAAAGCGCTGATCGGTTGAGACAATGCTATGCGGGTTTTTACAGTCTTTGGATATTTTATAGTGTAGTTAAATGTCAAGTAAAGTTAAGACTTCTAATAGTTTTTAAATGCACATTATAAAGACTTAACTAGATAATATTTAGAACTAGCTGTGCCCTGCGGTTTTACCCGCAGTGCTCGACTCCTGTTGGTCTTAGCGTAATATAGCATAGCTTATAGCCTTCCTCGATAAATGAGCTATCTAACACCGAAATAATTTTTCAAATCGGACCAGTAGTTCTTGAGATTAGCGCGTTCAAACAAACAAACTCTTCAGCTTTATAATCTTATATATAAAATTCTCGTGTCACAATGTTAGTCTGCATACTCCTCCGAAACGGGTGGACCGATTCTCATGAAATTTTCTGTGCATATCGGGTAAGTCTGAGAATCGGCCAACATCTATTTTTCATATGTACCACGGGCGAAGCCGGGGAGGGCCGCTAGTATTAGTATAGATTAAAACATATAAAATTGAGTTTTTGTACAAATAAACATTGTATTAATGTTAGGCATAGGCGTTTGTCCTACTAAAATAGAAAAATGTCTCACATCTTTCATCTATCAGTCAAGAGATTCAGGTGTCAAACACACAAACCTCACCATAAACAACATTATAATGATTTAGTACACTTCCACTGAAAGTACTATAAACATCCAATAAATAACCCAGTTTCGTATCACTTTACATAATAATAGTTAGTATTATTTACATTTCCTTGTAAACATTAATTTTATTGTGTAACTTTTTCAATATTTTATTACGCTCAGAGCGGGATCTCGCAATAAATTCTCGCAAACCAAACATTTGCTTTAATTATGTATAATATTGGATCGAATCTCTGCCCTAAATAGTTTCAAATATTCAAGTATCTCAACATTTAAATTTATTATAGGAAAAATTTATTATAGGAAATTTCAGCTTTATTTATTCTATTGACCATTTTGGCGCTGTCTTTATGTGAATATATTCCCTTCGTAAACTAGGTTTGAATTTTTGTAATAGAAGTATTGCGACAAAATAATGCATTAAAAAAAAATTGTGTATAAAAGATTTGAAAGAAAGTGGTTAATTGAAAAGGTAAGGAAACAAAAAAACCTACTTAAAGTCTAGAGTTGTTTTATTAGGACACGGAAGGTATACCGTATAATGGACAATAACTATATTAGGTCATCAGGGACAATATGTTTTGATGTATAATTATAAGTATAATTAAAAATAATTTGGAAAATCCAAAAGTGCACGCCTCATAATTTTTTTTTAATAAATATTTATTAATAATTATTTTTGTTTATTTAATAACAATTAAACCACATCGAATCAGACCCTGAAAAATGAAAGGGTTCTATTCCTGAGCATACTCAAGCGTAAGAGAAAAAAAAAGACTCGATTAGTAAAGTATTTCGGTCGCTATCGTGTTAACAAGAAAAAGGATCCGCACATACAGACACACGGACGTCCAAGACAGAACTTTTTTAAACTGTTTTTTAACTAGTTTAAATAACAAAAGTGACATCAAAAATATCATGAACGTTAAAAATAGTGTTTTTTCTTAATATGTGTGTGTATGTATTATCTTACAAGTGCAATGTATTATACATAAAGACATTTTAAGTTTGAAAAATCAGATGTTTTGCGCGAAGTGACAGTAGTACCCACCTCAACGCTTCGCTTATGAGGCGTGCAAAAATAAACGACTAAAGTAATAAAAATAATATTGGGTAATATTAATATTGGGGAAACTAAAAACCAATTGGGTTTTTAGTTTCGTCTACTCTTGGGGCACACGCATTTTACAACTGTGAACATATTGAGTATATTTAAGAAGACACGGTCTGAAAGTAGATCTAGTTGCGTTTATTAACCAGTATTTATTTTTCGCCTTGAAACTCAGAAATACCGCTATTTATTTTTCTTCCAAATGTTATTTGAATGAAAAAAATCCGCTCAAAGTAAGCAAAAAGTTAAATACGTTGAAGTTTATGTCGCTTGTACTCCACTTTTATAAAAAGGCGAGCAAATCAACAACTAATTAACAACTCTAATACGAAACACGCGCACGCTGAACACTGTATAAACAATTTTATACATATTTTCACTAGCTTCAGCCAGCGGCTTCGTACGCGTAAAAGAAAAACCCGCATAGTTCCCGTTCCCGTTTGATGTCCGGGGTAAATGTCTATCCTATGTCCTTTCTTAATTCTCAAAACTCAAACATTTATTTATTAAAATAGACTTCTAGAAGCAATTTTGAAACGTCACTATATATTTTTAACATTTACCACCGATTCGGAAAGCAGTATCTATGGAGAAGAACCGGCAATAAACTCCATAGTTGCCCTTTTTTTTCAAGGTAGCTCTTTACCAAATTTGAAGTAAATCCATCAAGTACTTTTTGAGTATAAATTCTAAAAATTGTATTTTTGGTTTCGATGTCGATTGAAATCACGTATTCTTTAAAAAAAATATTAATATTGTACAGTTTTGAATTTCCTACGATTTCTTTATATGTATAGATACTTCAAAACCCGTCATATTTACAATGATTAATTAATTTTACAAAGTCGACAATGAATAAGAATTGAGAAGCCGCGTGATTGCGGTCTCATTATCGTGGAGGCATTATTTATTCGTTTCCCGCCAACTTAACGAGACGCCATGTTTACACTTGAGAACATCCTTTATGAGGAATTACGTTTGCTTCAATAGAGAATTGTGTGGTGATATTTACAATTGTAAAGCGTTGAACAGTGTAAGGTCGGATTCATCTTGGATTCTATTAATAAAGTGATACGTTCTCGGAAGTCGAGTTAGATGTAGGTATCACTGAATTAACATCTGCATTATGTTTATAAAGAAACAGAATATTGAGTAATTCATGTTGTCCTTGTTCAATTTAAACTGTATGTATATGATATCGTATATGGACATGCATTATTTAAGGTGGATATATATTATTATTATTTTTTTGTTTTCTTGATGTTAATTATTCTTTTTTCTGTTCTCGTCCCGCCAATAGTGATCATTTTGCTTGTTTACCTTTTACCGTGGTTGCCTGGAAGAGATCACTATTAAGTGATAAGGCCGCCAAAATAGTTGTACTCTGTTCTATGTTTAAATAGTTCTAAGGTTTTCCTATCTGTACAACTATTAAAGAGTTAAATAAATAAACTAGGTACTAAGAAGATATTTTTCTACCTCTTGATTAGAAATAATCCCTTCTTTAGATGAAAGGTCCTTCGAGCCGGATTCAAAGCAAATATTTAAAATACTCAATATACATCTCTTATTTGTGATAAAACTGCTCATTTATACTATCTTTTATAATTTTATTTTTATGAATTGAGATATTAACCGACTTTTAGAATCAAAATTTTTTTGAACATAGGAAGACCGATTTAAATTGTAGCATATTTCTGAGATCATAATTTGTTTTCACTTTGCATGTCTGCTATCTATTATTTTGACCAATTACCAGTACACAAACAAACGCCAGAATCCCGTCAAGATACGGAACAGTGAAGCACATGTCACCAATTTATATTTAACTACGTAGCGGCGGCAAATCCTCTAAGACGACGCACAAATGCCACGTAAGCGTTAAATCCACCGGGATATCTTTTATTTTTTCCAGCGGCTTATTCAAAACGAGAAATTTCGGTTCTACCGAGATGTCTGTTTATTCGGGACTTTAGTGTATTGGAGATTGTACGTTTCAATTGATGTTCGCGCTTTGAAGGCGTTTTAATACAATTACTGATTGGGAAGTGACTTGTCACTTTGGAATGTGTTTTGGCTCGTTGTTGACATCGATGGTTGTTATTTAATTTTTGTTTGGAATTAGAAATTTGCTTGTTTTTAGAACTGTTAACGTACACATCGCTGGCTTAGACAAAGAGTGAAGAAAACGTTCATGTGATTACGAATGCACTAAGATAAGTTTAAATATTAAAATTATTATAAAGTACATCATTATTGCAGTATATCACTAGATAGTATAAAAAAGGTCGCTTTTTCTGTCTCTATGTCCCTATGTATGCTTAAATCTTTAAAACTACGCAACGGATTTTGATGCGGGTTTTTGTAATAGATAGAGTGATTCAAGAGGAAGGTTTTAGTATATAATTTTTTAGGTTTCAGACAAAGCGGGCGAAGCTTCAGGCGGAAAGCTAGTTAAAAATAAAACTAATTACAGAATATAAAGTTGACGTACATAAACTCGTCTCTATAAAAATCAAACATTTTTACAATTTTAAAATCCCAATACGTTATCATAAAGCTCGCAAACATCACAATAATAGTAATAAATAATCATTTTTCAGCAAGTGCAAACGAAACGGCTACATTCAGGATTTTATTGGTGATTATTTCAAAACGTCACTCAGAATGTCAGGGGATTAAACAATTTGTTACACGACTCCATTTCGCGTACATATTGAAGGAAGTCGATTATTACAATTATTTCGTTCAATATTTTTTTGTTTGTTTATGTTCTTTAGATTTTCATTTTATCCTGATGGAATTTAAAATTGGTGTACATATGATTTACATATTAAGTAGGTATGTGTTTTTTTATATTTACCTATTTAAAGAGCTTAATCACAAAATGATTATGTCGCTCAGGCACACACAAAGTATGTGATTGTTTTCCTATCTGTTAGGTGCGTATTATTATGGCTAATTTGATTATATTTACTTCATAGAATAGAAGAGGCAATATCAAAGGCAACCTAACAATTTAGTTATTTACTTGAGACTGAAGAAAAGCATTAATATAATAAGAAAATACGTCAGATATCTCTATAAAACTTAACTGTAGGTTAAGATTCACAGTATTGTATAAGTAAGAGAAAAATAGATCCAATGCTGCAGTTTTAATAAGTTCAACATTTATTTATTTATTTGGAGATCTTACAGAAACAATTACAGGGATATACATAAATTAATGACATAAACAATAATAACATTAACAATTGTTTCCTCTACGTCTCACAGTAAACATAAATAGAAAAAGTAACAGAAAAAACTCACTTATTTCAATATCTTATACTTTAATAGTCATAACACTTACAAATATTGCGAAAATTAGGACAAAACCGTTCCAAGATTACCCCAAATATACCAAAACAAATGCGTACCTTAAACGTTCATATTTCATAGAAATTACTCGACGTCCAGACTAGTCGTTATTTCATCTAGATAGGCTCTTAGATAATAATTTTAATAACAAGAGATATATACAAGGGACCAGCTGTAATAATTGGGCCAGTAGTTTGTAGGGGACGATTACTTATTTGGGTCCCGGGAATCATTAGTTACCCTGTCAACGTGTAGGCTTTTTATTAAGGGAACTTTAATATTTTATTGTGTAGTACTTTTGAATTATCTAAAATAATAATGGGTAAAATATAGGTAGTTTTAGTGTACTTCAAAGATTTTGAAAATTACATAAAGGTAACGTAAGTAATAGGAACGCAACAAAACAGTTCCATATTTTAGAAAATGTCTAGTCATACGCTTTTTTTAATGAATCCAAAAATATTTCAATCAAATAGTTTAGTATTGAGAATTTTCGATAGATTTTTTTTACGTTTTTCTAACCGATCCAAACTATACAGGTTAAAAGTACAAAGCTGTTAGTTGTATCAATATTTTAATTAAGTTGCAGTCGGTTCATTGTTTTATTAACTGAGATATTTTTAGATTTTTTTACTAATTGGTCTCTCCTCTAGGCGATATGCCAGCGCTGTGAATTTTACGTTTTATTGATACAGCAAAATATCGATTTTTATTTAAATAAAAAATATCTAAATTAATTAAGAGCATGTCGGTTTCGTTTTACAGCTACAGCGATGATTGTTTTTGTAATGAGTACTTACACATTATAATAATATGTTACTACAAAGATAATAAGAACTTATTATTTTTAATTCTGGTAACTATTACCACATATTAATATGTATATAAAACTCAAAGGTGACTGATATAGTGATCTATCAACGCACAGCCCAAACCACTGGACGTATTGGGCTGAAATTTGGCATGCAGGTAGATGTTAGGACGTAGGCATCCGCTAAGAAAGGATTTCCCGAAATTCTTGCGGGAACGGGGAGAAACGGGGATGCACGTACAAAGTCGTGGGCGGAAGCTAGTTATGAATACAGACAATTCAATCAATGAGATGTTTCAGAAAAAAATATCCCCGTCCAATAATTCTAAATCAAATTTACAATAAATTCACCTATTAACCTAATAATTTTATCAGCTCCACCATACATATTTATCGCTACGGCTTGCATTGGATTGTTGTTTATGATTCAAATTGGGCGCATTCACGTTATCGCCGCTACCAGAGCTCGTAAAGTGTAGACTAATACAGATTACTGTTTCAATGACTATTAATTGCTTTGTAAAAATATTGTGTCACTAACATTTATATACTTTTTATGTATGTTCGAACGGTGAAGGAAAACATCGTGATGAAACCGACATGTCGAATAATCAAAATTTCGATGACATTTGTCATCCGCCAACCCGCACTTGGCCAGGGTGGTAGTCTACCGTGTCCCAGCAGTGGGAACATATATGGGCTGATGATGATGATGATGATATTTAAGTTAATCTAGACCCCCTTTAGGAAAGTTATTAGGACAACTAATACCAAATGGGAGGAAACGGAAAGAAAGTATAGGTTTTGTGTCAAAGGCGTTGTTGGAATGGATAGATTATGTCTTATTTAAATGGTAAAATTTATGTAATAGCAATCTAACCAGTTTTAAAGCTGAGTAGAAAACTCTTACGTATTTTATTTTGAATTTTCTATTTTGTCATACTATTCAAATTTGTGTTTCATTGCTATACGTGTAAAGGAACGCAGACGAGGTCAAATTTTGGTCCAGAGTACGATTCTAGGAAATGTAATTTAATATGGCAATTGGCAACATTCAATAATACCTAATTCTGTCGTCTTTTAGCATGTATGCTAAAAGGAGACGGTCAGCTTTCAGCTACGAATACTGTACCTAGTTAGAAAACACAATTGATTTTCAGTGGCATAGGTACCTACTGTGTATTGTATGTTGTGTATTTAGTAGAACTTTAATGAACATTTTAATAAATATTACGAATAAAAATGACATTCGTACTGTTTTTAAATTAATGCGAGAAGTAAAAAAAGGTATGATGTAGGTACCTATTAGTGGTAATTTGTCTGACCTTGTATATTTACCCTTCTCATTTACAAACTTTTTAAAAATTTAAATAAAAAATAGCACCGATAAAATGACAATTCTAATTCATAATTAATGAGCCACACTTTATCCCTTGAGGCTTGGGCCTTTAACTTTTAAATTATGCGAATCTAAAGCTCCTGAGTATAATGGCGCT
Source organism: Colias eurytheme (assembly GCF_061535395.1). Lineage (NCBI taxonomy): Eukaryota > Metazoa > Arthropoda > Insecta > Lepidoptera > Pieridae > Colias > Colias eurytheme. The sequence continues at coordinate 409,758 of NC_142998.1, read as the reverse complement.
TAAATACGAAAAATGTACCAACGATCTGTAAATCCCCTGGACACGAATTATAAGAAAGTTTATGGCCGTTTCAATGGAGGAATGATAAAAAATATTTTCGACTAAATATTTACTGTTTGAGTGGTTCATAGAATCCGTAATTGTTTTTATACTTTACACGAGTAAGGTTTTCTCGCAACTGTAAAAAAATATAACATCGCATTTTCGTAGTGTGCGTGCTATGTAATATTACTATCTGTACCGCGCGGTTTCGTCTGCATGCAAAATCAAGTTATTTCTCTTTTTATAGAGCTCATGTGTAAGTTGATGAACAACCCATACTACTCTAAAGTTTATACCAATCCGTCTCATATCCTCACTTTTGCATTTCTATACTAATACTAGCGGTCCGCCCCGGCTTCGCCCGTGGTACATAAGAAAAATAGATGTTGGCCGATTCTCAGACTTACCCGATATGCACAGAAAATTTCATGAGAATCGGTCCACCCGTTTCGGAGGAGTATGCAGACTAACATTGTGACACGAGAATTTTATATATAAGACTAGCGACCCGCCCCGGCTTCGCACGGGTGCAATGCTGATACTAAATACACTACAGAAAAATTGTGAACGTTGTATAGGTATAAAAATATAGCGGCCCGCTCCGGCCTCCGGCATCGCACGGGTATAAAATACATAGCCGGGCGGCCGCAAACGCTACGTCCTGCAATTTTTAAATCTGTAATATCTTCGAAAATATTCACTTAAATCATACGGTGTAAAGGGCCATATAGATCTATATTAAATGAACAATGTATCCATGGTATTTAATTGGTTAAGGATTAATGCTGTATTGGTTAAAATCGCTTCGAAAATTAGCCATTATTTGTCGTAAAAAGTAAATGACAAAAAAAAGTTATTGTGGGTTATCCATAAGAGATAGACATATACCATCGCGGACTTTTCTGTAGACCTTTTCAATGTGTATAATACTTAGTACATTATTTTGATAAAACTCGTAGGGTTCAGCCTGCGTTTGCAATGTAAGCGGAATAAATGTAATTTTTTACGACATCACATTAGAAACCTCAAAAATAACAGTACTTCTCCACTACTTAATGGATCTTATTATACATATAAACCTTCCTCTTGAATCACTCTATCTATTAAAAAAAACCGCATCAAAATCCGTTGCGTAGTTTCAAAGATTTAAGCGTACAAAGGGACATAGGGACATAGGGACAGGGAAAGCGACTTTGTTTTATACTATGTAGTGATGATTATAAAGAGGAAAGGTTTGTAATTATGTATATATGTATGGTTTTCACGCATAAAATACTAGATCGATTTCAATGGAATTTAGCACACATATAGAGGGTAGCTTGGATTAACACATAGGCTAAGTTTTATGCCGGAAATCGCACGGGAACGGCAGATACGCATATTTTTCTTTGAAAACGCGGGCGAAGCCGTGGGCGGAAAGCTAGTATAATATAAATAGGATGTGTCTGCCCATGTGTGTGTATTATGAATGCGTCAACCACTAACATTAAATCATATAAATGTGATAAAACATAAAAGCAACCCTTGCAAAGACAAACAAAACGTTTAAGAACGGGTAAAAAACAATGGAAGAGATTTATTAGTGTAGATACGAGTTGTGAGACAAATATGGACCATTTGGAATTGTATTTGTATGGGACTTGTTGATTGTTACTTGATATTTTAAACTCAAACTCAAACTCAAATATTTATTTATTCAATTAGACTTCTTCTAGAAGCACTTTTGAAACGTCATTACATATTTTTAATACTTACCACCGATTCGGAAAGCAGTATCTATGGAGAAGAACCGGCAAGAAACTCCATAGTTGCTCTTTTAAATCATGTCAGTTTTACAATTTAATTTTACAAAATACATTATGTAACATCATATATTATAATAATATGCCAAAGAACTGTCCTGTGGTTTTTACGCGACAATTAATAATAAATTTTAATATTATAAAGACATTTGTTATTGTTAAAATAATCTTTTACAATTAAAAAACAACACAATCAATGTTATAATATGTATTACGGACGAAGCAAGGACAAACAACTAGTTTTAGATTGTTCAAATCACTTTATTTATACGTTTCTATTCGAGTTTAAGTTTAAATTAATATGTTTTTGTATGTTTCATCTATGATTAATAAACTCTACAAAAAGCTTATTTATTTATATCTAACAAGAGGTCTAACAAAATTTCATGCAAATTGGTTCAGTAGTTAAGGCGTGATTGAGTAACAGACAGACAGACAGAGTTACTTTCGCATTTATAATATTAGTATGGATTAGGACTAATATAACGATACTGTATTTGCTTCAAATATACCATATCGCTAAACATATGACGTCACAATTCTATTCTGTTATTAACTAAAAGCAAACATAAAGTTGGAACCACGTTGGAACTACACCAATATCAAAATTCAAAACTAGTTCTCATATTGCAATATTACCGACAAATGAGACTCTACACCTGTGTCTAATCGTCGGTCACAATGTACCTACGTACCTACATGTAACCTTTTAATATCGAAGGGACTTTGTATTTATATGTAGATTTTAACTAAGTCATTATAAAGGTTTTTCTAAACATTTTTTTATTTATTAATTTGAACAATAAAGTTTGCAATGTTAATAAGAAATTCTTATTAAGAATTAAAAGGCTTTCTTCTGGTATTTCTTTGTTTCGATTATATTTAATAATTGTAAGGGTTTTGATGTTATTTATCATAAACTGTAATGTACTTACACAAAATAGAAATAGTAAATAATAGAGTGTAATAAATACGTGTTACTTATGAATATTATTTTACGTAGTGTTATAAATATGTATTAATAGTGACCATCCTCTTTCTGCAAATAAATGTATGTAGAGTCGTAGGTAGTTTTATTTTAAGTTCCACATACACTACATAAACATAAAATGTGTAATATTATATTCCAGCTCGAATTCTTAATGTTTCAAAGGGCCTAATTTATTTATATGACATCCACCTACCAAGGATTTTCAAGCAGTCCATCTAAAGACTATCCTACAGATATCCTACATACTTCAACATATTACAAGGAAACATCGTCTATAAACAAAACCGTTAATTATTAGCAAGAAGACGTCGTGTTTGCAAGTTAACACCAGTTGGCGAGTTAAGCCAATCAAGAGTTGAACTAACGCAAGAGGAAACTTTCTGCACAACTTGAAGGTCTGTTAATGGGAGAATGGTGGATTTTGAATCACATTTTAATAGAAGTCTGAAAGAAAGTAGTGTGAAGAAGAAGAAACTACTTCAAATATGGAGTTTTAACTGTTATGCATGGAATGTTTGTTGTATAATATGAATTGTGTTTTTTTGCTATTATAATATAACTCAGAAGCCTGATACATATATTCTTTGCTATAAGAATACATCTGTTTCGTGGATATAATATTAATCTACGTTATTTGCTGGTAGATGGCATTTGCTAAGCACTGGAACATGTTATTTAGCAACTAATCTGGATTTAATAAAATAAAATAGAAGAGTCTGTTCGTGAACTTTTGAACTTTTAAAAGTTGTCCGTCTGTCTGTGATATTGATTTAAAGAATGAGAAGATTACAAATATAATATAGACTTCTTTTTATCCTGGAATTCTCACGAAAATAGTAATTTGTGCTTACTTAATACGAGTAAACACAAATTAAAATGTTTTTATAAGCCATTATTCGAAATAATTGTAAAATAAAAATGCTAGTCGTGTATATGGTTTGGCTGTAGGTATAAAAATTAATTTTGCCATTAAGATATTTGGTTTAATTCGTTGACATTACTATAAAATTAACAAAAGTTTACGGAAGTAAAACGACGAATATAATACACAAAACACTGTTCATCTCACAATGAAACCAAAAACGTTGTGTTTTAAAAATTAAAGATATTAACAATGTTCGTCACGTAAGAAGCAGATTGCGAGGTACATAATGCGGCTCGGAGGGCTCGCAAGGGCTGCTTTATCTCACCTTCATTTGTCACCCGCCGCGAAATAATAAGTATTCCACCTGTGGTCCCTTTATTGCTGACGATTTTTTGTTAAACAATTTTGAAAAAATAATAGTTCACGAATAAACATAATAAAATTGCCTTAAACTTGGAGTTGTGTATGGTATTCTTGTTTACTATTAAATTTTCACGATTTGAAAATATGTATAATAGGAAATCGATTGGTGACAGGAGAAAATCGTATCATAAATTTAGCTTTTTACCCTTAAGTAGGCAAGTAAACTAAACTTTGGCATTGCATAATTTGTGCATAATCATAATATTATTGCTTAAAAGTAAAGTAATTTGTCTTCATTGTAGAGTCGGTACATTGAACATTCGGCTTTATGTTTAAATGCATTGTAATAATATACCTTGGGAACTAGTTTTTGTTAATGAAGAATAACATCATCTGCTATCGAAATAAAACGTAAACGAAGTACCCAGTTAGAAGTATTTGCACATGATCATTACTCACACGACAAAGTCGTACGACAGATCGTATCGTATAAAAGCGCCCGTGAGTATACATACAGATGGGCCGCTTTGTCCTCTGAATAATCTACCAAATGAAGTGTTCTTTAACAGACTTCTGAAGCACCGCTATTCATTTTAGTCGGAGGGAAAACGTAGTTAAGGGATTGGAACTTCTAAGATGATAATAATTTTTCTTTTATTTCTTCTCCCATATTTTTCCTTGTGACTTATAAAGAACATGTTGAGGAAATCTTAGAATAGAATGTTTTTAATTAATTGTTATGTTTATGTATTTTTTCCTCATATAAATTGGTAGTAACTGTTTCCAGCATAATAATTCGTGTTTCGTACAATTTCCTTCATGCGATTTTGTTAATATAGACTTATCATTTCCCAGTACTGTTTTTTATTCCGTAATTTCAGGATGATTTACAGAAAATACTGTTAATTAATTTACTTATTACCAGCTTGAAAGCTGCAAATTTTCTGACACATAAAATAAAAATCTTAAGATAATATTGTGTGTGTCTATAAAATCACAATACGTTTACACTATAAACTTCAATACCTACGAATATGTAATCCTGGAAAATTAGAAATCTTTACTTTTACTAATATTATAAAGCTGAAGAGTTTGTTTGTTTCAATGCGCTAATCTCGGGAACTACTGGTCCGATTTGAAAAATTATTTCGGTGTTAGATAGCCCATTTATTGTGGAAGGCTATAGGCTATATTATATCATCACGCTAAGACCAACAGTAGCGGAGCCACGCGGGTGAAACCGCGCGGCACAGCTAGTTATAATATTTTTTTTAAACATATCGCTTGATATTTATCACTCGAAATCTATCATAATTTAAAAGCAGACGAAGAAACAATTTAATACCTCAATATGTATACTAATTTAAACTTAATACAATTTCAATTACCAAATAATTTATCAAATAAAAAGCAAGTCCAATTGGAAACATTTTGCATTCGAAGGGAAATGAATAGAATATTTTTTGTACCGTTCGCTATCGTGTTTACTAAATCACAAAACCTGATTAATCCATTGGAAATATCATTCTCGGACACGGTTAAATGAATTAAGAACGTTTGAATCTGTTAACACAATAAAACTTTTACGAATGTAAATAGAAATTTAAATGTTTCAGGGTTCGTTGGGAGATAGTATTTTGGCTCTGCTTTTGTGTAGAGTGGTTTAATAGAGATTCTGAAAGTATATGTTTACTCGCTAGGTTAAAAGAAATAACCATTTAATATATTGTGTACTTTGTGGTCAATGTTTAGTATTTTGACCATTTAAAAGCGAAGGAAGTATAGTTAAAGAAATACATTTTTGATTTTGAGCTTGAATATCCTTTCGTCTATAATTATCTACACTTACACTAAAACTTACAAGAATTAAAGTGTTTGTTTTTTTTGTAGTGCATAAAAAACTAACACATTTATCAATAGCTAACAATATGAACATTCATTGAAATACGTACTTTACTAATAATTCAATATAACCGTGAAATTGCTTTTTATATTTAAAATCTGTAAAAACATAAACCATAAAGTCTCTTCGCAAAATAACGAAAATCTTTAATTCCCAGAAATGGATTTATATTCCAGTACGTGTAATCAAAAAAGATAAAACAAACAGGCATTTTCAATTAGCTACAGGGATGAAAGGGATGAAGTAAGCCTCAAATATTTTTTGATTAGTTTTTACAATTTCGCCATATCAGCGTGTTATGCTGCTGGAAAGAGATAGCTATAGGATAAAGTGAGATAGATATTATTTAGAGGGTGTCATGTGAGTCAGTGATGCGATCGTAGAGCATTATTTTTATGTTTTTATTAATTAAGATACAGGGTTGGATACAGGTATGTGAACTATCTTCTACTATATAAAAATAAGTCAGGTTTTCTATAACTCCTTAATTTCTATAACTCCAGAACGCACGAACCGATTTCCACGGTTTTGCATTCGTTGGAAAGGTCTCGGGCTCCGTGAGGTTTATAGCAAAGAAAAGGTGTCTCTGGTGGCGAAACGGAGTTCGCCCGGTTTGCTAATAATGTAAGAATAAAATAATGAACTATGTCCACGTTTACATATTATACTCGTATATCAAACCATTGAATTCTTATTGGTTAGTGGTTTTAACTTTTAATTCAATAACTTAAATGAAGCGTTTCTTCAAAAATACCTAAATTGATTTGTATAAAGAAAGCGAAAGTTTGTTCCTAAATGTAGGTATTGGTGTTTTGTGATGTTTTGTTGATACGATTTCAATTTAGCTAGGATACACGCACCATGTAGTAGATTACAATTTTTTAACTAACTACGGAACCCAACCCATAAAAAGCAGTTCGCACATTCCAAGCGTTCAGTATAAAAGGCCAACGTCGGGACTACGGGGCTCAAAAGCCGTGACTCTATTAAATTATTCCATTCCGCAGACTCAAAATGACGCCGTAATGTTACTAGGATTGAAAGAGTCCGCAAAGGGTTTTTTCCTCCCTCGGTCAAGGGTCTTTCATGTTTGGACAAACCGTTAGCCGGCTTCTCCGACGATTTCCGTTTTTCAAACATGCTCGTGATATTTTCGAGTCGAATCGGCATCGTGTGGGCATTGTTTGCATAATACGGGCTTTCTCGAATGTTCGCTGATATTCGCACAACTTGGTGATGTTACCAACATTCAGACGCTAATATATTCGGCTAGCTTTGTGATAAATTTGACCAATTTTGCTTGTTGCGAAATACATAAGTAGTATGATGTGTGCGTTATGTCATATTTTTAACTATATGGAGAGTTAATTTTAGGGTTATCTCTACTAAATTTCACTATTACTTAGGGGTGTGAAAAATAGATGTTGGCTAATTTTCAGATCTACCCAATAGGCAAAAAAAATTCATGAGAATCAGTCCAGTCGTTTCGGATAATAGTAAGTAACATTGTGTCACGAGAATTTTATGTAAATAGAAATTTTATCAAATTCAACGCATAAAACAAAACATGAATAACATTATCACTGTCAAATATTATCGAAAAGTAATAAAGCATTGTAAAACAGTTGCACTTTAATTTACTGCGATCCGATGTGGATGAAATATGGCTGTGTGAGTTATGTGTCCAGATATCTGATTATTGTCGCTGTGTGTGTAATGTGTGCTTTTAAAAACCGACTATAATATAGTTGTGTATTCATGTGTAAATTACGCATGGTATAATTATGTAAAGTTCAATCATTATGAAAGGGCTTTTGAACGAATAGGTAATAATTTATCTGATTGTTACGATTATTTGGTTAACGTTTATTTTAAAGTGTTTGATTTTACGCGAGTATTATACATTTACTTTGCAGCGAACGCGTGCGAAACATCGGGAAAATAATATACCTAATGAATAAATCGCGTTTTATATCCGTTAAAATTTTTAATTTCTAAGTTTATTTTAAAACTGCTGTCTGCTAGCTAGCTAATATTATGTTTACAAAGTAATTCTTAGTCCATTTTCACGTTAATTGATTCGATAGATATCTTATTCAATCGCTCAGTTAGTGAAGAAGAAAATGTGTACATATAAATAACTAGCTTTCCGCCCGCGGCTTCGCTCGCGTTTTAAAAGGAAAACCCGCACAGTTCCCATTCCCGTGGAATTTCCGGGACAAAACCTATCCTATGTGTTAATGCAAGTTACCCTCTATATGTGTGCTAAATTTCATTGTAATCGATTGAGTAGTATTTGCGTTAAAGAGTAACAAACACTCACATACACACATCCTCACAAACTTTCGCATTTATAATATTAGTAGGACTTGTAGGATTACATCAAAACACGTAGGTAGATTATCAAACATAAATCTTATTATCTCCATACGAGAATACTGTCGTGTGAATCATAAGCCATCAAATTGACAAATGCGGTGAATTTTCCTCATATCCAACATAAGAATAAATGTGAATGATAAGAGTTATCAATGTGTCTTGTGGGCTGGAATGAATTGTTATTAGACAGGCATAATAAATATGATGTAAATGATTAAGCTGTTGCATATATTGTCTGGTCTTTAGCTTAATATTTATTTATAGCTTTTAGCTCGAGTTGTTTAAAGCACGAATTATTGATGAAAACCTTTCTCTACAACTAGGTATGCTATATGGATGATAAATTTAATAGAGTCACGGTGAAAACAGAACGAAAATTTGTGCAGTAGTTTTCGAGTTTATCGCGAACAGACAGACAGACGCAACGGATAACTTTGTTTGATGATATCTAGCGAAGAAGTATAAGAATATCCCGCAGTTGTAGAGCATTTGTGTAAATATTGAAACTAAACGTTTTAAAAAAGGTCGTACATAATGATGTACCTACTTGTTTTTTTGCCTTCTTGGCACAAATGTTATTGACGGAGTGAATCACAAAAAAAAAAATGAAAATGGTACCTTTTTCATAACAACGAAACATAATTCGTGCAAACAAAACTTCACAAGGAGTTACATATTCTTTATAAAAAGTTTATGATATTACACTCATCAATTTTTTTATGACAGATTGGGCGGCTCTCCAAACAACCTTTAGCATGTCATGCCGCATGACTGTCTAGACTGTCGAAAGAAAAGTACGGTTAATTAAAATATTAATTAACTTTTTACCAGCTGTTGCTTTAAATTTTTACGAAACCTACATTTTACAGTGTTTATACAGCTGATGGGAAATATGAAACTATATAATAAATATAAATAACGTAGATATTTTCCACTACGTTGAAATTTCAGTTAAAACTTAAAGTGTGTTGGAGAATGTTTAGGATTTGTTTGACTTTATTGTTTTTGATACTAATTACCTAGGTATATTATTCAGTATCCTCGAAATACTACTAAAAATCAACATCATAAAAACCTGTATTTATCCTCAAAGCCCTAAGATATTTTCAAATTCTCATTAAAATTTGCTTCGACATAATTTTTATCACAATGTACTAAAAGCATATTGTTTGTCCCACTTCAATAAGGTAACCTTAGCGATATATATTTTTATATTTAATTAGTTACATAGAAAATAAGGATTTTAGAAATTAAGCACTGTAGACATTAAATTATATTTCTATTTATTACAAAATAAACATCCAAAACACTACATGGTCAACTACACATCGATAGCAGTAAATCTTAAGGCCAGGGTAAGCCGAGCTGCGCATACATCCATCAAGCGGCATTAACGCGTCAGGTGTGGTGGGCTATACACCGGGCGATCTGAAACAAAATAAAAAGAATGTTTATTATTTTTAAAAAGACTAGAATTCCATTAAAAGACCTATATGTTCTATATGTTATATAAATGTTAAGTGTTAAAATCCCCATATTAAGTATTCTAAATGTTACGAAATAGAACACCGAAATTTTAATGACTGATTTGACTAAGAGAAAATTATAATACAGAATTATGTAGATCTAGATCTATCTTTCATAACGATTTTTCTAAGAGAATCAATCACGTTAAAAATGTAATAATTTATGAATATCGTAACATACCTATGGGAACTATTCAATGCTCTAATAATCTACATGACGGGGAAAATATTTGTTTAATGTACATGTAGATTATATTTGCGAAAGTGGTGTCTCTATCAACACATTTTTGTCTTTTAAATGCCTACTGAAACCAACCGATCTGCTTCAAATGCTTAAAAATAAGTGCACACAAAAATCGCCCTTCTCATAACCTCGAATAAAACTCAAATTGTTTTTTCCAGCAATTCCTCGACACGTCCGCTCCATGTCAGCGATTTTCAAACTTTCGTAAAAGTATTTTAACTTGTAATTGGATCTAATTCGCGTCGTTATTCACATCTGCAATAAGATTCTCAAACTTTTTAATTACTTCGACGTGGAAAATAATTGAACACATTCATTACGAGTTTGATTCATTTTTTATTTAGAAGATTTTCAATTGAGATTGAAATTACGTGTTCTGAAGCATACGACAACGTCCTAAAATAAATCTATACGTAAATGTTTTATTGTTTTCTTTTTAATAATGATCGAAGTTCATTTTGTTCAAATCCTAACTCAATAATAATATTTCAGATTGTTGTATCACAAAAATGTTTATTCTACTCGTATGATATTTATATTTAAATTCTTTACCATACATAAATACTTCTTAATTATATAAGTGGTCACACAAAATACAATACAATATATTATTGTGACAGTAAAATAAAGTTATTTAAACCTAACCGCCCGAAATAAACCTGTTACTTCTTTATTCCCATTGTCATAATAAAATATGTTATATTTTTACCTTACAATGTACTTGCTTATAAATGTGACATTTTAGTAAATTAGATAAGCCTAGTACATACTCTGCTTAATTCGGGTCTAAATGTTGAATTGTGTCTTGAGTGTTGACATAATTACCTATGTTAAGAGTAGCAAAAAAAGTTACCCTTATCCCATTGACCACCGAGCGCCCCGATCGGGGCGCGACACAATATTATATAATCTATTGTGTTTGTGATTCCGGGGACTGATGGATTATTATCATGTTTTTGTATTTTAAGTAAATACTGAAATGTAATTGTACTTTGTATGTATATTTGTGTGTTTTATTTTATATTTTCAGACAGCTAAATAGAACGTATCTAGAAGTTGAGATATCAATTTACCTTTGTAAGAGTCTATGGTAATTTATTTTATGAGTCATTGAAAATAGTCGAGTACACACTTCTAAACCAAACTAATTAAGCTCTCGGCTATCAGAATATTCCTTAAGTCCAAGATCTCACCGCTGAGTGTCACGCAGCTCTCAGCGTTAATGCGTGCACCGTGTCACGTGTTTGCGATGCTATTTGGGGGACTATTCTGGTCATTTTATGTATTTATTTATATTGGGTCGTATTTCAAACACAAACTATTGAGGCTTATAATATAGATTTAGTGGATAGGATTTAAACAACTTCATCGATTTAAAGTGTAATTTCTTATCATATTTTTATAATGTGGTAACTGGTAGTGAAGTAAAAAATAAAACGATTCAGTAACAATATTCGACTCGTAATCCTAATAAAAATATACACAAATAACTGTCATGGACGCTACACTGTTTCTATTTATGAATACTGTATTCTATGTTGTACTAATTCATAGAAACAGTGACATTTTTCCGACCCTTTTCGATGTTAGTGAACTTAGCAGATCATTTTAGCAGATAAAAAAAAAATGTGAGTTCTTATCGCGTGCAGTTGAGTTCTACAGTTCCTGATACTTTTTAGAAATAGTTCTGGCGTTTTTACCTTAACAAACGACATTTGAAAAAACCCGACCTGTACCCGGCTTAACGTGATGCTAAGACGTAATGCTACGACGTGATGCTACGACGTGATGCTACGACGTGATGCTACGGCGTGATGCTACGCTGTGATGCTACGGCGTGATGCTACGGCGTAATGCTACGGCATGTGTTACGGCGTGATGCTACGGCGTGATGCTACGGTGTGATGCTACGGTGTGATGCTACGGCATGATGCTACGGCGTTATGCTACGGCATGATGCTACGGCATGATGCTACGGCGTGATGCTACGGCGTGATGCTACGGCGTGATGCTACGGCACGATGCTACGGCATGATGCTACGGCATGATGCTACGGCATGATGCTACGGCATGAAGCTACGGCATGATGCTAAGGCATGATACTACGGCGTGATGCTACGGCGTGATGCTACGGCATGATGCTACGGCATGATGCTACGGCATGATGCTACGGCATGGTGCTACGGCGTGATGAAATATGACATAAATAAATTTTCTAGTGTTTCATTTTACGCGAGTATTTCTAAAAAGTATCTCTCTCTCCATCGCCTCTCCATCGCTTTAAAATCGTTGGCACCAGAATAACCCCGCCAAACGGACAAACAGTGAGTGGAAACCATTTGCGCAGAGCACCTCACCACTAGCCGTACCAATAGTGTCCCAGAATTAGCATTTAGCCCGAATATAGCGTATGTAAATGGGACGTTCAAATGTGGCTTGCTATGCGGCTCTTTTGTAGGCAACAACTTCATATTTTGTAGGTTTCGTGATTATGTAATAGTACAGATAAAATAATAGTATTGAGATCATTGAGATAATATTAATAGGAGACGACACCGCCTACATCACTTATGTTCCACTCAACATACGTCATGTGACGTATGTTGAGCGGTATTTTTTAATGGTTTTAAAGTGAAACGCATCAAACATATGCCTTCGTGTGTGTTACGATATTGCACAAATAATACAAATAATACGGAAAAGTGCAAAGGAATAACTTTCATCGTTAAGTACCTAACTAAATAATAATTTTTAAAACTTAGTTAGAGCAAAAAAATGGCGCACAGATTTTGTTCGTGGTGTCTCCTCCATACGCAGTAATATTATCTCAATGATTGAGATAGGTTTGTTTGCGTGTATGAGTTTTTGTAAATTATGGAAAATACACAGAAATAGATTAAGCTTATTATTTATTACTAGATTTCCGCCCGCGGCTTCGCCCGCGTTTGCAAAGGAAAACCGGCATAGTTCCCGTTCCCGTGGGATTTCCGGGATAAAAACTATCCTATGTGTTAATCCAAGTTACCCTCTATATGTGTGCTAAATTTCATTGTAATCGGTTCAGTAGTTTTTACGTGAAAGAGTAACAAACATCCATACATCCATACATCCTTACAAACTTTAGCCTTTATAATATATATTAGAATATGTACATTTTATTGCTCACTTAATTACTTACAAATAAATTTAATCAAGATTCGGCACTATAACTATTACAAATAGTACATGTTCTTAGTAAATACACAAAGTCTAGAAATCTCTAAGAACAAGCGCTAAATGAATTTAAAATACAAAAATTACAAAACATTAAACTTCAAATAACAATCATCCAAGTATCAAATCTCAACAGTAAAAGTAACAAACACAATCAAGAAAGAAATAATGAACCTCTTATTACTTACTACACGTCGCAACTTGAAATTAGAACAAATAAAACGATTTAATACTAAAATCAACTCATTTCGGGCGTGGTACAAAGGTAAGAGTAAGCGTTTTCAAAGCCTTGGAAAATAATGAATTATATTTAAGCAGTAAAAATCGGATTTTTTGGTTATTTGTATTTATTTGAGTAAGTAACACTTAAAATACATCATATTTTATGTGTATAGCGTGGTCTTTAATCAATAGGATTTTTTCTTTGCAATCTAGGTTGAACGTTAAAAATTTGTTGTTGTTGTTGTGTGTTTCTATTCTTTAAACTTTGGATAAATCAAAACAAACATAAATCTTGAATGATGATGATTCAATTTTCGATTCAACGTCCAAGATACTCACGTAATACTTCTTATTATCTTAAAGAAAACAACGTACTGCGTCATACATTAAATACATTTTATTTTATTTTATTTTACATCAAATCGCTAGTTACTTTTACGTGTACTCAACATCAGTCTCTCAAGACAAAAGACATTCAGAAGTTTGAGCCATCAATTTTATTGTGTAACTTGTCGAACTCCAACTTATTATTTTCCTTCATCACTAGAAGGCTTTCGCAGAAATACTTTTTTGCTTTAGAATAATTGCTATGTCATAAACTACTACATAGAATACGTATTCAAATATAATGCGTAGTTTCTAAGTTTATTTGCGTTGGTAAGTATTCTTTTTGTAATAATAATTAATTGTTGTAGTTCAATTTTAATATTCATAAAATGTTAATCACTTTTAAGGGTAAATTTTGTGTCACGTCAAAGAGCTAAAAAGTTGAAAGCATTAGTACTGTTGAAGTTTATTTGAAGGTAAATTCTGGCAACGTTGTAAGATTTATAAAATGGTTAAAAAGTCATATCTTAATTTTATGTAGCGTGTAAGTACGAAATCCAATGAAAGTGTCGTGAATACACTTTCAAATGTATCAAATAAATAAAGTTTGCGATTTACAAATTAATTTATATCACATTTCATTTTGCTTTGAGTAAGTCAGAATTTTATGTACAGAAAAAGATCGTGCGTGCCGAGCACACGTGTCAGAAGTGAAACTTCTTTGGCAAGATTCAAAGATACCAAAATCGTCGCCTTACTCCATGACGTGACAGTATTACCATGAAGTGACCTTGAATTTATATTCTCAACGCGCCTAAAGAAGTTCAACTTCAACAAAAGTATGTTTTCCCTGTGCTATAATATGTATAATTTCACAACCATAATCATACACACATACATACAACAGACACACATACCGACAAGATAAACCGTAACCATTTCCATGATCCTGTCCCTTCATAACCAGCCACACACGAAACAAAACTATTAGACACAGAACGAGTTAGTAATTTATTTTGGTAATCGAGTAATTTGTCTGGTGGGATTGAGGCCATTTGTCGGCAGGTGACTGTATCCACGCGGCCTGGCGGGATATTTAATTAGATAATCCGTTGTGTGTTCGTTTAACCCTTGTGTGATCATAATTAGTGGATAGGTATTTTTAATTTAAGTACCTATTTATTATTGCTCTAGATTCTAGAATATGCTTATGGTTATATAATAAATTAGGGTTGAATGTAGAGTCTTATCACTATGTAGCGATTATAGAGAACTAGCTTTCCGCTCACGGCTTCGCCCGCGTTTTCAAAGAAAAACCCGTTCCCGTAGGATTTCGGGGATAAAACCTATCCTATGTCCTTTCTCGGGTATCAAAATATCTCTATACCAAATTTCATGCAAATTGGTTCAGTAGTTCAGGCGTGATTGAGTAACAGACAGACAGACAGAGTTACTTTCGCATTTATAATATTAGTATGGATTAGGGTTGAATGTAGAGTCTTATCACTATGTAGCGATTATAGAGAATTAGATAGGTATATGGAGACAAATTAAACTAAAAGAGAGGAGCAGAGCATATTATATTATTAGATACAAATAACTAACTGTACATAATATATAAAATATTAATGTGAAAAGCAGAGTTGTTATTTTATAAAATTTGTATATATAGTGTAAATTGTGACCGATTTTTCAATTTTAAAACTCAAATTTAGATTCCTAGAAAATATAATACAAACAATTTTTTGACTTCTTCAAAATTACCTACAAATGATTAGATATTCTCTCAACGATGAATATAAATTAATTTTCGCGGAATATGAAATATTAATAGATACCGATTGATTTCATTTCACACAACTTACTCTAAAGAAAGTCTTGACGTCTTTCGATATTTATAAAGTTTCTTTATTTAATTAAATTTCCCGTTTCTCTTGTAAAAGGGACATTTTATTTCTGGGACAATTAATTCTGAAAGCCTACAGGTAACAGCGTTATCAAAACATTTTATTTCTTTTGCAAAAATAATTTAATTTACTTTGCATTCTACATTTAGAAAAATATATTCCGTACGAAAACAAAATGCATGCAAATAACCAAAATGATTAAATATTTTTAGTTGTTACACAACAAAATGTAATAGGTATACCTAAGTTAAAACTACTATTAGGAACTTTTTTTTTGATGGATTAAAAATTATACCACCATTAAAAGATATTTTCATCGAGTAACTAGGTTCAAACCCTGAGGCCGGTTCAAACACGTTATTATGAGTTTCACCTGTATGTTTGTAAATTGTACGACTCGATTTTGACCGACTATAAGTGGACAGATTTAATTCAAACTTTGTACACTTATCAATGATGACAATACAATAATTTCTCGAAACGTATCTCATTGAAACGTGTTATTTCCTTTTTTATTACATTTATTATTTACCTCGAAGCCGGGCAAGCTATTAAAATATAAATTCCGAATAAAGTTAGCAATTGTCAGAAGGGCTGTAATGCAGATGTTCCGTGCTATGTCCGGACATGGTCAAACACGGTGTGATGTTAACATTGTAAGTGTAGAATGGTGATTAACGGCTATGTACATCGCCTATAGATTTATGGAAGGTGCTAGACACGTCGTTTCAAGTAACAAAAAGCGTGAGTATTTAAACGAATTGCTTTGGATTGATCCAGGATAAAACGTAATAAAATGTAGCTCATTTCACACAGAAATTATTTTATGCAGCTTTTTACTGAGGGAGTTTTTAAGCTAGTTTTTAAAAAAGAAAATGCAAGTACAAATTTTCAATATTTGCAAAAATGTTTAGTGTATATGTGTTGCAAAAGTATAAAGCATAATTAGGTAAAGATTTTCGTGAAAAACATTTCTAGGATAAAATGCCGACAATATAATTTGGATATATACAATAACAATTAGGAAGCTTTCATGTTTATTACTAATCTTATGAATGTGATCACATGTCAGCACTTAAGTTATTTTCTAAGATGTGAAGTTAAGCTAGTGAAGTATAAATTTTACACCTATTTCAATGAACAATTATCTTACAGACAATTGAGTAATTAGCTGTAAACAGCCTCTTAAGACAAATTTTAATATTACTCAACTTGGACACAAAAAAACAATTTTTCAATCTCTTTTTATATTTAAGTATTTAGGCATTTCCTTAGCTCTCGTTTCACTTGCTTTACCTATGTGGTGAAAATTAAAAAATTTTCTTCAATTATCAGAGATTTGTCACAAATTACCACGATTCATTTCAACACAGTTTAATAATCCGACCATATAACATGAGTACACACCGACATTCAACATGCATTTTTTTGCTTATTTCATTGATATTAAGTTTTCACGTGAAAATGTGAAGGATTATTCTCATTATTAGCCTTTCTTTGTACTCAAAACTCGGCTTATGGTAATTAATAATCCACTACAAATTCCAGGAAGTTTCATCGTAATGTCCCCTTTGATGACGCTCTGACAATTTCAATTTCCATTTAAATTTTGTACAAGAGTCATAAAATTTACAAGTAAATCTATTATAATAAAATTAAATGCAAAAAACTCCAACAAAATGAAAGGTTAACAAAAATAAATAAAATAAATAAATATTTCAGGACAATTTTCACACACGGCACTTTCTGATCCCATACTAAGCTTTCGCTTGTGTTATGGAAACCAGATGGCTGATAAACATACACATATAATTTTAAATAAATACTTATATAGATTATTAACACCCGGACACAGAGCAAACATCTATAGACATCAAAAATTAAGAGTTCTAATCGAAAATATAGATTTAGATTCGAGCACTAATTTCAATGAGATATGACAGTAACGTTGTACGTATTTTATTTATTGAAATTTCATATATATTATATTTTTCCTTTCTGGTTCTGGCAGTTTTTGTAAAATAATAAATGATAGGTATGTCTCTATGAAAATGGTATCTTCCAACATTTTGCAGATGCACAAATTATATACAAGCAATTAAATGTTTTGCTAAATTTAATAATTAATGTAATGTATAATTATTGGACCCCAAACTTATATATATTTTGCATATTATCCGAATTATGATTTATCTACGAAAACTATTTATTTGATCAATCTATTTTCAGATGCTACTAAATGAGAACTTCCCAAAAACAAAGCGGAAATCTACTAAAGAAGCGTCTTCCATCATCTACGTCTCCAATAGATGGATCATAAGTTTGGTAAACGTATCAAGACGTTTCCATACCGTCTATACCGGGATATGCCGTGATGCCGTATTTTAAATAAAGAAATAAACTAAACTATCTGATAAGTTTGCTAAATGTATCAAGTCACTTCCATCGCTCTATACCATGATATGCCGTGATCGTAAACGGAGCTATACAAGCTAAACTAGGCTATGATTAACGAGGGCTGAGCGCACTATAAAATGTTTTGCGATCTATACGGGTTAACACCTTCTTGCTTTTATTGCGATGGATTTTTTAAATTTTTCATCACGCTTGCAAATACACGGATTCTACGGTAATGAAGTTTTGATCTAAGCTTCGATTAATGGCAGCGAGATTGGATTTTTAGTTCTAAATTCAGGTGTTACCTACAAAATCAAAGCTCTTTTCTAGATCACCAGAAATAACTATTATACATATTATATAATATTTTATATTATTATTATAATATTAGTAGTTAAAAAACTTGTTCAAACATGTTACGACTGATATTTCGTAGTAGGTAACTAGTTATCTACCATTTCAAATAGAATTCCAACCCAGATTTATATATTTATTTAACCTTAACTTAATCGTCTGACATCTCATTTACAAAAATCAGATATCAGACACAAACCTCAAGAAATTTCTAATACATCATTTCGAATCCTCATAATATTATGATTCTTAACTCATCGTTCGAGTTAATCCCCATATCAAATGTCAGACCGCAAACCTTTCTCTTTGTAATTGAAAAGTAATATAATTTGTCCAAAACAAACGGAGCTATCGGCTTCTGTTCGTATTTACTTTTATTTCGAGTCGAGCTAACTCCAGCCAAAACTTCACTAATTTAATTTTTTCGACTTATCCTCTGGCGAAAATATTATAGCACTTAAGGTGTCACGGCGTCATCTTTATCTAGTCATTGTACATCATACATTGCTGTGTATGTATAAAAGAAATATCAACAAAGACGTGCATAGCGAGCAATGGACAACAGATGAAGCGTTTGGACAGTTGCCAAAAATAACTATCAATTCGCGTGGTAGCGAGCGTGAACAGAGAGGATTTGGCCACTATTTTGTATTCAAAGCATAGCGCCCACTATTTATACGTTAGAAATTCAGAGCACGATATAAATCCCGGTTATTTAATCTACTGCGAAATGTCTATTGTATAGCTATATCATTTATTATTGCCTACGAGATTTTTATCATGTCGTTTCGTGTTACTGTAATGAGATTCTGTATTTGTGTTACTCTGTTATGGGAATATTATTGTTATTTGATTATTTTTGTAATGTTTGCTGATGTTATTAAAATCAGCCTGTTTCCATGTTATGTTCGAGGGGGATTCCTGTGATACTTTTCCTTGTGATATGAATCTAAGTGATATCTAATTTACGTTACATGTTAGATAATAATATAACTTAATGAAAAAGAAAATCTTCTACAATTTGGGAGATCTTTATTAAATTGTATTTTTATATTAGATACCTGTAAATAAACCAGAAATAAATATTGTTGTGTTCTGTTTTATTTTACTTTTAATACAGAGTAAAAAGAAAAGTGTTATATAAGAATCTTATTTAGTTATATTTCGATGTAATATTATATTCAGTACGACCAGTCCTAAACATTTATCATTAAAAAGAGCAACAATAACACCCACACCACATTTATATTTAAGTAAGATTAACGTATCCATAATAATTGGAGCTCAGATTCGTACAAATCAAAGGGCCATTTGTCCCTAAAAGGGCACAATGGGGCATTGCGGGTCCCTTTGTGGAAAACGGGTTGTTTTCCCTTGAAATGACGTCATCTGTCTTCACACTAACCGCTGGAAGACGTTGTTATAATGGGTGAAGGAAGGTTCCAGTAAGTCAGTAACAAAAGTTAAAAAGCTGATTGAGTAAAGCTGGTTTTCAGATAGGATGGACATATCATGAAACAAAATATAGTGATGTAGAGCAATTCCTGTGAACGAATTTTCAAAATCTATTCAAAATGGTAACGTTGTTAATTCATTTCCAAAATATATATTAGGCAAAGCATGTAAGGCAATACCTCAATTTAATAATTTTGGCAGTAATAATATATTTTTTTGTAAAAAATTATTGTACAACTATATAATTGTTTTGTTCACGTTATCAACCAGTTTAATAGCGACGCCACCTTTATTTTCACTTAATTTTAGAAGGATTTATAGGAAGTACTTAATTTATGAGTACTTAATTATAGTAAGTGCTAAACCCATGTATTTTTTATATTCACTGTTATAAAAATAAATGATTAATTGTAGTTTTGTATGTGCCGAATAAACTCAAAAACTGCTCTATTGATTTTAAACATTATTACATTATTAGAGAGTTTAAATCTTTACCAAGTAAACATAGGCTATTTTTCAAATAGTTTTCTTGGTTCTACCTGAGCGAAGCCGTTTACTTCAAAAAATAAACGAATTTATTTAAAATTAAAACAAACAGAACATGTAAATCGATTCATATAAAATGCTATACAATTTTGCCGACCCTACAAAGCCAGGTGATAAATTATTTTGCATGTAAAAAGTCCCATACTTCGTTAAAAGTAAACTAATTACCGTGTCACATGAAACTGTGCTGAGGTATGTTAAAAAATTAGATTGGCCGAGCACGGAACCCGTTGGGAACTATAATCGCATCAATGTGTTGGTATAAGTTACAAGCGAAGAGCGATTTTACAATTATTCCTTTTAGACGCGAATTCATAGGTAATAGAAGCTAGTTGAATATACGGGGGACATTTCATATTAATTGATCTCAACAAAACTTGAAATAAAGGTTTAAAATTATGTTCTATATTTTACATACGAAAGGTATATAACCCAACCGTTTTGTATTAACTTCAAGCATGAATTTAGGAGCATAAAGTTTAAGACCTTAACCATAGAAAACAACAGTACCAATAAAGCTTTTTTTTAATAATAAAGAATTACTAACTAATTGCAGAATTCAGAATTGTTAGCTATTGTGCTCGCAGTATACATGATATGACACATTTTGAAATGTTATTGTCCGTGGCGAGACAACATCTAGACAAAGTTAACAGAAACTAATTACTAATTAACCTATCAACATATATTATTAGGCTTTACAAAAAAAACTGTAAAAATAAAATATTTAACACCAAAAAATAAAGACTATATAAAATCGCTTCCGCTTGTTACTTCGTCCACTCGTGCCAAGTAGAGCGGGATAACACAGATGTTGCTGTGTTTCAGTCGCTCGCTACGTGCGACATCGAATTTTATTGCTAATTTCCAAACTGAAAATCTGAAGCCGTCTCTTTCCCGTATTATCTCATTGCGATGTTCTGATAGAGCTTTTTGAATTTCGATTGAGAAGAATATTTAGGGCATACGGGTGTGGAAATGTACAAGGTAAGGAATTGTAGAAATTATACTTACACTCGTATAATTATAAAAATGTATCCATCGATGAAAATATTAGTTCATGGTCATTCGCATAATTTGAGCTAGTGATCTGTAGATTGTCCTAATACTCCATAATATTGATGAGGTTTATTTGACAGGTTCTTTAATGTCGATTCATACGTTTCTGAGTAGGTAATATGTATACAGGCAGATAAAAAAAAAAATTCACAGTAGAATTTAACTGTATTAAATTACTACTCCGACACCTCAATTTACTATCATTCATTCGTGTTGGCTATATAAAAAATATGCTAAAAGTTGAGAATGTATAATAATTGTACCCTTTGTGTATGTGTGTATAGCGATCCATAATGGCCGGAAGCTTTACACGTAATAAATTAAACTTTACAGGTTTTTAGGGTACCGTACAAGTAATTAAAAAAGTAAATAATTGAAAAATATTGATTCCTTAGTGCAAAAATGTTCTAATGCAACAAAATTTAAAACATTAATCATACATTATTTTTATATGACATGTGTGCTTGTATTGTATTTATACATTTTTATGTCAGATTTTAAAATATCTGTACCATAGTACCATAAACATTTAATAAAGAGCTATAATTAATTAGATTTCTTATAAATTGTTTAAAAATGTATTTTATGGGTTATCAATTATTATGAAGAATAAATTATGTCTCATTAATTCATTTATTCTCATTGCTTTATATATAGAACTGCTGTCATCCAACTAATTTATCAAATGATCTACGGAACCCGCGCGGCGCGAACTATTCCGCGCTTGTCCATCTATCTCTATAATCCTCAATTAAGCTAGATTGGGGTTAATTTCAGCTTAAGCTTAAATTCCACGCCAAACTTATACTAAGCTAGTTGATCGGAGTTGCAGGGTACTTGGAGAAATACTAGCTTCCTCGAATTGGATGCAACTACCGAGTTTTAGCTGTCAACAAGTTTATACAGGCGGGTTGTACGCGAGCGGGGGAACGCAGTGTTCGGGATGAGATTTTATTAAAGGCGGTTCACACACGAGCGGGTAAGTGCAGAGGTGTTGCGTAGTACGTGACAATTTTTGATAGGCCTTTTATACTAGAGCAGGGCTAAAAATAGATTAGATTTTGTACACTACGAAAATTGTATATAAAACATATCTATACTAATATTATTAAGCTGAAGAGTTTGTTTGTTATTATGCCTTCAAATATAGATAGAAGGAAGGCTATAGGCTATATATCATCACGCTAAGACCAACAGGAGCGGAGCAATGCGGGTGAAACCATGGATCACAGCTAGTATTGATAAGTAGATTTGTGGATGTGGATGGCTTAGTGACTCATTAGGTTATAATATTGTATTAAAATATAGCCTCAGATAGACAATTTAATTAATAAGTGGTCTATATATTGTTTAACGTTTCACCCTAGTAACAATCGTCACGTAACCTAGTGCCTTGGTTTCACATCTTGAATTGTTATATTGTCTCGATAAGCATTTCTCTAGAATACATGTGATACATTGCAAGTTCATTAAACGCTATTGTGAGGGATATCCATAAGCTTTATTACCAGCTGTTAGCTGACCCACGTGACTGAACGTTTTGTTATGGAATGACTTTTTGGAAAAATCCGCTTCTATTGGACGTAGTGTTTTAGGCCTCGATACTACATAATATCAAACTTTCAAAAACAATTTATTACTTAAAAAATTGGTTGTCGATAATTCACAATCCATTTCCAACATATTTGTGGAAATAATTGGTTTGAATTTGAATATTGACCAAAATATTGAAAACTAAAAAGGGCCTCAGAACCTGCAACAATATTCAATCGTTTTGAACTAAAAACTGTCAATAAACGAAAGCTCTACTTCACACACATTTATTTTTTAAACTTGCGAAATCATTCAAACACCTGTATATTATACGAATAATTTTTGTGAACGGACCCCTAAAGCCGTTAGCGCATCGATGACGCAACAAAATTGTGATTTATTTTCAGAAGCTGACCCATTGTCCCTTACAAAGCTATTGTAACCCAATGTTATCGATTACTGAACGAAACTTTTGTGTTCAATTTCTCTATATTTCACGTACCTTCGATTGTTTCTTACATCTAGATGTGTGGGAGTACAGTTTTTGAGAACCATTTTTGGATATATAAAGTTAAATGCTAAGATTGATGCATGTTCTAAATTAGTGTGAATTTTATGGCATTTTGGATGTATCTTTACTAATATTATAAAGCTGAATAGTTTGTTTGTTTGAACGCCCTAATCTCAGGAACGATTTGAAAAATTCTTTCGGTATTAGATAGCCCATTTATCGAGGAAGGCTATAGGCTATATATATAATTACGCTAAGACCAACAAGAGCGGAGCCACGCGGGTGAGACCGTGAAGCGCAGCTAGTTATAATATATAGCGTTTAGTAGAACTGAAAGTCCACTTGGTTGAATAGGATAAGTGAAAGAAGAAAAATATGAAAACAACACGACAGTACAGAGAAATGATTACATTAATAAAATAAAAATAAAAAAATAAAATAAAATATCCTTTATTGAATTATTATGTACATTAATGGACGACTAAGATCCGTTAGGCAAAAATAAAAATACAAGAGTTACATTACATTACACAGTTATTGAAATAACACAAAAAAGTATCAATTTAGAAGTTATAAATAAATAATAAAATTACAATCATATTATTATGGTCCGTGTAGCATGGTGTTATTGAACCGTGACCGTGATATTTTTATATTATGTGAAGTAAAAACGTCGTAATACCAGTTTTCAGTGAGCCCTATTTGGGCAGTTAATTTATTATTACTTCGTTGATACCTGTTATTTTGTCTGCCTTAAGAATATATTATTACCAAGATAAAAAATAATAGTTTTCTAATAAGTAAAAACAAAGCTTTTTGTCAATTTGTAATTCCGCGATAAAAAGTAGCGTATGATCTACCTGTGGGTTTATTAATATTCATCAAAATTGGTTCAGCAATTTTATCTTGAAAACGAGACACACATTTTCACAATTACAACATCAGGAAACTATAACAGTTTCACAATTATCGTTTATATAAATAATGCATTATCTCTATAAAGCGAAGCGAAGCGAAAGCGATTCACTTGCAAAGAAAACATCACCATACATTAATCACTCGAACCATATATCATTGCATTGAAGCTTTGGCTTATTATTTGAGCTTTAAGCTTTCAACATAGTATTGAAATCCGAAATAAACAACTTGTTTACCATTCATATGATAGACAGTAATCGATGTGTACAAAGAAGCAATTTCAAACATTATACAGTTGGTATTTTTATATTAATAAAAAAAAATATTTAAATGTGTGTAGACAGGGTCGAACACAATAATATAATATACCTAATGCCTTTATAAATTGATATTTATAAATCATTTGAATGCCATAAAACCAAAACATCAATTACCTAATTATTATTTATACGGACAAATGGAACACGACGATTTAACCAATGATTTCGAAAGCTTTTCCTATAATTTCTATTTAAATAAGTTCCATAGTTTTGCTGCGTAGAATTTATAAACTTATTCCTTCCAAAAATAAATCCTTTGGCTAGCACCGTTAGGGTTTTTAAAGCAGGTTAGAGTAATCCTTAAGTAGTATTTCGCAATTTTCTAAATCACGTAAACTCTATTACGGTCCCAAGAATTTCTGGAAACCGAAGAAATATATTTTAGGGGCCAATTGAATTTCTTCTAAAGGTTAGACGAATTCGGTAAAATGCCTCCACCATTAGTTGGAACGTGACTTTTTTAAAAGTTCATTTCGTCACTATTTTGACGAATGCCTATATATTTTTAAGTACATTGCCCGTTCTATTATTATGTGAAATAAAATGCTATATCAAATGCGTCAATGTATAATAAAGTGGGATTATTCGTTTTTTTTAATAAATTGGTTAATTCTTTCATTTATTAACGATACGATTAAACGGAGTCCTTTTTTAGTTTGGAGTTATTTGGACTAAAGTAAAACTTAAGGCTTGAAAATAGTTATTTATAAAGAACCTATTTGTTAATCACTATCTAATATTATAAATGCGAAAGTAACTCTGTCTGTCTGTCTGTTACTCAATCACGCCTAAACTACTGAACCAATTTGCATGAAATTTGGTATGGAGATATTTTGATACCCGAGAAAGGACATAGGCTACTTTTTATCCTGGGAAAATGACGCAATCCCGGAAATCCCACGGGAACGGGAACTATGCGGGTTTTTCTTTGACTGCGCGGGCGAAGCCGCGGGCGGAAACCTAGTTTTTAATATAGTTAATATAGTAAATCTATACAATTTTAGGTACGTTGATTAAAACACAGTACTTTACGTAACGTAAATAGTCTAATATAATATTCAAAATTTAATTCACTCCATCCATTCTAGTTAATTGGAGTGCATTACATTTGCATGTTGTCCCAATTAGTAGTCAATTCATTTAGGACTTATTTAATTTATAGCAGTTTCAAGATAATCTCTTTAATCTATTGCTTTGCGACGTGAACGGTACAATTTTTTTAAATACGAGTGGATAAAATTAAATAGATAGTAGATTTTTGTACGATAAGTAACACAAAGTATTTATCTTATTTATAGAGAAAAAATTGAAAAGAGGAGTAAATATAATACCTATTACCTATTATTAAATACACATACCTATACATAAAACTTTTATAAAGTTAATGTAAAATGAAGAACTTTGAATTTAAGCCTCTCAAATTGACGTAATTATTCAGTTAAGTTCTATATTACCATTACTTTTAATAACCATGGTGCAGTATTAATGCCAGTGTGGAAAAAAGACAGTGCTATAAATTATCACATTATTTAGCGCATCACTACCTCACACTGGAAACAATACTGCTTTAGGACATCTTGGTAACCCCCCCATCTCAGAAAAGTAGCATGTTTCTGGAAAAAAAAATCTTAAAAGACGTATAAGTAACAAGTCAGTTAAATTGTTTCATCACTGCTAGAAGTAATACTGCTTTAAGACTTCATAGCAGCCGATCAGACTTACTAAAAATAAACATGTTTCTATACATTTTTTCGTCTCCTAAAAAGCATGTTTATGGAAATTTCTCCTCCTTCCTATATGTAAGTAGTGAGAAATCTCATCACCGGGTTGCGTCACATAAACGAGTCGATTGCAGTGACGATATCGTAAGAGCTCATTTATCAGCGATGGGAACAGGTACGCACACGCGTTCGAGTTAATGGTGACAAGGGCTGGCGCAAGATAGTCTTATGTTTTTTTTTTGTGAAAATGATTAACATAGTCACAATCCAAATGTGTTTTAAAATGTTAGTTCAGTTACGAATTTTCTATACATGAAAAGAAGGTAGAGATGAAACTCAATCAATTACTTAGTTTGTAACTGAAAGGAAAATAAATAATTACACTACAAACATACATACATACATTCATAATATTATAACGATTATAATCACTACAATCTTAAGGAGAGGAGTGAATGACTTCATGAAATACAAGTAAAATACCGTAAGTAATAATTATTAGAAAACATAATATTTTTGAAATGTGTATGCCAGTAGGCAGGTTTGTAACACAATATATAATATATTATATTTATAATTCTTTTTATCGTACACAAAGTTTTCATGAACTTTAAATCTTATTTCTTATTTTCTACCAACCATACCATAAAAGAAAAAACCTAAAAAAAAAACAGCTGTGTAGCAGCCCTATCCACATGGCTTTCTCTATCAGTCCCCGACGGCTATTATTTATCTGATACAATCTAGCTTTCAGCTCACAAAGACCTAATACTCCACTGACTTGAGAATTTTAAGATCACAAAATAAAAGGCTTTTTTGCGATGTCTTTTGTGAATACAGTGAGAACACGGTGTTTCTTTAGTTAAAATGTTGTTCTGAGATGGCTCCTCTAAAATGTATCACATTTTCGACGACGTTACGTTTAAAGAATGTAGAGATTTTTTACGTTGTTTCTTTTATGTTATCCATACGTAGAAAAAGGGTATTTTTAATTATTTTGTAATACGTAGAAGAATTTGTTATAAGTAGTAATTGTTAATTGTGAATAATATGGGCTCTTTATTATTGGAAGTAACCAAGTTGGTGTGTTATTTTCAGATTACATAATAATAATTATATGTGAACAGATAGAAATATATGTGAATCTCTCTGTAGCTTCAACCGAATATGAATTTTATTACATACCTACTTTTAATATATTTTTGACCATTTTTCGTGGAATAGATGAAACAATCTGAAAAATAAAGGTAAGATTAGACCTAATATTATCAAGCCGGTTTTAAGGTAGAGAACTAAGTGGTATAAATGCTTTAAACAAAAATATTTATAACTTTATAACTTTAAATGCTCAAAAATATTTATAAAAGTGATCTTATTTCTATAAGATCACTTTTATAAATATTTTTGAGCATTATTATTTAAATGGACGAGGTCGCAGGTAACAGAACAAACACATGATACATCATCATATTGAGAGCTCCAAATATCTCACAATAATCTAGATATGATTTATTTTTCATAATAATCTACTGCCATAATTCACGCTATACCTAAAGCGAGTCGTCTTGATTAACGACATACAAGTGTATTTGCATGAACTATAAATTATTATTCGTATACGAAGGAAATTGTGACGTCACGGCAGAGGAAATAAAGTGTTTGACTCACTTTTAAAGGATGCTGCAGAAGATTGCTAGGTAATGCAGTTAATGTTGAGTGCAAGATTTTTCCTCGCTTCTCGGGTTATCTTGGACAAATGTCATATTTGAACCAATCGTGGAAAGAGCGGTATGTTATTAGATTGAGGTTTGTTGATATTATACGTTTAATTTGTAAGAATGGCATAGTTAAAATAATATACACTCAACTGCACTTGTGAGTTGTGACACAATTAAAATTTATAATAATAACTAGCTTACCGCCCGCGGCTTCGCCCGCTTTGTCTAAAACCTAATAAATTATATATTAAAACCATCCTCTTGAATCACTCTATCTATTAAAAAACCGCATGAAAATCCGTTGCGTAGTTTTAAAGATTTAAGCATACATAGGGACATAGGGAAAGGGAAAGCGACTTTGTTTTATACTATGTAGTGATTATATCAAAATTGGTCCAAAATTTTCTTCAAACGTATTAGTCCGGGATACATCGCCCATTTTTGTAAGTGATTACTATCAAGCTAATTTTTCGTGAGTAGCTTTATTTTGATGAGATGCCCAATAATTTCATGTACGAAACTCTCGATTGTGGTAGCTTACAGAGGTAACAAGGATAAAAATTTTTGATTTGACGGTTCTCAAATATTTATTACGCAATTTGTAGGACAATATGTCTGTTGAATTATATAAGTATTAAATAAGTGAAAATAAAAAAATCAGCTGGTTAGTAATCATTTATGATGACTTCGTTATCGATACACATTGGAAAGGGGGACTCTTTGATCAAACCATAGATTTTGTAGGACAAATGTTTTTTCGAATAATTTAGATAATAATATCTTGAGATTGAACAAAAAAAAAACATTCAGTTAGTAATTAATATTTGAGAACCATCAAATCAAAATATTTTATCCTTGTTTCCTCTGGTAGCTACCACAATCGAGAGTTTTGTACATGAAATTATTGGGCATCTCATCAAAATAAAGCTACTCACGAAAAATTAGCTTGATAGTAATCACTTGCAAAAATGGGCGATGTATCCCGGACTATATCTGTTATTGATTCAATTGTAACACAGCATTTGAATTATTGTCATAATATTGCATTTGATTGAATAGTCCGTTTATTAAAATTTATAACATACACCACGACTTGCCTCTTCATAAATTGGTATCCTACACGATCCAAATTCGTGCCAAACCACACTACTTACCTTCTACAAACTTACCAAAACCTCAAAGATTAAATGAAAATCACAGGAACTTTAAAGAATTTAGTATTATCCAGGATCTACCATATATTGGCATCCTATAAGGCTTTGTGTTGCTTTCAAAGGGTGTAATAACACATTATGTTGCAAATTGGATTCCTCGAAGACCAGTGTCTCTGGCCTGGATTTGATTGGTTTGTTGCTGGCCAGATATTGCAATATGCAAAATGTTTGTTCCAGTGGGTTCGGAATTGATTTATGGAGTTATGTTTAACACGTCTGGTTGTGTGGAATCAAAATAGACGTTAGTAAGATTCTGTAATAATTATAGACCTTACTTGTTGTCACTATAATATGATGATTTATTTTATATATATTATTTTAAAATGTTATATTGTATCTGTATATGTATGCCAATAAATAATTTTAGAAAACTAGTAAGATACGTAGTCGTAATAATTGCATATTGTGATGATAAAAATATATTTATTAGGAGAAATTTTGACTTCTTAGGTAAAAAATATAGCTTGTTCTTTACAAATTTTACCAAGTATTGTTATTTTTTAGGTTCCCGTACCAGTTAAAATTTTCATGCATATAAAAACGGCCCATAAATATATCCAGAGATATCAAGAGCGATATGAAAAATATCTCCCTCGTGACGTCAGATAATTAGTGGCCAAGAATTTTATAATATTAAGGCTCTCGGACGATATTTAATTAATATTTTTATTAACAACGTACTGTATAGCGAAAGTATTTAATGTCGTTTAATATTTTCTTAATATCGTAGATTTCTTTTCCATTTCTTTTCTGCACGTTTTTCCTCAATGCTGACTTTACTAAAGGTATACTTATTTTATGTCTGTGTGGTGGTTTGGGTGTTTACAAATGAAACTCCATTTCAATTCTAAGAAATGAACATAAAATCCCATCTGCATGAATCAAAACAAACAGCATATAGCACTGAAGTTAGAGGTATACTAGAGTCCTAAAACCGATGTCGAGATTAAAGAGAAGAGAAGAAACCAAATAGTTTCACACTGGCCACAATTCTAAGCAAAGATTTTTCCATCGGAGCGATTCAGAAATATTTTAGTACATGCTGCAATAATCCAAGCTGTTACTAAAGCCCTATTTCAGCATGTACCGAATGGAAAGTAGGAATGTCTCGGATACGAAATTGCTTTGACGCGATGTCGCAATTTGCTTTCAAGGAAATTCTGTTTCGTGTATAGATTTGATGATTGGATGTAATATGTATGGAATTTTTCTTGGCCATTGTGGCATTTCTTTTGCAATCAGGATGTATTCTTGCTGTGGTTTTGAATGGCGTTTCAAGGCTTGGTTATTATTATTTATAAAATAATTGTAAATAGACATTTAGCATGTTTTTTATGTTCAGAATAGGAAGTAGAGCATTTATATTTAAACTGAAAAATACAGAACAGTATTACTTTTAAATAATAGAAGAATAGAATAGAACTTTGGCATCTCTTTTTGGAGTGGGAGTCGAGCATGCTTCGGCACGAACTGGGCCACGCTCGCACCGGGGAAGGTACCACACCCTCACAGAATATCGGCGCCATAGTGACAGTTTACTGTCGCGTTCCGTACGGTGAGTGAGGGGTCCGGAGGCCCACATCCCTTCCTATCCCCTACCCATCCTCTCCTCCCCTATCCTTAATCCCTCCCATCCTCGCCCCTTTCATTAAGTAAGGTATTCGAGAAGTTAATATTAAACCAATTGAGTAGTCATTTTGCATCTAATAATTTACTGCACACCAAACAGTTTGGTTTCACAAAGGGGCGCTCAACCACAGATGCTGGAGTTGCACTTCTAACACATATATATAAGGCATGGGAAAACTCAAAAAATGCTCTAGGGATATTTTGTGACCTCTCCAAGGCATTTGACTGCGTTGAACATTGTACTTTGTTACGTAAACTTAATCACTATGGAATTCAGAGGCGGCTCGCCCTAAGGAGCGCTGGTGCAGTGAACTCCCATAAATAATTATAATAAAATCATACTCCTTAATTTCATTATTAATATTAATTATTACTATTTTAAATCAATCGTAATCGTAAAAATCTACTGTCAATACCAATGAATATATCCATCATTCCATACACTTGAATAATACTGTATTTATACAGTAACGCGCGAAGGGGAGCGCTCACGATTGCGATCCAATGAAAAAATATTTAGTACATTTCCTAATACGAAATCCAATAGGAGTGAAAGAGATGGTTTGCCAGTGCCCTGAGCGCGTGAAACAGAAGATTTTCTATGGAAAGATAGCAAAATTCGGTGCGCCGCTCCCGCAAACGTTGCCGGTTCGTTTTTACCGCCGCGCGCGACATTGCCACTATTTATATTATAAACAAACACTCGACTCTCGAGTCAACTTCAATGCACGCGCGCGAATGCAAATTCGGGAATTTTATAATTAAAATCATAAGATACGTGTGTTGAAATAGTCTGTAGTTATCAGTATTACTTGTGAGTGTGAAAATGAACAATTATAATGTGGCGTTCATTAAAAAGTGTGTTAAAACGTTACAAATTCGGCTTGAATTGAAAGCAGGGACTGCCACGGCCTGAACTTGACCTTACGCAAAAATGTACGACAAAAACGAAAACATATACCTACGCGTGTGTTTAAATCCGAACAATATTATGTGAAAACACCGTGGTTGTATGGTTGTGATGAAAGCAACAACAGACATTTACGAATGTCTTGTCGCTTTAAGTTATAGATATTTTTGCACACCAAAAAGAAAGACGTATGTATTTCCTTTATAAGTAATTTTTTTGATAAATGTACTGCTTTACACCATGTATTTTCAGTGTTTTATTTCAAGTGAACACCCATAAAATTCTGTCACGAGCCGCCTCTGATGGAATTAAAGGAAAAGCCCAGAACCTCATAGCGTCATACCTGCATGATAGGATACAGACTGTAGTTGTTAATGGAGAACGTTCTAGCGGTGCGTCAATTAACATTGGTGTTCCACAGGGGTCAATTTTAGGTCCCTTCTTGTTCTTGGTATATATCAATGATCTTCCCTATTATTTGCAGGATAGGTGTGAAATAGTTCTGTTTGCAGATGATACCTCATTAATTTTTAATGTGGATAGGCATGACCCAAATGTTGACGAAGTGAACAGTGCTCTTTTACACATATCTGAATGGTTTACTGCCAATAATTTATTATTAAATGCCAAAAAAACCAATTGTGTTGAATTTTTACTTCCTAATGTAAAAAAGTTGAACAGAGATATTACCTTGAACGGGGAGGTATTGCATCCTACTGAGTCTACTGTATTTCTAGGGTTAACCTTGGACGAGAAACTACAGTGGGGAGCCCATGTCAACACCGCTGCAGGTAAGCTCAGTTCTGCTGCATATGCAGTCCGAAAAATAAGGCATCTCACCGATGAAGATACGGCTAGATTGGTTTATTTCAGCTACTTTCATAGCATTATGTCCTATGGAATTCTACTGTGGGGCAGGGCTGCAGATATAGAAACTATATTTATCTTACAGAAAAGAGCCATTCGCTCTATATATAATTTACGTGCTCGGGACTCACTAAGAGATCATTTTAAGAATACTGGTATCCTTACTGTACCATCACAGTATATATTTAATAATATTTTGCATGTACACAAAAGCTCTGACTTACACACAAGAGTAGGAGATAGACACGATTATGGCACAAGGAACAAGAATAGAATTGAAATGCCATTTTTCCGATTAGCTAAAGTTAAAAATTCATTTATGGGTCAAGGTATACGCTTATACAATAGAATTCCTCACAATATTAAAGAGTTTAGTAGTTCTAAATTTAAAACTTACATAAAAAATGTACTAGTTCAGAGAGCGTACTACAGTATTCAGGAATATATGGACGATAAAGACCCATGGAGGGTTGTCGCGTAAAAACCACAGGACAGTTCTTTGGCATATTATGTAGTTAGGTAGATATAAGTTACATACTATGTCAATTTATTGACATTATTTAAAAGAGCAACTATAGAGTTTCTTGCCGATTCTTCTCCATAGATACTGCGTTCCGAATCGGTGGTAAATGTTAAAAATACTATGTAATGACGATTCGAAAGTGCTACTAAATAGTAGTCTAATTGAATAAATGAATGTTTGAGTTTGAGTTTGAGTTTGAGTTTCTCCATAATTCCTTCCAAATCCCTTTATCCTGGTAGGCAACAACCATAACCTCTGTTATGGTTTATGGGCGACGCAATCTGCTTACCACCAGGCAGTGCGTCCGCTCGTTTGCCTTCCCATAACATAAAAAAAAAAAAAAATCTGACCCTTAAAGCTATTGCCAAAAAATTCAAAACTTTAAATTGTTAAGTTAACACCGAGTTAAATTGCGAAAATTTTACAGTTTTCATTTTTATTTTCACAAAAATTAGTGCTTAAATATTGTAGTTACAAAAATGTCATTAACAAAAAATCACAACCTATTTTTAAATCGAATTTTCCAGGCACACAGTTTCAGTGTTTACAAAACATAAAAGCTTGAATTCCGATGCATAGATCCAATGACACGAGTTCAACTGTAGCGCCACAAGCGCTGAATCGCTTTTTACGATTGTCCAATAAACGATGCTTTTCCCTCGTTCGCTCAACAAAGCGATGCAGCGCTTTCTGTGCCGTTCAATGTAATACAATGCAAGAATTTGTCTCAAGGCTGGTTCACACTTTGATTAGTGTGAGTGCAGGTGATTAGTGCGAGCGCAGGTGTGTAGTGCGAGTAGTGTCCAATTCAACTGCGAGTGCAGGTGATTAGTGCGAGTGCAGGACAATGGTGAAATTCGCGACGCTACACACTACGCTAAACACTAAACACTAAACACTCCTGTCCAGACGTGTTTAGGCAGGCACACTGCGAGTGAGGGGGAAGGGAGGGCGCGCGGGACGTGGCTACTCGCAGTCCACTCGCAAAAAAATAGAACACGCTTCTATTCACTTTACTACACAGCCTACTAAACACTCGCACTAAACAGTCGCTGTCCACACGTAGTACTACTCATCACCTGCACTCGCACTAATCAAAGTGTGAACCAGCCATCAGGCGCAGTTTAGTATTTGCTACATTTTTTAAAGGTGACGATTTAAAAAACCATTTTATATATTAATTGGTAGGAATTGTGTCCAAAATTAAAAATAAAATAAAATTGTATAGTGCTTGTATAATTCAAAAGACATTAATTTTGATTTTTTATAATAATCATTCATAAAAATACATGTTCATGATGTTACATCACAGATTTCTGAAAATTTGTTTATTATACGAGTGACTCGAATAAAATCTGTGTAAAAATTACCAAATCAAAAATTATAGTCTGATCATGATTACTAAAGGAACAATGATGTTTATACGTAAGCTTCAGAATGGAGTAAAGATAAGATATAGCGGGAAATAACCAATTCATAGAGCCACCAATAAATAACAGATATTGAATAAATGTGTACGATAACAGTCGCCCGATGGCTGACGGGAACAAATGTGAACATCAAGTGAGAATTCCTTCTATTTGGGACATATACTTGCTGTTACCCGCGACTTGGCTCGTGTGGTTATAGAATTATATTTATGTAGTACTGCACTAATAAATTGGGAATGATATGTTTTAAAGCGATTTAAAAAGGCAAAAAGGAAACACACTTTCAATTTTACAAAAATATTTTCTTATAGTTCGCGCTGTATGAAAAGAAACAGTACACATTTTTAAGTTTTAATGATATTATGTCAATAAAGTTTTAAACGAGATGTCCTGTTTTTCTTATATACTTATTATTACGAAGAAACAAGACAATCTTTCCCAGGTTTTGTTATTTATTTATCCACAAATACTTGAAACTTCTTACGTCTTACACAATAGATAAAGTTCAGGTTAATATTGAGATAAACAATATAATATCAAAGTTCTTATTAAAATTGCTTCCTCATCTTGGAAATAACTTTGTAGATTATCTTTATATTATGTACATAAAACAGCGGAAAAATGTCGGAAATAGAAATATATTTTTGTGAACATAAAAACAATGTTTTACGCAATGACGTTGGAAAATAATCTAATAAATTCGTAATTCCTCTACCACGTCTGTCTGTCTGTTCGTAATAATCTCTAAAACTGCATTAAATTTAAATAGATAGCGTGGTTATCGACGAAGGTTTTAATATATCATTTGTTAAGTTTTGGACAACGCGGGCGAAGCCGCGGGCATAAAGCTAGTAGTGTATAGAAACCAAAAGCAGTCCAATTCGTGGAAAATCTGTTCCAGAGAGGTGTAGGTGTAGGTGTAGGTTCTTAGAAAAGTTTCCTCTACCTAACTCTCCTTACTTCATTGAGCAAGTTAAAAGTATAAACCTGCCGATTTGTTCAATGAACATATTGTATTGGAGTTTGAGTCTAATGTATTGTAAAATATTGTGAGACCTTGGATTTTTATAATACGAGTGGTTTTATGGTGGGCTGAATATTTTGGTTATTATAACCTAACTTTAATATAAATGATGAAAGAATAATATTATGATAATATTATTATGACTATTTTCTTGTACCACGCAATTCGTATCAAAAGGTAGAAGAAGACGTAATTTCCCTAGTTTTTTTTTAGCAAACAATCACATGTATTCACGGATTATTAAATTAGTGTCAACAAGACAGTGAGTATATCTTATCTCTACTTTATTTTTAAGGCACAAATATTTCGATTACATAAAATCTAAGTATTATTTTATACCGTAATACGTTTCTGCATAATATCTAACAGTTCTAGCTTAATGTTTCCTGTATACTAACCTTATTTTCTGACAAGATAGCGTTACTGCCAAATAGATACAAGAAATATATTTCAGAAAAAAAATTGGTACAATTTGCTTACTATATTCCCTGATGTCGCTGGCACTCACTTCAATTTAAAATTATCTATACTAATATTATAAAGCTGAAGAGTTTGTTTGTTTGTTTGAACGCGCTAATCTCAAGAACTACTGGTCCAATTTGAAAAATTATTTCGGTGTTTAGCCCATTTTATAATATATCATCACGCTAAAACCAACAAAAGTGGAGCCACGCGGGTAAAACCTCCGCGCAGCTAGTATAATATAAAAATCATATTATACCTAGGTAGTTAGGTACTACGATTTTTCAGTAAAGAAACCAATTAACAACTCCAAAATCTTACAATTTATCAGCCAATCCATTAGGCCATAACAGTTCCATAAAGGAACTAATTTTAAAAGGGCAAGAGATATAGCTTATAAAACTTCCAACTTCTAATTACGTTAATTCTCGTCCAAATTGTAGGTTGGGTCTCGACGCACGTGTCGCTTACGACTGCTAAAGTTGTCGGGTCCACGATAAATTAGTCGTAAGTGCCCCTGTTTGATTGCCAGCAAATATTTTATGGATGATCTTAGCAATATCCTGGATTGGGAGGAGGCCAATGGCGCAGATGGCACCGCAGATTGGTGATTCAATTTTGACCTTATTTAAGCGTTGTGGGTTACTATCGTAATGCGTTAGTAGTAGGTAGTGGAATTAATATTATAATGTCAATGATATAGTAATAATAAATAACAATAAATAATAAATATTTCGGGACAATTTTCACACACGTAATAATATAATGTGATAGTAATTTTGATTATTAATAAGTTAAAGTTGGTCTAGAAGTTTTTATCCTGTACTTTGTATTCTATTGTACCTACATATTTGTTCTGAATTCGAAAAAAGTTACGGATAGCAATTAGATAGTTCAGGTAAATAAATGAATAAATAAAAATTGAATTTAGGCAAAATAATGTAAAATGAATACTATGAATAGCTGGAATTTGTGCAGTGGTGGTGGTGAGCGTAGAGTGTAAGATTCGATTCATATTGCAGAAAAATATATATAGATAGCTGCTTACAAGCTTGTCCAGAAAGAAAATCAATCACTGAAGCGAATATTCCCCTACCCCATAATGAAACAAAGGCCTTCACACAATAGACACAATTATAATAATTTGCCCTTCTAAATATTCGTCTATTCTAATCTATCTTAGAAGCCCAATAAGTGATGTTTACATAACCTAAATTATGTGTACGCTAAACAATTGTTTATTTACTTTGTGAGCAAATGTATGGGCTCCTATTACAAGGTAAAACATATAATACATACATCAAGGCTGTTCAAAAATAAATTATACATTTGTATACGTTTAGCTCTCGCATTGGCGTCATGCTTAGTGCATTTTTTACATTTACAACCATTTCATTCTGTCACTCCGAGCTAACACGGGATCGCAAATCCAATTTCAATCCTCTTGCATCATTTACATATTCCGCACAAACAACTCTTATCACAAATCGATAGAGTTCAATTTCAATTGACAATTCTATCGATAACTTTGCTTTTGTTTATTGACGGTAGTTCGACAATTGCAGACTTTGTTATAAGGCTGTAAGGTTTAATTTCAATCGGAGGCTTAATAGATTTAGTGCTTCTATTTCTGTATTATATGGGGTTGAGTTGATGTTGCAATTATTATTATTGGCGGAGAAGCTACTTTTGGAGGAATTTGTCGAGATTTGATGTTCTCCTACTAATAATATGATGACCTAGTTCTCGTTCTTTGATTATCGTCTCAACGGCACTCAGGTCAGATGAGTGGAATAATTTATTTAATTCCTTTGTTTTCGTTCGATGTTACATTTACTCGACTTCGACCGCCTTCGTTACGCTCGTGTTAACGGAAACTGATTTATTTTTGAACGATTATTTTTAGATTTCTGTTACTATTATTGAAAAGAGAAAACATTAACGCATATACATCTTACTAAAACCATTTTACTATATATAGATCATTA
Organism: Colias eurytheme; assembly: GCF_061535395.1. Lineage (NCBI taxonomy): Eukaryota > Metazoa > Arthropoda > Insecta > Lepidoptera > Pieridae > Colias > Colias eurytheme. The sequence continues at coordinate 371,395 of NC_142998.1, read as the reverse complement.
AATGGAATACATGTTATTAATATAAGGAAATAACTAAAATAGATTTATATTTTGTATATGCAGTAAATAACCCTTCAAATATAAGAGGGATTGGTTTCCGTACTTTTCCCTAATCCTTTACTCTGTCATATTAATACAATAAATACGAATTAGTGTTTGCTCGCTGTATTTTTCTCCATTAATAACTAAAGAATAGGTTTCTTATCTATATGGGTATATCCAGGGTCAACCCGTCGACGCCGGGGCGGGCGGTTAACTGTCATAAATTTCCTAAATTGTCCTATTATTTTAACAGTATAAAATCTATGAGACTAAGTTGCTTTTCGGAGTTAAAAACATGCATTAGGCGCGTAAACTGAATAAAATTTCGAATGACAAAACCAACAGAATCCAATCAATTTCTTATTTTAAATACAAGTCCCAAATTTGAATAAGGACTGGATTCATGCTGACTCATCAATTATCTCTATTTACATAAGTCAATCCGTGGTCGGAAGATTCGGGAATTTCATTTTGTCCAACAAAGAGCTCCAGAATGGATTGGGATTATTCATAATTGATGCAACCTTCTGATGGATGAGTTCAATTGAAATATTGTAAGTATACTCATGCCCCTGATGTTGCCTCTTTCCATGAGATATTTAAGCTATATTTAATATCTGTAATGTTGGTAGATACCTACATTTAAGGTTGGTACATAGCATCTAGCCAAACCATTCGTAAATACATTTAAATGCTTAGGAAAATAAATAATATAGATATAATATTATTTAATAGGTGTCTATTTAAGGAAAACAGCAGTGCGATATATATTTTAATCTAGTTTTGTCGAAGTATATTTAACACGTTACAAGCTGAAAGTTGTTGTAAGTTTTCATCGTTGCTTGAGAATGCTTGTTGCGAGAATTTCCGGCGAAGCGTAAGAGATTGATCACGTATGTATCTGTAAAGAAATATTGTTAATGAAATAATGAAAATGAAAAAAGAAATAATGTTCAATACTTTTTAAGAAATACATAAATCTAGAACGTTTTGCTCGATTCACACCATGTACCCATTACTTTTATTTATACCTATTATATAATATCGATGAATACTATTGGTTTATTTGATAAGTTATATATAGGTAATTTTTCAAATTCAATACAATACCACCTAATCAGTGTAAGCTAAGCCAATTACCCAATTATCTCAAACTCAAGAACAGTCGCAGCTATTTTTCTTTCATATTTTCCGTTAAAATTGAGTTAAAAGCAGGCAGTTGATTGTGAGGCACAAAACTTAGTCAATAGCCAGTTTGGAAGTCAGCCAGCCGATGTGTTGGCGTAACTTTAAGACCTACTTCAGGCTTCACTGATAGCTGAACAATAATGATCATATCGTATGCTTTACGTCTAGATATAGTGAAATTATATTTTGTAATAAATCGTGTTTGTGTGTTGTGTTGTATGCATGTTACAGTAATGTATTATTTATATTATTGTCATATTATTTAATCTTTTTTTATTTTTAAATAGTAAAAGGCCTACCATAAAATATAACAGTATCCGCAAACCAATAACGAAATTAAGTGCTTTTAAAAGTTTAAGCTAATTCCTATATTCGCTAATTGTCTAGCTAATATTATCATCAAATACTAATAAATAATATATAAGTTCAATAAAGACTCTAGCATTAAAACAAATTCATAAGCTCCGAATAACTAACATTTAAGTCATTAATATCCAAATCTAAATTATTGTTTACCAAACTATTACTACTATATCGGCTATATCGTCACACGTTTCGAAGCTAGGATAGTTTGTAACCGCGCTGTCTAGTTCGAGTTACGCAAGGGTACAGCCTGTCGATAGGCTTCTGTGCGAGATTTTGACACGATTTAACATGGTACAGCCGTAGATAATCTTGAGCCTTGTGGTTATTACAGTATGGTAGTAATTGGCTGCGAAAATCTATACTATAATATTATAAAGCTGAATAGTTTGTTTGTTTGAACGCGCTAATCTCAGGAACTACTGGCGATTTGATAAATTCTTTCGGTGTTAGATAGCCTATTTATCTAGGTTATAGGCTATATATTATCATCACGCTAAGACCAACAGGAGTGGAACACTACGGGTAAAACCGCAGGGCACAACTAGTTTATTTATAAATAGCCGCGGGAATGTATATAGTAAAATGACGTGATATTTATGTTTTTTATTCATTTTGATTAAACTCAAACAGGTAATATGAATATTTAAATATTATTATTTATATTGTTATTTAGGTAGCTTAATTTTATTAGAATAAATGAGTGCGTGATATAAATACCAGTGTTATAAGGGATTTTCCGGGTATTATTAAATAGAAAATGGATAGAATAAAACAGATAACAGGATGTTCTATTTTTGGTAACAATTAATACCTTCAATTCGTAGTAGTAATCCGAGGAAATGATAGAATACTACGTAATGTTATTGTAGCATCCAATGCAATAAATAACAATACATTTGTTTTAGGTATTGAATCAAATAATGTTTTTTTTTTCAAAATAAAAACAGATTTTGAACTGAGACTTTTGACGTGAAACTTCTTTAGGCGCGTTAAGAGTACAATTTCAAGTTCACATCATGGCAATACCGTCACGTCATGGAGTAGGGCCACGATTTTGGAATCTTTGTATCTTGAATAATGTTTTACTTCTGACACGTGTGCACAGGCTCTTTTTTATATTTACAGATAAAATAACATAGGTAAAGACGAGATGGTAAGGACAAATATTTATATGTTTGTATAGATATCACTACAGTAAATAAAGACGCTCAAATGGCTTTAAACAAACGGGCAAGTTTGGAGGCGCGCGTGAACACTAGTGGATGGATAAAGGCCGCCATTCATAGTTATGTTTGAGAAATAAACATAATATAGATCAATTAATGAGAGCTTGACAATATGTTATGACTTGACAATATTTTTGCCTTTGTGAAAATGTTTTAGAATGACGATTAAAATTGCTTCAAGAAGAAGAATAAATAGATGATTGGGGTTAGCGTTTGAACAGTTTCATTTCGGTTGTACGATTGAGGACGAACGTATTATAAAAATCGTTTCACAATAATTTATCTCGTTATAAGAGCACAATCAATCAATAATTAATAATATTTTTGAACTAATATGTTTAATCTGAGCTATTAAAACTTCAAATCGAACAAGAGTTAAATGCTAAAATACAGCATTCACTCGGTATCGAAACAAAATGTTGCAGTTTAACAGACTAAATTAATCCCCAACGAACTCAATTACTCCACTTACATATAAATCAAAAACCGATTCCATTACATCTCAATATTCCCTAGTAAAGGTCGCAAAGTTATTTTCAACGGTCGCGTGATGAATGGCGCTCTTAAACTCACAGTTGAAGTTGCCCGCACTCGCGCTGTTAAACTACTGTTTAACCAGATAAGGCTGACTTAAATGTGTTGTATAGTGAAATGTGTACCCACTTAAACTAGGTTTAGACCGCGGTTTTGCTGGTACTCGAGTGAAAAGGTTAAACTAGGTTTGACTACGGTTTTTCTGGTACTCGGGTGAAAGATCACATAATGTTTTTATCCGTTTACTATAAAATTTTGGTCTGGTGATCGGTTATCAAATATATGACAGATTATAATCTATCTTGGTGGCAAATTTTATCAGGATCTGTTTAGACGTTTATATTATGTGAAAAAGTAACAAAAAGAGACAGATAGAACGAAAAGATTTTAGCTGAATACCGATGGATCATTTGAAATAATGTTCTTCGTACTCTGAAGATATAATTTATTTCCTTAGAAGCTAATTACTAAACTATTTTGTTACAATTTTAATTAATGTATTTCTCATGTAAATTAATAAAGTTTGCTTCAACTTCTAAGAAATGAAACAAAATTATAATCATGATATTATGTATTATAAGTTTAATTTGTATTTATTAATCAAACGTATACATAATAATTATTTTGTTCTTTATGATTATAAGATGTTATTCGTAATCAATCTTCACCTACACATATATCGTAGAGGGTGTAGACCTTGCGTAGACGAGCGTAGCGGTCAAGCGTAGGCCGCGCTACACTTACGTATCTTGTCAAATAAAGTAAAAAGTAATAGAAGAAAGACTTATACTTTAAAGTAATCATTTTATTTTACTTCACATAACACTATTTTGTTTAATAATCTTATGTAATGCTTCGTTTTCTAATGCAAGTATAAATTACTAAAACTTGCTTTTTCCAATACACATATTGGAAAAAGCATTTATAGTCTGTCCACTATAAGAATTGCTTTTTGACAGCTTGACGGGTGATACCAGAAGTGATGAACATTATCAATTGTGATACCATTTCAATTATAAATTCAAAATATTATAACGGAGTTACTTAATACTAAATTGAAAAATAATAACTATTTAAAAATATTCAAAACAATTTCTCATTGAATAATAGATGGGTTTAAGTTCAATAAACAAATGCATAAAAGCGATTAGCTTGTAAAAAAAGCTAAAAAGAAACCACAGCGTACACGCATTCAAAGGATTCGAACTATGCTCCGTGTGGGGGGTGTGCAGGGAGAGGGAGGAGGGGTAAAGTTGAAAAACATCGGCTCGTAAGTGCCGCGTTCGGAGTGGTGTTCGCAAGAATTTCATTAAACTTGCTCCGTTCCAACATCGGGAATTACTGGCTGCGCCGCCGGTGGGATTTCTTACACCGTTATATTGCTTTTTTTGTTTAATAGGTATTACAGCTTCACAGGTTGTTCAATTCGATATAAATATATTTTGTCAGAGATTTTGAAAATAATCATCTTTTTCAACGCTATTTATTCAAACCCCAGAATTCAAAATGACTTTTACAATATTCTGCATCTCTATATTTCCTCCAAATTAACAAGGGGTACCTAATACTGTCTACATCGAAAGACAATTATTTATCACTAGATGTCTGCCCCGGCTTCGCCCGTGGTACATATTTCGCAATAAAAAGTAGCCTATGTCCTTTCTCGGGTATCAAAATATCTCCATACCAAATTTCATGCAAATTGGTTCAGTAGTTAAGGCGTGATTGAGTAACTGACAGACAGACAGAGTTACTTTCGCATTTATAATATTAGTATGGATTACTACGTGGAGAGTATCAAAATATTACGTTAAATAACTACCGACTTACATAAAATTTTGTTTCGCTTACTATGCTACTAAAGCTATAAAGGTTAAAGGATTTTTTTGTAGCTTAAGCATCAACCAGCCAGCTTATTAAATGTTATATTATACGATGCAAGTGGATAATATCATGCATGCAGCAAGTTACATTTAAAGAATAAGCTAGGTTAAGAGCTATCTAGATTTTTAATTCTACGATTGCTTTAGCTTTTTTGATGTGATAATATATACGTTATTAGGAGCTAGCTTTTTTATTTTTTATTGTTTTTATGCAAAATCAGTAGATCGGTGTAACAGATGCCCACGTTGCTTCTGATTTTATAGCCAGCACTAATTTCTCGTCTAAACGGTAACACTTTGTCATAATATTTTATAAAATACTGTTGAACTTTTGTTTTTCGGGTCATCTTGTTCCGAACTATTGTTTTAACTTTAAATTTATTGTAGGCACTTAAAGGTTTTTTGTACGAATTACTTTGAGTTTTTGTGATGTAAATTTCAAAGTCCTTTGAATTAGAAAAAAATATTATTAACGTTTCTGAAACAAAGGAATGTTGTTGATTTAGGTTGAGGAAAAACCCTGAAGAGAAATATTATTGAAAATATTATGTAAGTTTAGGAATACATTTATTTTGTTGAGCTTTATTATTTTGTGGATTCGGAAATCCAATATAATGTCTAAAAATATACCAACTTATTTTAAATAATATTATGTTGTTTAAATTTAAAAAAAGACTTGCGGCACTCAGGGACTGCCGCGGTAAAGCTATTGCATAGCATGCCTTCAAGCCACACCTCCGCGCCCGTCGGAGTGGGGAGCGTGAGGTTTTTCGTTACACAATTTCTGGATTCGGTCCCTGCGCTCAAGGCCCGCGATAGAAGCTATGCAATAGCTTAAAAATTAAAAGTTTTCCATTGTGATGCGATTAAAATAACTATAATTATAAAGGTCTTTATCTCTATCCTTTAAAAATATCTTATCTGGCGCCCACGCCTAGAAATTTAGATACCACCATTAAACCATTCTATTGAAAATCAATTTAATATCCAATTAAATTCTAAACAATGAGTTAATGGAACAATACTCGACAATATTATAATTAATTAGGAAATTTAGAATACAAGAGGATAAATTTGATATGTTTTATCAGTACCCTGTCGAGTTCGAGACAGAAATAGACACGAGTGGAAAATTATTTTAAGTCTTGATAGGAAATTGAGGAATTGTACAAAAAACCGAAAGCACACGTATTTATATCTCTCTATAATTCTATTAATGCGAAAGTTTGTATGTCTGTTTGTTTGTTACTCCTTCACGCGAAAAATTCTTAATCAATTTTCATGAAATAAGGTTAACGCAGGAGGCAGGAGGGTAACTTGGATTACACATGTGGTAGTTTTTAACCCGAAAATCCCATGGGAGCGGTAGCTATGCGGGTTTTTCTTTGGCGAAAAACTAATCTATAGGTATATAATCTATAAATGATTTTAACTATAATTTAATATCAAAAGCGTAGTAAATTTTTATTCCAAGTGATTTTAAAGATATAGGTCTAAAATCCTTAATCTACACTATCTCCTATAAACCTATTCATGCATTAATAAAAACATACATTGTAATGTTTGAAAACACTATATTGTGGATAATCTGATGTAATCCAATATAATGTAATCCAATCAATGGTTCTCGAATTAGTAATGTTATTCACATACATATTTGTTTAGGTCTTGGTTAGCTTACAAAGAGTTAAACCGTAGAACAATGTGGCGTGGAGTCGTATTGAACGTAAAAAAAAAAATATATTTTTGTGGAGAAATAATTATTTCAGTTTTTTAAGTAAAACTATTTTAAGTGAGTTGAGAGTAAAATTTCAAAGTCACGTCATGGCAATATCGTTACGTCATGGAGTAAGGCGACGATTTTAGTATCTTTGAATCTTGCCAAAGAAGTTTCATTTCTGACACGTGTGCTCAGCACACACGCTCTGTTTTTTTTTAACACCGCATTCATTTTAGTATATATTTTCTGTACCTTGTGTCTAGAATAAATAAAAAATAAATAAGACTTGTGCTTACACAATTTTACAGTTGCCGTTTTCTTTGTATTCTGATGCTATGTTTATTCAAGCTAAAAACTAAGAATTGTAAGAGAAAAGATGCATTTTATATTTATCATTTTTATCCTCTTTCTGTTACTTTTATTATAAAATATGTTAGTTTGGTTATATGGATGTTTTAACTTAATTAATCCTAGACGGATGAATCGATCTAGATGAAAATTTTCACAGAGATAGATTTATTATGACGAGTAAAAAATAATATAAATTTAACATCATCATAATCATAATTGCTTTATTTTTTTCTTACCTCTGACTTTGTGCTCTATCTACTAAAATAACAACCAAAGTAATATACTTTGGTTGTTATTTTATTAGATAGATTATTATTTGTGGTCTATACGACAAATAATACATATAAATAAACTAATAAAATATATTTTACATTTATAGAAGCATTCATTATTAATTAAAAATGTCCTTATTATGTAAACATTTGTGTCTGTAATTTGCATTCCAACTCAATTAACAAGTAAAAACTAAAATGCAACTATATCGGGTTGAAACTGACAACAGTTAGAAAATAAACAAAGTCAGCTGTAAGTAAAAATTAGTATTCCGAACGCTTTTTATACAATCTTTCGACTTTGCAGCTATTTATAAGACATTTTAACTAGCTTCTACTAGGTTTATTCGCGGAAGTACAAGTACAATAATTGTTTTAATTTTAAACCGGTTTTAATAAAACATATTATCTTCATAAAATAAATAATCATCATCATCATCCTTGCCTTATCCCATTTATTTGGGGTCGGCACATCCAACACTCCTTCTCCACATTGATCTGTTCTTTGCAGCTTCAGGCGTCAGGCCCTTTGTCAGTTAGTCGGTGGACGACCTCTTCCTATTTTTTGTTGGTTTACCGTGGCCATAAACATTACTTTCTGGGTCATGAATTCAGGTCATCGTAAAATAAATAATAATTTGGAAAATCCAAAAGTGCACGCCTCATAATTTTTTTTTTATAATTATTTATTAATTATTATTTTTGTTTATTTAATAACAATTAAACCACATCGAATCGGACCCTGAAAAATGAAAGGGTTCTATTCCTGAGCATACTCAAGCGTAAGAAAAAATAATTTGGAAAATCCAAAAGTGCACGCCTCATAATTTTTTTTAATAAATATTTATTAATTATTATTTTTGTTTATTTAATAACAATTAAACCACATCGAATCAGACCCTGAAAAATGAAAGGGTTCTATTCCTGAGCATACTCAAGCGTAAGAGAAAAAAAAAGACTCGATTAGTAAAGTATTTCGGTCGCTATCGTGTTAACAAGAAAAAGGATCCGCACATACAGACACACGGACGTCCAAGACAGAACTTTTTTAAACTGTTTTTTAACTAGTTTAAATAACAAAAATGACATCAAAAATATCATGAACGTTAAAAATAGTGTTTTTTCTTAATATGTGTGTGTATGTATTATCTTACAAGTGCAATGTATGATACATAAAGACATTTTAAGTTTGAAAAATCAGATGTTTTGCGCGAAGTGACAGTAGTACCCACCTCAACGCTTCGCTTATGAGGCGTGCAATATTTAAATTTAATATAATTTTTTTAATTTATGATTATAAGCTACGGACAGTCAAACAGACAGTCAAAACACGTACATTCCGTAAATTCGTGCTAGTAAAAAAAAACGCCTTATTACAACAATTACCAAGTACCTCTTCGTCTTACAAAATGAATGTAAAAAAATTGCTATTCAACATGTAAGAATGTTAATGTGTAAAGATTTTGCAAATACTTGTTTACCTCCGTTTTTATGTACGCATGATAAATATTACTTATCGATTATTTTTTCTTGTCTCTCTTACTGCTGAGTGTTGGCAAAATAATAACATATGTTCCCAGTGAAAACACTATAAGGAGGCATTTTCATGTATCTTTAGTTAATAAGATTTTTTGTTTTATATATCTCTGTCTTTGTCTCTGTATGTTTTCCAATAAAGAAAATAATAAAATAAATCGCAAACATTAATAAAACAAAACGATACCTCAGTGATTAATATCCCTTAATGTCATAATTTGTATAATTTCTGGACACTCGACCCTTATGAATTATTGATGATAGTCAAAGGTTAAATTTGTGTGAAGAGTTTTATGTAATTAATTGATTTATTCTCATTTTCTGGAATTCTATTTACACTTCCATAAATAGGGTACGTTTTAATTAATAATGTAGTTAATAGCTTGAATTTTCCGTGTTATTTACTAAACAATTTCTTACTTTTGAAATAAAACGTAGCAGATGATATTATGTTTCAAATGAATTTTAAGATTATGTTTGATAATAAATTTATTTATAGGTACGAGCCGTGTGTGTATATGTTACAGTCAAAATCCTTAACCAGTCAATAACCTTATTGAACGGTAAAATTAGTCAATAAGGTTATTGACTAAGGGCGTCGGTCAAAATCTTTATTGACTGATTTTATCTGACAAAATCCGTCAATAAGGGTGACTGTAACATATTCACAGAAAGACAAATATATTGTTTCTTAAAGCAGTTTTGTTTAGCGTGTACTTAGTTATATTAATTAAATATTTTTTTTCATTTTCGTCATCATCAAGTTCTTAACATGAAGTGTATTATTACTTCAAATGGTTCGCCCATTATCATTTGACGTGGTAAGATCTCAACAAATAGTTTTACTTTTTAATCTAAAGGACTTCGAATAGTATGCGGGCCAATCAAAGGTTAGAACCTCGGAGTCAACGCCCAACGGCATCCACAATAAAGGTTATATCAGATATATTGCTGGAATTACTCATCTCAATGGAAAGTTGTACGATTAAACTTCGTCCCAAGTCTTGGGCTCAAATAATCCCGTGCTAAGCGTAATTTGCATTCGCTAATTCAAGGCGTTTTAATTGAAATATGTTAAGCTAGTATTAACTAGTTTGTCTTCTGTGTTCTTGGTTAATCAAACTGGGTTTTGCATGAATAAAGAAAATTGTAATTGAACGAACGTACCATGGAAATTGTCTTTAGTTTCGTACAAAATGGTTGTTAAGGTTTATTAGAATTGTAATTCATTGCTGCTACTCTTCTTCTTGGTTTTAATATAATTTTTGGAGAACTAAGTAGTATTTGCACGTGTTGGGCGAGCATTATCCATTTAAAGCCTTTCTAACAATTAGAAATTTATAATTTTTAAACACAGTCTCCCTGTAACTACGATTACTGCAAAGTGCCAAAGTGTTCAAAACATCGGGTAAAAAATCATAATTAATATATTGCGTTTGAAATACGTTAAATTGTCTTTTATTTCCAAATACTATGATATTTGTTTAATATAATTTATCTTTATGTCTGTGCGACAGAAATCTATACAACTACTACGCGTCATATTTCAAAATAAATCTGTGAAATATAACACAAGAGAAGTGTTGCGATATTTTATATTTGTTTCAAGTTAAACAAGTTTGAACACAATATTGTTAGGTTGCAGTTTGACAGGCCAGTATTGCTGCTACAGTCCACTTCGAAGAGTCGTGCTTTCAAACTTTATCGAGACAGGACAATATGATTTTTCGTTCGTTATTTTTTACGCTCTATTACGAATTTGAATTAAATAAGGCGTATATAACTGGCCGATTAAGGAAAGCTGGCATCTTCACAGTACTCACACATATGCAATTTTACTATACAGTATGTTCAAAAATAAATGCGACTCTAGTTTAATTATTGTAGACTTGAATTGTAAAATGAGTGCGTTATAGATAAATATAATTATGAAAGCTCTCATAATTTATATTTAAAATTACAATTTAAAAGTAACTCAATCGATGAACTTAATTATTTATTCTCATAATCAATTGTAATATAGTATTGATAATCATTCAATTAACAAATAATAATTAAATTTCATGTCATATTCAAAATAACGATAAAAACAATACAAATAACAGGTGCGCTCACTCCCAAGAAACAATACAAGCGAAACCCTAGTACGTAAGAGATAAGGCTACATTACAATAAAAGCTGTATTGTTCAGCTATGTATGAAAATTTTAACTTACGGCGTTTACATTTTGTTTACAAAACTTATTAAAATGATTACATAATTAATTAACCTTAAAGTAAAGTAAAAAAAAATTTCTTATCCGCGTAAATATTCTTATCCGTGCCGCGAAGTATCTCGTCGAATATAGTTAGTAGTAGATATACCTAACGACTTTGTTTAAATTATACATCACCCTGTATTTATAAACAATTGCAAAATAAAAACAATAATTGTCCCCTTCACCCTCATAAGCTAGTCTGCGCGCGAGAGAGACGGACAGACTTTTCATGGTGCGTATGCAGTATGACGTCACGCCGCGCGCGTCGTCACAGACACTACACATGTGCAATGTGTAAATGTGTTGACGTTCCAGCTCTTCTTAATCGGCCAATACTCTCCGCCTAGTGAAATTTTAATCAATAAATTAGATGTTGAAATATCTACTTAAAAATATTTTTGAAGAAAAATATCCCACAGATTCAGTAAAATAAATATAAAAACCGTAAATTAAATACGTTTCAACAAGGTTTCAACCGGCTCCGAACAATCTAACTAGCACAAAGCAGAATTATATCCAACCGAGCGGAAAGCTGGAACAATAGTTCAAAAACATTGGTCATTTTCTGGCCATTTACTTGAAGTCCAATCTTCGCCATTGTTTCGGAATACAAAATCACCTGGTTCTCGTTCACTGAAGCCCGTACATTGTGCAATGCTAGTTGGAGGCTTTTAAGGGCATTTATTGGAGATTTCCGGCCGCTGTATATTAGGCTTTAAAACGATATCGGTGTGATAGTGGCTTAAATAGTCCGGGGTAATTTGTAGCAAGCTATGGATGTGCGATTTACGCGTTTATTTCGATAAGTTTAGGGTTTATTTTTGTGTAAATATGGTGTTGTAGATGTAAAATGAAGGATTTTTTAAATTAGCTCATCCTGTATAGTTTAAATTTATAGATGATAGAATGAATTATGGTAGGTAAAGGTCTATAATTCGTACCCGTTACTTTGTAAGTTATTAGAAAATTTCGGGAATTTTACTTGAACTTTAACAATGCCTCATTCATAAAACCAAACTATAAATATATTGTGCATTGCATATTATATGCGAGACATATGTTAACTTTTCTAAAACATTAAAGTTTATGAAGACAAAATGAACACGTATTTTCGAAGAGAACGAATATATTAATGAACATTTTTAATGCACACAGATAAATAACTCTATCTTTAAAATTATTCACAAAAATGTACGATTAACGAGATCCCAAGTCAGAAACAAATAAATAACGAAAGGTTCAATACACTGACAGGGGAGACTAAAGCGAGGACTGACGAGGGTAGTGTCTATTAAAACTTAGATTAGTGACAAATTTGAGACCTTCACGGCTCTGCTGGGAAAGTGCAAATCCTTTTATATTTGACTACGGATTTGAACGGAAGCTAATATTGATTTGCAATATTATTCAGAAGTGCGTAAAATACTTTTTGTTGAAGATATAATTGAATATATTCAATGGAGTTTCCAAGCTTCTCTATCTGTATGTTATAACAGTAATATGACATTTGAATGCACATTTAAAAAGAGTCTAAAATATTACAAGTATCAAATGCATTGTAAATATTATCTGAAAGAAACCGATCAGCTATGGTTATTAATATTACTATAACAAAATGACTGAAAAAGTCATAGTCAAGTCATGAAGATACCTTATTGTAGTAGACTAAATAAAACCTGAATTAAGTTTCGGTCGCTAAACCAGAATGTAACGTTTTTTTTGAAAACAAAATTAAAGCACAAACATAGCGCAATTAATTAAGTATATTGCTAAATATTATAAATTGTTTTAGATTACATTTTAATGTTGGTTTCGGGAATTCCCGCCCGGAGCGCTCCCCGGGATGAGGAAAGTGATATATTTGAGTTTAATCGTGTTTTCTCTTATTAAAATGTACAAAAAATTAGTACATTCTCTGATTTAATAAAATGAAACGCTTTTGTGACGGATAAAGATATTTATTTTCTGTTTTGGAATAAAAATAATATTATTTTGTACAAGTTAAATGTTTTAAACAAATATGTACGATTAATATTCAACAGTTTTATTTATTTTATGTTTTTGATTATTTTGTTACAGTAATTATAATATTGTTAGCCTAATGCTGGGCTTGACAAGTCGATGCAAATAGAACGGGTTGGTAATAAATATTTGCAAATATAATATAATTTTTTAACGAAACTATAAAGCTATTTGTTTATAGAAATATGTCAATTTATTTTCATTTAATGCCAATTAGTTATAATAATAAATAATTTTACAAAACAGCTGAAGAGTTGCATGGAAACTGTTCAAGATGTTTTGCTATAAATGACGTTATTCAATCTAGACGAAGCCGCGCGGGCAAGCTAGTATCCACATCTTAAACCTTATCATCAAAGCTTTGATATAAGACTCAGTCTATAAATGGAGATTGCAATTTAAGACATAAAATTCCTTTTAAGCGCTCGTTAGAAATATAAATACCAGAATAGTTTCAAGAGTAATGAAACCTCATTTCTCACCTCCGCCATTAAACTATCACTACATAGTATAAAACAAAGTCGCTTTCCCTGTCCCTATGTCCCTATGTCCCTTTGTACGCTTAAATCTTTGAAACTACGCAACGGATTTTGATGCGGTTTTTTTTAATAGATAGAGTGATTCAAGAGGAAGGTTTATATGTATAATAAGATCCATTAAGTAGTGGAGAAGTACTGTTATTTTTGAGGTTTCTAATGTGATGTCGTAAAAAATTACATTTATTCCGCTTACATTGCAAACGCAGGCTGAACCCTACGAGTTTTATCAAAATAATGTACTAAGTATTATACACATTGAAAAGGTCTACAGAAAAGTCCGCGATGGTATATGTCTATCTCTTATGGATAACCCACAATAACTTTTTTTTGTCATTTACTTTTTACGACAAATAATGGCTAATTTTCGAAGCGATTTTAACCAATACAGCATTAATCCTTAACCAATTAAATACCATGGCTACATTGTTCATTTAATATAGATCTATATGGCCCTTTACACCGTATGATTTAAGTGAATATTTTCGAAGATATTACAGATTTAAAAATTGCAGGACGTAGCGTTTGCGGCCGCCCGGCTATGTATTTTATACCCGTGCAATGCCGGAGGCCGGAGCGGGCCGCTATATTTTTATACCTATACAACGTTCACAATTTTTCTGTAGTGTATTTAGTATCAGCATTGCACCCGTGCGAAGCCGGGGCGGGTCGCTAGTAACGAATAAATCTTACTTTATATGACAAATTAAAAGTGAGCGGTCGTTCCTACCAAATCCCTGAGCAGCTGTAGCTTTTATTCTAACGTCATAAAGTTCAAAATGCATTAGCATTACCGCATTCGTGCTACTGCATCTAGCCATGCACTTATGTCAATTTGCGGTTACGATGTACCTTATTACAATAGAATAGAGTTCAGATTCGTTTGTACTATCGTCAGTAGAGTTGGTAGGAAAATTCACTGCATTTACTATAGATGGTCACAATAATTATGACAAGTGACGTCACGAAAGAGACTTGTAAGGCGAAGTTATAGCTGGATACATCTGGGACGGTCCCCGCAGTCATTTGGCAAGCGACATACGGAGGGAAATTTAATTTTCGCGTACATTGCCGCTTTTGGGTTTATTTGGCTTGTGTTTATCGTTACAGTAAGATGTTTTAATAATTAATAATGTAAATAATAACATTAACTATTACTCTATCATATTTTTTCAATTTTATCCATAGATTTATAGAAAACTAGATTTCCATCCGTGTTTTCAAAGAAAATCCCGCATAGTTCCCGTTCCTGTGGGATTTCCGGGATGAAAAGTAGCGCCTTATTCTGGGTCTTCAACTACCTACGTATCAAATTTCATTGTAATCGGTTCAGTAGTATTTGCGTGAAAGAGTAACAAATACAGCTCCTAACTATCCTCACAAACTTTCGCATTTATAATATTTGTATTAGTAAGATTACTTTTTTCACAATATTTCATGTTTTTACAGACTACAATAATTATAAACGTGTAAAAAATTATCATCGGTCGGTATGGTGGAAATATAATTACAATTCGTAAATATCAACATCTGTAAATAGAACCCACAAAAATAACCAATCAATTAATAAAAATTCACAATAATTATTATCATTAATTAAAAACATTACCCCACTCCACTTTTTAATATGTATAATTACTGAACACTCAATTTTCCATAATTTAATAATTTCGTAATAATTAACACACTGTTTCGAAATAGTAGACCTAATTATGCTTAAATATCCAATTTAACGTTTATGTCGCAGTTAATGTTAAATATGGTCATTATAAATATTTCTAGTTTAACGAGATAAAGCTTTAGTGGAGGTATTTGAATTTGAAGCAATACAGACTGAATTTGTGAAACAATTTTTGTTAATCATGTCGTTGTCTGTCTGTCCTTATGTATGTTAAAATCTTTAAAACTACACAATGGATTTTGATGCGATTTTTTTAATAGATAGAGTGATTGAGGATGGCTTCGCCCGTGGCTCCACCGCGTCTTCGCCCGTGGTACATATTTCGCAATAAAAGGTAGCTTATGTTCTTTCTCAGGGTCTAAAGATTATCTGTGCCAAATTTCATCCAGTAGTTTATGCGTGAAAATCATACATACATGTATATTTTTAATATTAGTATAGATTAGGTTTTGGACAAAGCGGGCGAAGCTGCGGTCTGAGTGCTTATGATTATATATAATAGAAAATCCATAATTGTACATTAATTAATAGATATTTAGTAAAAATTAAACAAAAAACAATGCATTTATTTGAAAGCAACAAAAAGCTGGACTGGCCACAAAGCACCTAAGCTGGGACCTAATGTGGGAGGCGACCGCTAATGTCATTACCTGACCTCGGTCATTACTCTAATGAGGTCAACCAAGTTACAAATACGGTGAATTTCGGGGGTTTTTTTAAGAAAAAAACTTTGTTGTCACAAGGATGATAAAAAACAAAGCGTGCTTCTGTAATCTTTGTAAAATGTAGAGCAAATCTCAGAAAAATCATTCTAGTGTTAGAATTTTCTCAGAAAATATTTTCCTTTTTATTTTCTATGCATATTATCATGTGACTGTCTCTTTGGTGCTATCGTAGTAGCTACCGATAAGTCTTGGATTCGACATCCAGTGTAGATGATGAAAAAAGATGTCTCGGTCGTACGGGACACAGATGACTGATCATATTATATTTGTCTTTAAATAAAATGGATCAGTGAAACAGAAGTATGAATAAGGCATCTATCTAATAGTGGGGACTATATACTTGATTTCACAATCTTCATATGACGACAAATAAGGATTTATCCACTAACGAAACAAGACAAGTAATGTCGAATTTTGTTTGTTAGAGAGCTATTACAGTCAACTAATTGGAATGAATACTTTTATGTTTTCATTTAATTAATCATTTGTCGGTCGACAATAGCTAATATTGTTATTCAATATAATTACTGTGAAACAGAGGGCCAATGAAATACTACTATAACCTCTCTATTTATAACTGAGACAAATTTAACTTTGTAAATTTTAAACCGATCGATCTGAGACTTTGCAAAGCTACAATGACGTAGGCATCCCCTAAGAATGGATTTTGATAAATTTTACCCCCCAAGAGGATAAAATAAAATAAAAAACTACCCAATTATACTTCTTAACGCAAGCGAAGCTGTGGACAAGAGCTAGTATTCATATGTGAATCATAAAGACTTAGTGTCTTTCCACACAGTCTTGTAAAAAGCATACAGTTTTTATCTTTAAAGTAAGTATATCAAAAAGCTCATGTTACCAAGTTCCTTATAAAGCTCTCTACTAAAAATTACTGCAAGTATTCAACTTTATCGCTTTAATATTGTCTAAGAAACCATAAAAATAGAGAACTTAATGCTTTCACCTAGGTCGAGAAATGTTCAGTCTAGACTAGACAAATGGAGCCAGAAATAGGCTACAATTTATCTAGGTAACGAATACCGTCGCTTAACTTTTTGTTCTATACTTAAATACTTGGATAATAAACTGAGAACGTTTAAAATTTCTAATTGGAACTTTTTTATTTTATTTTCGTCCAACAACTTTAAGATGTTTTGCAAAATATAATAGATAGGTAATCTCATTTGTAGCAATTATTATGAAATTGAATGCTTTCTAATGGCATGGTATTTTTTAATTTAATTCCCAAAATTAATTTGAATTATTTCAGCATAATATTAGATACAAAACATAGATCAATGTCAATGTGAAAAACATTTTTGTGTAGGTTATTAATTGAGAAATTAAGAGACAATATTATTTAATTAATAAATTGGGCTATATTCAGCCCAATACATCGTAATAATCATCTTAAATATGATAAAATCATTTATTAAAGAACATTAATTAAATACTAAAGATGATCCTCAAATAACGCGTCACTAGTGATGGATATTCTATTCATACTCTACAGATACTAAGGTGTAACATCTCTAGGGACCTAAGATCTACGCACCATACCAATCCAACCAAGCAACTTTCCGCTCTATTCCCAATGTAATAGCGTTCAAAATGTCACGTATCACATAATAAATACAGCAGTTGTGATTTCTGAGGATAATCTTTCGTTAAAAATCCCTTGTGGGGAGAGGAACGTTCATCAAGAGACATTTTAAGGGCATACTTTTATGGCGTCGAGAAGCGTTCAGTTTTTGGCAATGTTATTTTTACGCTTTCGAACCATTTGCTGGAAGATTCGAGACTTCTATTTTCTACACTTACCGGTGTTGAGTGAGTTTTTTGTGATGGTTTTTATTATAAATACGTACCTATAGTTTAGTAGAAACATGAAATGTTATTTTGTTTCTTTGGATAAGACGGAAACAAAGCAAATCCAAAACATACATTATTGTTATCAATATTACGTAGGTATGTAAACAATAGCTAATAGAAGCCGACCTATACTCTTGTTTCTAAACGTAAAACGTGGCGTAGTTATAATCAAATTACGAATAGACAGATACGTATTATACTGATTTCATATAATACCTATTACATAATGTACGCATCCAATGAATGCGAAGGTATATTCCGTTTCAAATTGTACTCGAATAAATTGTTAATTTTAACTTTGATATTCATATAATTTGGCCCAGTCCCATGGAATCAGATGTCTCTAAATAAAACTTTCTTTAAAAATACCACATATTAAATTTTTCTAAAAATCAACTCGATACCGTTGAAGTTACATACAATACTGTATGCCTATTATTATTGCTTTAACCTGTAAAATAAGGAATACAATTCACATTTCACACCATCCCCTAACTGCTTCAAAGTTAACGCGCTAAGTTTCAGCTCAATCGGTCAACTCCCGCTACGTGTCTAACTACTAAAATTACTTTAGAATTCCTAGGGTTTAGTTACCGTCTTTACAGAAACGTCCGAACCACTTTAATTTTACTAAGGGGCTGACTTATACTAAGTACGTTACTTGAATGTGGGGGATTTTATTAATATCCGTGTGAAAATAGAAAAAAATAAGTATATAATATTCCAACTGATATGTACTGACTTATTCATTTTAATATGTACTAGCTTTCCGCCTGCGGCTTCGCCCGCGTTTTCAAAGAAAAACCCGCATAGTTCCCGTTCCCGTGGGATTTCCGGGATAAAACCTAGCCTATGTTACTCGTGGATAATGTAGCTTTCGAATGGTGAAAGAATTTTTAAAATCGGTCCAGTACTTTATGAGCCTATTCATTACAATCAAACAAACAAACAAACAAAGTTTTCCTCTTTATAATATTAGTGTAGATAAGACCATCACTAAATTTACCCAACATCGCCTCTTTCAAGTTTTTGCTGCGTAAAGTAGAGCAGAAGGCTACGTACAATGTAAGAATGGATTGTCTTATAAGACAGGGCAAAGTATTCGTTAAATGAACAGGCAAATTTGACAAAGAGTTCATCTGTACTATATTGGTACAGATGAACTCTTGATGAAATCAAGTGAAACTGAAAAACTACTTTAAAATTTGAAAGTCGCTTATATGCATTTTTTGACCTAGAAACTATTAGCAGCTACATTATAATAATACTAACACAGTCATTGAGAACGCAATATAATGCATATAACCCATTCCTAAAGATACGATCTAGCATATATCAAGCACAAGCGATATTCACCTTTACAAATGGCCATGTAAAACAAATACAACAGCCATAATTCGCGAAGTTGAAATAACTACGCCACAGAATGCATTAACATTCAAACAGTCTCATAATCTACTTTCCAAACACAAATATGAACGTAAAAGTTTAGGAACTAGGCGAACTAGCATGCAACTGTTATGATTTTGCAGGAGTTCCCGGGGGACGCGCAGATGACAATTCGCGCGGCCATTTTGGTATTGCTACAAAATGGCGGGCGCTTTTTTTTTGTTTTTTCGCCATTTTGATATTAGAAGTGCTTTGTAAAGGTTGTTGGGGATTGGAAATTCTTTGGGAATAAAATTAATTGGTGTGTTTTGTTACTACTGTGTATATAAGTACTTTTTCGAAAAATTTCGACTTCACTAGAAGTAAAATGTGTTTCAATTGTTATTCCATTCTTTATATTAATTTATAGATATTAAGCCATCTTTTTAGTTATGTAAACATTCAATTGCTTCAGTGAATGTATCCTAAAATAACTTACATTTAAAAATGTACTGTATGAAGATACTAAACTAATAAAGATATTGTGTTTTTATATTCCCTTTACATCGGCTTAAAATCAAGCTCCAATTATTCACCCATCTGCACACTCCACGTAATATTTTACCAAAATATTAACATTATCCATACAGTATTAAAGAATCGTTAAGGAAAAACATTTTCCCTATAACTTGGTACGCGTCGGATGAAAATTTTCTTCACTCTTATCCACCAAAAATCGTTTTCCTTATTTTTTACTTTGTACGCGAAATTATGTACTGACTCCGCTAAGCGCCGAAGTTAAGGGAGTTCCCTGGAAACTAGCTTTACCTGTTATTTCTTTATTTCGATATATACACTAGCTTTCCGCTCGCGGCTTCGCCCGCATTTACAAAGAAAAACCCACATAGTTCCCGTTCCCGTGGGATTTCCAGTATAAAACCTATCCTATGTGTTAATCCAAGTTACCCTCTATATGTGTGCTTAATTTCATTGTAATCGGTTTAGTAGTATTTGCGTGAAAGAGTAACAAACACACACATACACATCCTCACAAACTTTCGCGTTTATAATATTAGTAGGAAGTAGATTGCTGTATAACTCAATCATATTAGATTTATCTTTAACCTCAATCATGTGACTCTGAAAAGCTATAATAGTAAAATGATTTATTTTTATGGGAAGGAAATGTATAGAACATGTATTATAGAGATGTCACAAGGATTCGTTTTGTACGAGTGCTGAATACCAAATTTCCTATTAAAAAATATCGATCCATGTGATCATTTATCTACCCATGTTCATGACCATCACCTTATATTAATAACTAGCGGTCCGCCCCGGCTTCGCCCGTGGTACATGTTTACGTTTTCTCTACATAAGAACCATCCTCGTACTTCAAGGAATATAATAAAAAAAGAAATATCGAAATCGGTTCAGCCGTTCTCGAGTTATGCGCTTACAAACACATTTTGCGATTCATTTTTATATATAAGAAGAAGAAGATAAATAAATCTGCAGCATGTCTGCGTATGTTATTAAAAAAATAGCTTATACAGACTGTCCATCTGTCTAATTACTCATTTGAAGTAATAGTTTGAAAAGCTATACAGAATAAGAATTTTACTACATAATAGAGCAGTTTAGTTTTAGAAACATTTATTTCAAAGAATTTTATTTTTAGTTTCTACGAACTACCCACCGTTGTATCCTATTGTAACTTACAAGTAATATTTATCTCAAAACATGGACAAAGTCAGGCGTCGGCTAGTATCAATATAATTGCGTTTAAATTAGATTCATTACCATCAGTATCCTCATCTCAAATTTCATTTAACGATGGTTTAATTAATTAATGCTGTAATACGGCCGCAACTCTCAGCAATAATATGCTTGTGCCTTTATTCAATACTAGCGACCCGCCCCGGCTTCGCACGGGTGCAATGCTGATACTAAATACACTACAGAAAAACTGTGAACGTTGTATATAAAAACATAGCGGCCCGCTCCGATAGATAGCCGGGCGGCTGGCCGGTACCGCCGCAAACGGTACGTCCCGCAATTTTTAAATCTGTAATATCTTCGAAAATATTCACTTAAATCATACGGTGTAAAGGGCCATATAGATCTATATTAAATGAACAATGTATTCAAGGTATTTAATTGGTTAAGGGTTAATGCTGTATTGGTTAAAATCGCTTCGAAAATTAGCCATTATTTGTCGTAAAAAGTAAATGACAAAAAAAAGTTATTGTGGGTTATCCATAAGAGATAGACATATACCATCGCGCACTTTTCTGTAGACCTTTTCAATGTGTATAATACTTAGTACATTATTTTGATAAAACTCGTAGGGTTCAGCCTGCGTTTGCAATGTAAGCGGAAAAAATGTAATTTTTTACGACATCACTTTAGAAACCTCAAAAATAAAAGTATTTCTCCACTATTTAATGGATATTATTATACATATAAACCTCTTGAATCACTCTATCTATTAAAAAAAACCACATCAAAATCCGTTGCGTAGTTTCAAAGATTTAAGCGTACAAAGGGACATAGGGACATAGGGACAAGGAAAGCGACTTTGTTTTATACTATGTAGTGATAGTGACTAATGTATTGCCTCAGCTTCACCCAGGTTTGTTAGTAAATAGTAATAATCTTAATTCTTTTATGTCCATTAATAATTGAATGGGGTAGTTTATGATGAAACATAAAATATTATTATTAAAATACGTTACATGCAAATAAATATAATTTCTACATAAATGTTAAATCCTATTTTTTACAAAACCAACTATAATAAATATAAACGTGGAAATTACTTAATTTTGGTTATATTATACAAAATAACTAATCAGATTTGGATAAAACTTAGCCCAGAAATAGCCTTAATTCACTGATTAGAGCTATCGTGATATCGTTTAAACTTTGGATCAAAACTTTAACGTCAAAACCAGCATTTCATATAAGTTGCTCATAGTTCTAGTCTATATACATATAATAAAATCGTAGGAAAGTCAAAACTGTACATTGAATATTTTTTTAAAAGAATACATAATCCATGATCTATAATCGATATAGAAGCCAAAAATATAGTTTTTAGAATTTTTGTCTGTTTGTCTGTTTGTCTGTTTGTCTGTTTGTCTGTATGTTTGTCCGAGCTAATCTCGAAAAGTACTGCATAGATTGACTTCAAATTTTGCATGAATATTACTAACAGGTCGTGTGAGGTTTTTTTAAACATATTATCATGCTATCACCTCCGGGGGAGGAGCTGTGAACCTTTACTTTTCTTACGTATTCCGTGTACTACGACAGCGTACAATCTAAAGACTCATGTTTAAATGTTGTTTTTGAGTAAGCCATGCTATTATCTAGCTTTACACTATAAAAACTACGTCATTTACGTAATTTGGGCAGAGAAACTGTTTAATGAATCTTTGTACTATAAAGACAAATTTGATTCAGCGCCATCTATGAGATTTCGTAAAAATCAAATCAATTTACATGTTAACACTACTGAACACAATGTTAAAAATTAATAATTTAAATATAATTATGTTATTTATTTATTTAACTCTTTAACCCATAATAAATCTTCCCTTCCCTATAAGGTGCGCTTATAATTCGTGTGAATATACTACATTTTTAAAAGTGAGGGTAGATGTATATTATTTTAAGTCAAACTAGACACCATTACAGTTAATCTAATATTGATTGTGTTCATTGGTTACATTTTTAAAAATCTTCGTGTTTTAATAATTCGATCACGAGGCGGGACTCTAATACAAAAAGGTTAGTTCGTTGTTGATAATTATTATTCCTTCATCATTTACATGTTGTTAGTAAAAATATACTTTGACTGTTAATACTTTTGTTCAGTATTTATCTGTATGATTATTGCTTGGTAATTAATATATTTTCATGTCGTATACCTAATTATAAACATAAGTGTGATGTGAAACTAGCTAGATTTATTTTTACATACTCACAGTCTTATATTTTGTGTTAATGTTAAAATAGTATTAATAGTGTAAATCATAATATTTTTTCAAAGTTAAAAATATTTCCTTTTTTCTGATGGTGTTGCCATCGAATTAAACCGCGCTGTCGTTTCGTTCACAAAAAGTCATGTTATTAGGACCGAATATGTAGCCGCCTCAACTTACGGAAACGAGAGTAACCTGCGTTGTCTGTTAGTTATTATATAGTCGAATTTAACGTTACATGGAAATTGGAATCTAAATATATGTATACCTATTTATATTAAATCTGTAGAGGTCAATTCTGCACATGAAATATATTTCCTAAATAACTATCACGAGGTGATTAGAGATCGACATCGACGTCAAAAATGTTTGTCCGTCTGTCTGTCTGTATAACCGTTATAGAAACAAAAACTACTCGACGGATTTAAACGAAACTTGGTACAATTATTTTTCATATTCGTGAGCAGAGCAGCAACTCCATTTTTAAGCTTTCGTCGCGTGTGCGTTCTTAATGCGTGTATCTTAATGGTTAAAGCTACACAGAAATCAAGTATGAAAGAAATGTTCTCCATATTATATAAAAAATATCTCCCGACATCATAAATGTCTATCTTTTATGGTTGAGCTTAGGAGTTCAAAGCTTTCTGATTATATTTGTCTACTAGCTGTCCCCGCGACTTCGTTCGCGTGGAATAGTGACTATGGGACCTATGACCATGGGCTCAGGGTGGGGCAACAATAAAAAATCATTTTTATTTTCATGCTCCCACTCCCGCGCCCACTCGCACTCCCACGCCATATGCCACGTTCAGTCCCAATCCCACGCCCACGCCCACTCCCCTTCACAATTAGTACCTACCAGATCAAAGCCAGGGTAAGCGCCCCACCCAGCCCCACCGTGGCTACGCCCATGCTGAATTACTACTTAACATACAATTATTGAGTAAATACGTACAACCATACTGTACTGTTGTACTACCATAAATAATTAAAAGAATTGTTATTACAATTTCTTACTAAACTGAGCTAAAAAACTTACGTACCAAATTATTAAAGAAAATCAAGAAATGAAATGCCTAACCTATACCAAATAGTTACTACATATTGTAATTAAAAATTATGATTAGTATATAATATCGAAAATCAAAAAAGAAATGCCTAACTAATTCTACGTAAAATTTCTTTTAAATTATGTCATATTATTTTTTAAGGGGGGGGGGGGGGAGAGGAGCAAATTCTATTTCCTTCCTTTCTTAAACGGATGTTTTTAATAATCTATGGCGTAGCCAGTAGCCACTGATCAGCTTAATCGATACTCAGTTTTTATCAAATCCAGAAACAAATCCAAATTAGATCTTTCCTGTCTCACGCACGTAACTAAAGGCTGAAGAGAGAGAGAGCACGTAACTAAACCGTTTAGACGAAGAAAAGTGTATAGAAAAAGGAATAAATAATTTCATAAACTTCCCGACGATCTTTAAAAATAAATTATAACTTTCATTTTTTTCATTCCCACTTTTACCCCTATGTAGGTATAATAAGTGGATGAACCAATTTTGATACACTTTATCTAAGAACCAGCGTCGGAAAATATTCTGCCTAACAAAAAAAAACCGCATCTAATTCGGTTTACCTGTTAGCCAGCTACGGTGCCATAGACAGACACACACACACACACAGAAATACATAGCGGTCAAACACATAACACCAGTCTTTTTGCGTCGGGGGTTAAAAATATAATACGACATAATTTAAAGGACATTTTATGTGGAAAATTTACCTATACACCAGGGTAGATAATTTTTGAAACAAAAAAAAATCGCAGTAGGATGAAACCCATTAGAAAAGGATATGATAAAAATGTAAGGAAAAATAAATTACGGTCAATCGGAGTTCGGGAAGTGGGAGGGGGGGAGCTTTTAAGAGAAAAAAATGGTTTTTCTCGATTTCTCGATAATAATAACACCTGCTAATTTTTTTCTACATATTTTAATTGTACAGATATTTTTCCACAATTTTATTATATGTATTGATGATGATGATTGAGATTATAACACTCTTAGTCCGTTTTAATTTTTATTCACCCGCATCAGTGCCACCTAAAAAATCTTTATATATCGAAATTCGAGCAAAGTTAAGAAAATGAGAAATAAGAGTTCTCAAGGATCGTTAGAGATAAGAGGCTTACTATTGACCGAAAACAACATGTGTTATGCCGAACCTGAAACCGCTTCACAACGAGAATTGCCGCTCACAGCTGACCGCGAACGGCATGTACTATCCTGTGAGACCGAAACCTTCACTGAGGGTATATATAACGTCTCACAGCTGATCGCAAATGGCATATTGTACTATCCCGTGAGACCGAAACCCTCACTGAGAGGGAATTACGTCTCACAGCTGATCACGATCGTCATATTTTACCTCGAGAATTCTGAAACTTTTACTCAATATGAAGACCGTTTGACAAATAATAGGGTGCACCATAATATTATTCGATCTCTCGAAGATGAACATGAGCATAAGCAATGACTAGAGTAGGGACGCGAATATTACCATTATTTGAGACAAGAACGATTAATAAGTTTGTTTAATGAAAGATTAAGAATTGAAACTATTGGTCTCTTTAAACGGACGAATAGCGAGAGGCCCGTCTTATTGCAGACAGATTTCGACATAGTCTTAATGACTTAGAGGTAAACATAGAAGATCAATCTACAAATTCGGTGGTGTGGTCCGACAAAATAATATAAAAGTGGGTTTGCTTATAACCTCACAATCGATTACAGATCATCTTCTGTATAGGCGATATTAACGTAGTATGTTCTTTTTGTAATGCTTTAAAGTGGAGTAAGGAGTCGGCTTTCGTTTGAAGATACGCCGGAACCTTTGAAATCACTACTTTTAAGTTTTAGAGGAACATGTGCAATCTAAACAGTTCTTAGACAATATTAGCTCTTATAGTATTGCGTTTTAAATGATCCTTTGGTGCTCAACAATTATCAGATGCTCCTTTCATTCTTACTTTTAAGATACAAGGTCAAGTTTATCATTTGATAGGATCCCTTTTGCCTGAAGGCCAACCTAAGTTTCTTTAAATATATTTTGTATTCGACTACGACGAATAATCGAATACAAGAAATCAATATTTCTCGAATTTAAAACTGAACTCATTTCACAATTTTAGAACATGTTAATTCATCAGGTTAATCCGTATATATGCGTTTTAAATCGATATTAGAAGCTTTTCCTCAAGATGGTGATATTAATATAAAATTGGTATAAATGCCGATAGACGGAAGTCTATCAGCACTCAGGAATTCCCTGAGCGTGTTATAAGTTATAACGCCCAGGCCGCAGTATTACAATTTTTCCTACAGTAGGGCGACGAATGTATTTTCGCATAGCAACGGAGGGGAACTCGTGGGGGGTAAAGTGACGCGGGCCACGTACCACAAACATGTTTAGTTTGTGGTACCGAGCGCGAAAGAAAGTCATCGTGTTTTTAGTAAAGTTACTATGTAAACTAACGTAATTTATTACTTAGGTACATATTCTATAATGGTGCGCTCAAACTGTTAATCTACATTTAATTTAGATTATTATTTTAATTACTAAGAAATGTAGAATTTAAATCACATTCATTCATGTTTTCCTCAGATATTCGATGTCTATGATTTTCGATGATTTTAAGATTTTCTTATCAGAGTATTCAATTTTAATGTAGTTAAATTTTATAAGAGACAACTAGCTGTTGCCCGCGACTTCGTCCGCGATTCGGTCGTTTTTCGTCATTCGTCGTTTAAAAAAAATACGTGACACTTTATTTTTGAATGTTATTAATTGTCTCTTATAAAATTTAACTACATTAAAATTGAATACTCTGATAAGAAAATCTTAAAATCATCGAAAATCATAGACATCGAATATCTGAGGAAAACATGAATGAATGTGATTTAAATTCTACATTTCTTAGTAATTAAAATAATAATCTAAATTAAATGTAGATTAACAGTTTGAGCGCACCATTATAGAATATGTACCTAAGTAATAAATTACGTTAGTTTACATAGTAACTTTACTAAAAACACGATGACTTTCTTTCGCGCTCGGTACCACAAACTAAACATGTTTGTGGTACGTGGCCCGCGTCACTTTACCCCCCACGAGTTCCCCTCCGTTGCTATGCGAAAATACATTCGTCGCCCTACTGTAGGAAAAATTGTAATACTGCGGCCTGGGCGTTATAACTTATAACACGCTCAGGGAATTCCTGAGTGCTGATAGACTTCCGTCTATCGGCATTTATACCAATTTTATATTAATATCACCATCTTGAGGAAAAGCTTCTAATATCGATTTAAAACGCATATATACGGATTAACCTGATGAATTAACATGTTCTAAAATTGTGAAATGAGTTCAGTTTTAAATTCGAGAAATATTGATTTCTTGTATTCGATTATTCGTCGTAGTCGAATACAAAATATATTTAAAGAAACTTAGGTTGGCCTTCAGGCAAAAGGGATCCTATCAAATGATAAACTTGACCTTGTATCTTAAAAGTAAGAATGAAAGGAGCATCTGATAATTGTTGAGCACCAAAGGATCATTTAAAACGCAATACTATAAGAGCTAATATTGTCTAAGAACTGTTTAGATTGCACATGTTCCTCTAAAACTTAAAAGTAGTGATTTCAAAGGTTCCGGCGTATCTTCAAACGAAAGCCGACTCCTTACTCCACTTTAAAGCATTACAAAAAGAACATACTACGTTAATATCGCCTATACAGAAGATGATCTGTAATCGATTGTGAGGTTATAAGCAAACCCACTTTTATATTATTTTGTCGGACCACACCACCGAATTTGTAGATTGATCTTCTATGTTTACCTCTAAGTCATTAAGACTATGTCGAAATCTGTCTGCAATAAGACGGGCCTCTCGCTATTCGTCCGTTTAAAGAGACCAATAGTTTCAATTCTTAATCTTTCATTAAACAAACTTATTAATCGTTCTTGTCTCAAATAATGGTAATATTCGCGTCCCTACTCTAGTCATTGCTTATGCTCATGTTCATCTTCGAGAGATCGAATAATATTATGGTGCACCCTATTATTTGTCAAACGGTCTTCATATTGAGTAAAAGTTTCAGAATTCTCGAGGTAAAATATGACGATCGTGATCAGCTGTGAGACGTAATTCCCTCTCAGTGAGGGTTTCGGTCTCACGGGATAGTACAATATGCCATTTGCGATCAGCTGTGAGACGTTATATATACCCTCAGTGAAGGTTTCGGTCTCACAGGATAGTACATGCCGTTCGCGGTCAGCTGTGAGCGGCAATTCTCGTTGTGAAGCGGTTTCAGGTTCGGCATAACACATGTTGTTTTCGGTCAATAGTAAGCCTCTTATCTCTAACGATCCTTGAGAACTCTTATTTCTCATTTTCTTAACTTTGCTCGAATTTCGATATATAAAGATTTTTTAGGTGGCACTGATGCGGGTGAATAAAAATTAAAACGGACTAAGAGTGTTATAATCTCAATCATCATCATCAATACATATAATAAAATTGTGGAAAAATATCTGTACAATTAAAATATGTAGAAAAAAATTAGCAGGTGTTATTATTATCGAGAAATCGAGAAAAACCATTTTTTTCTCTTAAAAGCTCCCCCCCTCCCACTTCCCGAACTCCGATTGACCGTAATTTATTTTTCCTTACATTTTTATCATATCCTTTTCTAATGGGTTTCATCCTACTGCGATTTTTTTTTGTTTCAAAAATTATCTACCCTGGTGTATAGGTAAATTTTCCACATAAAATGTCCTTTAAATTATGTCGTATTATATTTTTAACCCCCGACGCAAAAAGACTGGTGTTATGTGTTTGACCGCTATGTATTTCTGTGTGTGTGTGTGTGTCTGTCTATGGCACCGTAGCTGGCTAACAGGTAAACCGAATTAGATGCGGTTTTTTTTTGTTAGGCAGAATATTTTCCGACGCTGGTTCTTAGATAAAGTGTATCAAAATTGGTTCATCCACTTATTATACCTACATAGGGGTAAAAGTGGGAATGAAAAAAATGAAAGTTATAATTTATTTTTAAAGATCGTCGGGAAGTTTATGAAATTATTTATTCCTTTTTCTATACACTTTTCTTCGTCTAAACGGTTTAGTTACGTGCTCTCTCTCTCTTCAGCCTTTAGTTACGTGCGTGAGACAGGAAAGATCTAATTTGGATTTGTTTCTGGATTTGATAAAAACTGAGTATCGATTAAGCTGATCAGTGGCTACTGGCTACGCCATAGATTATTAAAAACATCCGTTTAAGAAAGGAAGGAAATAGAATTTGCTCCTCTCCCCCCCCCCCCCTTAAAAAATAATATGACATAATTTAAAAGAAATTTTACGTAGAATTAGTTAGGCATTTCTTTTTTGATTTTCGATATTATATACTAATCATAATTTTTAATTACAATATGTAGTAACTATTTGGTATAGGTTAGGCATTTCATTTCTTGATTTTCTTTAATAATTTGGTACGTAAGTTTTTTAGCTCAGTTTAGTAAGAAATTGTAATAACAATTCTTTTAATTATTTATGGTAGTACAACAGTACAGTATGGTTGTACGTATTTACTCAATAATTGTATGTTAAGTAGTAATTCAGCATGGGCGTAGCCACGGTGGGGCTGGGTGGGGCGCTTACCCTGGCTTTGATCTGGTAGGTACTAATTGTGAAGGGGAGTGGGCGTGGGCGTGGGATTGGGACTGAACGTGGCATATGGCGTGGGAGTGCGAGTGGGCGCGGGAGTGGGAGCATGAAAATAAAAATGATTTTTTATTGTTGCCCCACCCTGAGCCCATGGTCATAGGTCCCATAGTCACTATTCCACGCGAACGAAGTCGCGGGGACAGCTAGTACATTATAAGATCATTAAGAATCGCTTCAGCAAATCTATAATATACTAGCAGTCCGCCCCGGCTTCGCCCGTGGTACATAATATTTACGTTTTCTCTACATAAGAACCATCCTCGTACAGTACGAGTCGTACTCAAGGAATATAATAAAAAAGAATTATCGAAATCGGTCCACCCGTTAACGCGTGATGCCGTGACCAAGGAAAACGGGTTTCATTTTTTTATATATAGATTTTTTGATCCCTTCCTGACTAATCAATTACGTAAAATTCGATAAAAAGATGGAGATAATGTGATTTATGCTGAAATAATTTCATACAACTAAAAAAAATAGTTGCAGTATTTTCTTAGGACATGATAAGATGTGTGCAATAGGTTGTGCTGTTGAGAAAATATGAATTCGATATTTAGTACAAATAAAGAAAGCTAAGAGTCA
Source organism: Colias eurytheme (assembly GCF_061535395.1). Classification (NCBI taxonomy): domain Eukaryota; kingdom Metazoa; phylum Arthropoda; class Insecta; order Lepidoptera; family Pieridae; genus Colias; species Colias eurytheme. The sequence continues at coordinate 340,461 of NC_142998.1, read as the reverse complement.
CTTTAAATCCATAATTTTTAAATCACAAAGGATGTTTACAATGCAAAAACGAATTTCGCTAATTTCACACGGAATTACCAAATAACAAGAACAAAAACCAATCAAATATAAGACCCCGAACATAATTATTGATTTACAACCACTACTACAACAAAGCGTTACCTTCTTCAACAAATCAAAACAATCTCCGGTCATCAATTAACCGATAATTACAACATGGAATAAACCAAACAAGCGTTTAAACTTCCAAAGTCAGTTCAAAGGGAAATTAAAACAAACATTGAACATTTTCACGAGCGAAAACACAAAAACATCAAAAAACACGCGAACCCTAATTAGGAGAGGCTTCGAACAATACGTTCCACATAAAATACCCATTTCTAAAATATCATTCACCGGCTGAAGTATTTCCGAGAGAGCGGATCTAAGGGACAAAGCAGACGGGACAAAGGGACCGAAATGGGGCCTATGAATGCGTATATAATGGAATATTATAACGAGGCATTATGGGTACGGATAATTGTGGGCCGAAATGTGATTAGCGAGAAAAGATCCATTTGGATCGCTCGCTCAATAGATATTGGATGCTGTGTGCGAGATCTGTTTTAAACTATTACCAGATTGACGTGAACTTTGCTTTGTGCGTAGCTTCGAGACCAGTGCGGTGTGCATACGCTGAATTTCAACTTTTCAAGGTTATTGCTCTAGCCAAATTTCAGAAGACCTTTATAAATATGTAAAGGGATGGATAGAATTTGAAACAATTTCATTTAGGCACTTAGCTAAATTTTGTTTTAATTTCGCAAGTAAAATATTTCCAAGACCATGTCGTTGCTAAAGCATCTATCAAAATCTATCCTATCTTATGTATCCTTATAAGTGGTCAGGGATGGAACAGATGTACAAAATCAATTGATATTAATAAATATTATTATCAATTCAGAAGATATTCTGCGGTGGATTTTACTTCATAACTACACGGTACAAAATAATACATAATAATACTGGCAAAATACTACTATTTATGGGTACTTTGTATACCATGCCTTTATATTCACTTACTTCTAGTTATTCTAGCATGAATACGTGTGTATTTAAACGATAAAATATAGACCGTATTCTTTAAAAGATGTTTGTACTTTAAAATATGTAAATACTAGATTTCCGCCCGCGGCTTCGCCCGCGTTTTCAAAGGAAAACCCGCATAGTTCCCGTTCCCGTGGGATTTCCGGGATAAAACCTACCCTATGTGTTAATCCAAGTTACCTTCTATATGTGTGCTAAATTTCATTGTAATCGGTTCAGTAGTATTTGCGTGAAAGAGTAACAAACATCCATACATCCATACAAACTTTCGCATTTATAATATTAGTAGGATAGGATACGTCTTCTTATGTTTTCTTTTTGTTTACAGTTACACGGTTTATATTGATTAATTTTCCATGATTAGGTTTATGTCCTACATAGATGTAAATAATTGAATATTACAATATAAAACTGATATGAAAAACAAACATACAAAAGATTGTCCAATACAACTTGAAGTATGAATAACACAATCTCTTTTCTTTCATATTTACAATAATATAAAGTTCACTATAGTTTGGTCCTCATACGAGTAATATTCATCAATTAATGGAAAAATCAAAACACATTTCACAATTACTAATAACACTGAAACCACTTAAAACTGACAAGCAATAACAGCTCCAATTAAAGAAACTAAGTACAAGCTATCACAGCCTCACACGCGGCCCTCTTTCCCATACTTTGCTCTCATTGCAGCTGTATTGGAGGACCGCCAGACAAACTTTACCAATTATTGCTGATTTGCACCCAAATTAGCAGTTCTGGCTTTTAATTTCACTGTAATATTCGACAGTGCAATTTTTGTGTGATATTTTTTTCGTAAAATTATTCATGTAACCCTTTCTTAGAGATAATATTATCTTCCTAATGAAGATAATATTATTATAATATTATCAAACCACACAATATATTTTAAAAACTGATAGAATGAATGAGGAATCTAACAAATTTATAGGTACTTTGTTGAAAATTTTATTTTTATTAAATACTAGTGGCCCGCCCCGGCTTCGCCCGTGATACATGTTTCGCAATAAAAGGTAGCCTATGTCCTTTCTCGGGTATCAAAATATCTCCATACCAAATTTCATGCAAATTGGTTCAGTAATTTAGGCGTGATTGAATAACAGACAGACAGACAGAGTTACTTTCGCATTTATAATATTAATAGTATGGATTAATATCGAATATAAAGGATTTGTTGACATTCAATCACAAATATGTCGAGAAATAACCTTAATTACACGCTCAACCGGAAAGCCAATATTATGCTCTATAATTGACTAACTAAACCAGGAACACAACAATCCCCTCATTAAACTTTATACATCAGTTCGAATAACTCCAATCTATAGGTTAGTGACAATACCTTCGTCAAATCACTGGCTCCAGAGACAGGGTAGTGTAGAAACAGAGGCATAAGTTCAAGTTATAATGGAGGTGCGTCCCGAGGCAGCGGAAATGTCAGCACCGATATAGGTCATTATTTGAATTTTATACTCCACTGCCTCTGTTTTTATATGATCTGTGTGTAACTTATGTTATTTAACTTGGATATTGCAGTTTGATATTTCCGGACCCGATGTGAAATAATACATGTTTATGTATATATATTTTCATGTAAGCACGGGTTATAATTAAACTAGCTGCGCTCCGCGGTTTCACCCGCGTGGCTCCGCTTCTGTTGGTCTTAGCGTGATGGTAATATATTATAGCCAATAGCCTTCCTCTAATTCGATAAATGTGCTATCCAACACCGAAATAATTTTTCAAATCGGACCAGTAGTTCTTGAGATTAGCGCGCTCAAACAAACAAACTCTTCAGTTTAATAATACATATTATAGTATAATTAGTAGGGTAACGGCACCAGTGGTCAGCCAGGCACCAGTGATCAGCCTATTGCGTTGTTTATCGGCCATAAAATATATCGCTGTAATCAAAATAACCAAATCACGCGCACTTAAATAGAAGCTCTGTTTCGTTATTGGTTCATGCACCACGCGATAGGAGCAGCAGGGGGTCAGGGGAGAGAAATAAACACGTTCGTACAGGTGCTGTCCGCCGACAAGAGCAGAATTAGTGTCATGTCTGCAATATTTTTTGTTCCACGTGGTGCTCTTTTGAAAGGTGAGAAATAACATATTTTAGTATGAAATGTGATTGTGTTTTATAGATAATAACTTTATAGATTACTTAGAGTATTTAATTTTATGAAATTTGATAAAAAATATTGTTTTTTTACTTAAAAATTTGAGGGGCTGACCATTGGATACTGATTTTTTATGAAAGATCCAATGGACAGCCCCTGTGGCTGATTACTGGGATTATTCCTAATTGTTAGAAAACCCAGTGGTCAGCCGCATTTTAAAATATTTTTTTCAAGCGGCTGACCACTGGGTCTCAATATTCTGTGGTCTCAATGATCCAGTATTCAGCCACGATGTTATTGAAATAATACTTTAAGTATTAATGCGAATGTTTGTGTTTAAATCTATAAGTAATACTTCATGTTAGTTAAGTTTTACCTGAAATAATGGTATTATGTGTATTCATATCCAAAAGTTATTATTGTTCCCTTTTTTTCTAGCTAAAAATGCCGCCAAGACAACAGTATCCTCCAGAGAAATCCTTCGAAAGAGATCCTCCTGTGGTTGATTATAATTATATATATTGTGGATTATAGATACATCAATAATATTATAAACTAATATTAGATTTTTTTTTAAATAATTATTGCTGTTTTTATGATAAATAATAAGAAGTTCCTAGAAAATAAGAAGACACAAAGAGATTGTAATAGTATGTTTAAAATAATATTTGTATTATGTGCGATATACATTTTTTTGTGCTAAGTGAATCGTTGCTATAAAAATGTGATTAATATAGTTGATTTTGATATAACATTGTTTATTTTGATCTCATAATTAGTTATACTTACTAAAGGCTGAACACTGGGTTCAACAAGGCTGTTTATTGGTTTTTAGAGGCTGTTCACTGGGACACTGGGCCATTTTTTGTTTAAAATTAATTATATATTTTACTAAGAGAATTATTGTTTTTGATAAACGCTGATTCAAAACTACAATAAACAATAAATCCATACATGTTGTACGTTTTTTTATTCGACGATTGTTGTAGAAATGGCAATTGTCAAAACTTCAAAAAGCTGTTATGAGGCTGACCACTGGTGCCGTTACCCTATATAGTACAGATAGCGTTTAGCTACTATTATGTATTCTGTGGTATAGATTATTTTATTTCAATACTCATCTTCTTATATATAAAAATGAATCGCAAAATGTGTTGGTAAGCGCATAACTCGAGAATGGCTGAACCGATTTCGATAATTCTTTTTTTATTATATTCCTTGAAGTACGAGGATGGTTCTTATGTAGAGAAAACGTAATTATGTACCACGGGCGAAGCCGGGGCGGACCGCTAGTCTTCTTATATATAAAAATGAATCGCAAAATGTGTTGGTAAGCGCATAACTCGAGAACGGCTGAACTGAATATGAATTGAAAGAAAAAGATTCGACTGATGATGATAATTAAGATAAAAACCGGCCAAGTGCGAGTCGGGCTCGCGCACAAAGGGTTCCGTAGCAGCAAATATAATAAATTACAGTTAAATCAACCTATCTCAAAAACTATAAGAGATACTTTGATCAAACCAAAAATCGTTGAAAGAGTTAATTAGCATGCATCACCTCTATTTTTTTTAGAATTTTATACCCCGTAGTTATAAAAATAGAGGGGGGGGGACATACTTTTTACGACTTTGAGAGCTGATATCTCAAAAACCGTTCACTTTAAGAAAAATGTTTTTTAGAAAACTTTATATCATTTTAAAAGACCTTTCCATTGATACCCCACACGGGTATGTACATCGAAAAAAAAAATTTCATCCCTCAGTTACATGTATGGGGGGCCCCACCCCCAATTCTTTTTTTTACTATTTAGTGTCATATTTTTGTAGCGGTTCATACAACACATATTCCCATCAAATTTCATCACTGTAGTACTTATAGTTTCCGAGTAAATCGGCTGTGACAGACGGACAGACGGACAGACGGACAGACGGACATGACGAAACTATAAGGGTTCCGTTTTTGCCATTTTGGCTACGGAACCCTAAAAAGGTATTAATATTTTAATATTTTTGCACCTTTCTGCTTGCATTAACATCATTCTCTCAAATTTCTTAGGACTTATACATTTCCCATTATTAAATTATTCAGTTTATGAATTTTTCAAACCACATAACAGTTAAAACAGATAATGTTTAACAGATAACAGCTTACAACATAGCTCTAGGCACATAAAGAAAAAAAATACAGTATATGTCCGAATATACTGAATTTTTTTACCTACCTACATATTAAACCGTATTTTATCTGTAATAGACGAACGCAAAACCAAGTTTTCTAACTTCAAATTATCTTACTACTAAATACAATGATAAAATTTATCTCACTTGATAAAGAAACATCAGAAATACCAATTTTTTATACTGAAAGTGTTTAAAATTCAAAAAAGAAACGGGTAATAAACCGATCCGACCGAAATTGGCTTCCATCTTCCGGCCTCATCAAACCGAATGCCATAATATTTCAGAGTCACTAACAAATGTAAAATATTATCAATCAAGTGCCGGAAGATCCAGTTTAATTTGTTTTGAGAAACAATAAATTTTACATTTATTAATAAACTTTTCTTATCTCATGGCTTTGATGTAACTCAAATTACCTACTTCATTACATTTCATCAATTTTATTCACAACTAGCGGTCCGCCCCGGCTTCGCCCGTGGTACATAATACATATTTACGTTTTCTCTACATAAGAACCATCCTCGTACTTCAAGGAATATAATAACAAAATAATTATAGAAATCGGTTCAGCCGTTCTCGAGTTATGCGCTTACCAACACATTTTGCGATTCATTTTTATATATAAGATCAGTTCTTATATTTTAACGTAATGTCGCTGCTTTACTGCTTTTGTCCAAGTTTAAACTAGAAGGTGCCTATTTCATACTCTACAACTTTTTTACAACATTACTTAAGTTATTTAATTCAGTCACATTTGCCATAGCTCTCCAAAAAACGAAATTCTTTCACATTTTCTTCGTACTGTAAAATCGAAATTTTAAAATAGACAAGAATCATTTTAAATTTTATTCTCTATTTGCTTTTATTCTTTCACAGTCTCTCAGTTATCACACTATCAAGCTATCAAACGTATAATTCTGTGGTGTTTGGTATATACCTCGTAAGTGCAAAAATGGCCATTTTTTGTTTTCTGGCCATCTATACTGATAAAAACGTCCTCTTTCGTTTGGTCTATGTCACATAAGCCTACTGATAGTAGAAATACCTTAAATAGGTTGTATCAAAACCCCTTAAGTACAAAAAAAAATATTTTTATTTGATACAAATATATTAATATAACTTAACATAGACTTGTAAAACGAATACTCAATCAACGAACGGCCATTTACAACGTAAGAGCACTTAACATAATTAGACCAAACTTGAATAATTATTAACATCACTTAACTTATTTGTACCAAATCAAATAAAATTATTTGTGAACTTAACAGGTTTTCTCCCTTACTTAAATATAACGTTATTTGGCACATAATTTAAATCTTCAGACATTAGGTCTGAAGCCTATTATCTATAAAGCATGTGATGCAAGATCTCTTAGATTTACTGTGTTCAGAAACGTTTACCAATCTTTAAATCGATTTAAAGATTGGTAAACGTTTAAAAAGCCAATTAACGATACCTACATGCACAAGGTTAGATTCTTTGTCTCTTCAAATTCATTCTTTCGTGTCAGATTAGAATAGATTTAGAAAAATCGGAGCATAAGGCAACATTTCACTATGAAACTAAAAGATAAAAGCTGTTTGTTTACAGATTCCAAATTTAACTGCATCTGTAGCCTTTTATAAAAGAAACTTTGGACTTTTAATTTAAAAATCCGCAAAGTTATTACTAAACGAACATTCCATTATGTTATTTATGAAGGAATAGCTCAAAGAGGTGCGGATGAAATCGCATCATGCTTATGGCATTTTATTAACGGTTTGGCAGAAGAAATAGAGTAGCTTATTTTATATTCAGTGTTGTCCAGGTCAAAATCGGTATAATATCTTGCCTGTTAAGCAGATATTGAAAGATTCATTTTCAAAAAAGAAACAGCACCATCTCCGTTCCCCGAGATAAATGAAAATGACCAGCAATCGCCATGATGTAAAATTAACGAATGAATCTGATCTTCCATTTTCTAAACTATTGACTGCCTACTCATTTTATCAAAAGAAATACTGCAACAGACAAAACTACATTTGGTTAGAACTGTATTTTCTGGTTGATGTATGAAAAGTCTAATGACGTAGATTTTAAATCAGACCAAAATCCCGGTTGCCATCACGATGTTTTCCTGTTATTAGAAATGATGATGTTTTCTTGTTATAGAAGATGTATCTCTGGTTATTAGAGAATCTACTTATGCATCCGAAAAAGACACATTCGTAGATGTCGGTTGATGGGATCGATCCCGCAGCATCTAGCACGGCAGGCAAGCGAACTACCGTGACTTCTGAACCACACACGCACATACACACTACTTTTAGGATTTTACTTTGTAGAGAGAGTATCAGAGAATTGCATATTGCACGAAAATCACAATATTTCCTGGCTTTTTTATGAGTACTTATTTGTGGCAAATCACACTCCTATTCGTTTTTATTTTTATATATGGTTAAATCTATTTGTGTGGAAGACGTTTCCCCATAATATTTGTTTTTTAATGTCTGTTTATGTCTCCGTCGAAAAAAAAATGAAAAATCCTTTCCATTAGGGTAAAAATAGGAATAAATACTAATTAAGAGTACAAATAAATATGCTCTAATCCACTTAAGTACACACGTTTTAGACATTTTCACATCATTTTCACATTTTTTTCTTTTGGTACAAACATGTTAAGTAACAATTACTCTTGAACTAGAACATTTTTTTTATTTTTTTTGTAAGTGTTCAAAACTTGAACATAATAGACATTTAAATATCATAAATTTGTTTTACTCAAGAGTTTATTCCGATCTGTAGCAACAGGGTAGCAACCGTGAAAACTTTCAAACGCTCATACTCAAAAATCACCATTTTGCACTTAAGTGGTACGTACCAAATACCACAGAATTTTTACTGCTGACTCAGAGAATCGAGTGATTTAACTTGTAGATCACAATAAACGATACCATTGCTTTTTAGTACTTATTTGCTAGACATTCCACGTCTAGACCACTCTAGAATTCTAGACAGACAAACGGATACATGTGACATTTATATCTAGTTGTGCCTCGCGGTTTTACCCGCATTGCTCCGGTCCTATTGGTTTTAGCATGACGATATTATAATATAGCCTTCCTCGATAAATGGATAGTCCACTAACTAACAGTAAAATAATTTTTAAAATCGGTTACGTGGTTCCTGAGATTAGTGCAAGCAAACAAACAATCTCTTGAGCTTTATAATATTAGTATAGATTCCTTTAATATTCCTTACCTACATTTTCATAGTTATAAGCGTGTGTGGAAGGTATAAATCTTTCTGTAGGAAAAGTAATATACATACCAGATATTATTTTATACTCTGAGGAAATCCTTTTGAATATAACTCTATTTCTAGTAAAAAGCTCGCTAGTTCTTAGTAAGAATAAACGTATTAAAAATTAATATATTCACTGCATTTAAACACACATAGAAATGTACTTAAATTAAATATACAAACCTAATCTATATTACCACTAACATTGCATGTATAATTATAGATTTTAAATCCTATATAAAAATAATTCTCAGAAATTAAACAAAAATGTTATAATTTTTATATGAGTAAAATTATTGTCGCCAAGAGAAGCTTAAAAATGTTTAATGCCATTTGTATTTTGTGGAAAATCAAGCTTAATTTGCGAAACAGTTAATTACTTCACAAAAACGAAAAGAAACAATATTTACCTGTTGAATTGTTACTGTAAATACAATTTTGTAGTGGTCCCGCCATGACGTGTGCTCGTAACAAGCTTTATTTGTTGTGGTTTTGCACAAATAGTGTTATGTACTGGGAAAAATTAATTGTGCACTGTTTGAAATTAAAAATTTATATGAAAAGTGTTACAAACGTGTTTGTGAGCATGGATGGATAGAAGTAAAAAATAACAACGAGATTTGAATGCAATGTTCGTCAAGAAATATGTTATAGTGACTACTATGACAATAGACTGCACAGTGCTTAGTAAATATAAACAATTAAAACTATCTAAAAATATCATTAGAATACCTTTATAGATACATTAATCTTTTTTATTGGTTTTTCAATATCAGAATTCGTCATTTAATTCATTTATTTATTGAATACAAATCTCTATTGAAACAAAACCTAACACAGACATTTAATAATCATTCTAGACCATTCTATCCACTCTTAAACCCTAAATATATTGCTCAACTACACTCAAATGCCGGCTATCACTCACCGCCATAGATCCTATGATATCGGCGAGATAGACGCACCACATTTATTCCCTTACTGATATATCAATACGGTCGAAATTCCCATAGCACATAAAACTGGTTAAAAATAGCTGAGACGTGCGTTTTTTCTGACTCTAATACATGCCATTCACGCCCTTATCAAGAAAGTGCTCGGATTTGGGGGTTTGATTAATATCTACGGTTGATAGGGTTTTCTTTGATTCGAATGACGTTTGTGTCAAAGGAATTTGCTAGATTTGGGGAAATATTTTTTAGTTAATTTATTGGTGGATGAGACTTTATAACAATAATTCATTAAAATAAATAACTATCTCGATCTAAACTTCATTACCAGCGGTTCAAGCATCAGCGTTAATGATAGAGGGGAAACTTATTTCGTATTAAAACAAACTGTATGTATATTTACAGTGTTTAAATAATGACCTTATATTGATATCCAAAAAATTAAATCTTTGTCATTTGCAAATGAAAATGAAAAATTAGTGATAGTATCACTGTGACTACTTTATTTTGTATCTCTATAGTTGCAGATTTTTATTTATGCCAATAAAACCCACGGTAAATATTCTAAATTTACTCATAAATAGCGAATCTAAAGACTAATAATTTTATTCAGCACAACAACCGCGTTAAAATGACAATTCAGCGATGATACGACCGCAAATTTCAAACTATTCATATCGGATAATTCCACTCTAAATTATGCTAATATTATTGGACTAATATATCCGCAGTTTAATTCTTAATTTAATATATGGAAAATCATACCTTTTGCAGCGAAATTAAAGTTAAATTTGTTTTTTTTTTCCTACAAGACAGAGATATATAAAATGGTAGACACAAATCTAATGAAACTCTATACAACTTTAAAAACTCTAAGCTAGCAATCTCAATAATTTAAAAAGAATCGATGGCAACCTTATGTCATACCAATTCTACATATTTTAGAAATGCGTCCTTACACTAATTTATGGTGTTATATCGCACGCTGAGAACGAAAGTGACCTAATACGAAATTCGTGTTTTTTGGGAATCATCAAAAAAGTGTTCGTAATTTACAGAACTATTTACAAATCATGTCATAACTTGTTCGCATGCAAAGTTATATAAGATATTAAAGTCTGATATCATTTTAGAGGATATTGTCCACCCATACAATCTATAAAAAATAAATTTAATTAAATTTAAATATTTTTTATCTTTTTTTAAAATTACCATTAGATATTGCGTCACTTTAGTACTGAAAACTTGTAAATCATCTTTGACTAGTTTGGGAATGAGTCACTTTAGTATTTTTGTTCTATGCATGCATTTGGACTTGATTTGGACGTAACCTGAATTATGTCAACTTAGTATTAAAATATTAATGGGAAGTAGTCTAATGAAACCAAATGTTAACTAAGAAATTATATTTATTGTTTGTTTCAAGACTCATTTTTACTATTTACTTAATACCTATGGGCAATCAACTCTAATATTGGTATTATTAATCAACAAAAAATTATACTTACTTCAGTATAATTAATTAAAAAAAGTAATACAAAAGTGCAGTTTTAGTCAGGAACTAGCGGTCCACCCCGGCTCCGCCCGTAGTACATAATTTCGCAATAAAAGGTAGTCTATGTTCTTTCTCAATGTCTAAAGATTATCTGTGCCAAATTTCATCAAAATCGGTTCGGTAGTTTATGCGTGAAAACCATACATACATACAAACCTTTCCTCTTTATAATATTACTAGCTTACCGCCCGCGGCTTCGCCTACTTTGCTTCAAACCTAATAAATTATACACTAAAACCTTCCTATTTAATCACTCTATGTATTAAAAAAAACCGCATCAAAATCCGTTCCGTAGTTTTAAAGATTTAAGCATACGAAGGGACATAGGAACAGAAAAAGCGACTTTGTTTTATACTATGTAGTATAGATTTATTTCGCACCTCTTAAAGTGAAAGTTTATCTAAAAATTTTGGCTCAGAGCAGATAGATAAATAGCGAACAAAACGCAAGTAAGATCCTGGGAAGTACTAAGTAAAATTCTACTAACAGCTGCGAGTGAAAATCTAGGTAATGAGATACGATGCAGAAACAAGTGGCCGAATGCCAAAAGGTTACTAACGAAAAGAATGAAGCATACCTATCGTTACAGCAGACCTACACTTGCAGACGAGAGAGAGCATAAAGCGCGACGAAGGAAAAAAAATAACTACACAAGAGAAAGAAGAAGAAATGTGTTGATGTCAACTAACTTGAAGAGATTGCTAAAAGTTTCTCAACGAAGGACTCGAGAAACTTTTACAGCCAAACTAATAGAGTAGATGTAGGAAAGATCTCAAACCTAGAACCTCAGCTTGTAAAAGTAAAGATAGGAAGCTACTAAATAGTAAGAACGATATTATTAAAAGATGGAATTAGTACTTCCAAGAACTGCTAAATAGCACAGAAACTGCTGAAACACCTTCTGCCATACAAAATTATACTAACATCCCAGATATCTCGCTGCCTACAAATAGACGAAGTTAGATTGGCCATTAGGAAACTCAAAAATCATAAGCCACCAGGAACTGATTACATCTCTGTGGAATTGCTTACATATGCTGAAACTAGCTTTAAGGAGAAATTTTATGGGCTGATAGTCCAGGTGTGGTAGTCTGAAACGACGCCCTGTTAACTTTTCTTTATTCTTTCTAAAAGCACATTGCCTTACATATTGCATAGGTACATGAACCACATACTAAGTACAGGGTTGCCACAACAATGACATAAGAAAAAATATAGTTAAGTTTTTCTAATATAATCTAATACGCCCGATGAGTGGAACATCGCAGTAACATAGGGTATATATAACAGCGGTGTGTACAGCACAAGAAAGGTGACATATTTGATTGCCAGAATTATCACGGTATATCTATTTTAAGCACGGCATATAAAATCTTCGCCTATGTCCTTTTCAATAGAATATCTCCATACACAGAAGACAAACTAGGCGACTACCAGTACGCTTGGGGCCCTAACCGTTCGACTACTGATCAGATTTTGAAACACTTGAGTTCAATGTCATAACACACCATATTATTTTCGTGAATTTTAAGGCTGCATACGACAATGTTCACCGAAATTTCCTGTACCAAGCATTGACTGAGATCGGCATTCCACCACAATTGGTGTCACTTACAGCAATGACGTTAAAAAAATAAAAAAGCGTCGTTCGGATCCATTCAGTATCTTGCAACCTTTTAGGGCAATGGAAGGCCTTAGGCAGGGTGATGCGCTCTCCAGCCTTCTGATTAACATAGCCTTAGAAAAATGCATCCGAGATTCCAGAAATTGAGACATCGGGCACTTTATTTTTTGAATAGATACAAATACTGAGATACGCGGATGATATAGACCTGGATCGGGAGGACGCTACCAGCAGTGATCCTCTACTGCTATTAACGCATATCTTGCTATAGACCAAACTGCCCAAAAGCTCGGTCTACAAGTCAAGTTCGTGGCTGTACGTGACTTTGTGTACCTGGCATAATTAATAACAAACCAGAACGAAATATCTGCAGAAATATGTAAACGAATTATGGCTACTTCGGCCTTCTAAAATATTTTCGATCGAAACTGCTATCCCGAAACATAAAGATACTGCTATAAAAGACCCTACTAAGACCAGTACTAACATACGGGTCCGAAAGTTAACTAAGAAAAGTATGGACGACAACAAGGCACCTCTGCGTCTTCTCTATGGAAAACCAGATGGGCCGAAGCTCCGATGGTTGGATGGCATCGAACGATTACTGTGAAAAGCTGGAGAACTCAGACAAAGGACTGAGAGATCTGGAAGAAAATACTGGACCAGGTCAAGGCCCACTAGCAGCTGTAGAGCCTCAGATGATGATGATCACTCAGCAAGGAAAGTCTTGTATTTCATGATAACTTTTTGGGTATGAATTTTTCGTTTTCTTTTTCATTTTCTTGAACAATTTGTAATATAAAATCATCTTTAATCTCTTCATATAATGACCTAATCATAAATATTTAAACAAATTATTATTCAAACAGCGACATAAACTTTAATACGCCATAAAATTAACATATCAAAATATTATTAAAACGGCCTATTTATACATAATACACTTAAACAAAGAAAGCATTTAATAAAGTACAGGCATAACGTGAAATATGTCGTTACCTTTAGAATAGTTGATAATACAAAAATGACTTAATATGATTTAAGTCACAATTCAAAAACTGCATTTTAGTACGAAAGTGACCTAATACGAATAACGGTCTTTTTAAGATTAGAAAATTGACAAAATATTTACTTACCTTTCGGTAAAAAAACTCCACAATCAGGATTGAATCACTTTAAAACTAAGAAATGTAATCACCGTGCCGACATAATACTAAAACGGTCACTATTTTAGCGGAGGGAAGTTTAAAATACGCAAATTATAAAGAGACGCAACATACGTGTTTTTCGATTTCTAGGTGACATAGGATAGTTTTTGATTTATTAAATGATAGAATACCTTATTCTGAGTCATTTTATGGGTATAACTCATTTTTGCAAAATTTTGAGTTAGGTCACTTTCGTTCTCAGCGTGCGATATTTTATTTTCAATAATTGAAAACCATTTTAAAATCATGCAGCACTTTCAAAGAAAAGCCTGAAAAACGGACACTAATCACTCGTCATAGCAATACTTTATTTAAATATCTTAAAACTAATTTAAATATCATTCATCAAAACAACATAAATAGATATATAAATATGTAGCATTTATGTATGATATATAAATATGTAGTAAATAGGTAGCATTTATGTTATTAGAGCTTCCAAAGATGGAGCAAAAGTTTAAACAATACCATATAACTGTCTACAAACGTTCACTGTTTAATGTTAGTGAACTTAGCAGATCATTTTTCGCAGATCAAAAAAAAAATGTGAGTTCTTATCGCGTGCAGTTGAGTTCTACAGTTCCTGATACTTTTTAGAAATAGTTCTGGCGTTTTTACCTTAAAAAACGACATTTGAAAAAATGATCTGCCAACTTCCCGTAGCAGATCATTTTTAGCAGATCAAAAAAAAAAATCTGAGTTCTTATCGCGTGCAGTTGAGTTCTACAGTTCCTGATACTTTTTAGAAATAGTTCTGGCGTTTTTACCTTAAAAAACGACATTTGAAAAAATAATCTGCCAACTTAAATTTTTAGCAGATCAAAAAAAAATGTGAGTTCTTATCGCGTGCAGTTGAGTTCTACAGTTCCTGATACTTTTTAGAAATACTCGCGTAAAATGAAACACTAGAAAATTTATTTATGTCATATTTCATCACGCCGTAGCACCATGCCGTAGCATCACGCCGTAGCATCACGCCGTAGTATCATGCCGTAGCATTATGCCGTAGCTTCATGCCGTAGCATCATGTCGTAGCATCATGCCGTAGCATCATGCCGTAGCATCATGCCGTAGCATCGCGCCGTAGCATTACGCCGTAGCATCACGCCGTAGCATCACGCCGTAGCATCACGCCGTAGCATCACGCCGTAGCATCATGCCGTAGCATCACGCCGTAGCATCACACCGTAGCATCACGCCGTAGCATCACGCCGTAACATATGCCGTAGCATTACGCCGTAGCATAACGTCTTAGCATCACGTTAAGCCGGGTCCAGGTCGGGTTTTTTCAAATGTCGTTTGTTAAGGTAAAAACGCCAGAACTATTTCTAAAAAGTATCAGGAACTGTAGAACTCAACTGCACGCGATAAGAACTCACATTTTTTTTGATCTGCTAAAAATGATCTGCTAAGTTCACTAACATCACTGTTTACCCTCTTATATATACGATCGCATTACGTGTTTTTGTAATGCTGTGTCGAGCTCAAGTACTTTTCAAACAGCTGATATTAACACTTGTGTAGCTATTCATGTAATTGCGTACTCGAGAGTTTAATCATTGGGATAAATTTAATTGATGGAGATTTTATTAATTTTATAAATTATTAGATAAGTCTAGGAGAGATAAAATGGTATGGTATGTAAATATGTAGCTTGATTACGACTGTAATATTTTGTTTTATATAAAAAGTCTATTTTTGTGGTACTAAAAATTTACTACATGGTATAAAATAAAGTCGTTGTTGTTGTCTATCTGTTTCTAAGTATGCTTAAACTTTTAAAACAACGCAAGTATATAATTTGTTAGGTTTTCTATTCTTAGTAAAAGAAAAAAAATACGCTTTAAATAAATTATCGCGTCTGGTTTATTCCTTCATTTGTTGGTCAAAAAAATTGTTTCACTTGAACTATTTGCCATGCAATGTCGATTTTAATTAACGAAATAGATATATCATTTCGCTCCCCACTATCTCAGAAAATGATCAAATAGCTCTCAATATTATTGCTTGTCTATTTCAATAGAATATTTGGGAACAATATGCTGTGCCTACCCATTTGGAAATTAACTCCTAATCAGGCTTTTCATATTATTTTGGCTATTGAACTTGGCTTTAATTACTTTATACTAAATTAAAGGCTACAATGTATAGAGGCAACAAATTGAAATCTGCTCGCGAGATTCGAAATCTTGATTATAATTCACGTTTAAAGCGTCTTCAATACGTTTAATTTTAGTTAATAATATGCTTTAAGTCTTCTCTACTCACATACATGATTATATATTGAAAAGTGTATTTAAACCTTACATAATTAAATCTTGAAAATTTAATTTTCCAGTAATTTTAAATAATCTATTTACAATAATCACTTCTTCTAGATCTAACAGATACTTTATTAAGTCATTAGGCTGCTCAATAAGTTATGAGGTTTTATATGTGTTATTAAAATGATTAATATATACAAACATAATAAAACTGAAGAGTTTGCTTGCTTGAACGCGCTAATATCAGGAACCACGGGTCCCAGTTGAAAAATTATTTCAGTCTTTGATAGTCCATTTATCGAGGAAGACTATAGGCTATATAAATCATCACGTTTTGACCAATAGCGGGGCAATGCGAGCAAAACCTCCAGGTAGAGCCAGTAAATTAATAGTCATCGTAAAAATCCCTCTTTCAAAGTCAGCTTTAAACAAATTTTATTCCACAAAAGTTACGTATTTATCTAAACAAGAAAAGCAACAGCTAATCGCTAACATCATACGTTAACTTTTCAAAGAGCATTCATCTCATCTTTGTAACGAACGGTATTCATGGTGAATAAAGGCGCTTATTCAATGCCAGCAAAAAATCGTGCGATGAGTCGAGCCCGGGCGGTTATTGTTTGAGCCACGTATGATTAGGGTTGTCGCTGCTGAGTTTGAATAAACATTAATTTGTATTGTATGTAGTTATATTTGCTGTTTTATATTTACTGTTTAAAAGTAAACAAACTAAATTCAACACATAATTAGGAGAGTGGTATTTCGATTTCCTTTATAACATTTAACAATGTTTGAAACATAGCTAAAAAAATAAGCAAGCAACAAGGGCCTTATTTTATAATGATGCTACTCGCAACAAAATTTCATCATTACTTAAAATGTATTTTTGCGCATCATGGTAAAATTATATACTTAAGAAATGTTAACAGATTTTAACATAACTCACTTTAAAAATATCGACATACATTCATAAATATAATATTAATAATTATGATATTATATCGAGTTTGGCAGCCCTAGTTTTGATAGCGTAGCTAGGGATAACGAGCTACTGACCAGCTATCTACCATATTTCTTTACAATGGACGTTTACTTGTATTGATATAAAGGGTTTTAGGTTGGCTGTATTTGAAAGAGAATCTTTTGTTAAATCCGTAAACCTTGTATGAAAATTAAAATGAGAAGAAAGAAATTAATATGCAAAAATATATTTTTTTCTTTTGGTAATATAAATAATTAAATGTTGTTTTATTACTGAATATAGATTCAAATAATAATATCTTAATAATAACATCTTGCTACGCCGTAGTCTCTACGCGTAGCACGCGTTCGTAGCGTTCGTAGTTCGTGAAAATATGTAGAAGAGATATTATGTAATCATAAAAATAGTCTTAATACAATTTCAGCTGGATTCCCTCATATTATAAATTATGATTTTCGATGAAAGTCTACCAGTAGGTACTTGTTTATTTCAAACCCAACGGATTAGTTGGAAGTAATAAACATAATAATATTATTTATTATAAAGTATGTTTCTAACCAAAAGCCAACCAGTATTTTAACAATGTTCTCGTGGTTTACTACAAGCAGTTTTCTACAAATTTCATCCTGATCAGTGCTGTGCTTTAGACGTAAAATTAAGACATAATATTTATATGGATGCTTTGTCTTAACCTTGTATTAAAGTATCATGGTGAAAAATATAAAATAATATGAACTTTTGATAATAAAGATTCATTATACGTCAGTTAATAATAAAGTTCGCAAACATTGTAATTGGGATGATCAATTTGTAGTTGAAATCAATTCACTGAAATTCGTTTAACAATAATTTTGATAAAACGTTTTATATTTATACGTAAAGCTGAAAAGTTATTCCCAAATCCCAGAATGTGTGAGTAATTCTGGAAACTTTTGCTCATCTAATCTAGAGACTAATCTAACCTTATTTTGTATTGATGTTTATAAACCGATTGCGAAAAGGAGGTTCTCAAATCTACTGTATATTTGTGTTTGTTACCTCAGAACTTTCGACTGAACTGGTTTTGATGATTCTTTTATTATTTGTAAGCTAGTGCTTTCCAGATTAATAAACACAACAACAGATAATTATTTTTTGCATCCATATTATTTGTGTAAATAACTAAGTGCATATTACGATAACTTTCAGACGAACTGATGTTATCTTTAATTACATAATATATGAAATAGCACTTTTATATAGGTAATATTTTAAAGGCCCTTAATCAAGCCAATGATTATGATATTATTAAAACCCATGAAATTTAATGATAATGGTTATATTTTAATGATTTAACGCTGGAAAACAACATACAGATAGATAAGGCACGCTTATACTTCTCTAAGTATATAGGTACATCAGATATTATGTATTTATTCTCAATATAATATATTTAGTACATAAAATAGCAATTTATTGATTAAACAAACTCACATACTATAAACCCACATATAAATGTACATATAGGTATTCTGAAAACATTGAAAAACATCCAATATAAAACCTGACTCATTCTAATCTCCTCTACAATTTTACAGACATTATTCTGACATTCAAACTGGTATAGAAGTTAAATAAGAAAACGGGATTTCGATTTAAGAGAAACGTAATAAAAAGTATAAAGAAATAAGACGAATAAATCCCAAGCGATTTCTACGTTATCAGAGTTTCTTTAAAACGAGAATGTAATGTGAAAATAAAATGTTAGTTTTTTTTAGATTTCGAGATATAAAACAAGTATCTGTCTGTCGATCTGTCTACGTATACTGTACAAATGTATCATTTACATAATTCTGCTCCTAAACTTTTATTTTAAAAAATGAATTCAAATTTTCTTCTAAACATATCTCGCGACTACAGTTAGCTTGATAAATAAAAAATGTAAAATCATATTGTTGTAAAAAGTAATACAAAACATAAAAATTAAATTCTTTCCAAAGCGCATAGAAAACAAAATAAACTAAAAAAAATATAAACAAATCAATTGCAATTTTATTCCTAAACTAAATAGTTAGTAGTCAACTGGTACTAGAAGTAGTGTAATAGAAGGTAATGTAAGTAAATAATTATAATGAAATAAATCTTTAATAGAATCTGTATTAACTACAATGACTCAATGTATCTTTTTTTTCTAACCTGAAATCTTCAAACCATTCGAAACATTAAGAACTGGACCAACGTAGCACACGGAAACATAATAAAGAACGCAAAATTATAATAAAATAATTACTCCCGTAGAACTAAAAACTGCTTGCATTTAAATTATGACGAAAATGCGCACAGAAGTCGCTCCGCAAAAATTCCGTGTATTAATTTAATATTCTTTCATTACAACCTTCTTTTATTTCTTTCAACATAGCTGGGAAACGTTAAGCAAACTCAATTTTAGTTGACCGCAATCTAAACCGAATTTAAACTGAAAAGATTAAAAGCAGCTTGTATGAAAGGAGTTTGATGGTATAGTACCGGTTCGAGCTAATTTCATTTAGAATTGAATTTAGTACTACAATATTAATTCGTTGTAACTGTGTGTAGGGTGGAATGGGTCAAATTTATTTTAAATTCAAATACGGTAATACATAAATGAGAATCCTATAAAATAGTTAAATATTTTAGCCTATTTATTTACATTATATCTGTAAATATATGTTATGTTAACACGGCCTATTTTCGTTATATTATGTACACAGAACACAATATTATACTAATAATATTTTTATAAACTAGCTTCTGCCCGCGGCTTCACCGCATTTCTTTTGTTAAATCCGCAAACCTTGTATGAAAATTAAAATGAGAAGAAAGAAATTAATATGCAAAAATATTTTTTTTTTCTTTTGGTAATATAAATAATTAAATGTTGTTTTATATTTTATCAATATTTTATGAATATTGATTCAAATAATAAGTGCATCTTGCTACGCCGTAGTCTCTACGCGTAGCACGCGTTCGTAGCGTTCGTAGTTCGTGGAATGTAGAAGAGATATTATAATATTATAATCACTAGCTTCCGCCCGCGGCTTCGCCCGTGTGGTGTTTTGATAAAAGGTAGCTTATGTTCTTTCTCAAGGTCTAAAGATTGTCTGTGCCAAATTTTATCAAAATCAGTTGAGGTTTAAGCGGGAAAGCGTAACAGACAGACAGAGTTACATTCGCATTTATATTATTAGTAGGGATTGGTACCAAAGTTTAATTTACATTGTAAGGATAATGTTATAAAAAATTGATGAAATATCCAAAAATAACGGGAACCTGTATTCAGGCTAGTTTAGTTAACCTAAATATCTAAGTTAATATTTGCAGACATTCTAACAGTGGTATTTAGACCTAAACCAAATAAAGCTTGAACTTTGCTCATAGACTTTAGAACTAAACAACGGATACAAATACTAAACCATTTATATTATTATTATTATAAAGATATAGAATAACTTACATTTATTTATTTTAAGTTATTGCATAGCTTCTATTGCGGGCCTTGAGTGCGGGGACCGAATCCAGAAATTTAGTAACGAAAAACCTCACGCTCCCCACTCCGACGGACACGGAGGTGTGGCTTGAAGGCATAGCATGCAATAGCTTTACCGCGGCAGTCCCCGAGTGCCATACGTCTTTTATATTTATTTATTTCACATACCCAGAAGGGCATCTAAAGAACATACAATATTTACTATTAGAGGAAATATAATTGCTGTTTTCTCCTAAAATCAATCTGAAACTTATTTATGCGAGAGTAAAACTGCGCGGCACAGCTTATATCGTAATATAGCTCATTTAGAATTTATGTCAATTTCATTTCATAGTTTACTTGGAATTATTATCGTAAATACCGTTACCCAGGCTTTTTTTAGAAACTATTTTTAAGATCCGTACCTAGTCTACTATATAAAAATAAGTCGGGTTTTCCTTCCAGACGCTATAACTCCAGAACGCACGAACCGATTTCCACGGTTGTGCATTCGTTGGAAAGGTCTCGGGCTCCGTGAGGATCATAGCAAAGAAAAGGTGTCTCTGGTGGCGAAACGCAGTTCGCCCGGTTTGCTAGTTACTTATAATATAAGGCAAAGTGCTACTAAATTGAACAAATCGAAGTCGAAAAAATTGTCTTATACAAGTTATTTCCTTACTAATGAACTAAATAACATTTCATACATTGCAGTCTATAAGTATCAGAGCTGAATTATAATTCGGAACGAACCAATCATTCGAAATGAGACGATTTTGTGCAATCGTCAAATCTATCCGACGCGGACGGTTCAATCACTCGATTACTGTTGTAAGGATCACCGCTCATTGAAACCCTCTTGAGAAAATTGCAATTTGAAAGATTATATTTTAAATGAGAAAGAGTAATGTCGTGGTATAATAGTATTTCATGCTACATTAATACTATTCCTAAAATCTTTATTTCTATCAATAAATAAATAATATTGTGCATGAATTGACAATTATCTTAAAAGCTCAGAAAGGAACATTGAGAAAATTATCAATAAAACTGCAATCTTGTGATTTCTTAAAAAAAAATTGGTTGTCTGTGAAGTCGGTTTACAGACGATAGTTGAACGTGACAACGTCCGATTGTGCTTCTTTGTCGCTCGTTCCGCGCTCTCGCTTGCACTTCAAGCCTTACATGGAACGCCTCAGAGCGAGGTAACGCCGCATGAGTCATGTTTTTTCGTGCGTGCAGCCGGCTATATCGAATTATAAGACGTTGTCACGTCAATAACTAAGATCACTTCCATATTTACCCCGTTTTGTTCTTTCGATACTTCTGTTGTGTTATATCTGCATTCATATTAAAATAAATAAATCTAATAATAATATATCTATACTACACATTCACTGTACGCATGCCCTTACAACGCGATTTTAAAGCAAAATATATTTAACGAGAACGCGATACCAATTAGCGATTACCATTCAATCGAGCATTTACTATACGTTCCGTTTTATGAACAGTAACCGAATTAATACCCGTAATGCCACGTAATACCCGCCTGCTTATTGACGATTTTTTGGGTTCCGTATGCATTACAATTCAATATTTTTTCGAGCCTTACTAGCTGTGCCACGCGGTTTCACCCGCGTGGCTCCGCTCCTGTTGGTTTTAGCGTGATAATAATAAATATAGCATATATTATTACTCGTGGATAATGAAGCTTTCGAATGGTGAAAGAATTTTTAAAATCGGTCCAGTAGTTTATGAGCCTATTCATTACAATCAAACAAACAAACAAAGTTTTCCTCTTTATATTATTAGTGTAGATAATATCTTTATATATAGTGATATATATTTTGCAAATATTTTACTTAATAAATTAATATAAAGTTATATTGTGTTGTTAAAGGTATAATAATTTATTGATATAAATGATGAGAGAAAACAAGCTTTTAATTACAATTAGCTGTAATATCGTTTATCACTTCACTTCTAGGAATCAAGGAATTACTCAGATAATCAATTTAAAATATATTTTATCTCATCTCTTTGCGCTTAATTATATTTTATTGAAGAAATTGGAATTTAAATTGTTCTTGTTAAAAATTTTCAGTAGCTTTTTTGTTGTTAGCTTATGGTGGACCTAAATCAATCTATTTCTTTTCATGTTTATTTTTATGTATTATTGTTTTGACCATGTGTAGTAGCAGATCCACTTCTACTAGGTTTCCTCTCGTGACAAACAAACCTGTAACCTGTACAAATATGAATAGTAACATCACCAAATAAATAGGCAAGGATCTATTTCCGGGCCAAAGTCTAGACAAGCTAGTAGAATAAATTACGGAACCCCATGGCCGCATTCACGTTTGTCCGCCATTTTTAACTCAATTTGGAAAGCTATTAAAAATGCATTTTCCTTTGTCCGTTCCGGTCTGATTGACACAGTTATTTCGTGTCGTTTGTCAAATTGAATATTTTAAATTAACATTCATATAAACACAAGTTTATGAAATTTCGTTTTTAATTGTAGTGTCCCATCGGCCTGTTACACAATATCAGTTATTATGTTTAATTTTTATCCTATTTAATGAAACTAATTTCATGACTCCTTTTTTGCTTTCATAAATAATGATATTTGAAATTGTACGAATAATAAATTGTGTTCTAAATTAATCGTCATATACTAATTTAAGAATTTACTATAAGAACTTTTAGTTCAGTTTCAAAAAGTAGGTATACATATTAAAATTATCTGCACTGCAATGTAATTCTAACCAACTCAGTGTTTCTCATATTTCTTCCCCCTTTTTTGTAAAATCAAGAGAAGCCCACGACATCTATTAACACTGTGTAGCGACACCTCGCTCTGAATCGCGCAAGCGAAATGTTTTCGCTACAGAGCTATTTATACAACTTTCCGACATCATCCATTGGGGCCTTCACGGCCGGCCAGTCGAGTAGACTGGTCGAGGATCCTCCCTTTTTCGATGGAGGAATTCCACCTTCCTTCCTCCACACACTGTAAGTAGATTATGAACTGACAAGTTAAATTGTAATCAATATAATACCATTCGTATAAGATAACATTTAAAATCCACCACAGACAGACCTAATAATATAACAACCAACTAAACATTTAACGCAACCATGTCCATCCCAATCCGGTATACATAATATAAACCGCCCTCGTACGAAAGCATGTATTTTTGTAGAAAACTCAGGAGTGTACAAAGCTAATTATATTAGGCGGGTTAACACTGCCGCGAAATTAGTAAGAGTCCAGCCCGGGCCGAACTGTTCGTTTTAATTGTGCAGTGTATTGTGACCATGAAAGAGCGGTTTCAGTGGATTTGTTATGTATGATTAGATAATTTATATGAACCTACTAGCTTCCGCCCGTGGCTTCGCCCGCGTGGTGTTTTTTCGCAATAAAATGTAGCCTATGTTCTTTCTCAGGGTCTAAAAATTGTCTGTGTCAAATTTCATCAAAATCAGTTGAGAGGTATTAAGCGGAAAAGCGCAACAGACAGACAGACAGACAGACAGACTATTATTAGGGATTAGTAGGGATTGGTAGCTTCTTCACTTCTTTATAAATTGTAAATTGAATGTCAAAACTAAAGTGGAAAATTCACTGTCGTCTAGTTCATGTTTTTAATTGTTTTAAATATCGTCAAAGTTATATTACTTTATATTTTTTAATTCTTCACAAAGAAGTATCGTTGTGACAACAAATAGGCTTTGACATTCACCCACTTCACACACACACACACATCACACATTCATTCACCAAAAAGGCAGAACTGTATTCGCTATCATCACATTATCGCTATTATCAAACTATTATATTATACCAAGATCAATAATTATTTATTTACACAATACAAAATATAAAACAATAAACTAAAGCAATAGGTTTACCACCTTGTGCTACCAAAATCTCATTTACCTCGTCAAAGGCTGCGGTTTGCTCAATGCGTAACGACATCTATCGTTGTCACATTCATCACCACAGCGAGAAATAACGAAGCATCTTTGTGTCATAGTAAAAAGAGAGCAGTAGGCTAACTCCCTGCGTTTAGAAGCGCACGGTAGCTACCTAAACTGGTGGGGCGAAGGGTTGTCACTTGTCACATTGATATTTAAAATAATTATATAAACAAACATCGACCGTTCACAGCAATGGTGGCCAGCAAGAGAACGGTACCAGAGTGGAAACCGAGCGGCGTTGTGTGTGTGCGTACGTACATGAACGGGGGGCGTGGTCAAGCACTCCGCGTATATAGAAGCAGCACGATGTACCTTTGTTCGAAGATAACATACTTCTTTCTTTTTACTATATTTGTGCCAAACAAATTGGGAGTCCCACGGAAATAGGCCGCGGGGTCACAGAGCTTGTATTTTATCCGCTACCTGTTTTTCGTTCTAATTCAAACACGCTAAAATTCGCCTCGTTACGTTCCTCGTGAGTTGTGCATTTTACTATATTCCCTTTTGTTCAAAAAACCTGCTTTCGGTTACGCTTTGTGTCGTGATTTGTTACGGCTCTAGTGGAATTCTGCTCACTTATTTATGATGCAAATCTTGGAATAAGTTGGTGTGTTTTTCGTGTAACTGAAAAAGGTAACTGATGAGAGAACTACAGGATTTTCGTTTGTGTTTTCTTATATTCTATGTGAGAGAAATCTGTATGTTTCATTCAAAACGAACAAACTTATTTATCTCTAACAAGGATAGTTATAGGTTAAATACAAATAAACAATTATAAAAAAAAAGTTCGTTCTTTAAATAAATCTGATCAACCACTTCTTAAAAATATTTATTTAGAAAATATTTATTTGGCAATTATCCAAAAGGAAATTAAAGTCCACGTTTTCAAGAAAATCAGAACCATCTCTGCTATTTTTAGATTTATAACATTTAAATACGCTTGACCTTTCCACATAATATTCACATTTTGACGACGCGGTTGGCGCAGTGGTAAGGTAACTGCCTACTGAGCCGACGGTCCCGGGTTCGATCCCCGGTCAGGGCAAATATTTGTGTGATGAGCTCAATTATTTGTTCTTGGGTCTGGGTGTTATTATCTATATATGTATTTATTAAATATTATATTTATCGTCGCCTAGTACCCATAACACAAGCCTTAATTGAGCTTACTGTGGGACTAGGTCGATTTGTGTAATAATGTCCTATAATATTTATTATTATTTATTTATTATTTATTTATTTTATATATTCATCCCGGCCTCAAATCCGTCATAAAATGGGCTCAATAAAACCTAAATTATAAAGCCGATTAGCATAAACACGTATTCAAAATACATGATACACGTAGGTACCTATGAAATATGTTAATTTGGACGTCGTTGTGAACAGTTAGGCAACAAACTTAGCTGAACCCAATCATCTTGGAGGTGCCTAATTTTCATAATACCCGAACTTCGGCAACTCCGAGCAAACCGTGGTTGTCAGCATGATGTATTGTGTCAAGGATACAAGTATGACGTCATATTTTATACGCCAATTTGGGATTATAATTTTCATTGGAAACTTCGTATCGGGACCGCGGTTTAGCGTTTATGTGTAAGACCTAGTGCACACGATTGGTTTCTATTTTGTGAACGATTTTACAATCGAGTGACTTTCATTATGCTCGTAATATTCTGTTCATGACGCTGAAATGAAACATTGATTATTGTAATTAATAAAGCAATTTTAATACACTTTAATTTATATTTCTATAATGTTTTTTGCTGGTTTTCGTCAAGCGTAATTTTTCTTACAATGTGTCAATCCAAGTCAAAAACTTTAAGTGATCGGACTAGGTACTACTCCTAAGGAACCAAGATACGATGGATTTGTTCTTCACTTGAGTTAATATTATAATATTATGTACTTTTTTCTGTGTCTCTATATTCATTCGTATATTTTAAAATAAACTATATTTCCAATTGCGGTTTCTATTCTATTTTGTACCGCGAAAAGCCAGTCGCTAATCTCAAATAGTACGGAAATATATTTCATTCAAGCTCAGCTACTCACCTCTCCTATTTTTAGATGAATAACATAATATCAATACGTTTGACCTTTCGACAAATATGACATTTCATATATCCCAGTCATACGTTATTTTTATAACATTTGCAGAACTCAATCGTATTTTTAGATCAGTCAGAATCGACATTGAAAATCGAGAATTTAACAATAATTCCAAAAGTTTTCAAACTTCGGTCAAGTAAATGGTACATTGGGACGACAATAAATCTCATTTTGCAACCTTGTCCGCAGTCCGGAACATTGTTAAAATTGCAATTAAATTATTTTTTTGCTGTATGGTCGTGAAAAAAATTCCAAAAGTTCTGCAAACTTGGGGAAGTTTTCGATATAATATTTCATATCACGTATTAAATTTGCAATCAATCTAAGTGTACGGAACATTGTTAAAATTGCAATTAAATTATTTTTTGCTGTATGGTCGTGAAAAAAATTCCAAAAGTTCTGCAAACTTAACACAGATATCGGAAATATATACCGAACGGTTGTATAAATTTGCAACCTTTTTCGTTGACCGGAAAATGTTTATTTATAATTATTTTTAATTCGTGGTCATTTTTTCGAGTAAGGTGGTCTCGGAATAATTACAAAAGTTTTGGAACTTGGTTGCAAACTTCGAAAACATCTATTCTGGTGCATTTACAAATTTGCAACCTCATTCAGTTTAATAAAAAAAAAAAACATTAATATTCAATATTAAAAGATGTTCCGTACACTGAGATTGGTTGCAAATTTAATACGTGATATGAAATATTATATCGAAAACTTCCCCAAGTTTGCAGAACTTTTGGAATTTTTTTCACGACCATACAGCAAAAAATAATTTAATTGCAGTTCCGGACTGCGGACAAGGTTGCAAAATGGGATTTATTGTCGTCCCAATGTACCATTCACTTGACCGAAGTTTGATAACTTTTGGAATTATTGTGAATTGAATGTCTAGACTGACTGGAGTATTTAACCATTTTCCTGAAACGACGAAGTTTGTCAATACATGCCGTTTATTTTTTATTCATATTTTATCTTCTTATTATAGTCCTTACTTCCTTATCATTTTATATCACACAAAATAATATTATAAAATAGCATAGTGTTAATCTTTCTTTGAGCAATATGGTACCTATGATTTTTTGTGTCCGGAGATAGTTAGAAAGCTCAAACATCTCATTTATAAAAATGGCTGTTCCCATAAGAGATAACTCATGGAATTATTTCCAAGATTTATTCCAATTTCCAAGACTTTAACAACGCGGGCCATAAGGCACAAGTTACTTAGCACAAGGCACTTATATATACTTCTTAATCAATTTTTATAGATTCTTCTATTTTCAATATATTCAAACTAATATATTGAAATAGCATGTACAGAGCCTAACCTGCACTTAATTATCGTACAGTTAGCACATAGTTGGAGTTGGAGGCTTCGCCGGCGGCTGTTTTATCATCTCATACATTATAACGGATTATTTTGTATCTAAAGTTTATCTATTGAGTTATAGATTCATTAATAACTTCGCTTATTAAATTTTAAAGGGACGGTCTATTGTTTGGATATGAGGAGATATAAAAAAATGACTTTTTTTTTATTTTTGAAGTGAAATTTTATGGCTATACCATCACGTCATGGAGTAAGGCGGTGATTTTGGTATCTTTGAATCTTACAAAGAAGTTTCACTTCTGACATGTGTGCTCGGTACACGCTCTTTTATATTTATTTATAATAATGAATTGTATTTACACTAGTTTTTCACCCGCGGCTTCGCCTATCGTATGTACTTCGTAGTAACGGGGAACCCGCATAGTTGTCGATTCTGTCGGATTTTCGAGATAAAAACTATCCTGTGTCTTTTCTCGGGTCCCAATCTAAATCTCTAATCTAAATCAAATTTTCATCCAAATCGGTTCAGTGGTTGAGGCATAAGGAAGAGACAGACAGAGTTAAGATTATCTAAAATTAAAATTTATGTATTCGTTTGTTAAATCAACAGCATTTTATTTAGATTTAAATTATTTAATTAGTATTGGTATGTTTGTCCGTAAGTTCCCTGTTGCTCAAAATTGCTGGACCGGTTTTAACTGAATTAAAACATTATAGATAATTTCAATCTCATGCACTACTGAGTTATGAAATGGAGTTTTATTTATATCTTATTAATTAATTTTACTATCTTTCTTCGTCTTTTATTTTATTTGTGAAGTTTTCTCATTTAATTGACTTCTTTTATAAATATAACCAGCTGCGTGGGTTTATTATACTCGAGAGTTACGTAAAATGAATTACGCAGAATTCAGTGGAACATTTTTGATAATAATTAACGATATAAAAGGTGAGGTAACTGATACTTATTTAATCCTGTGTAGATTGAAAATGTAACATTATTTCGTATGGATAAAACAGTGTGCTATTTTTTACCGAATTCCGTAGTTTTAATTAATCCAATTTGCGAAAACATGTATTGTAACTTTCATTAAAATTTTAGGTATTATATGGATGCGACTGAACATGGAGATTTTTGTACTGTCATTTCACTTCTCTGTGAAAGTTTTCAACATAAAAAAAACACAAATCCAAGGAGTCTTCGACTCAATTAAGACGCATTGCATGTAAAGACCTGTTACATAGCCTCAAAATCCTCCTCCAAATTTTTCTATAGGTACAGCATTAAATTGCTTTTATAACTCACGACGACTCCTAAGATATTATTTTTGATTTATAGGTACTTTTAGTAAATACAACATTAACTAAAAGTCACAAAAGACAGCTCATAAATGCACAGACATCGACAGTTCAACATAAGCGTATTGAACAATATTTCTCATAAATCAATCATAGGTTAGACGCGTTAGGTCCGTGAGCGACGAGGCGTTAACAAGCTAGCGTATAGTTCAAAATTTCAAATGTTCGTAATCTGAAACTAAAGAACAATTTGTAATTGACTGTTATGTTGGAAGTACAAGTTGGTTTTGTAGACTAGATATTTTTAAACATTGTGTTATTATCATACCTCTTGTTAAAGTTTCTAGATTCAAATAAATAGAATTTTTAATTTTTTCACGCAAATCAGGTTTAATTAAATATAATTTGGGGAACATAAACAAACAATTGTACATAAAAAATGTTGCTGATTATTAAAATAATTATGCAGATGCAAGATGAAAGACGAATTACGGTTAAATAATAAATATTATAATTTATAAAAACCAAAATATACCCTTGAAATAAATGTATTGTCAGCGATCCATAATAAGTGTACAAAGTTTTAAAACTGTCCGTTTAAAGTTGAACAAACCTAGATGAGAAGCTAAAAAAAGCGTGTTAAAAAATTAATCAACCGCTCAAGTACAACCAGCCTAACCCGTAAATGCAAGTTATTCAACATCAGTAGCAACAGTGAATTATCACCGTGTCCGCTGACATGCACTGCATGTTCTGACCGCCCGAAAATTGCGTATCTGATACCGTTTGATTTGTGGCACCATCTGTAACGCAGCACCGAATATTAACCATTTCGAGATAATTTCATAGAGTGCTTCGGATTAGGATGAAAGATAATGTTATGAGTGAGAGGATAAATCGGTCATTCGTAATGTTTACGTGTAAACCCTGCATGTTCTTTGACTTGAAATGTTACAGATAACTGTAGTTGCCTTAGATCATTAAGTAAATGATCTAAGGTAGTTGCGCATCTAAAATATAAAAGACTTAAAAATAATTTAGTTTATCATACGAAATGTAATCATGCTACTAAATTATTTGAGCCTATGTTACACGATTATAAAGCTTCCTTCTCAGAGCTCACAGTTGTATTGACTCAAGACATTTAAACAAAAAGTTTGACAGATAATCGAATAAAGACAAAGCGAACCTTGAAACACGTTGCCAAGAGAAACTTTGCGTCGCCATGGCAACCAATGCGGCACAATACAGATACAGCAATAAACCACTGAGAATTTAAGAGTCCGTAACAATACTAACTTGGCCCATTTGTCGAACAAAATATTATATTGGAAACAGTCCGCAAACTAAAGCACAAGTAACGAGAAATTTTTCTACAAAACAATGGATCGTATTGCCTGTGTCTGATAGCTAGATAAATATTTTTAAGATAAAATTTCTATTTGTAGGATCGTCGTCGACTTGTGTTGGCGATGTTATTGTTAAAAGAAAAGTTTTTATAAGACTGATTGGGAAGTTTTCTCTTATATAAGTGAAGACTTAGGAATAATAACGTTCTAGATTTTCGAATTATTCCATTTTCTTTATTTATTTTTTGCTAAAAACTGCCTACTTGTACGGACTCTTAGCGCTATAAGCTTTAATAATATCTAACATTAAAGCACTAACGATATTCAGATGATAAGTATCATATTTATTTTATGTATTTTTGAAAATATTCATCGATGTAACAAAGTGTCATATTACAAATTATATCTACATTAGGTACTAATAAATAATATTTCTCTAATAAATTCCTTCAAACAACTCGACTGAACTAGCATCAAATATTACAGCCAATTTCATTCCCATCAACGAATTGAAACTTCGCTTTCACGATGTTCATTATAAATAATATTTTAAATTACTTCCTCACCATAAATTAGTTACACAAGTAATTCACGATTTAATAAAGAAAATCGAAAATTCGATGAATTCACAAAGAGGGGTGTAATTAAGGACTTATAAAGGAACAAGAGAACAAACTTTAGGGGTTACTTCGCAAAAATTCCCGCGAATATTTCCTCAATATTAAAGTAGCTAAGTAAGTTTTCTTGTAATAATAACTGAAGCAGGTTCTAATAGTCCACAATAAATCGCTTTAACCGGCTGCCTGAGTGAGAGGGTTGCGATATTTTCTTTTAGGTTATTTAGGACTCCATGTTTCGGTTTCTTTCTCTATTCTGTTTGATTTAAATTTTCTAACATTTTCCAAATATCATAATATTATTTGTGTTGATTATGACGAGTATGCAATTGTTATGTAACATAAGATACGTATGCAGGTCATTTATAATTTAGTTATTCGCTCGATAGCTATTGTATTGATGGACAATTAAAAAATATTAGTGCTCAAAAATCGTATTATTGAATAGCCCCAAAGAACAGTACCTAAAATATTAATATTGTTCTTATGATTTCATATCTAATTATATCTCGACTTCTATTGTTCCATCTCGCAAGATTAAATCTGATTATTTATCCATAAAGACGAGCTACTGTATGGTTAAATAATTACCGTTAGCGCATTAAAATTACAAATACGTTTTATTGAACTTTCATTTAAAGATAATATTGTGATGTTTTTCTTTTAACTATAATATCGATTATGAGTAACCCAATATTTATTTTATCTCTACTGAGTACAACATCTTACCGAGTATGTCGTAAGACAAGCGTAAGTACTTAACAAAATGTCAAAAGAAATAGAAAAGACTAAGCCAAAACATCCACAAAGTACCCGATATTTAAGGCGTTATTTTTAGAAGTTATAATTACGACCCTGAGCATTAAAAAGGCCCCCGAAGCCCGCTTTAACTCAGATCTAAATTAGGACTTGTGAGTAAAGGGACTAATAATTTTTAACAATATTTTATTTTATCTTCCAAAGTTAAGCAGAAGGTATTTATGCGTTTCTTGTTTATTTATTGTATATAAGGTCGTGGTTGCAGGATTCGCTTTACGAGAAAATTTAGTTTAAGTCTAATAATACACAGAAGGCTAATTACGTACCCGGTTGCGTTAATTTAAATTTTCCTTTAAATTCTCACACCTTTTAGGTCCGCCGTATTTTAATAAATATACTAAAAATCTGGTCTCCTTATCTTATATATAAAATTCTCGTGTCACAATGTTAGTCTGCATACTCCTCCGAAACGGGTGGACCGATTCTCATGAAATTTTCTGTGCATATCGGGTAAGTCTGAGAATCGGCCAACATCTATTTTTCATATGTACCACGGGCGAAGCCGGGGCGGACCGCTAGTTAAATATAATAATAAGAATTATTAAGGTACTAGGCACTTTTCCTGTATGTTATATTTAATATTGTATTATACTTATTGTGCTATTAAGTAGGTAACTAAACTATTTTTTATGAAACACTAGTTTACCGCCCGCGGCTTCGCCCGCTTTGTCTAAAACCCAATAAATTATGTACTAAAACCTTCCTCTTAAATCACTCTATCTATTTAAAAAAACCGTATCAAAATCCGTTGCGTAGTTATAAAGATTTAAGCATACAAAGGGACATAGGGACAGAGAAAGCGACTTTGTTTTATACTATGTAGTGATAAGCCTATAATCTATTAATATAAAAATCTATCAAGACTTATTTAGTAATTGCGTGTATAACATAAACACAAATAAATATAAATAGCTGAAGTCTATGGAAATGCTGAACGTGCTATTAAGAATGCAAATAGAGAAAGTTCGCGATAAATTAATGTAGTTTAAGATCACAGCAAACAAAACACTTTTTATTCCCTTTTAGGGATGTTACTATCGGTTTTTCATTAATTTTCCATTCTAATAATAACTTTGGTAAAGCAATATTACGTTACAAGTGTTCTTCATAATGTTTTACATTAATCTGTTAAATGATTTTATATTACATAGCTTATATTATTAAAAACCGGCCAAGTGCGAGTCGGGCTCGCGCACAAAGGGTTCCGTAGCAGCAAATATAATAAATTACAGTTAAATCAACCTATCTCAAAAACTATAAGAGATACTTTGATCAAACCAAAAATCGTTGAAAGAGTTAATTAGCATGCATCACCTCTATTTTTTTTAGAATTTTATACCCCGTAGTTATAAAAATAGAGGGGGGGGGACATACTTTTTACGACTTTGAGAGCTGATATCTCAAAAACCGTTCACTTTAAGAAAAATGTTTTTTAGAAAACTTTATATCATTTTAAAAGACCTTTCCATTGATACCCCACACGGGTATGTACATCGAAAAAAAAAATTTCATCCCTCAGTTACATGTATGGGGGGCCCCACCCCCAATTCTTTTTTTTACTATTTAGTGTCATATTTTTGTAGCGGTTCATACAACACATATTCCCATCAAATTTCATCACTGTAGTACTTATAGTTTCCGAGTAAATCGGCTGTGACAGACGGACAGACGGACAGACGGACAGACGGACATGACGAAACTATAAGGGTTCCGTTTTTGCCATTTTGGCTACGGAACCCTAAAAAGTAGCACAATATTATAACAACAATTAATGTACTCTAACTAATTTTATCTCCGCCCTCGATATGAACAGACAACTTCAAGTTTTTAAGATTTCATTTCAATTATATACCATTTGGTAACATGTACTATATTCTGTCTATAATCACATAATAATATCTATACTAATATTATAAAGCTGAAGAGTTTGTTTGTATGTTTGAACGCGTTAATCTCAGGAACTACTGGTCCGATTTCAAAAATTCAAGGTTATATTATATAATCACGCTAAGACCAACAGGAGTGGATCACTGCGGGTAAAACCGCAAGGCACAGCTAGTGGATTATTATAATGAACAATAATAAAATACAGCTCAACATGAGATGTCTTTTTTCGTAGCGTTTGTTTAACTTTTGCTCTCCAGATCAGACGATGGATAGAACATTTTTCCTCCCAAATAGGCTTATCGACTTTATAAATTTTCATTGCTTCCAAGTTTTTTTTTTAACGACAAAACCATAACCATAACATTTTACATTCCATCTAGCTATAAAAAAATATCGCGCTCGAGCCCAAAAAATAATTTTAAATATTGACAACTGTTGAGTAGTGCTTCTGTACCCCAAGGTTGCCCAAATAATAATGCCTTTCCTTTAATCACTTTATTACTCTTCACAATATATGTGTTGTTAGAACTAGCCGTTAAGCACTACTAAATAATAAATCTAATAAAATGTAGAAAGCGTCGGGGAAACAATGTGGACGCACACATATACAAAAGCTCGGTCAGCGAATTGCATATGTGTGTCCCTACATTATTCCCCCCCTTTTTCAAAAAAATTATACACTCCAAAAAATACAAAGACAAACACAGAAATTACCGTAAAATACAAATGAGATAACAATGCAATACTGAATACACATATGAAATCGTAATACGGATGACTTTTGCACACAGAATTTAGCGATTGTTGCGTACACGAAACTAAGGAGGCTAATACATGTAAATCGGTAGTTTGATCAATTAACTTTTTTCGATACAAATCAACTAATAATTTATGATGTGTTAAAAAATCAGCTCCCAATATTGGCTGTTTGACGTCTGCTAAAATGAAATCCCAACGGTACGGTCTTCTTAAATTAAGGTTTAAAACAATTGATTTAGTGCCATATGTTGCAATTTCTGTACCGTGAAACCTGCTTACTTTGCCACTTTTTCATGTGTCAAAAAGTTTGATTCGCTTTAAAAAAATATAATTGTATGAAAACGTAATGAGTAACCTGCACCTAGACGTAGTAAATTTCATGAAAATTTACATTATTACCAAATATCTATTTCATTTTTGTAAAATATAATATTTTAAGCATAAAAACAATTATGGCAAAGTTAGCTATCACTTCTGGTAAATTTGCCATATGAAAGAAAAAATGAAATTTTTGGAGTTTATGAGGTTAAAAAGTAATATATTTGCACTCTTCCTATATCCCGTAAAATAAAGTAAAAACTTTATATTATTTAGCACTGGTAATTTAACTCTCTAAGAAGGTGGCAAATTCACCAACCTTTCCAAAATATTTCCTATATAAGAAGAAGTTAGGGTTAGGGTTGTCAAATAAAAATGTTTTCGTAGTAGGAACAATTTAGTAAAAGTAAAAAAAAAACATAATCAATTACTTCTAGTTAGTTTCTTAACTTTGAATTGTTTTACATAATAAAACAAAAAAAATAGTATTCATTAAACTAACTAACTTTTTTTTAATATCACACATTACACGACATTCCTAAAAGATTTAAACAATGACAAATTCTTATTTATATGATCTTGATTGAATATAAAAATTGTTGTTATTTAAAACTTGATAGGAACCAATCCAATCAAGTTTTAAAATCCGTTTGTACACATTATTTCCTATTAGCTGTACTTTATGTGTCTCTATTTCTTTTGTGTGTGCAATAAATAATTAAATAAATAAATACCTTTTGTAAAACAACCTTCATTTAAGCACATGCACTGTGTATTTCATACCTGGCTACCTAACTATTTATATTTTTTTTTTCACCAGTCAGTAGGTTCTTACAATGACAATTTAATTAAAATATTCATCAGAAATTTTGTGGCAGCCCTAACCTCCAACAAAACATGGCAAAGTCACCATCACAGACGTTGTGATTGGGGTTGTTGAATTTACCAATATCAATTGCGAAGTAAAGGTAGCTTGTAGCACAGTAAATCAGCTTTTATTTAGCTAAAGAACATTATGTTAACATAATATCAAAAAAATACTTACGTAGGCAATGCTTTTCCCGTTTGTTTTTGTAAAAGTTCCGGAGCACTAAGTTTCATACCGCCAACATTCGAAAAAAGTAACCGCCGAAAATGACATCTCAAAAACAAGCTGGGTTGCCACATCTCATTCGGTATTGCCATTTAACTCCTAAATTTTACTATACAGGCATGCATCAATGACAAAAAACTGATATTAAGATGTGACTACACTTTTTTCCTCAGAAGTTGGCTATGGCAAAGTCTGCAACCGTTGGCAAAGCTAGCAGGTTTTACCGGTACCGTTAGCAGCGTATAACTTAAGATCTGATCGACATAATTTATGATATTTAAATGGATTTTTAGATACGGGCAAAACGGAAACATTGGCACCGGTATCTACTAAAAATTTTAAATTAGTGTTTAAATCTATTACCATGAGACGGCTGCACGGCGTGATGGTACAGACCTCCGCCGTAGTCTGCACCTGCCTGTCTAGTTTTCCGGCTGGGCGGCTGCTGCGCTGGGGCTGTGGCTCCTCTTCCACGCGCACGGCTGGATGCACCTGTGAGCGCGCTGCCGGAACCTGAAGTGGTAGCTGCACAACCAGTCGGGTCCGCCGGGACGACGTCGCTTCGAAGATGACCTTGACGACTCTCGAAGATTGCGTGACGGTGTTCTGGGTCGCCGATGTATTGCTCGTGATCGCGAGCGCTCGATGTTAGCAAGGCGCACGTTTATTTTCGCCAATTCCGCTGAAAGGGTGGCTACTTCAACGTCTTCGTGACTGGAACTCCTGTGTCTCACTTCCGCCACCTGATTGGAACGTGTGGCTTCTGCGACGTTATCGGCGATCACTGCTAGGCTGTTAAGGTCTTTTGTTTCAGCGACCACTAGGACGGCCTTAATTGTAGGTGGCAGATGACCCTGCCACAAAACTCGAAGTGTATCATCTGGAATTTTGTCCCTGGCCAGGTCACGCATCCGGTGCAATAGTTGGGAGGGTTTCTGGTCTCCCAATTCCATTTCTCCAATTAGTTTTTCTATTTGACGGTTTTTGGAATCCTCGAATAATGTTAAAAGTTTATTTTTTAATTTTTGGAATTTGTCTGTGTCCGGCGGTTTTTCTAAAAAATCTGTGATTTGTACTATTACGTCTTTCGGTAACTTAGATATGACTAAGTCGAATTTGCTTTCGTCACCTAATTTCTGCGGGGCCAAAA
The DNA here is from genome assembly GCF_061535395.1 of Colias eurytheme. Taxonomy (NCBI): domain Eukaryota; kingdom Metazoa; phylum Arthropoda; class Insecta; order Lepidoptera; family Pieridae; genus Colias; species Colias eurytheme. The sequence continues at coordinate 302,970 of NC_142998.1, read as the reverse complement.
TTGCTTCCACACGATAAAACCACACACGCGGCTGGTCCACCCAAAAATCTGGTATCCGGGACGAAACTGTAACGGCGAAAACTTCCGACGACGGCATCGCTCCAAGGTTTGATGTAGGCATCGTCATATTTAAAATTTAAATTCTTCTAATAAATCTTCGTCTTCAAAATAATATTTAATTGTATTAGAATTTCTTGATGTTCTTTGTCGGGGGTCACCAATGTTGAGTAGTGCTGCTGCCCCCAAGGTTGTCCCAAATAATAATGCCTTTCCTTTAATCACTTTATTACTCTTCACAATATATGTGTTGTTAGAACTAGCCGTTAAGCACTACTAAATAATAAATCTAATAAAATGTAGAAAGCGTTGGGGAAACAATGTGGACGCACACATATACAAAAGCTCGGTCAGCGAATTGCATATGTGTGTCCCTACAACAACCATGGCCAAAATTCTATGTCGTTAAGTATTAGTATCGATAAGTCAATTATCGGTATCACATAGCACATCCCTAACTCAATTGGCTTGTAAATCTGATGCATCTACTTACAAGCCGTCTCTGCTAGTTAAACCACAAATTGTCTTGTTCCCGTTTTATTGTTTTTGTAAATGACAGACTTGGTTTTACTATATTGTTAACAGTAGATTTAACGGTCGTTTTCCTTTATAAAATGTGAATTTAATTGAAATATGATTATTTTTAAAATCCATACTTAATATTATAAATGCGAAAGTAACTCTGTCTGTCTGTCTGTCTGTCTGTTACTCAATCACGCCTTAACTACTGAACCAATTTGCATGAAATTTGGTATAGAGATATTTTGATACCCGAGAAAGGACATAGGCCACTTTTTATTGCGAAATATGTACAATAATATTATGTAGTAGTTAATAATATCAAATCTTTTTTATTTCTTACTTTTCCGTTTTTGAAGTCGGTTGTTTTTAACGCAGTTATTTTTATTTAATACTTTTTAGTATATTTTTCAACACGAATCAAACGAGCCCAAACTCGATAAAGTTGAGTCAATATATTACTGAGTTCCTATGGCCACCTTCCGATTCCATCATCAAATCAGCTTCATGTCATGATAATGTTTCATCGCTATCAAATTTACATACGTATACAAAATTTCAGCTCAATCGGTTACCGGGAAGTGAATCAAAGTTACTTGCTACATATCAACTTAGTCATCGAGTACAGACAAAAATGCTCATAAAATAAAAACTACTGGGCCTATCCGAAAAAAAAATTGTGGGACCAATTCGACACCATCCCGCATCGAACAAAAAAAGAATCACGTAAATCGGTTCAGAAACCTCGGAGTAATCGTATACATACATAAAAAAAAAATATACCGGCCGAATTAATAACCGCATAAAATCGCATGGAGAGCTTAATTTTCATTAAAGGCTCTAATCGCACGGAAAGCTAAATTTGCACAAAAAAGCTCTAATCGCACGGAGAGCTTAATTTTCACAAAAACTCTCATCGCAAGGAGAGCTTAATTTTCACAAAAAGCTTTAATCGCACGGAAAGCTTAATTTTCACAGAAAGCTCTAATCGCACGGAGAGCTTTATTTTCACAAAAAAGCTCTAATCGCATGGAGAGCTTAATTTTCATAAAAAGCTCTAATCGCACGGGAAGCTTTATATTCACAAAAAGCTCTATTCGCACGGAAAGCTTAATTTTCAAAAAAAAGCTCGAATCGCATGAAGAGCTTAATTTTCACAAAAAGCTCTAATCACACGGAAAGCTTAATTTTCACAAGAAGCTCTAATCACACAGTGAGCTTAATTTTGACAAGAAGCTCTAATCACACGGAGAGCTTAATTTTCATAAAAAGCTCTAATCGCACGGAAAGCTTAATATTCACTAAAAACTAATCGCATGGAGAGCTTAATAAAGGCTCTAATCGCACGGAGCTTAATTTTCACAAAAAGCTCTAATCGCACAGAGAGCTTAATTTTCACTAAAAGCTCTAATCGCATGGAGAGCTTAATTTTCACAAAAAGCTCATATCGCACGGAAAGCTTAATTTTCACAAAGAGCTCTAATCCCATGGAGAGCTTAATTTCGCACGGAGAGCTTAATTTTTCTCATTAAGCTCTAATCGCACGGAAAGCTTAATTTTCACAAAAAGCTCCAATCGCACGGAGAGCTTAATTTTCACAAAAAGCTCTAATCGCATGGAGAGCTTAATTTTCAAAAAAGCTCTAATCGCATGGAGAGCTTAATTTTCACAAAAAGCTCTAATCGCACGGAGAGCTTAATTTTCACAAAAAACTCATCGCACGGAGAGCTTAATTTTCACAAAAAGCTCTCATCGCACGGAGAGCTTAATTTTCACAAAAACTTATCGCACGGAAAGCTTAATTTTCATAAAAAGCTCTAATCGCACGGAGAGCTTAATTTTCACAAAAAGCTCTAAACGCATGGAGAGCTTAATTTTCACAAAAAACTCTAATCGCACGGAGAGCTTAATTTTCACTAAAAGCTCTAATCGCATCGAGTACTTAATTTTCACAAAAAGCTCTAATCGCACGGAGAGCTTAATTTTCATAAAAAGCTCTAATCGCACGGAGAGCTCAATTTTCACAAAAAGGTCTAAGCGCACGGAGAGCTTAATTTAAAAAAAAAAAGCTCTTATCGCATGGAGAGCTTAATTTTCACAAAAAGCTCTAATCACACGAAAAGCTTAATTTTCACAAGAAGCTCTAATCACACTTACTTACTTACTATACTTACTTACTATCTGGCGCAGTGACCCCAAAGTGGGTCTTGGCCTCCGACAACAAAAGACGCCACTTATCCCGGCACAGTGCGATGTTTTGCCAGTCTCTTCTGTGCAGTGCCACGAGATCGTTATTCACTTGGTCCGCCCAGCGATACTTAGGACGGCCAACCGGCCGGCGGCCTGAGGGACGCCCCAAGTAAACCCGCTTAGCAGCCCGATCATCTCCCATCCGCAGAACGTGCCCCAACCATCGTAGCCTATGCGCTTTAATCTCGCCTATGATGTTTGGTGCAGCAAAAAGTTCCTCCAGCTCCTTATTTGATCTGATTCTCCAGCTACCGTCATTTAAGGGTATCGGGCCCAATATTTTACGGAGTACTTTGCGTTCCGTTACGAGAAGCTTCTTTTCTTCTTTTTGGGTGAGCGTCCAGGTTTCACAGCCGTACATAAGAATCGGCCTTATCACGGTTTTATAGATTCGAAACCTTGTACGTCTGCTCAATAATTTGGACCCAAGTATCTTATGAAGTCCTGCGTTACACCGAAGAGTGTTTTGGACACGAAGTTCGATCTCCTCTTCTCTACTATTAGTGTCTGTTACAGGACATCCAAGATACTTGAATGTAGCTACGCCCTTAAAAATGGTGTCTCCAACAGTTAGATCTTCCCGCTTTTGTCTCGTGTTTCTATAACGGCGCATGTGCTGGTACTCCGTTTTGGATTCGTTAATACTAAGCCCAATCTTAGCGGCTTCTTCTTTAAGGCATGCTACAGCCTCCGTCACTTGCTGCTTCGTTTCCCCTACCATTGCGAGATCGTCGGCATATCCGATAACCTTGTACTGTCCGTTCAAAGTTACTCCACCATTAAGGTTATGGACTTTTCTAATGACGTGTTCGAGTACAAGGTTGAAAAGTAGAGGTGACAAAGCGTCTCCTTGCTTCAGACCGCTTATGACAGCAAACTCATTCGTGAATTCAGCTCCAACTCTTACTACTATATTACTTTCTTTAGTAGCCATTTCAACAAGCCTGACCAATTTTGGAGGGATCTGAAAGTTTCTTAGGATATTATATAAAGCAGGTCTATCTACACTGTCATACGCCTTAGCAAAATCTACGAAGACCGTGTGAATGCTCTGTGCGTATTCCCACTTTTTCTCCATTAATTGTTTTAGGAGAAAGATTTGGTCTACTGTGCTACGATTGCGCCTAAAGCCACACTGATAATCACCCAGAATGTTTTCTGCTAGTGGCTGCAATCTCCGTAGCAACACGTAGGACAGAACTTTATACGCCGATGGTAACAACGCTATGCCTCTATAGTTGCAGCATTCCTTTCGGCTTCCCTTTTTGTGGATTGGGCATATGATTCCTGTATTCCATTGTTTTGGTTGTCGTTCCAGATCCCAGATCTTTCCTATGAGTTCAAATAGTTTTATTTGTGTGGTCTTGCCGCCGTATTTCCACAATTCCCCTGGTATTTTGTCAATACCTGGGGCTTTATAATTTTTCAGTTTATAAATGGCTTCCCGTACTTCTTGAAAGGTTGGAGGATTAACTGTTTCTTCATCTTGTATTTCGGCTGGAGCGTCTACTCTTTGCTGAGGAGCTGGGCAATTCAGGAGTCCTTCAAAGTATTGTTGCCACATAGTTTTTAGTGTGGGCATATCAGTTACGAGGTTACCGTTAGAATCTGCTAAGATTTGTGATGTTGGTTTGTATCCTCTAATCACACAGTGAGCTTAATTTGGACAAGAAGCTCTAATCACACGGAGAGCTTAATTTTCATAAAAAGCTCTAATCGCACGGAAAGCTTAATATTCACTAAAAACTAATCGCATGGAGAGCTTAATTAAAGGCTCTCATCGCACGGAGCTTAATTTTCACAAAAAGCTCTAATCGCACAGAGAGCTTAATTTTCACTAAAAGCTCTAATCGCATGGAGAGCTTGATTTTCACAAAAAGCTCATATCGCACGGAAAGCTTAATTTTCACAAAATGCTCTAATCGCACGAAGAGCTTAATTTTCACAAAGAGCTCTAATCCCATGGAGAGCTTAATTTTCACAAAAAGCTCTATTCACACGGAAAGCTTAATTTTCACAAAAACACTCTAATCGCATGGAAAGCTAAATTTTCACAAAAAGCTCTAATCGCATGGAGTGCTTAATTTTCACAAAAAACTCCATTCACACGGAAAGCTAAATTTTCACAAAAAAGCTCTAATCGCATGGAGTGCTTAATTTTCACAAAAAACTCCATACACACGGAAAGCTAAATTTTCACAAAAAAGCTCTTAATCGCACGGAGAGCTCAATTTTCACAAAGAGCTCTAATCCCATGGAGAGCTTAATTTTCACAAAAAGCTCTATTCACACGGAAAGCTTAATTTTCACAAAAACACTCTAATCGCATGGAGCTTTATTTTCACAAAAAACTCTCATCGCACGGAGAGCTTAATTTTTCTCATTAAGCTCTAATCGCACGGAAAGCTTAATTTTCACAAAAAGCTCCAATCGCACGGAGAGCTTAATTTTCACAAAAAGCTCTAATCGCATGGAGAGCTTAATTTTCAAAAAAGCTCTCATCGTATGGAGAGCTTAATTTTCACAAAAAGCTCTAATCGCACGGAGAGCTTAATTTTCACAAAAAAGTCATCGCACGGAGAGCTTAATTTTCACAAAAAGCTCTCATCGCACGGAGAGCTTAATTTTCACAAAAAACTTATCGCACGGAAAGCTTAATTTTCATAAAAAGCTCTAATCGCACGGAGAGCTTAATTTTCACTAAAAGCTCTAAACGCATGGAGAGCTTAATTTTCACAAAAAGCTCTAATCGCACGGAGAGCTTAATTTTCACAAAAAGCTCTAATCGCATGGAGAGCTTAATTTTCACAAAAAGCTCTAATCGCACGGAGAGCTTAATTTTCACAAAAAGCTCTATTCGCACGGAAAGCTAAATTTTCACAAAAAAGCTCTTATCGCATGGAAAGCTTCATTTTCACAAAAAGCTCTTATCACGCGGAAAGCTTAATTTTCACCAGAAGCTCTTATCACACAGAGAGCTTAATTTTGACAAGAAGCTCTAATCACACGGAGAGCTTAATTTTCACAAAAATCTCTAATCGCACGCAGAGCTTAATTTTCATTAAAGGCTCTTATCGCACGGAGAGCTTAATTTTCACAAGAAGCTCTAATCACACGGAGAGCTTAATTTTCATAAAAAGCTCTAATCGCACTAAAAAAAACTAAACGCACTAAAAAGGTTGGATGTCGGTGCACGGGCTTAATCCTAAGTGCTTAATGTTCGGCACCAACTTCAAACCTATTTAATAAATAGCACATCCATACTGCGGATGCCTGCATTTGCATTTTATAAAGCATTTGAATGCAATAAAACAATAAATATCAATTTCAACAAAAAAGGTCGTGCTCCATCGTTACAATATTGTATTCACTGTGTTTCATATTGGTTGAGATGGTTGTTAATCATCCCAATAGATGGTGCGCGGTGTGTCCCTTAGACACATAAAACTGAAAGAATAGAATAAATTCGATTGCTCTGGCGGGTCACGAGTGGCTGAATTGGTCAGGCATCCGCCCCGGAATGGCGCGAAAGGATGCGGGTTCGAGTCCCGCCTCACGATCGAATTTTTTCTATTCTTTATAAATTTATATGACATTTTGTTTTTTTTTATAGTTTACTAAGATGATTAAATATCGCAAAACGCAAGACACGCCTTTTAACTAAGGCCTTAACTTTCATACTCTAGTATGTGAGTTAAGACGTGTAGAGATAGACACTTGATCTCATAATTTTTTACAGTACAAGAGCCTTGGAACATTTGACATAAAAATGTTTAGTTGGGATATTCCTTTTATGTATGTTCCTGAGTAAGTAAAATGTTACATAAATATTCTAATTATGTAATACTAGCTGCTCCGCGCGGTTTCACCCCCGTGGCTCCACTCCTGTTGGTCGTAGCGTAATGATATAGCCTATAACCTTCCTCGATAAATTGGCTATCTAACAGCGAAAGAATTTTTCAAATCGGACCAGTAGTTCCCGAGATTAGCGCGTTCAAACAAACAAACAAACAAACTCTTCAGCTTTATAATATTAGTATAGATGTATAATGGAACATGTAATTTGATAGGAAGTCATTGGAACACCTATAATCACACTAATCCAGAGAGAATTAGGCAATCGATATATTATATAATTAGTCATGATTAATTTATAATTAATCTATAATTATATAATAATAACTTGTGGGTTGTATGTATTCCCTTCACACGATGATAGATACAAATTTAATTTTAAACTTAGATAATTTGAATTTATTAGGTATAAGGTATGTCCACTGCATGAATTTTGACCATCAAATTTAGTACAATCTACTACTAAAATAAGTTTATAAAAAGAAAGAAAGAAAGAAAGAAAGAAAAAACGTTTATTTAATGGCACATGGCCTCACACGTACATAATTCAAAGCAATTATAAAAAAAGAAATTATTATTTTATTTATAATAAAAAAAGAGTAAATTTTCTAGTATTCATAGTAAATTAGAAAGTGTGTTCAATGAGGCATTAAGTCGGGTTTTCATTATTCGGCACCGACATAAAACACAAGGTGGGTAATGAACAATGCTTCTGGGCCATTACATATTTATACGCGGGTTTATAGCGCGAGCGACGCGAGTTACGTCGTTACGGGACGGACACGATGCGATTTATCGTGAGGTATAAATTTGAAGGACAAAGACTGTGTTTAAGGCAGCCTTTTTTGCTTTCTTTAAATGTTAACTATTTATATATCTACTTTATCTTTTAGCTCTTTTATTTGTTAGCTAAATTATTATTAATGTAAAAGTTATAAACAGGGACGCGTAGCTAACATCAAGGTTATTATTTGCATATCTACTATCTATTTACTCATGTATCCATGTACCCGTTATCTAGATGAAAACAACATAGCCAAATGATCAAATATGTACTTTCATAATTCTTCCATTGTAACAAATTATTATTTATAACACATTACACAACACGTGTTCTATACCAAAGCTAAATGCTATCTCACGTCAATGCTTCATCACATCAGAACATGAGCACACGAGCACCATTCGATTAGGCCGATTGAATCGAGACAATCACGTTTATGCTTGTTGTCTAGCCTATCTGAACCAATGAGATTTCATGTATTAAACATAATTGCAGATTTTGTAGAGTAACAGCTTCTTTAGCGGCGTTGGGTATAAAATCTTAAACTCGCGTCAGGACACTTGACCTGATCGAAAAAGCGTAAGACGGATACCATTCCAAAATATCAAACATATCAAACATGCTCAACGTTAATAATCAAGTTTTCACTTCTGCCGGCACTCCCGGAGTGCAACCCGTATTTTTTTTAAGTGGATATGTAATACCCAGATGATTAATTCTGCTTCTTTTTCCAGCCAATCTTCAACTGGATAGACTGATTTTGAAGAGATATACCACATCGCCGGTGTTATAAAATCTAATCTACATTCTTGATAACGATGTGAGAAAATCATGAATAATGCGAATGAATTCTTATATAATATGGATGGATTATGAAACTATGAGCATTCTTACACATACGAAAATGAATAGGATTTATTCACTATCAATACAAGAACTACTCGCTATAAATACAAGAACTAGGCACTATAAATTAAGCGTCCCTTCGTCGTCGCACCCGTGTCGTGCCGCCCCGTGATTTCACGCTACATAAACATTTGATTCGCTGCGGGTAGCATATTTTTAGCACTTTGTATGCGAACCATAACAGCCTGAGAACGAATCTCGCTCATTTGTTACCGCGGCGTGCGTCGGCATCGGACAAACGGGAAGGAACCGACAAATGGCTACGGGAACATTATAAATGCGAACTGAATTTAGCTACTGTTTCGCTCCTTTTAACCGACTTCTTCTAAAAGAGGTTCTGTGTGTTATTTAAAGCTCTATTTTATATGATAATCTGTTGTGTGTTGTTTTGATTTAAGATATTGATTTACTTATTTCAATAAATTATTTTGAAAGTTGTCGTGGATATCCTTTGTTTTTTTTTTTAAATCCATACTAATATTATAAATGCGAAAGTAACTCTGTCTGTCTGTCTGTTACTCAATCACACCTTAACAACTGAACCAATTTGCATGAAATTTGGTAAAGAGATATTTTGATACCCGAGAAAGGACATAGGCTACTTTCTACCCCGGGAAACAGGATAAGTTTTATCCCGGAAATCCCACGGGAACGGGAACATGCGGGTTTTTCTTTGACTGCGCGGGCGAAGCTGCGGGTGAAAAGCTAGTTATATAATATTATGTATTATCCCTATTATTTAATAGTGTTCGCATTGTTTCAACCCACAAACGATGTAAGAGTGTTTCATAAAAACTGTCTCGGTCGTTTAAAAGATAGCAACATTATATTATGAGTTTCATTATTATGTAATTTTTGGTTACTACGAGTTGTGGGTTTTTACTCAATTAAATATGCATTTCCATCAACAACCTCGTGCAAATATTATGATATTTACCATTTATAGGCGTTTTTGTTGTAATTACGATGTTTGAGTTTTAACGTCAATAATATATTATTGATTATTTTTCCGACCCAAATATCGACCAATAGAATTGCACCATTCGACGTCACGTGGTACGACCTACATGGTATTATACTGATAATTTTTTGAAAATTTTCTCTGGTCGTTGACGTCAAACTGACAGGTTCAATTCAATTGTGAAATTATTGGCCGACATTTGGGACGGAAAAATAATCTCCCGAATACCACACGAGCTTCAAAATTATCTGGCATTTCGCTCAAGGTTCCCTGCAAACAAATAAAGTCGTCAAGTTTTTCAGGAAAAATCACTCGCGCTTCGCGCTCTTGATTTTTTAACCTTGACTAAAAACTTGACTCCTTCATTTGTTTGCAACGAACCTATCGGAAAATACCCGATAATTTTGAAGCTTTTGTGGTATTATAAGTGAGTAATTAAAAATATATTGACATGAAATGATTAAATACCACTCATACGGTTTCACACATTAAGACGTATAATTCCAATTTTGGCAATATTTATAATAAATAATAAGTAATATCATCATTATGATCTATCAACTTAAGTTTCCATACCTTTTGGGTACGAAACCCTAAAAAATAAAGATTTATTCAGGTAATATTACGACCATAAAAAGATACAGGTATTTGTTCAAATCGAAAACATTAAAGGAGCCATTTTATTTTCCAAGAATTTCATCTCGACATTTAGGTACTTACTTGTATCGGAAGGGAAACAGAGGATATTGAAAACGCCCACTCTAAAAATCTGATGAGCTATAAAAATAAGTTATAGATGTATCCCAGTTCCTAGAAATATTATTTTCATTATTATTTTATCATTTACTAGCTTTACTCCCGTTTTCAAACACGTAACAAATTATGTATGTACTAAACCTTTCTCCATTAGTGAAAACCGAATGAAAAACGGCGCAGCAGTTTTTGAGTTCAGACATAATAATTAAATAAACGAGCGAGATAACTTTGTTATTTTTAGGGTTCCGTACCTCAAAAGGAAAAAACGGAACCCTTATAGGATCACTTTGTTGTCCGTCTGTCCGTCCGTCCGTCCGTCTGTCAAGACACTTTTTCTCAGGAACGCGTAAAGGTATGAAGCTGAAATTTATATCAATTACTCAGGTCTACTGTCCCTTGAAGCTGTGAAAAAATCAAACTTCTAAGCCAACGCAATCAAAAGATACAGCCGTTTATGCCGCAAATTTTCGACACTTGCAAGGGAATCAAAACCTACAGGGTGCTTTCCGTCAACTCAGAATCTTGAAATTTGGTACGAAGCAACGTCTTATAGCATAGATAAAGGAAAAATTACGAAAACCATAAATTTTTAGTTACATCACATAATATATTTTTTTTTTAATAATTTTAAACTTACTACCCATTTCCTCATAAACGCGTAGAGGTATTAAATTGAAATTCATACCAAATACTCAGGTCTATAATACCTTTAAGCTGTAACAAAATCAAACACGAACTTTGTAAACCTTGCAGGTTTGTACGGAACCCTCGGTGCGCGAGTCCGACTCGCACTTGGCCGGTTTTTATTTTAAATATTTAGTGTTTGATTGTATTGTATTATTATGAATGACACATTTATTGCAATGATTATGAGCCTGAAAAAAACTAGTAGTGACCTAATATATTTTGTCAACTCGTTATTTTTTGTCCAATTACTAAGAAGACAAAAGTTAATAGACATTAACAATAAAACATACAATTTTTAAGTTGCAATATTATTTAAATCCGCCCTCAGAGGATCCCATTCGATCATTATTTTTATAAGTTAATTCAAGCATCGTTGATTGTCTTAATAATTTACTTTTATGAGTGGATTTCTCCCAGCGACCATTTCAGTAATAAATTCTCAAATTACTGCCATAAGCTCTAATACGAATAATTTAGCAAAATACGTGATATAATTTGTTTGAGTGATTGCGCTCTCTGTGAATGTGAAATATTTTATTATATTCGGTGGAAAATTAAAAGAATTCCGTATTTTATTGTTAGTTATTACTATAGTTACCTGTCGTTAGTTTAAATGAAAAATAAGATAACTGTTTCAATATAAGAAAAAAGTAGCAAAAAGTAGTAGGTAAGTAGTTATTTCGTCATTTATTACAATTCTATGTTATATAATATTTTTAAGACTTTCCTCACTGGAATCGGGAATTGCCATTTAAGAAAGAGAAGAAGAACTACCTATATTTTTTTACTTAAATTATTTTGACTCTGTTTCTAGTAAGAAATATGGATCTTAATATTTTTTTTTCTTTCTTTAATCATTAATTATCGACACGAAAACGGTCCTAAGAATTTTTGAAACTACTTAATATTTATATCACTACAATAGCGTTGCTTATATATTTAACAACCTTCCTTCCCTAAAAACTTCCCTAACAAGATAACAAATATTACTTATCCTGAAGACTACATAATAAGAATTTTCAAATATCTCTTAAAAGCTTTTAAAAACATCAACATTACATTTCACAGCCAGTTAAAAGTCCAGTTGAACTGCTTGTTAATTGTTACATTCTCAGTAAACGTCGTTCCCAGAGATCTGGCTCGTACTTCGGCTTAGCGGGATTCTGTAATATGGACCTGTTAGTTTAGTGACTATAATTATGTATACTTTATATTGTTACCTCTTGATGGAAATGCATTTTATAGTAAAGATTGTTTTTAAAGAAACATACATACTAGCTAGTAAACCAACGATTTAAACCGCATTGCTCCTCTCCTATTGGTCTTAGCGTAATGGTAGAGCCTGTGACTCACAATAAATAATTTTTGAATTTGAATTTGAATTTTGAATTTATAGCCTACCTCGATAAATGAGCTATCTAAAACTGATTTTTTTTTTCAAATTGTGTAGTTCCTTAGATAAGCGAGTTCAAACAAACAAACTCTCCATAATATAATTATATTTAAAGCAATGATAACAATAAAGCAGACATAATAATTATAATGTTGTTTTTGTACGAATTACTTAAACAAGGGTATTATTGTAATATTGTAAAAATATTCATATTATGATAAACAAGGGCTTTCACAAAAATTTACGGACTGTGTGATGATGCTTTATAATAATGGTATAAAAATAATTAAGTAAAAATTTATTTATGCAGCTCTGAAATTTAAATGAAATTTATTATTTTTTTCCATATAAACAACAAAGTACTGCAAGATTTTTATAAAAAAATAATTTCAATAGTTATACTTAGGTGTTGAAAAAAAAACTTATTTATTTACATTTATAGTCAATTTTCTCAGTAGAAGCCACTTTGAATTGCTGGTAGATTAATAAATAAGACGATTCAACAGATCTCTAAAAGTAACTCAAAGAGTACGTTTTTATGAATTTTCTCTTAGAAATTTCTTTCGAAAGTTCACTTAATCAAATTTGTTCAAGCCCTTGGCTTACTCCTAAACTAAATTCAAAGAAATAATAAATGTAAAGGCTAAAATGTATAACTTTATCAGTATTTAAATTTTGAAAAAATATCTATTTTTGTTGATAACAAACGTTAAAAATGTATATAAAAAAAACTCCAACTAAAACAAATAAAGTTCTACCATTTATTTATTCAACCAGACTTCTTTTAGATGCGCATATTATCATCATGTAATATAAAATTCAAATTATATACTACCAGTTCGTAAAATAGTTCATACAGAAGATCCAGCAAGACACACTGTCCGCCCCAGCTTCACTCGTGGTATATTAATTATATTATAGCCTATATACCTCAAGGATCACGTCGGTCGTATAGTTCTTGAGATTCGCGTGTTCAAATGAACAAACTTTAAAACTTTATAGTATTATGATTATAATATGTAGCTGTGCCCCGCCATTTTATCCGCATTGCTGCGATCCTATTAATCTTAACGTGATAATATTATGTTGTCTTATAGCCTTCCTCGCTAAATGAGCTATCTAATACTGAAATAATTTTGCAAATCGAATACATAATTCCTTAGATAAGCGCAGTCAAACAAAAAATCTCTTTAGGTTTATACTTTATACTTATAGTATCTCTATCCCTATAAATATAAAATTCTCGTGTCACAATGTTAGTTACCATTCTCATGAAATATTGTGTGAATATGGGTAGGTCTGAGAATCGACCAACATCTATTTTTCATTCCCCTAAGTGACAAAACGGCAGAATAACGTTTTCCGGGATAGCTAGTTGTATATAGATTTTTCATACAACACAATAATCCCCAACAAGTACTTAAGCGTGTTTATCTAACATGAGTCTGGTAATTAAGCAGTTACTTAGCGCTAAGTGTTCCGCATTAGTAAGTAAGAGAAAATCGACAATTAAGCCAAATGTCAGCGACTGCTAAGTGCGCGCTGGGGACATTTGCGACCGGACGGTCGAATGTAGTTCTTAGCGAATGGGTTGTGCTGATATTTGGAATAAAATTTAGGTTCTTGGATGTTTGTTCATGTTGTGAAATTAATAAAAGTAACATACATTTTTAAATGTCATACATATATTATATTGAATGTTTGCAGTGGTTTGGTTTTAGACATAGACAAGATTTTTTCTGACAAAGATACGACAATATCTATATAGGAAAAAGGTAGCATTTATTTCCTTATATTTTAAAGGACTATAGGTAGGTAATAAGTAAAGGTGCATGGCAAAACTACAATGTATGAAATAAAATATCCATTTTCCAACTTACAGGTAGTCATCAAAATCAAACTACATCATACTGTCCACATACACCTATATTTACCGAAACCAACCACAAAAATGTCAGCAAATTCGCAGAACCCCAACACAATTAAACCTTTTAAACCGCTGTAAATTCTTTGAAAGCTGAACTGCAGGCTTCAAAAGGCCGAAAAAAACCTGACCACGAAACGTCCGCGTTTCAATCAAAAATGGCGAATTTCAACGTTTAAAACGTATAACAGTCAAAGAGGTCGAATTGAAAGGAAAAAAAAGTTGTAAAGTTGAGTGATATTTCAAAAGCAGCTGCGACGAAGTTTATTTTAAAGTCCGCTCGCGATGAAATAATGCGTGGACTTGGCTATTAAGTGAGGATGCGAGAGATTTATACCCATCTGCGAGTTACGGGTGCATTCGGTTTTTGCGAATCATTTCGACTTCATTGCGCGTGTGCTTTACTGATCAGGAAATGAAGAATATAGCTGTATTTATTTGTTAAAAATATACTGGGCAAAAAGCTGTGAAAAGAAAGGAACGAAGAATTTTAACTGTGTTTATATTTAACATTTGTTTATGTTTTCTTCTTTATTATAAGCGTAGGTTATAGTTTTTTAAACATATAACAATATAGATTGATTATTAATTATGGTTTCTACAACACATTAAATAATGGATAAATTGATGATATTCTTATTATGTGATACGATAGAGACATTAATAGTAATCAACGAGATAAATTATCTATGAATAGATGGAATCGAAAATATATTTTAAATGTTTCCAAGTTACTTCATTGGTATTAATTCACCGAGAATTTAACACAGGACACTTTATGTGTGAAAATGTGCAAGAACGAAATCGTCCATATCAAGGGTCATTACTTATTTCCAGAATTAGTTTATTGCGAAAGTTACTGATCCTGTTTACATGTATAAGCCAGTAGTTATTCATATTGGTACATATATACAACAAAAGGACCTGCAAAAGATTTATACCAGAAACATAATGACAAAGCCGCAGCCATCGGTCACGGCCATAAGGATCGGTAACAATATCCTAAAGGCGTGAACACATTAGGCCATCAATCAATCACTGGGACGGCGAGTGAGCACACGACCTTATCGAGCTATGTATGTGTCTTTTTTTGTTATTGTGGAAGGTCATTATGGGTGCAGTCTGACTTAAATCTGAAATAATAAGAGATAGCGTGCTAATTCCAAAAAAAAAGAAAAAAAAACAGTTGGTGATTTAGCTGGTACAAATCGATTGTTTAAAGTTAAACATGACTTTTTTAAAAAAGAGCGTACGTGTTAGAAGTGAAACTTTTTGGCAAGATTCAAAGATACCAAAATCGTCACATTACTCCATGACGTGACGGTATTGTCATGACGCGACCTTGAAATTTTACTCTCAATGCAAGAAGTTTCACTACAAAAATAAGTAACGACGTTGATTATATTAATAGTCTAAGATCCCACCGCAGGATCAGTGCGTTCATCGGTTTTTTGCTGAAAACCGAATTTTTATGTATATTTATAATTAGGAGAATAGGTATATATCGACTAGGTTGCCAGTCAAAATTTGGCCGCAAGCATGTTTAATTAAAATTTTTCTAATCGATTTTTGGGAAAAAAATTCGTTCACTTGTTTTTTGAATAAAATGTAGTCTACATCACGTCAAATGATATAAAAATTCTAAAAAATCACGGTTGCCGCTTTTCACCTGGCCGCAACATCTTGGCAGCCTGGTGCAAACAGGTATGATTTCGATTCATTTTTACGTTCATAACGCACATTTATGAATCATATATCAAATTAAAGCTAATTTTTTTCTATTTATTATCATATATGGTTGCCTAATTAAATCCCGCCGCAAATAAGGGTTGCTGGCTTTTAAAAATTATAAATATAGGATTAGTGCGTTCATCGTTTTTTGCTGAAAACCGAATTTTTATGTATATTTATAATTAGGAGAATATATATCGACTAGGTTGCCAGTCAAAATTTGGCCGCAAGCATGTTTAATTAAAATTTTTCTAATCGGTTTTTGGGAAAAAAATTCGTTCACTTGTTTTTTGAATAAAATGTAGTCTACATCACGTCAAATGATATAAAAATTCTAAAAAATCACGGTTGCCGCTTTTACCTGGCCGCAACATCTTGGCAGCCTGGTGCAAACAGGTATGATTTCGATTCATTTTTACGTTCATAACGCACATTTATGAATCATATATCAAATTAAAGCTAATTTTTTTCTATTTATTATCATATATGGTTGCCTAATTAAATCCGGCCGCAAATAAGGGTTGCCGGCTGTTAAAGATGTTGAATATTTAAGGTTGAGTGTAAACATGCTTGCGGCCAAATTTTGACTGGCAACCTAGTCGATATATATTCTCCTAATTATAAATACATATAGTTACATAAAAATTCGGTTCTCAGCAAAAAAACCGATGAACGCACTGATCCTGCAGCCGGATCTCGTACTATAAAGACATAATACGAGTATGTATTGATATATTATCAAGATAGTTTTATTTCGTTTGTTTTTAATACCGATAAAAATTAAAATATATTTAATGTTTATTATTAAATTTTAAACAAAATGGTTTTCTTTTGTCCTTTAGGATAAGCCAATATAATAAACCAGTCGTCAACATCTCGCTTCGATTTTAAGTAAAATTTCATGTCTCTATAACGAATAAAGAGAAAATGCATCGGTTCTCAATCTATTTACCTACTCTGCAGGTAATCAGTCTGTTCTGCTATACTGAGACTTTTCTAATAACCTGTTCATTGCATCAATAGATTCGGCGGATATAAGAACCTAAAACGTTATTGGTTTTAACTTATATCAAATTGAAATAAAAATGTATGATTTTCATTTTCTTTTAATATAGCAATGGCACATAAAAGTGCTTAGAATAAAATGTCATATTATTTATATACTATAGACATTATACATAACAAATAATATAAATAATTAACTACTACATTGCAAACACTTGCTTGGTTCGTTCGACATTTTCGAAAGAACTTATATTCGAGGTTACACGCAACACCCACGTGTATCTATTTTTAGTTTAAATATAGAATTTTGAATTCTATTTCCATAATAATAGAGATATTTTTATAAAACTCGACCAACTGCTTAAAGCGGCACTCAAGATCTGACCTCTTCCTTTACTGTAGAGACTCTTATCTTGGATAACATCTCGGAACATTAAAACTATTTATTTTAATGCAAATAAAACTTAAGTGACCGCTTTCGGCTATTTCTGTAAAAATCACTTACAGAAAATTGCAGAAAATATTGTAGACGTTATTTTGGTAAGTTTTTTATACTTACTTGTATTATAAAGATTTAATACGTGTTATTTTCAGTATTGATCGGTTTTCAAATGCACTGAATTGCATATTTTATTTCAAGAATGTGTCTGTAAATCATCGAGAACCTAATAACAGATACAATTTCACGTCTTCAAATACTAATGGATTTCATTTTCTATAACCGATATAATCATAAGAAATAATATGACTAGGTATAGTAATACTGCCCAAAACCATCGAACCACATGGTCCCGCTTAAATAGAAAACACAACCTTTATCGGTCCAATAACACTATTAACAACAACGGATCACAACGAACCGAACGTTGTATTAATTATAAACAGAATTTGTTTCCACTACATTGCTGCTTTTATTCCTGTGATTAAAAGAACACGGTTTGAAAAACAGAAGTATGCACGACTCAACTCGAAAACGTCATGTGAATTCATACGCGGTAAGTGTCGGGTTCTTTAACGTACAAGATAAACATCCAACAAAAGAAAGGTTCGGAAATTCCCTTTCTTCATTCCGCAACCTTTTTCTCAATGGGTCAGATTGTATAGATGATATTGATAAAAGCGATCGAAGTTTGGGTCGAATTCGCAAAGTAGCCAGAACCGTGGGTTGCTTAATGAAAATCGTCGGGAATTTTTTCAGTGGAATCTCATGGAGTTTATATACGACTAGCGGTCCGCCCCGGCTTCGCCCGTGGTACATATTTCGCAATAAAAGGTAGCCTTTGTTCTTTCTCAGGATATAAAAAAGATTATCTGTTTCAAATTTCATCAAAATCATTCCAGTAGTTTATGCGTGAAAACCATAAATACATACATATATACATACATACAAACCTTTCCTCTTTATAATATTAGTAACTATACCTCTAGATAAGATAAATGCATGAAGAAACAAATATGTGTGGAAATTGGTAAGGCGTTTTCTAGTTCCCTTGGAAGTTCTAAATTTAATTCATAATATGGTTTCTTGTTTATTTTATTAACGGCAATTGTCAATTAATCCTGCCAATAAACAGTTTTGTACTACGTCGTTAATTACAGAGGTTCTGGAACACAAACGTACATGTTTTAACGAAAAATTGAGTGACTATCTCTTAGTATTTATAATAATTACATCGGGAACGTTAACCCGCCATTGGTGACCTCATATGTCTGTGAGACCGGGCAGTTAAAGAAACCCAAATATTTTTGTCACCGTTTATCGAATTGTACTGTGGTTTCGAGTAGCTGCCTAATTTCGCGCCCCCTAACCTACCCCTACCCCACGACAGCGACGCGGGCGCACGTTACTGAGTTTTGGCCCCAACCCGGTGCGTGAGACCGGCGTCACCAACTAAGTAAGTAAAATGGTTATTGTGTATTTTTTTTTATTTTACTTATTTTGATAAAGCTGTTGTTGTAATTTATAGTTTAATCATATAATTCTATTATTAGTAAGCGTTTTGCTAGATTTGATCGATATTTTACAAGAAATTCCGTGTTTTTTGTTCAAATTGTGAACACTGTTTCAGCATGTCTTACGAAAGTAATCAGTGTCGTCTCGAGGCTCTTTTGCAAGAAGCAGTATCTGATGAGGACAGATTACAAACGTCATCGGAAAGTGAATCTGGAAGTGACTTCGAACCAGATAATTTCGAACCAGATCGCACGTAATACCAATAACTTGCTCTAGTTGTTTGGCTGTTGAAGATGAGTGATTTTAGTATTGTATATTTTTTTTTTTTGGTCGAAGTATTACCATTTATGTTACTTCATTTTATGTTTTCAGTGTCATAAGACTGACTAAGCCTAATTTTACTGTTAAATAATTAAGATTGATGCTTTATTTTTGAGTTTTAAAAAAACTTTGTTAAAATACTTGACAATTTTAGTTATTTCAAAGATGTTGTCTTATGCTAATAAAAGAGATTTGATTTATTAAATACCTATGTTTTATTGACAATAAAAGATCAAATTTTATATCTATCCCAATGAAAAGTAGCATGAACCGTAAATTACAGATAAACTCGTAGTCAAAAACCCCGGTGCGTGAGACCGGGGTCACCAACGCTGTAAGTCATTTTCACGTCACCAATGGCGGGTTAAGAAAGAAATTAACAACCTATCAATTTTTATTTTAGAAAAAAGATAAATAGCGTAACTTACAATGTTCCTATTTCCTCGCTTTTCCGTGTAAAGCAAATACACGTGGCATCATTATCTCTAGTTTGCTGTGCTTGTTGCTTTAAAAATAAATAACACGATGTACTTACAGTATAATAGAAGAAATATAAATGGGAACTTAAGATTTTATTTTTTTAAGGTATGATAAATGTGTCGGAAGAAAAAGCTATGATATAGGAAAGGTATTAATTATATTATACATACTAGCTTCCGCCCGCGGCTTCGCCTGCGTGGTGTTTTGATAAAACGTAGCCTATGTTCTTTCTCAGGGTCTAAAGATTGCCTGTGCCAAATTTCATCAAAATCGGTTGAGAGGTTTAAGCGGGAAAGCGTAACAGACAGACAGACAGAGTTACTTTCGCATTTATAATATTAGTAGGGATAATAATACGAAATATACAAAACTAAACTAGAATTTAAGTCTATGCTCGTTTACATAACTTAAACGCACGCATTATACGTTTGTATTTTTGTTTGATTTAAACAAGAACAAGGTAAATTGACTTCAGAAATTAAACTTATTAAGGTGGATTTGGTCCGTAATTAATCGTATTATAATTAGTTCCTTATAGAATAGGTACTAGCTTTCCGCCCGTGGCTTCACCCGCGTTTTCATAGAAAAACCTGCATAGTTCCCGTTCCCGTGGGATTTCCGGGATAAAACCTATCCTATGTGTTAATCCAAGTTATCCTCTATATGTGTGCTAAATTTCATTGTAATCGGTTCAGTTGCATTTGCGCGAATCATACATACATTCCTCACTTCGCAATTTATAATATTAGTAGGATATTATTTATTGATTTATAATATTAGTAGGATACCTTATTTCCTATCAAATTTAAATTCACCCAGATAATATAAGATGATTATGTGGGCTTCATAATACAGCAGCTTGTCGACCGGTGTAGCTAACGACTGAGCTATATTAAACATTTGATATATTCTCATACCGCATCCTAAGTTCGCATGTTTATGTTTTAATCGTAAACAATCGGGCTTAATGGGATTGGGATAGTTTAAATTTACTGTTTATTTGTTATTGGTTGTTGTTAATTGGATTATGGGTTGGATTTATAATATGATAGGATTTTAATAAAATACTTTGAATGTAGTTTTGTGATCATACAATATATATATTTATACTGATCTTTATTGTGCTAATTCAAGTAATATAAAATCTCATAGTTTATAAGTATAAACTTAAAACTTTATGAAGGCTTTGATACAATACGAACTGATGATAATATCCATTATATAAATAAAAGTTACACTCTACTTTGTACTTTTACTAATTATTATTAGTGCATCAATGGTTCTTATAAAACATTAAAAATACCGTCCGCATATAAAACAGCGTCCCTAACAAAATGAATTCGACAAAAATATCACTGAAAATGTTCAACAAAATACCCGAACATTATAAAGGTCCATATTTCAGCGAATATTATCCGAAGCAAATAAAACCGATAAATTAGGGCAGCTCGTATTTGTAAACAGCTATAAATTAATTACCCGGGTTATCCGGGCGCGAATTGATAATAATTCGTTTGTATCCTTGACCGTACCCGGTATAAGATGGTCAATTCGTTTCATTTGGATTATAGTTGAACAATTTAAGGGTAAATTTTGTTGAAAAACGTAATTATTTTCTTATTTTGATGTTAATGGATTTTACATTTACGGAAATGGTTACATTTTTCAGTAAATTTATGATTTTTTATGCGAATTTACGAACTTGTTACGCGCAGATAAAAATATAGATATATAATTTACATAATATAAAATAGAACACTGAACACAGTGCGATTCAAAAGTCAAGTGAATACATAAATAGTCCTCTGCCACATCTGTGTGTTCATGGTAACCTTAAAAACGACTGCACCGATTTTCATTATGTTTTCACTAATGGATAGCGCAGTTGTCAAGGAAAATTTCTGCATATTAAAAAAATCGCGGGCGAAACCGAGGCGTAAATCCAGTAGCTTATATAATTATAAACATAATACAACAAACAAATATTTCATGCTACGAATCTTCATGGTATATAACTATATTATATTCTGTACATTCATTGATATAAATAACACTAATAAATAATTAACAATTTAAATATTTCTGTAGTTAAAATTATCCTCCGAGTTGTAAGATTTCTTTAGCAACGCAATCAAAAATGCAAAATAGACATGACTCTTTCAACTGCAAAATCCACAATGTTCTAGAATAAATCCTTAATCTCTTTAAAAAGTTATAAAATATTTAACAACAATTTGAAGCTTAATATTTATTTGACGATAAATATTTTTTTTATATACAGTGTGGAATTTTTCGATAGGCCCTGGAAGAAAAGTACTTTAAATACTGCAGATAGCAGATTCTGTTGATAGGAAAAATTGTTTTATTTTTAAAAATAAATAGAACTGGATTCAAATATTTTCGAAAATTCACTTGCTTCGACCGGGAATAGAACTAGCTAAAATCCGACACAATGTTAAAGATTATTAATTGTTTAATTCTAGTAAATTATAATAATACATATTCTAAATCTAAATAATAGCTACTATAATTATGTATTTCACTACACACTGCTAGTTGAAACCTCGTCTTAATAAGCATAAATGGCTGAAGTTGACACTTGCCATTAAACCCTCTTACTTATAATAACTATATAATGAACATACTCTAGATATATTAAGATGTTTAATACATTTATGCGTTAATGGTTTAACATTAAAATAATGTCGTAGTACTTACTTACTTACTATCTTGCGCAGTGACCCCAAAGTGGGTCTTTGCCTCCGACAGCAACAGACGCCAAATGTCGTAGTAGTCAATATTAATTATAAATTATAATTACTGACAACTAATGTTGTATGAAAAGTAGTTTGAAATATAGTATTTAATATATAGTTTATTAATAAACTGAGGTTTTATAAACTTTACCAATTCAAACTGTTTTAAATCGTTCTATAACTCGCTTTAATATTATTAAAATCGTTTCATAATATTTAGACCGATACAAAGAAAACAAAAACAGACATGCCTTAGTTAAATATTTATTTTACAATAAATTAGTGATAATAAATTATTGTCTGTTTAACTTTCCTCTCCTCACATATTATTATTGAGAACACAAGTTAAATAAATACTATCATAGGTACTTAAACGACCACCTTATCTCTATCAGGCAACTTACAATACTTATTATCAATTAATATAATATACGTAAAAAACATTACAATACAGCATCCCCGAAAAAAAACAGACTCGTATAACCCATCCATCAAAATGACGTCACAGCTCAATTTGGTCAAAAAATTTCTCAACTCACAGACCTCAATTTACAGACCTAGTCACTCGAAATCCCACAAAAAGTAGTCGAGTCCGGTCCTCAATAGCCCGTTAAAGCATAAGATAAGCCTTGCCTTTTATTTCTTAAGCTTAATCACGCCTTTACTGCGGAATATTCTTTGGTTTACAAAGGAACCTTTGTAGCGACTTGCTTATAATTTTCTTTCGATTTACATTCTTTTTCTTAGTTCTTGTTAATGTATTTTTTCTAAAACATTTCACGGAGCGGTCTAATGAATTCGCAAGTCGCTTTATTTTGTGTTTAATTGGAATGTGCTTTTCAATTGTGGTTTGAGGATTAAGAAATATATTTTATAGTAGGTATGTTAAATTTAGACACTCAATTTTCTTAGCGTTTATGAAAAGAATGATGTCAATTATAACTTTACATTAATTTATAGACGTAGTTAATTAGAACATAAACAGATTCATTTTGTTGCAAAACTATCTAATCAATGTTATTGCGGATAGAATACCATTTCCATATGTGAAACAAAGTAATAGCCAGTAATCAAATCATTTTTCTATTAATTTTGATATCTTTCTATATATAAGATTTTTCATGTCACTGTCCACTTGTCCAGAACAATTATCTCCAATAAAAGCTGATGAGAAACTATTAGAAAAAGCAAATATAGCTCACGGACTGCGCAAATTCTTTCTATTATCCAGTAAATTGTTCCCACATCGTCTCCGAGCGACTCTTTGTTACAATACCTTATTGTTCCTCGCTATTGGGTTAATCACATACACTTGTTTGGACTATCGAGAAGTATATTTTTCTATTTATAGATATAACAATAAATGGTAGTGAACAAAATTATTCAAGGTATGGGATAAAAATTCAGTAAACAGTCTAATATGACTAGGAATGTTTAATTTGTTTGATTTTATATTTGTCACATTTGTATTTTAGGGCCTGCAACCGCATCAGGAGCTTCTAATTAGGTATATTCACTGTAGAAGCAAGATATTTTCGGAACACGAGAAAGTCTCACAAAACAGTGTTAATTTTTGTTTGCATTAAAATATTTATTATGAGACAATCCAAACAATGAGCGACCCAAATTCAAAGGCGGATCGCAGTTAAATTTTTAACGTTACCAAGATCAATATAAATTTGGTATTCCGCAGATGATTCGAGAGCTTGGATCGATGCCAAATTGGATACCCGTTAAACTTAACAATCATTATCATTTGTAATTCAATCTAGAAATTGAATTAACGCTAACTGGGACATTACAATTGTGAAATCCCCTAATCAGAATATTAATCTGGCAAACTAGCAAAGACACAAATTACAACGCCATGAATATGTATGTGGAGCGCTCAATACGTAAGCGTTGACGGGGACTCGATAGACCTCGCCGCGGTCGCTCTGACGACCCTTTGTGTCGAGCTGTTTAGATGCTAGCCTTTGTTCCGGGAAACAATTGCAAATCAAAATCTGTGGCAGTTTTGTGATTGTGGCCCTGTCCGCGACTACGTTGTCAAATCTCAATGATATGGGAATCAGATAATAGGTGTCTAAACCATGGAAATGTATATGTTGTGTAAAGCGATAAATATTCATTCAAATACTTTTAAAAATAGGTTTAAACTATCCAAATCCGTCAGAAAGGCTGGTAAGCTTTTCAGCTTAAGCAAGAAGAAGAGTGTTTTAGAAATAATAGTTATTTTAATATTATGAAAGACAGGTTATAAAATAAGACAATTTGCTACAATTTAACTTTATTATACGATTTAATTTCATAAAAAAAAATTAATATAGAAACACTTGATCATGATCGTAGGCTTGCATAGATATCTTTATTCGAACGGTTTTTCTTAGAATCTTATATTTCTAGGAATTTAATACATCGCATATTAACCTCGACTTAACCTTGATGATTACAAAACCGCAATTTTCAAGCTATGATCTCTCTTGTATAATATAGCAAGCATGTGCAAACTAATAATTAATTATGAATTAGAAGCATTTCTCAGTATCAATAACTGATGTGGTCTTGAACGGTTGTTTCCGGGAAATTTGGAAACTAATTATTCAGACATTTTGGTTATCAATTACACCGCCTTATTTCATGTGGTTGTGAAAATTCGACATTAGTAACACTAAGCAATAAGAGTAAAAATAATTTTTAACATAAACATTGCATTTTTTGTAACTACATTCTTGCAAATAAATATAATATGAATTTGAATTTTTGCAGCATTAACAAATAAATGATATGAATCAGGTAAGTATCTTAGTATAGATGCGATTTTTGTATAGTAAAGCAAGCTGTTATGAACACATTTTTATTTGAGCACTGAACTCATAATTGTTTCAATATGTGAAAAGATGATTTTCGATATGTTTGTGAAATTTTACTTTAAATATAGAGCCAATGATAATTCAAGCTATCAATTTATTGAAAAAAAAGAGCGTGTGTGCTGAACACACGTGTCAGAAGTGAAACTTCTTTTGACAAGATTCAAAGATACCAATATCGTCGCCTTACTACATGACGTGACGGTATTGCCATGACCTAGAAATTTTACTCTCAACGCGCCTATAGAAGTTTCACTTCAAAACTCTAACGACACGAGTTAACGCTTCTTCTCCTACCAGCACAAATGTATGCAGCCCCCGCGTAACAAACTTCAGCCATCGGGCGCGCCTCGGACGTTAAATCTTTGATATCATTCCACGCACATGACGCTAATCAAATAATTCCTTGCAATGCGAAACACGAAGCCCGTGGAACCCTAAATCATAACTGTGCAATTGGTTTAATTTTGAGTTGGGCTGCAATATGCGTGGGTTACTTTAATAGGCCATAGTTTGTAATGTGGTTCTGTAAGAGGCACATTCTCTTGATTGTTTTTCATTGATATAATATTCATTACAATACAGCTTATAAAAATTTACCCCAAATTTGGTTTTATCATATTATCTACTACTATTACTATTCTATTAACATAATGTGATAAATTTTCAATAATAATTCGATGAATGTTTGTTTCTCTTTCACACTGAAACAGAATTGACCCGATCTGTATGAAATTTAGTTCACAAGTCATATATTACCTGAGTACTATGCAGCCTCCTGAAACATTCGACTAGATAGAACTATGCGCATCCTTGAAACAATACAAACGCTTAACTATCCACGCACAAAAGCATCATATTAAATACACGTTAACAACTTACAACAATAATTGATAATTAAGAACGAGCGAGTCCTCATTAAGAAACGCAAACGTAGAGCCGGATTATGGCTCGCTAGTGTAAATTGCAACAGAATTAATCTTGCAGAGATAGTTGAAATGCAATTAGGAAACGAGTGACGCCTTTCCAACGGCTCGGATGGTACACTGCTGGATAGAGAGAAGGATACGTGTCTAATTTATGGTGTTTATAATAGAGTACTACATACATTTATATTTTGTCAAACTGAAATGAAATATCTTTTATTTTTTGTTATCTATTGTAAAAGAATAGACGATTGGATCATTTTTTATAATTGTTTGTTTTGTTATTTAAATTAGTACGATGCAGAAATCATTAGATATACGTGCTGGTGATAATCCGTATAATGAACGAAAAAATAGGGTTCCCTTTATATAAATTTGTAAGGGAAATGCAAATTCTAATGTTTAAAAATTGCTTGAATATCAATTATAGATGGTGGTATACTATGTATTTCTTCTGATATTTAATAGCAAAAAGATAAAATAATACAAATCGTAAAATTTCGTTAACTTCTTGTACATTAATTAATTTATTCGCCAATTCACTTTCATCCAACTTAAACACTAAACCCTCAACAATTTAAGCCATAAAATGATAAAGATCAACACAACCGCTATCAATAAAAAAGTTTCATTAAAAATTAAAAGTTGTCCCGTAAAAGTTGTCCCGCAGTGTACACTCGACAATAACGAGTTCGCAAAGAGCTGTATAATTGCAGCACTCTTTTGACTGTTTGTTTGTTATTGTTTTGGACACGGAACGTCTTAGTTATGATCAACACTTGACGTCGTTCTTGATACTGGTATTCTTTCTTGAAATCTTGCTATGTTTATAGATAGTATGGTTTTTTAAGATTTGGTTGTGGATAGTTGATAGTTTATATGATAAGCTTTTCAGTGGATTTTCGAATCGATCTAATACTTTAGGGATGTGTTTCGATGAAAAAAATTGAAAATATGAAAGCACGAATTGTAAATGTAAAAATTGGAATTCCAATTTACTATTTACATGAATCTCAATTACAGAAAACTACGTACAATCTCAAACTAATAATTAATAATTTTTGTTTTATCAATCACTGTCACACCAAATCTATCGTACGTAAAATACAGAACCATTAAAAAACACCCCTGTTAACCTCCACTACATTAAAAATCCGCCCAAATCCAACCAAATTCTTCGTATTTACATTATCCAGCATCTTCGTTAATTCGTTGTCTCGTGACTGACGGGACCATTTATCAGCGTGCCTCAACGTGACAAGCCGACACGCTGAATATTGATCACTGACCTATTGAAAACTTGCAACTTTACCGGATTATGTTGGAACACGATAAGCCGACTTGACGCTCCCACGGTAATAGATTTTAAAAGTTTAAATTCGCTTGTGTTTAAGGCGTTTTCGCTTTGATCCGTTTAATGCCGGGTATTTTAATGAGTATGCACTGAAACGTCGTGCTTGACTTGATTAAGTATAAGCAAAATATTTAGACATTAATTGTAAAGTAGAAAATATACGACGAATAAAAATATACGACCGTGGATGCTTGCCTGTTACTGTAAGCTTAGAAAATACGCAGAATTAGTATAATATTGCTAAATTAGTGTGGATAACAGTGAGAGCAGTGGTGGCTCAGTGGTGAGACCTCGGACTTCGAATCGATAAGTCCGGGGTTCGAGACCGGGCGAGCGCGCAGGAAATAAATTGATTTTTCAATTTATCTGCGCATGTTGTAACATCACCACTCATGCTCTAACGGTGAAGGAAAACATCGTGAGGAAACCGACATGTCGAAGAATCAAAAGTTCGACGATATGTGTCATCCGCCAACCCGAACTTGGCCAGCGTGGTGGATTATGGCCTGTACCCTCATAGGAGGCCCGTGTCCCTACAGTGGGAACATATATGGGCTGATGATGATGATGATGATGATGAGTGTGGATAACAGTACTGAGGGTATAAGATTTCAGGCATAGATACGATTTAAGGAATTTCATTGGCTTCAATTACGGATATTGGCAATAAATTAGTTGCCATATCTTTTATATTAAAGTTGTTAACATAATTATTGTATTACATGTGGGAATATTATACATTGAAATCTCAGAAAATCGAGCGAAAATAATATGTAGGATGATATTATATTATGACAATATTATTATGGAAGGAGTAAGGTAAGAAGGTAAGTATATTTTAACAAAATATTAAGAGGTAAACAATATTTTCGTAAAACAGATATAAGAACTAACAGTTTTAAAACAAACAACACATAAAACCTTACACTTTTATTATGCACATATTCTATTCATAATTCAACATTTTAAATGAAAATCCATGCACCCAGAGGTAAGCAAAATAAAAGAAATCCAATACAAACTTGCTTGTATAAGTAAAGTTTCGACAACAAACATTTACAAGCGTCCTTGCATCCTCGAGGTCTGGATTCAATCAAATATATTTACTTACCAACATGGGAACAGATCGGTATCTTTACATTAACTTTGGTACTGTATTTTTACAGGAAAATTCGTCTGCACTGCTTGGGGCAGTAATCTTGTAGATAGAGTGATCCAGATGTTAGATAGTAGGTATTTTATATTAGTACCTATAGACCATAACCATAATATCGATTTTTTACTTAAGAAATATTATGTAACTGATCAAGTTATTTGTTTGTCGTAATCTAATCAAATAGCTTTACATAAATATAGATAACGAATTGACGCATAGAAAATGAATATAAGTGCAGTAGTTTATGAGTTTTTCGGGAACAGACTGACAGACTTTGTTTTATTACATTTATTGTACAACTTACCAGTCATCGATTATGCTAGGTTTCATTTCTTATCCCACAAATATACTTTAAAGGTTAGAATAGACTGGCAAAATTACAATTTTATAAAATATATTCCCTATTCCGACAGCTCTTCCGCCACAGGAAACTGCGCCTAAAGTATTGCAGACTGAATCAAATTACATGCAATAAGGAATGTGTTTCTTACCATACGTTCCAACAAAATTGTCTTTGAATTTGGACATTGTATCAATTTGTTTGGTTTGTAAAAAACTGTGGGTTTCAATACCTACTTACTATTTAGGTAAATGTTTAAAATTAGCTTTTAACCAGTTTTTTTTTATATTTAATAATTTCCCGCTTAACTCGTTGTTATTAGTTTGCATTAAAGTCTTATCTGCGAATACTTAAACCAAAATGTTTTCTTTCATGGAGATTAGTGGTGCTGTTGCATTCCAACACGCGCTAGCGATAAAATATTAATATCAACTATAACGTAGTTATAATTTCGCAGTAATAATAAGTTTTATATTATAATACTTATACCAATATTTGTCAAGCGATCTACATAATTTTTGCTCTACTGCTCTACTTGTAACATGGATAAGAAAAGAACCAAGATACCTACG
Source organism: Colias eurytheme (assembly GCF_061535395.1). Taxonomy (NCBI): domain Eukaryota; kingdom Metazoa; phylum Arthropoda; class Insecta; order Lepidoptera; family Pieridae; genus Colias; species Colias eurytheme. The sequence goes on along the minus strand of NC_142998.1, from coordinate 273,413 downwards.
CTGTACACATTTCTATTACTTTGATTACTTGGAACAATGCAATTTACAATAATACGTCAGATATGATATAAAAACTAGTCCTTTCTAAATATTATATTATGTTAAAACTATTTCTTTGTTGCTCTATAAAAACCAAGAATATTCCTTGCTTTCTTGCTACCTAAACTTGTCACAAGAAAATATATTCAACGTTATTACAATAATTCATAAGCTATCGTAATAATACTATGTATTACGATTATAATAGTAATATTATTACTATTGTAATAATTATAATTGTAATTTAATACCATATAAGTTTGTATGTGCCATTGAATAAACGTTTTCTTTCTTTCTTTTTTAATAATTAGCTAATCAATCTACACAAAACACGTTCCACTCAAGTCCATCAAAGCTTGCCAGGAACGCCAATGAATTTCTTTGCTCTTTGTATCATATTTCGTTTCCAAAAGGCATGTAATGCCGTGCACATGTCAAAGCGAGCGTGCCAAATTTATTTCGAGAGCCTTCCTTGCTACTGAAAATGTAACTGTATTTAGATTTAGGAAATGTAGAAAGACGAGCCTTAAATACGCTTACCTGAGTTTGAGTTGAGTTAATTATTGATGTATCAAATTAATTTGCGATTTACAGGCTATGTGATTTGGTTGTTTATTATTTAGGGTAAGTTCCTATGAATCTATACTAATATTATAAATCCGAAGAGTTTGTTTGTTTGAACGCGCTTATCTGAGGAACTACTGGTCCGATTTGAAAAATTATTTCGGTGTTAGATAGCCCCTTTATCGAGGAAGGCAACAGGCTATATATCATCACGCTAAGACCCACAGGAGCGGAGCAAGGCCGGTAAAACCGCGGGGCACAGCTAGTACTTTATAAATTGTTAAGTGATAGTCAAGTTTCAATTATTTATAATGATTGATAAATTATACGCAGGTAATAAACGGACAAAGTGACACAGAATAAACATATTTTTATTTATTATAATATTCAAGGTATATAACTCCCAAACTTAACTTCGAATCCAATTAAAATTAAGTGATATGTTTGTCAAATATTTTATATTGGCGTCACTTTTTCTCTTGTTATTTTTAATGATAAGTGGATTGAAGTAAAATTATATGTTTCTTGAGCTTTTTTAAATTTAAATTACATAAAGTATCGTTAAATTATATGAATTTTGTACTTAGTAACTTTATTCTTCATAATCTATACTAATATTATAAAGCTGAAGAGTTTGTTTGTTTGGACGCGCTAATCTCAGGAACGATCCGATTTAAAAAATTCGGTGTTAGACAGAGATAGATATTAGATAGCCCATTTATCGAGGAAGACCATCACGCTAAAAGCAACAGGAGCGGAGCAATGCGGGTAAAACCGCAGGGCACAGCTAGTAAATGAATACACTATACGAATATAGCACACACTTGCGAAATGTTATATAAAATAATATGTCCTTGTAGGATAATACTGTTCGATAGAAAAAGGTTGTGGGTATGTTTTGTTTCTATTTTCATTGGATAACGACCACACCGAGTATGACATTATCATAAGTAAATATGTTATTGAATACCAGGAAACACGATCAAAATATATTATTATAAAACCGTTCAACAAAATTCATTTTAATTTCTTCATAAAAACATGCTACAAATACACCAGTGTATTCAAATAATTATTGTTCTCATCCGAAAAGGCTATTCGAGAAATCCAGTAAAAACTTTAGATTTAATTACACCCACAGTGCTACTTAACTATTTGTTTTCATTGTGCTAAAGTTAAATAGAATAGCTCATAAAATTCATAGGAAAGTTGAAAGAAAGCCGCAATAATACCGTAGTCGGTACTCCATGTTTAAGTTAAAATTCTGCTTCAAGAATGTTTTAAATTTTTAAAATTTTCTAATATTCAGGAGCACCTCGGCTTTATGTAATTATTCCGGGGCTAAATGCGTTCCACTTGTCTTAATTTACTCAGTGGCGGCCGAAAGAGGTAGCATTATGCTTTTGTAAACCTTTTAGGGTCGAGTATAAAAATTTCATTATAATGACGTGCTAGATTATGGCGTTTCATTGCGCTAGGAACTTATACAATTGTATTTTACTACCTATGCGTGTTACCAATCAAGTTTAGGCGGCACGCATGTAACAAAAATGACTTACAAAAGATTAATAGGTACTCGTACTTTCTATATATTCATTTATCTATTTCTATCGTAACTGTAGTTACTGGAAAGTACAAATAGAGAAAGAAGTGTTCCCCGACGAGTACAATATGGGGGTCTTCAAACGTAGAGTGAACAGGTACCTTCTAGGGAAGCGCGTTCCATCTTAGACCACATCTCAGCTTAACATCAGGCGAGATTGTGGTCAAGCGCTTCCCTATCGACAATACAAAAAAAAAGAATACGAAAGTTGCAGAAGTATTCAAAGCGAAAGTATGAAAAAGCAAGTACTAGTCGCGAACATAGCTATATATCTAAAGAAAGAACTGTATCCTACTAATGTCTAAGTTTCAGAGTATACGGAACCAGATTATATCAACCTCCGTTTGCTCCCGTCTACCGATTACCCCAATATTTAATGTGCTGGGAGGGAGGGTTAAATATATAATGGTTGGAGGTAAATAGGCTCCGTACGCTCATTTAGAGCTAATGCCGGCTTCATCAAGGCTTTTTGATGTGAGAAGTCAGGTACTTTAGCGGAGATTGTATGGTAACGACATACTTTGATGGCGTTTTTGAGAGTAATGCTTGACAGGATGTACGGGCTTGCTACAGTAATTACCAGCGCGATTGGAGAGAAATTAAAACATGATGGAGGGGTAATCACTTAGCAAGGTAATCTTCTTTTTTGGGTGAAATTTTATTGGTTTTGAAAATGCTACATGTAAGTAGTATATTTAGGTATTTATGCTGGTAGATATCTTATATAAAAATGATCATAATATTATTACGTCGAGAAGATAAGACAATTATTCAAAAATCAACTCCTAGAGTGTTAATTTCGTACATTTCTACAGTAATATAATATTAACGTGCGAGTTACATGTAAGATTCCACATTACAAGAACGAAGTGTTCCAAAGATAATAATTAAACAAAAACAATGAAGAACTTGACAACACGAGCCGGTTAAAATGTCAGGGCTTAATCGAATTTATCCGTCCGGTCAGCTGAGTGTGTTTTCTGCGAATTTATTTATAGAAGTTCACTCGTGTCTTGAATTAGAGACACGTGCTAAAATCTGTACGAAGCAAAACTTTAAATGTTTGTCTCTAGACTACCTACATACAATAGTTCTAAATCATCATCAATACATGGAAATTATATTAAACAGTCTAAATATTATACATGATGGTAATTTCGGAGAGATATAATATGTCATCCTTCATGGGACACTTTGTGGGTAAATACTCTCTACGCATAAGTTGCACCGTCAACTGATAATTAGTATTTTTAATATTTACTAACTATAAGTCACATTAATGGATCTCTGTCATGTAATTGTTTAAAATAAATAAATATAAATAATGACTCGAGATTTATTCCTCAAACATTACCAATACACAAACGAAATTCGACAAAGTCCCGCTCCATACAGCAGTATCACAAATGCAAGACAAACTAACAACTCAATACATTACAAACTAAACGTATGTAAATGGAAAAGTGCATGCAAACAATTTGGCACAAGAAACATTTCACATGAAATAAATTTCTCGTCGCACCTGCGTTCGCGATTAATGGTTGTTCTGCGACACTTCATTATGCTATACTTGGGAAGAAATGCTGCTAGGGTAAACGCTCTTATTGTGGCCATGTTTAACGCCAACATCTTGGTCTCTGATGTTCACTTTGTTATAATCTGATCAATTTCGTTATTATCCTTATTCTTGAGGAACAAAGCGCACACTATGTAAAGCTATATAATACTTACAAGCCTTTAAATGATGTTACATCAATTATTGTGAATCCAAATATTTGTGAACAAAATTATTCTAAAATAACTGAAATACTAATACTAATTTAGAAAAACTAAGGCATAACATAAGTTAGGAAAATAGAGCATTGAGATAGATGATGACATTATTTTGGTTACTTAAAATATAGTTATAGTGCAGATAATTTAATTTAATTGTGGTAATTTTATATAAAATTTATTACTAACAATATATAGCAAAAATACAATAAGTAACTATGTTTTTATTCTTAATATACAATATTGTACTAAAGTCACAATACTAATGGACTCCGCCTATAATTTTAAGCGGAATTCGCATTTCTGCAAGAGAATTAAACTTAACGAGCAACCATTTACAAAACCAACCGTTTTGCATACTGTTCAAGAAAACAACACCATAGCTTTGTAGCTTCAAATTTAGAGCACATTAACTTTGTATTTTAACAACAGAAGGTACAGTAAAACTACGAAATATTTTTTTGTATTGATATCAATTAAACCGGTTCATATCTAAAACTTCGACAATATAAACAGATTTGATGTCCACACGAAAAACTTTACTAAAAGTAACATACACATTGTACAAAATTTATTTTGTTCTCATAATATATTTTAAATAATAGTAACCATTTATAACAACGGGTCACCATGAAATTTGACTTTGATTGCAAAGCATTAAATTTCGTAGTTTAGGTCGTAATTAGACGGAAAAAAAATATATGGCATGAAAAACTTTGCTTTTGTGCTTAGAAGACTGATTGAAGGAAATTTTTAAAAATCTCGGATTTTAATTTTTTGATTGAAAATAAAACTATTGAAATAAAAATGTTTATTATTTTTATTAAGTTTTACTATCAAATTAGCTTACAGAAAAGTGGAAAATAACTTAAAAGTGCACACTTTTACTTTTTCTTTTATGTTCATAGCTACTTTCTCTCAATAAACCCCAAATATAGTCGCCCATCATGTTTTTATTGTATTGGCCTTGATAGCGTTGTTCAAAATTCATGATGTCCTGATGGAAACGTTCTCCTTGCTCTTCGGAATAGGCTCCCATATTGTTTTTAAATTTATCCAAATGAGCATGCAGCATATGTACTTTTAATGACATCCTGCAGCCCATGGCCTTAAAATTTGTAATTTGTAATTTGCATTACCTTCCAAACACCTTTTACAATATCTACAAGCAACATGTGGAGCCCATGGCTTATCTTGATTCCGTACAGGACAGTCAAAATATGCTTCATAGGCTTCACAGAGAACGGGGGATGTCTTTAGTTCATATTTCACGTCTCGAACTTTAATAAATTGACCACAAAATGCATCAGCATCGTATTTGCACTTTCGTGACGACATTTTAAGTTATTCTGGGCCTGATGGTTGTTTATCACTCGGGTGCCATCTAGCGGCACAGTGTAAACGTTAATACCCCACTCTCACCGCGCGGTCTTTTTAAAAATATTAAAATCAATTAAAATTTATGAAAAAATTGAAAAATGAGTATTATTATTATAACTATCACAAAAGCAAACTTTATACCGCAAAAAGGTATTTTCTTTTCGTTTTTGTGCATAACTAACTGGAAAATAATAGTATAAACTTTAGGACAAAGAACGAAAATTTTTTTGTCGAGTCGTGTAATGCCACATACAGGTTAGTTTACCCTATTTCACACTTTAAACTTACAATACGTTTCAGTCGACGACTGTTTTAAACAATCTACTTTACAGTTTAGGAACTGAAATAAAATCTATGTAAATGAGTCCATAGTGCTCAAATAGCGTCACTGTTATTCACTAAGGCTCTTTCTTAGTGTTAATTAATTGAGTGCTTTTCAAAATTTAAATTTTAAAACGCTGTCTATGACTAGCATGTTTTAATATTTATTCGTGCAATAAATTGTTAGAACGAATTAAATAGATTCTTCGATTGTATTTTAAAAGATATTAACACAAATTCATATTCAGTATTCAATATAAAGTGGCTTAACACAATAATATTGTAAAAGTAATACTAAAGCACTACTAACGAAACGAAATTCTACAAGTATAATTGGGAAATCTATTGTTGTTCAATTATTTAGGTAACTTAAACGACCGCCATTATTAATGTAGATGCTATTAAATCGTGTTAATGTGTTTTCATTTCAGTTTGAGAAACTCAAAATGTTCCATATATCAAGAAGTAACTTTGAAATGAATAAAAATAGAGTTGCTCAAGAAAACAACTATGAAACAAATCACAGAATGCTCATAAAATATTAATTTACCATTTACAAGATATAAAATCAATAATAGCTATATTAAATGAACAGCTCGTAAAATTGAGCTCGTTGAGAATCTCAAAAATATAGCGCCATAAGTAAATAAAGCGGACATTAACCTGGATAATTGCCGCCATAATCGGCGACGTTTTGACATGCTGTAATGCGTAAATATCGGGAACAAAAAGATAATTATTGCGATAAAACCTCGTTTACATTGAAATATATTTAAGTATGTGTTTTATTTTTGTGTGGTAGATATATCGAATAGTTTGAGCTTTCAATGAAGCTCAGGGTTTATACAAAGGGAAAATAGATATTTAAAATTTTATTCTAAAGTTTAAGTAAATAAGTAGTAGGTATAGGTATGTATTTTAGTTTATTTTAGAAATGGTTTATTTGAAACTAGGAAATAAAAAATATATTTCTTAGTTCACTAAAATTTGTTAATAACGTTATTTTTTGTATGAAAGAATAAAATATAAGCCACATAATTCATGATAACATTAAAAATATGCACATAATGAAACACAACTTCCAAAGTCAATATAATTATAATAGAAAAACAATTTGGAAAGTACTTAATGTATTGTAATGAAAAATAAATTTAGTATAACGGCTGTAATATAAAGTCAGTATAAGAGGCAGGGTGCGGTAATGAGGTTTTAATACGCGTCTAGCTCCCGGCTAGGTACCCTAGGGTTAGGCGTGTAGTACAGGAGCCGGCTGTAAGATTGAAGCGATGAGATTAACGATATCAATTTGCAAATGTTTTGGACGATATACCTTTGTACAATTAGGTGTTAAAATGTAAACAATCAAATTGGAGAATGTTTTTGTGAGAAAATAAAAAAGACATGTTTGATTACTTTTATCTACTTATCAGAAGGCTTATCAGATCGGCTGCACCTATTTAACCTTGGCTTGGCTTACCATTATTTTGTGTGTCTTTATGCACTTTTTCAGTTTATTAGAGCATTGAAAATTAAAACTATAAGGCCGTGCCTCTAGTTACTTTTACATGACGAGACTTATAAGTTGAGTAAAAAAAACAATAGAAAGAGTGATTTAAATTTCGAAGTATTTCTATGCTGATACAGATTTAGTAATTTGATTCATTATTATCGGATGTTTACATCACTGTGCCAGCGAGCTCTCGGACCATATCAGTATATTTCCACTAAACCTAAGCTAAAGCTCGCTCTTTATAATTTATTTTACGGAAATTTCGCGTCAGTGTGACGAGAAATAAATACGGTAGCGTGAATTAAATTTCGCTACATTAGTTGTAGAGATGTTATTACATATTTTTATGAATATATTCTAAAACTTGTAAAATAAAAATAATATTCAATATTTTTGGTGATAATAATAACCGCGTAGGTAGTTACTAAAAATCATAGAAATCTAATTATAACAAGACACTAAAAATCAAGTAAATTTTTACTTTGCTGTTGTGTTCTATTATAATATTACGTAGATAATTATTATTATTGAGGCTGGCAACATTATAATGAAATCTATAATCGATTCAAACCTTTTGAAAAAATAAAAGAAAATGTCTCCACATTGTGGCTTCATTATGTCCTCCAATCAAATTAGAAAAAACAACAACAAAAGTTATTTTGTTGTCTATACATCTTGCAAATATCATAGATACAACGTAAGCATTATTTATGCACATTTGACTTGAAATATATAAATTCACAAAAAATATAACATTATATTATAAAAGGCACTATAATTAAATTATCATCGTATGAATATTATATCTTCGATATGTTTAATTATTCATAAGTAAACGCTTATAATAATTTAATTACGAGAAACACGCGTTTCAAGAAAATTTATCATGTATAGTAGAGCCATTTTAATAGGCAACATTTGACAGTTCAACAAAATTAAACAACGTAACCTAGTAACGACAACATAGAATAACATGATATTTCTTTCTGTTAGATCTGCACATTTGCTTAACTTTTTTCAATAACGATTACATATTTATAATAATAATGACCGATACAAGTAATTTTAAGATTTCATTTTACTGATAAACCATTCTAAACATAATAAATAATTTCTGAATTGAAGAACTGACGTCGCTACAATTTTGTGTCAATAAACCTTTTTTCTTTTTAAATACCAGAGATGTTACTCTAAAAATCGAGATCTGACATCTAGAATCGAATGCATTGATTACTTGTGAACAAAAATCATTTTTATACAAATGTTTCAAATCCGTATCGATTAATTCACTTTAATCGATGTTTTTAAGCAGGTTACCTCTCTTCGAAGATAAAATTGATAGACGTCAAATGTTGCCTATTAAATTGGCTCGACTATAATTACAGTTAATAAATACACAAATATTTCGATACGCTCGCGAAATTTAATAAATATAATGTGATTAATATCGAAAATATCTAATAATGTTTATTATTAGACCTAATATCTGTATTGATGATGTTTAATTAATTTTATTGGAATTCTTATATTATCAATATTATCTACAAATATGTCTAGACTGTTGTTTAAATACATTTTTATAGATGAACTTTAAAAATAAATTTTTCAACCATCAAATATTTTATTTAGAAAATGTACTTGAAAAATTAGGAGCTTATAAGTTTAAATAATTAAATTGTATTTAGGTACAATTGCTGTATCTATATTAATGAAATTATGATATTATTATAAGTCTATTTTCTATTACATAAATATTATGGCAAACAGCACCATACAACTTATCAGAACCATTATAATTCTATTAAAGTCGAACTATTTCGCGCTACAAATTATCAAATTCAATTCAGCAGTTTTAAATAATCTTTTCAATACATATAAATGCTTTAAATAGTACGGATTTTAATTTCACACTCTACAATATTTTGGAGTAAAGCAAAATAAGGCTGTATTCGGTTGCTATCGGGAAAACTCAGCAGTTTATACTGTACGTTCAATTCTTTGTATCTCTCACGCTTCGAGGAAATCAAAGTAATGACTTCGTTCTGTATACTCCAATCTTGTAAAATACGAATTTTCACGCAAAATATATCCCATAGAGCTAGAACTTATCTATTATCTATACTTAATCTATACGAATATTATAAAGCTTAAGAGTTTGTTTGTTTGTTTGAACGCGCTAATCTCAGGAACTACTGGTCCGATTTGAAAAATTATTTCGGTTTTAGATAGCTCATTCATCGAGGAAGGCTATATATCATCACGTCAGGACCAACAAGAGCGGAGCCACGCGGGCGAAACCGCGAAGCGCAGCTAGTTAGGGATAAAATGGTATACAAGGGCAGTTACGTTTTATAGGGTATATCTATACGCAATATAATTTATCTATATTCTATACTGTATCACAAGAGCTGTAGATTTTATTCGTTTGGTTGGTTGAACACGCTCAACTCTGGAACTGCGGATAAGGACTCTTTATCGAGGAAGGCTATAGGCTAAATTATAATATGTAATATAATAACGCTAAGACCAATAAAGCAGATAAAACCGCGTTAAACAGCTAGTAAGTATAACTGGCAGAAGAAACAGACGCCCGACATTCGAAAACTTTACAAATTGTATATAACAAAACTTATACATATTATATTATGACTGACCAATTCTTAGGACCAATAATTATTCTTAACTGGGTACTTTATAAAACTAATTTTCACCTATATCGTGAAGCATTTCACTTATACAAGAGACAACTAGTATTAAAACAAATGAGAACACAGGTCGTAACTCATTCTAGGCATTTCTATGACACTGCAATAAGTTATTTCGTAAATAAGAACGTTATTTGTACCTTTCGCACCTATATTTTAGGGAATCATTTGTCAACGCGTGACGTTATAATACAAATGTTTTGAGATGTCGCGAACCCTCATTATGGCACATATTGTGTTAGCTATATTTAATTTTTCAGGGTTATAATGCTTCATAATACGCTTGTAATAAAATACTATTTTTAATGAGTAACTAATTGAATTAGATATTTCTGGGAATTTTTAGAGGATTAATAATATTGTATAGCGTATTCTGCACTTATAACTTTACAGGTAAGCCAATTAAAGCGATATTCCTCTGCAAGAAAATCTTGTAGATGTTTTTTGAAAATGTATATTGATAGAAAAATGTAGAATTAATTGACGCACGTGCATTATTGTTGAGTAGATTTCCGCCCGCGGCTTCGCCCGCGTTTGCAAAGGAAAACCCGCATAGTTCCCGTTCCCGTGGGATTTCCGGGATAAAAACTATCCTATGTGTTAATCCAAGTTACCCTCTATATGTGTGCTAAATTTCATTGTAATCGGTTCAGTAGTTTTTACGTGAAAGAGTAACAAACATCCATACATCCATACATCCATACAAACTTTCGCCTTTATAATAGTATTAAGAGCGCATATTCTATTTAACGCAAGTCAAAAACTCCGCGATCTATTACGATAGATCGCGGCTTGCGCTATCCTTTTACTATGAACAGCATAGGTCCGCAGGAGAGCGCCGAGCAACATGTCCTCTCTCTGGAAAGGCTCGCTGCCGACTGATTTTAATCGGGTCGCGCGCAGTGTTTTATAGTACTTTAAAAAAAATTGTAGAAAAATAATAGAGGTACCTTAGTTGATTTTTTAAATTTTATCTTATAAGTAAGACATTCTTTTATTGCAATATGTATAAATTATATTCAATAAAGTCAAATATCTTGGTGAAAATAATCATTTTGTCGACTATAATTTCTAAAAAAATTCACATTGTTCGGATTTTAATTTCGTAAGTTAGGAGTCCAAAATAAAAAAATCTTTTAACTAACTATTTTAATAAGGATTTTTGCAGTTAGTTAAAAATAATTGTGTGTTAGATCTGTCAGCAATTTCAGATATTTTTAGCTTCGAAATTGACACTAAAAGTGAAATCAAGTAATCATCGGATCAGTTATCTTGATGGTATTCAGAAATACTGTATTAATTGAAAAAAACTCTTAACTAACTACATAGACAATAAAATTTCCTAAAATTATTAGTAATTCATATGTTTGTAAGATAAGTGGTTGATGGACAATCTGGTTTGAAAAATCACATATTTGAGCCAAACAGCGCACGGACCGCGTACACAGCCTTAAGATTAATGTTTAATTTTCTTATTTTGATACATTATTTCGTACAAATTGCAATTAAATCTTTGATGATACTTGATAAAATGAGGAGGGTAATTAAAATTAATCGACGTACATGGGTAGGTAGGTAGGCAGGTATTTAATTATATTAGAGAAATGAAAAACAGTCGGTTTAAGGAATGTTTATTAATTTTTGAAACAATTATAAACGCGTATAAGGTACTTTCTAATTTCATTTTCTTCAACACTTTAATATAAATTCCAATTTATACTGTTTAACTACCTATATTAGTATTAACTATTAATTTAAAAAATATTACTTAATTCTAGGTTTTTTATTTCATTAACTGTAAGCAGGTAATCTTCTGCATAACATATTTATAAAAAAAAATTGGTTTCCAACATGTTTACAACATTTAACTTCCTGTAACACGCTGTAGTTTGTTTCAACTAACTGATGTTTGTGAACCAAGTTGCTCAAGATCGTTAGTACTTTAAAACACTTTAAAAGCACGCCGTGACAACTTTCCCCGGGATTTGCCTTAAATCTTCCTCCCTGAGGGCGTGATTCACAAAGCATAGCCCTAACTAAGTTCCACGGTTGGATGTTACAAACTGATAGTGTATCATCAAGGAAAGATATGCAGGTGAATTTGAGAATTTAATAAATTGACATAATATAAATGCGAAAGTAACTCTGTCTGTCTGTCTGTTACTCAATCACGCCTAAACTACTGAACCAATTTTCATGAAATTCGGTGTGAAGATATTTTGTTACCCGAGAAAGGACATCTACTGTTTATCCCGGGAAAATGACGCAATCCCGGAAATCCCACGGGAACGGGAACTAAGTATGCGGGTTTTTCTTTGACTGCGCGGGCGAAGCCGCGGGCGGAAACCTAGTACAAACTAAAGTTTCAATCCTACCATTTCATTTCGCCTACGCATTTCAAGGACATACCATTGCCTAGACATTATCAATACCTAACAAATAATAATTAATTGTACCAGTGCACGCAAGTGGTTAGGGCTGAGACAGAACCAGCTTCACAAACTTTACGCCCTTGTTCCCTTTTTGTCAACTATTGTTTAGTAGTCACAACTGACCCTTTGTGGATCATTAATCTTTTTTGGTTAAACCAAATGTCACACTCACTATGGACGTTTTTGTGTTACCCACTTCTATTTTTGTGTTAATATAATAATAATTATATGGTCTATTTTCAAGTTTTTAGAACAGTTAGAATAATATTATGAAAACTTTATAGGTATAATATTATCATTTAACATAGATTTATTCATTACACACGAATATTTTACTATTTCAATATTTGGATTTTACCAATCATTTAACATAGATCCTAGATAATATTTGGAGGCAAATGTTTTACTAATTATTTTTTTAAATAAGATAGCTCTACCAATATATGACACAGTAAAAATCAAGCATAATCTTATTTCGCATTCATAGATAAGGAATAAATAACCTAACCTAACATATCAAAGACGATAACAAACTACGTCGTATGCAATAATTTCAATATAAGATGTAATAAGACCACAGGACTGGATATGTACGCTCCAAACCGCTGCACGTAACAAATCAACTCAGAATTTTAAACTCATATTTCGTATAACTTGATTAAACCGAAATTGGTTAATAAATTAGGCAAGGTGTCGACTTTCATAGCTGTGAAGTGGCAGTATATCAAACAAGCTATTAAAATGATATAGGAGGAAAAAATGTAGCTCTTTTACCTTCGTTCATTTTTCAAGAGTTTTGCTTTATGTATTGGCTTGCTTTTCGGAGTGTTTACATTGCAAAATGGGTTTAAAGACTTTGCGATGAAATTGTGATTTTTATAGTTCATTAATTTTGTGCACGTTTGCATAATAAGAAATTATAAGGGAGCACGAGTTTGAATTTTAAAGAATTTGACTCATGAAAAATTTGACTTTGCGTTATAATAATTTGAAATATGTTTTTTTTTTGTATACAAAGCGTACGTGTGCACTGTGCATGTATGTGTGTTTGAAAATCATGTCGTTATTATTAATTATTAATCCACTTTATAGTATTCGATCAATTCATATTTTTTTAACATATTACTACCGTCTACCATCGGCTCAAAAATAAATTCAAAAGCTTCTAAAGCTCCAATAGTTTAACACGACCCGTCTTAATCACCACTAAAAGATTCATAACTTCCTCATACATATATGACACAATTTTCAGTGAAAAAGGAATGAATAACGCCAACGATAATGCCCCAAAGTTGGAGCACTTATGGGGGCAATTGTTTCTACCCAGTGACGTCGATTATTCAAATTAGGATGTGGAGGAAGTTATAACCTCAGTTAGGTTTTAGGAGGTATGTGGTTTATTGAATAAACTACATTCACGTAAACCTACTATGCATTTATTTAATGAGAACTTTTTCTGTATATTTGCACGTAGCCTCCTCCTTGACCGCCTCCTTGGTACAGTGGTTGACGTGTGAATGTAGAACCGAGGGATCATCGGGGGGCTGAACACCTACTTGCCCCTAAAGAAAATCGATCAGTGAAACAAATTTATGCATAATGCATCTGCCCCTTACCTCACTTGGGGCACAAATTAGATACTTGAGGACACGGCACTTTAGCTTCACTACTAAAGTGAAGTCCCAAAACTGTAGCGCCAAAAATATACGTACCAACTGTCTTCAAAGTACTTCGTTAGATAAGAAACAAAATTAAATATTAACCTTGCCTCGATTTTCATTAAACAAAACAAGGCCCGCGTAAAATACAACATCACAAAAGGTTGAATCCTTTACGTTTGGAATCTCAAATAATTACAATAGGTTAACTTAATGCCTCTCTATTTATCCTCGGGGAGTTTGAGAAATTAAATCTTTCATTGAATTTAGCGTTTCATTTTGTGTTCTAATGTATTTTTACATCAAAAGATTTTATCTTATAAATTTAAATTAAAGAATAGAAAAAATTCGATCACGAGGCGGGACTCGAACCCGCATCCTTTCGCGCCATTCCGGGGCGGATGCCTGACCAACTCAGCCACTCGTGACCCGCCAGAGCAATCGAATTTAGAGATTTTATCTTATTAACATTTATATTCGTAGATTTTTGTATTATTATACTAAGTACAAACCACAGCTTTACTTGCATCTCTATAGATATTCTTGAACATAATCTATGTCTAAAATAGCGTAGCATGAAATAGCATGCAGATCCATTTAGCAGTTATGTTTCAAACATCTGTCCATCTTAATCAAACCTCATATATTAGATTGTTACGAATAATAGAGCAGTAAATTTTACTAACCAACGTATACTTACAAGTTAATGTGTATTTTTAACAAACAATTAAAACTAAATACAATCGAAAAATTGTCTTTATGAAAATGTTATGATCTATTACCGTACATCAGATGAAAGAACTTAAATGTCGATTGAGGTGTTCGAGAAAATGAAACTTAAAATACTGTTATTTCTTTAGAATGTCCCTTCGCGTGTATCGTAAATACATCTCCATTATACTTAAAATAACTTGGATCGTTGACAAGAATGTGTAAGTATGGCGACAATGTCTAACTTTTGAAACATTTAACAAAATGCGCTTATTTCTCTCTCAATATTTTATGATTAAGTATTGTTTGATACACTGTGCATTTTAAATGCATTGTCCAAATGTGTAAAACATAATAGCTATTTCTACCACATATTTATGATTTTTATAATTACTTTTCCATTTAAAAGTTTTAATTTTATTGCCTTCAAAAATATCAATTAATTAATGAAAAAATACATTTTGACCCAGAAGTAAAATAGGGAAACTACTACAACACAAGAATAAATCTTATGGAAAAATCCTTTATCCGTACCTAAATATAGTCAGTTCAACCTCAAAACAATCAAAAATAGCTCATCAATTCTATACATACAAGTAAACAAACAAAAGACATCAAACGTCCATAAACGTACGTAAATCGTTCGACGCATCTCTTTGTCTCTCAGAAACGATCCAACAGCAAAATAAACAAGGTTTTAAGACATTCGTACATTTTAGTTTATATTATGAGTTCACTTACAAATGTGATTGCAAATTTTATTCATAGCTGAAGAGTTTGAACGCGCTATTATGTTATCTACTGGACCGACTTTCACATTTTTTTTTTGCACTGTTGAATAGTTACACGATTACTCAGTGCTTTGTATGTATATAATAATTATGTACTATGTAGGACTGGCAAAACCGTGGGAGATAGCTAGTACAATATAAACGTAAGTATTCAATATTTTATAGCCAAAGATTACCAGATTTTTTATTTAAATTTAGACTATGTTAAGAAGTACCCACTTACATAATATTATTATATGCAATGCGTGTAAGTTTGGTTTATTTCACTATTTTATTAAAAAAAACCAAGGCTGGCCGATGGCCGCCCGAAAATAAAAAGGCGCCATTTTCATTGCTTTATATTGATAACCAGTAATCAAAGAACACGCCATACAATTAAAAACTATTCCCCAAAACTTTTCACATTTGTAAATTTAATTGTCTGTTTGAAAGTTTGTTCATTTCAATAAATGTGTTAAAATCAATTTGTCCGCTACAGTCGACCATTATGCGATTGAAATCTCCCCGTTTATAACTTTTATTGAACGATTCACTTTGATAATGCCTTTAAAAGTAGTTCACTAATGGTTGGAATGAAATCGGAAAATATATTTACATGAAATTTTAATGGAACCGCTTGACAATGGCGGGCTTCAGTGGCTGAATTATTTTATACGAATATCGATAATTGCACTTTGCTACTTTTTTCCGGTGGCGTTACTTGTGTTTGATATTTAGTACAAACAAATATGTGCGGATTTCTAGTATCTACACTAATATTATAAAGAGGAAAACTTTGTTTGTTTGTTTGTTTGATTGTAATGAATAGGCTCATAAACTACTGGACCGATTTTAAAAATTCTTTCACCATTCGAAAGCTACATTATCCACGAGTAACATAGGCTAGGTTTTATCCCGGAAATCCCACGGGAACGGGAACTATACGGGTATTTCTTTGAAAACGCGGGCGAAGCCGCAGGCGGAAAGCTAGTGTATTAATAATTATGCTGACTGGTTTCTACGGCGCCGAATTAAGAAGGGGATTATTTTTATTAAGTAGACCATTCTATCACTATTTTTTCTGGGACATAAGATTAATAGGACCGGAGAGAGGTGTTTAGGACCGAGAGATACACATTATTTCTGAGCCAAGTTCTAACACAAATTTCTGTGTTGGAACTATTATCAAAATTTGAAATCCAATAAAACGTTTTGACTTTTGACCCAGGATTTGAACCTGAAACCTCCCAATCTATAGTCCTAACCACTAAACCAAAGAGACAGGTAATTTTATACAATGTTTAGTTAACTGGTCGGCCGATAACCGCGAACCGATGTTATTGCCGAGTTAAATATACATCGGCTGTCAAATAAATCGTAATCAAGTATAGTCTGTAATTGTATTGACAGTGGCTATTAAAACAAATAGTTCTAATAATTTAATGTTGTTTTAATAATGGTGCATATTTACATGGATATAATAACCTTATTGAATTACTCATGCAATATAAAATAAACACGCAAAGTAGTTAGAATTCGGGTTTTGACTGACCGGTTGGCTTGGTTGGTAGGTATTGACCCTTTCCAAACCAGAGGTCGTGGGTTCGATTCCCACCCAGGGCAAATATTTATGTGATGAACATAGATGTTTGCTCTGTGTCTGGGTGTTAATTATCTATACATATAAGTATTTATTTAAAATTATATATGTATGTATATCCGCCATCTGGTTTCCATAACACAAGCGAAAGCTTAATAAGGGATCAGATCGTGCCGTGTGTGAAAATTGACATATGACAATAGACACATATTATGATTTTTTTTCATTCTATATGAATATAATAATAGACATTTAATTTATTTTCTATATTTAGAAATCAAATTAAACCCTAATAACCCCACAATTACTTTTATTCAGTTGAATTGGTCGTATTTCGTCAAGTTTGATTTCCCACGGTAGCTTTGCGGTCACCTGAAGTTAAACTATACTGTTCAATGACGTCAATGAAAACTATATTAATATACCTACGTATCGTTTATTATTATGTTATTATTTGTTCTTTGGTTACTAAGCAAATAATCATTACCTATATATTTAGAAATGATAGGCCCAGCATTAGGGCATAATAATATTACCTATAACATGCAAATGTGTATTTTATTGTTTTAATTTTTGTAAAGCATTATAAAATTGTATAAGTATTAAATAGATGAATACAAAAGACTCTACATTTGTTTTGATCTCATAATAAACTGTTTCTTTTAACTTAAAATAATAATTGAAGAGGTTTAAACATGTCACACATCAAGTCTGAATGGTTATGTTTAGACAGACAGACCGCTCAAAAATCTACTATTTTTTTAGTTTTGATTATAAGTATCAAAATGAAAAAAGTCTCCTATAATCAATTTTTAATTATTAATCAGTATCAAATGAACAGTTTATTAAATGTTTTGCACAAATTAAATACAGATACCTGATTGACCAATCGCGTGCACTACACGTACACACGTACTCGAAGCAAGTGTTTATCTGTTTTTTGATTCAAACAAAATCAATAGAATAAATATTTAAAGGCTTTTTGTACAATAGGATAAGTTCTTTATGTTGCCATACACTCATAAGTATTTTTTACTGTAGATATTTCTATTAATATCTATGAATAAAAAATAGATTTTATTTCTTGATAGATTTTGCACTTTATATTTTGTAAAAAAGACTAAGGATTGCCATCAATTATAATATCTCCTAAATAAAGTAAAGTTTAATAAATAATAATAAAATAAAGTTTTCGAACAAAACATGAATTGATTAATTCTTTACCTTGGCTAAAAACATATAGATTGACATTCAAACCATAGTAAAAGGTTAAAAGCAATAATGTACCGTTTAAATACATGTTTTAATTAATAATGTGACGAAATTAATACTCCTGAATAATAGATGAGGGTATTTCATTGGACCGCAATAAGTCTAGTGCTAATGAATTGATTATTATTTGCTTTTAATTGTAATATTTTATCGGTTACAGTGTAAGGTATATTTTATCTATATTTGTCTGTGGTTGAGGGTCATTAAAAATAGACGGCTATTAATTTTGCGAAAATGATCCGTCTTGATTATTTTCATAATAATTAAGAGGGGTGTTTATGAAATTTAAATTGTCGAATATTTTTGTAGTTTCCGATTTTAATATACAAAGATTTAATTTGATGAGATACTTAATATTATCTCTAAAATAAGCATCTTATGTAATACTGTATTATATTAGTCAATTTCGAACAAAATTTAATTATAATATTATTTTAATTATATTTGTGTCGATGTAATGCATACACACACAAACACATAATATCTACACACACATACGCACACAAATTGATATAAATAGTTCTATATCATTTAGATAGACAATGATTTTGACTGGTTATGGCGATTTTTTCTTCATATACCTACTTGATAAAGGGTCGGGTTTATGAAAAGAGGGAAAAGGGTCTTCACGCATTTTTACTTCATACCTTTGAAACACCCACGCGCAAATAGAGACCCATTAAAAGTATTGTACGATGAACTGTATGTTAAAATAAATGTGTATTTTATTGTTTTACTAGTATTTTATACTAGCTGCGCTCCGCGGTTTCACCCACGTGGCTCCGTTTCTGTTGGTTTTAGCGTAATGATAATAGCCTATAGCCTTCCTCGATAAATGGGTTATCCAACAACGAAAGAATTTTTCAAATCGGACCAGTAATTCTTGAGATTAGTTCGTTCAAACAAACAAACTGTTATGCTTTATAATATTAGTATAGATTAACTTTTACATTTTTATATTGAAATCAATAGATTAGAAGAACTAATCATTTTCAGATCAAATAGTTTACCTACTTCAGCAATATTTGCCTTATACTTTAATCTTAAACAAAAAACAAACAATTTTTATAATCCCCAATAAACTGTTTTATTTTTATTTAACAGCACAACTGAAGACATAAATGTAAACTGCACTTTACAGCGAATTTCAAAAATCTCAAGCAGCAATTTCGCGTCGAGTGCACTGACCTCTTATTATCTCGATGTCATGTAAACTTTTTGGGTGGTACTACTCGTTTGTGGAACAAAAACTATTTATGAACGGACGGATACCCGTAAGTGCGTTATTTACGGAATTTCCTGGATTCGAGCGCACTTTAGCCCGAACTTTTCGTTTAAAACTTTCACAAATTACGATATTCTCGTACTATGTAGTTATTATGTTGAGAACGGTTTAAGTAACTGCGTTGTTGAACGCTAATATTTTCGGTTTGAGCTTGTATTGTATAGCTTTTGTAAGTATTGTGTTTGGCTTTTCTATTTTATGTGTTTGTTTATTCGATGCAAATTATATTATATTCTTATAGCTATGAATACAATAAGTACATATAAATAATTTTACATAACACATGTCTCGTTTCCTAGATAAACGGGGAAATGTTTCATTAAAAATGTAATTTCAATACCTTCTATGTATTCTATCAAAAGATAAAAACCACACCAAAAATAAATAGTTACATCTTTCACACTCCAAAGCATAAACATCGAATTGGACCTTCAAAGAGCCGTGTAATTCGAAACTAATTAAAAACGAACGTAACAAAAATCAATACAAAAAATCCATCCTAAATTAGTCGAAGCACCGTCCGGCTTCCGAGTTACACTTCAAAGAAAAAACACAATCCGTGTATCAACTAGTCGAGCGACAAATCGGGCGACTGGTCGCGCTCATTTGTTCTAAAATTACTCGGAATAAAATTACAACTCTCCTTTGATCCGTCCCCTCATTAGTTTCAGCCTCTTAAGCGTGATCCAAAAAGATAATAACTTATATTTTTGTCGTGAAAGTAGTATTCGATCCTATCGATATATATTTAAGACATATTTTGCTGTACGCTGAACCGAAGTTGGATTCATCTGGAAATAAATGGTTTGAAAATGGACACGTCCCTTTGAAATCGTTTTTATTAATACGAACTCGTGGAATAATGTATTGCCTACAATATCTATAATTGCGGGTCATTAGATAGCAAAAAGGTTAAAAAATACTTCGAACGTGAAATATTGTGTCTCGTATTATAAAGTTGGTAAGAAATAGTCTCTATTATAATGACTAGTTTGAATATATTGTAAAACGGACTTAGAGAAATAGTCGAATGACGAAGGTAAGGATTTCGAAAAATAAATAAGAGAGCTTAAACATTATAACATTTTAAACATTTTAAATACAACATTTTTTTGGCATTTAGGAACATGACAATCCTAAAGCATCACACACAATATCTAATAAATCATTTCCTAATTTTATAACGACCACAAGAACATTCAGCAAAAAGTGCAATTCCGCTCTACGCTGGCAAACCGCAGCTAGCATCTACAAACCATAATTTAAACAGCTTCCCTAACGTTCACGTTATAATAAGCCAAATTAATCCAACGTAGCAATGCAAACACAACGTCAATTTATATCGAAATTGAATGCTAAATGTTACAGTAGAATCTAATAATTTATAATTTCATTTTATAGCTACTAGCAAAACACTAGAGTATTTGCCAACTGCCAAGTCATACTTCGTACCAAATATTTTTATAGCGAATAGATGTTATTAATATTTTTCGGCTAGTAAATAATCTATGACTGGCAGACGAGACAGATTATTGTGGAGGGAATTATTTTTGTAATATCTGTGAAAAGCGATTTTTGCGATATTACGTATCTGACTTTGATAAGCTCCCAATAACTAATTCAACTACCTATTACTATATCTTATACGGGCGATACGTAAAGTCAAAGGTTTTCCTAATTTTTCCATTGTAAAAGGAAAGGAAAATGAACAATAATTTTCATATAGAGATTATTTATTTGATACTAGCTACGCTCCGCCGTTTTACCCGCGTGGCTCCGCTTCTGTTGGTCTTAGCGTGATGATATTATATGGCCTACATTCCAAAGATTTTTTCAAATCGGACCAGTGGTTCTTGAGATTAGCGCGTCCAAACAAACAAACTCTTCAGCTTTATAATATTATTATTAGTATAGATCACAAAAATCTATAGGTAATATTTATGTACGCAGAATTTGTTTGTTATTGATCGTAGAAATTGAATAATGCTTAATATTTACCATAGAAAAGAGCTGTAAGTTTACACAAGCAAATGATTCTGAAGATGTCTTTGTCTCTTCTATTCAGACTTATTTTTGTAAGCAAAAGGAGTTGTGAAGTGAAAATTACTGAAAGACATTTCTCGAATTAAAGGTCTTTCCAGGAATTTTGGCGAAGCAAGAAGCAAATATACTTTTAGTATTTATTCTGTGCCTGAAGACATTTGTTTTTAATATTTGATAAATATAATAATGTTTGTGTGTATAGACAACGTGGGTCCGACGGATTTTTGACTTTGTTATGTACATATTTCTATATCCACATTCCGAGATAAAATATTACTTTCAAGACGTGAAATCGAAACACGTGCCTCAAAGACACAAAGTGACACTTTTTGTGTTATTCTGATTATGTAATTAAATAAGGGTCGTGTAAATAATTATAAGCAATCTATAAAAGTCCTATAAAAGTTTCAATAAAGAGAAAAAAAACTACAGTTTTTTTAATATTTAATATCTGTGTAGTTACCTATTAAATACATATAAAAATCTTCTCTTACACGATATCATTTCCACCAATACCAAAACAGCAAAACATATTAAGGAATAGATCTCAATAGCGTGTTCCAATCCGGACAATTCGTAACCCCAGGCCATCCAGACAATCCCAGACAAATGGTTCAACCGGGAAACTAATAGAAATATTAGGACGCGTTCACACGTCGCGCTTACAGCAGCTTTATGCATCACGAACCTAACAGTGAGGGAATACTTTGCTGGGAAATAAAATTATTTATTTTCGGATACATTTTTTTTTCATAATTATCACATGCCATTATTTGCCTAATGGTGACATAATATACTAGCTTTTATAATATACTAGCTTTCCACCCGTGACTTTTTCCGCTTTGTGTAAACTACTTATATGCTTAAACCTTCATTAAGAACCACTCTTAACAAATTGTATATCGAGAAGCGCTCTATCCGTATAAAAAACACACCAAAATCCGTTGCGAAGTTTTAAAGGTTTAAGCATACATAGGGACAGACATACAGCGGGAAGCTTTGCACTATAATATTATTATAGTGACGATTATATTATTATTACTAGCTATCCGCCTGCGGCTTCGCCCGCGTTTTCAAAGAAAAACCAGCATAGTTCCCGTTCCCGTGGTATTTCCGGGATAAAACCTATCCTATGTGTTAATCCAAGTTACCCTCTATATGTGTGCTAAATTTCATTGTAATCGGTTCAGTAGTATTTGCGTGAAAGAGTAACAAACACACACATACACATCCTCACAAACTTTCGCATTTATAATATTAGTAGGATGTCTTGATGGAAAATTATTTTGTTATGTACTTTACACTGTAATTGGTGTTATAAAAATGTTTATGCTATCTGTGAACAATTCTATTTGTATCTGTCACTTTATGTGTCTCTGGAATTAAAAAGTTAGCTTGAAAACCAACGACGGAGTTTTATTATAATAGAATTGAAGTTTTGTCGTGTTGTTTTATCAAATCTTAGTGAAATATTACATTTATACAATCGTATTATAGAAGTAAATCAAATAGTTTGTATTTGAACAAATTCACGTTGTTTATTTCTTATTATGTACCTAATGGAAAAATAATATAGATTTTTCTCTGGAAAAGGCTGAAAAGTAATAATGTTTATTTTATAAAGTGACTAACTTAGCGACTAATTTGCAAGGGTAAATAAAATATTATATTATCTATAACAAAAAATAATAAAAGGCGAAGTATTAATATAATTTCGTGAATATTCAGCATTGATGAACTAAACAAATTCATTTTATATCGACTTTTTAAAAGGAATATAAATAATCTCGCCTGCTAGTGATGACAGCTACATCTTATTAATATATATAAATCTGGTGTCACAATGTTTGTCCTCAATGGACTCCTAAACCACTTAACCGATTATAATAAAATTCGCACACCATGTGCAGTTCGATCCAACTTGAGAGATAGGATAGTTTAAACATGTAGGTACCACGGGCGAAGCCGGGGCGGACAGCTAGTTATATTATATAATAGGTACTTCTAATTAGCGTTAATATAAAACAAAATATACAACACAAAATAATTTTCACACATAATATTAAGTAACTTGGATTAACACATAGGATAGATTTCATCCCGGAAATCCCACGGGAACGGGAAATATGTGGGATTTTCTTTGAAAACGCGGGCGAAGCCGTGAGCGGAAAGCTAGTAAATATATAAAATAGTTCTAGAACGTTCTTTCCCTTCCTGGAAAAATTTATTCATCCAGATTGCAGTCTCAACATTTATTTAATTTATAATATTTCTTCTCATCACTGGCTAATGCGGTCTGACAAGTTAAAGAATGAATAAATTAAATTATTTTAAACTCCTTATTGTCTCTGTTTCAATATCTTAAGAATAGATTTAATAAGAATGGAAATATCCACGTAATAGAACATTTTAATGAAGAATATTATTTACTAGCTTTCCGCCCGCGGCTTCGCCCGCGTTTTGAAAGAAAAACCCGCATAGTTCCCGTTTCCGTGGGATTTCCGGGATGAAACCTATCCTATGTGTTAATCCAAGTTACCCTCTATATGTATGCTAAATTTCATTGTAATTGGTTCAGTCGTATTTGCGTGAAAGAGTAACAAACACACACACACACACACATCCTCACAAACTTTCGCATTTATAATATTAGTAGGATTTTCTATTCGATTTAATATCTTGCTTAACAAGACTATTCTTGAACATGAGTAAATCACGTATTTCATTTAGTATAAATAGTTAAATGTTGTTAAAAAAAAACATCAATTTAAATTTTACAAATTCCTATGTAATGTTCATAAACATTTTGTAACAGTGCATTTACATCAAACGAGCTAATGCTCATTCTAACGCCACTATGTCAAATTATTTTAGCGTGAACAGGCGTAGGTAGAGCATTCTTTCGTTGTTCGTAGTGCGTTCTAAAATATTCTATGCAAAGTTCTAATGCTGAACAACACTGAATGCGAGTTTTCGTTTACACTAAAAGATCACGAAATAATTCTCTAGCTCTAGTTCTATGTTCGTTTGATGTCATAATATTAAAATTATCAATGTTAACATAATATAGCTTGAATTAAATAATTACTAGTTAATAATAATTATATTTGTCAAAGGTCAATGATCCCTTAAAAGTATATGCGTATTTCCAAATCCTTTTGGTTTTTATAAAAGCGTTTAAAACTGAACCGCCCTACCATTTATCAAGCGTGTTTCTGCCAACTCCTGACTCTTACCTGCGACCTGAAGAGACCATGTATTATATTATATTTTAATTTAAACCCTGCTAAATTTACTGCTGACTTTTTGAATCAATGCTCTAAGTTTTGAATCGTACATCTATAAAATTTAATGGTTTTAGAATAAAACGTTAATCTATACTCATATTATAAAGCTGAAGAGTTTGTTTGTTTGTTTGAACGCGCTAATCTCAGGAACTACTGGTCCGATTTGAAAAATTCTTTTGGTGTTAGATAGCCCATTTATAGAGGACGGCTATAGGCTAGACCAACAGGAGCGGCGCAATGCGGGTGAAACCGCGAGGCACAGCTAGTTCGCAATAAAATCGCTCTAAGTGACAATATAATTGATCAATGTTAATAAATTCTTGTGATTTCTTATTATTTTATAAATTTAACTGTTAGTTCTTAGTATTAATGTTTTCTAATAGATTATAAAGAGTTATTTAATATAGAGCTACTTAATCTAATTGTGTTTCAAAATATAAATAAAACGTCTGTTATTAACAATTAAGCTTACAATAATTTAGTATTATTATGGATAAGATTAATATAAAAAAACACATCATATTGCTCGTTTAGGTACATAGCTATTAGATATATAGTTTGGTTATCTATATATCTATAGCTTTATGTATCTAAACGAGCAATATGATGTGTTATTTTGTATTTTGTGTAATTATCTAATAATTCTCCTTTGTATAGGTACCTAGACGTATTAACCATTTATTCATCTGTACAGGCTTTATTACATGAAATGTTTTTCATCTTATTTACAAACAAAATAAAAAACAGCCTCCCGTTTCATCGTATTTAATAGGTACGTACATTTAAAAAACATTCTTACAAAGAAATACCAATTTTATTTACATTATGTTTTTTAAATCATCGGAAAATATCGGAATGAAACAGTCTTATTTTGTTGCGAATTCCAAAAAGAAGTCTAATTTGTTCATATCCAAGCAATAATAAATTAAAATACGTGTACAGGAAAAACGAACCTTAACTGAAAGGAAAAAGGTTGAAAACAGAATGCTGAATACGATTCTCATTGGGTTTATCAATAATTTATTTTTTCACCCTCATCAATGACCGGTTTAAATTTCCAAACATTATGTTAGATAGTGAAATATTCATGAAATTATCTGTTAATGCAGAAGGGAAACAAAAAGTTGAATATATATTTTAGTTATTATCGGCGTCTTCAACGATTTTTACCGATATTTGTACAATTTGAAATTGGTTTGATGAAGTTAGTTTACATGTTTTTAAGGTAAACAAAATATTTTTTATAAAGTGATCAAATATGATTCTAACGTAATGAATTTTGTTTATATTTATGCTTATTTTATTTCCTACTTTTTAAGTTAAATGTCGTGAAAAGATAGAGATTAAATTAACCAACAGGACAATCTAGTAATCCTACTTATACTATATTATATTTGCCTGTAAAAAAATTATGTATACGATTAGTAGGGACTTCTATTACTCGTTCACATGAAAATTGAACGCATTTTAATGATATTGGCAGGCCGCTGAAACAGACAAGAATTTCCAAAAAGAATATTTACTAGTATCCCAATATACACTTTTCACTTTCATTCTTTTCATTTCTCATCAAAAAACACAACAAACAAGCAATTTTTGCCGACCTACAAACTGCAACGTAAACTTTAAAATATCTAGCGGCAAATGAACGGTATAAAACGCAGGCATACCATAATAGCCTAAGTTTCTCCCGCAAGACCAATCTCAACGTTAAATATGCAAAAGTGTAATTTGTTCTGAACTTCGCGGCCGGGAAACGACTAGAAGTTTAACGTATTTAAATCAATAATTACGTATCTTTTTTACAAGTTAGAACTAATTTGTCGGTCATTTTGTAATGAATTTGTAGTTGTAGTTGTTTTTTATGATTTTGTCATTTTATCATCAGATTTCTACCAGTAATATTTCTATCAAAATGATTGCTGCTTCTTTCAGACTTATGGCCGTTCCCAATATTCAAACTACGGTTATAGATAGACAGCTATCTCTGATAGCTAGTAAGGTTCTATCTATCGTAAGATAGATACGTTATTGGGACGCTCAAATAGACAAATTCAAAGAGAAAAATATACCTCTAGTAAGCAGTTAGTCCTCCAGACGATAGATAGCGATCAGAGATAGGTTAGCTTATCGCTAGTAAGCTTATTGGGACGCCAAAACAAAAGATAGATAGCATTTTCTATCTTTAGTAGGGTCAAACCAAAGATAGATACGATATTGGGAACGGCCAATAGCTGGTATACAGAAGAAAAAAAGAACTGTGCGGTTTAAAAAACTACATAATACCACAGTTAAGAATATCTCTGGCCATAACAAACGCACATTTCAATAATATTTATTCGCAAAACTCGCTGATACAGAAAAATACAAACAGGGATAACATAACAGCCAAAACAGTGTCCTTTTATCTATATTAATGTCCCGGGCCTCGAAACGTGTCGGCGAAATATAAATATTGTACAACAAAAGATGCGCAATTCACATTACTTCCCCGTAAGCCGCTTACAGCGTACAAACAGACAAACAAATGGACTGTGGACCCTTACGCCTGCAACTGAAGGATTACATGTTTAAGGAATTTTATTTTATTTGAACTCTTATTTTTAATTTAATATGGAATTCTGTTGTTTATTTATTCGGCGTACTTTATTAGATGGTATTAATTAATTAAATCCAGTTTATTAAAAAAATACTATAGGAAACAATAGGAATAAGAATAAGAAGGTCTTTAAAATATATTTGAAAGTATGACATATTAATTTTATACTATCTAAAACCCACGGCTTCACTAAATACCTACTCGTATAAAAGTAACTTGTGTCTAGTCAAGTCTTGATAAACTGTTTCCTCTGTTCAAGAGTAACACCCATACGTTTTCCCAAACTAATAAGATAGTTTACAAAACGGAATAGTAGCACAAACCTTTCAATACCTAATAAACATGTTATCCATTTCTTCAAAGTTAACATACACATGAGAATGACGTATTAATGGCGACTAATGCACACACAGAGCTTCCGACATCGCCCCGACACCGCTCCGACATCGCTCCGACAACGACACGGGAAATGGATGTCACGCGTCCGGATTGTGTAAACAAGTTTTATCTATGATATTCATATGAGCCTTGATAAAACTTTTTGTTTGCTAAGTACAGTTATAGTTTGTTGGTACATTATTTTATTATGCGACATGTTTATCGTTCAACTCTACATAATATGCCTTAATAACGTTAGAAATAACTCAACATAATATATTATAATAATTTTGATTATACGTGAAACTATTTTTTATGTGAAATTATTTTCAGTTAATACCATTATACAAAATCTTAAAACATCTAAATTCAACAAACTTGTAAAAAATCAACCTCAACTAGATATTTTCCATAAACTTTATACATCATATTAACTTCTTTATATCTTTATTTTCATATAATATCCACCTACCTACATAATAAAAATATTTAAAAACTGTTCAATATTCCAATTTTCGATCTCACCCTCTATCGCAACTCCGGTCATTAACCTGATTGAATTTAAAAACAATTTCTAAACCAATCGCAAAGCAGGATCACAAAACACAATGCTATTAGCTCACAAAGAACTAGCTGTGAATTAAAATGCTAATTTTTATAGCAGAAAACACCTCTTTTTCTAACCCGTTGCGTTGCGAATTATGTTCACTCTTTAGCTGTGCAAGTTTGGGACACGAAATTTTACGCTATCTTTTATAGCAAGCTAGTTGTTGCTTGAATAATTTGGCCTTCTCGTAATATAGTTTAGACTTTAGGCACATTTTTTAATACTTTATAAAGGTTGATTTCTATCGGAACTTCACCAAAGATTGTTGTAGAATTCCAGCTAAAAGCAATAAGATTAGATTGTAATTGGTATTTTCTTTACTTTTTACATGAAATATCCTGTTTGAAAAGCCATAGTATAACGTGGTATAACTCTTATGATTGTTGTTAAATCACATGAGAGCGGAAAAATGGATCTACGCTTCTAGCTACGTTTTAGGCGCGGGTCAAACACAAGCGGCGCGGGCGCGGGCGTGCCATAAGCGCACCTCTTGAATCTGTTTTGCACCACGTCCTTCTTATACATTTTGTATGAAAGAATTTTGGACAGGCGTCGAGACGGCACGCCACGGTTGTGCCAAGGTTGCGCCGCCTTTCCAAAATTATTTCATACAAAATGCCAATAGCGCACCCGATGCACGCCGGCAGCGCGCCCGCGGCGCGCCCGCGGCGCGCCGCGCCGCTTGTATATGTCCCGCGCCTTAGTTGATAATAATATCTGTGCTCGTATATCTATAAATATACATTGGGAATATATTATTTTTAACAACACAACACACACACTACATTATTATTATATTTTATGTGGATTGTATATTACAAAATTCAACTAATTTTTTATATAATACTAAAAAAAAGACGTGTGGCACTCGGGGACTGGCGTGGTTAAGCTATTGCATGCTATGCCTTCAAGCCACACCTCCGTATCCGTCGGAGTGGGGAGGGTGAGGTTTTTTCGTTACGAATTTCTCGATTCGGTCCCCGCGCTCAAGGCCCGCGATAGAAGCTATGCAATAGCTTAATAATAATGATTTATTCAACATAATTCAGATATATTTTAAAAATGAAGCACCAAATTCGTGATTACCGAACGGATTCGCAAAGGGACAGAGACGAGACCTAACTTATTTTCGGTTAAATTTGCATTTTGAATATAAAGCGCGTATTCATGTATATGCGAGGGTTTTCAAATCTTCCCGATGGATGCAAATCTATTGTAAAGCTCCTTTAGAAACTATAAATGTGGAGAAACAGACGGTTTTTTCAAGGGTGTCGAAACGAAATTCAAAGAAATATAAGAAAATAGTGATACGATATCTGTTGAGAAGTCGTGCGAGATAAAGTTTTTTCATATAAGCAGCGCTTGAACGAAATGAAATTCGATTACTTATGTTTTGTAAATCTTAAATTACGTTTACGAAGTTTTTAAACTTATATTGGAATTAATAAAACCAATCTGTGGTTTGGTTTTTAGGAATCACATACAGACAAAATTGAAATTTTCAGAAATACAGAATGGTTGAAAAAATCAAATTGTTGATCACTTGTTAATCCGGCCAATCTAAACATTCCGTGATACATTAATTCCATACAATCATAAATAAAATTTGGAAATTACCGATCATTGCAATGCATGGAAAAAAAATATTCAAAGTCAAAGGTCAAAAAAATAGTTTTTCGCAATTTTCAGGGAAACTTTTAAAAAACATATTAATAATTATTTTCATACGAACCACCATTTTTGATATAATTATTAATATACTTACTTACTTACTATCTGGCGCAGTGACCCCAAAGTGGGTCTTGGCCTCCGACAACAAAAGACGCCACTTGTCCCGGCACAGTGCGATGTTTTGCCAGTCTCTTCTGTGCAGTGCCACGAGATCGTTGTTCACTTGGTCCGCCCAGCGATACTTAGGACGGCCAACCGGCCGGCGGCCTGAGGGACGCCCCAAGTAAACCCGCTTAGCAGCCCGATCATCTCCCATCCGCAGAACGTGCCCTAACCATCGTAGCCTCTGCGCTTTAATCTCGCCTAAGATGTTTGGTGCAGCAAAAAGTTCCTCCAGCTCCTTATTTGTTCTGATTCTCCAGCTACCGTCGTTTAAGGGTATCGGGCCCAATATTTTACGGAGTACTTTGCGTTCCGTTACGAGAAGCTTCATTTCTTCTTTTTGGGTGAGCGTCCAGGTTTCACAGCCGTACATAAGAATCGGCCTTATCACGGTTTTATAGATTCGAAACTTTGTACGTCTGCTCAATAATTTGGACCCAAGTATCTTATGAAGGCCTGCGTTACACCGAAGAGTGTTTTGGACACGAAGTTCGATCTCCTCTTCTCTACTATTAGTGTCTGTTACAGGACATCCAAGATACTTGAATGTAGCTACGCCCTTAAAAATGGTGTCTCCAACAGTTAGGTCTTCCCGCTTTTGTCTCGTGTTTCTATAACGGCGCATGTGCTGGTACTCCGTTTTGGATTCATTAATACTAAGCCCAATCTTAGCGGCTTCTTCTTTAAGGCATGCTACAGCCTCCGTCACTTGCTGCTTCGTTTCCCCTACCATTGCGAGATCGTCGGCATATCCGATAACCTTGTACTGTCCGTTTAAAGTCACTCCACCATTAAGGTTATGGACTTTTCTAATGACGTGTTCGAGTGCAAGGTTGAAAAGTAGAGGTGACAAAGCGTCTCCTTGCTTCAGACCGCTTATGACAGCAAACTCATTCGTAAATTCAGCTCCAACTCTTACTACTATATTACTTTCTTGAGTAGCCATTTCAACAAGCCTGACCAATTTTGGAGGGATCTGAAAGTTCCTTAGGATGTTATATAAAGCGGGTCTATCTACACTGTCATACGCCTTAGCAAAATCTACGAAGACCGTGTGAATGCTCTGTGCGTATTCCCACTTTTTCTCCATTAATTGTTTTAGGAGAAAGATTTGGTCTACTGTGCTACGATTGCGCCTAAAGCCACACTGATAGTCACCCAGAATGTTTTCTGCTAGTGGCTGCAATCTCCGTAGCAACACGTAGGACAGAACTTTATACGCCGATGGTAACAACGCTATGCCTCTATAGTTGCAGCATTCCTTTCGGCTTCCCTTTTTGTGGATTGGGCATATGATTCCTGTATTCCATTGTTTTGGCTGTCGTTCCAGATCCCAGATCTTTCCTATGAGTTCAAATAGTTTTATTTGTGTGGTCTTGCCGCCGTATTTCCACAATTCCCCTGGTATTTTGTCAATACCTGGGGCTTTATAATTTTTCAGTTTATAAATGGCTTCCCGTACTTCTTGAAAGGTTGGAGGGTTAACTGTTTCTTCATCTTGTATTTCGGCTGGAGCGTCTACTCTTTGCTGAGGAGCTGGGCAGTTCAGGAGTCCTTCAAAGTATTGTTGCCACATAGTTTTTAGTGTGGGCATATCAGTTACGAGGTTACCGTTGGAATCTGCTAAGATTTGTGATGTTGGTTTGTATCCTTTTTTGACAGACCTTATCTCCTGGTAAAATTTCTTACATTGTTGTGTTCGGATCAAGCATTCCATATCAGTTACCAAATTATCCATGTGCTGCCGTTTCGCTTTTCGGATAACCTTTTTTGTTAGAGCTCGTACTTGTTCGTAGCTTTCGATCCACTGATTGTCTTGCTCGGCCAATACTTTGAGATTTCTCCTCTCTTCAAATATCTTAGTACACTCATCTGTCCACCATTTTCTTTTCTTTCACTTCTTCTTTTTACCTAATATTTTCATCCCTACGTCTCTTATTATTCCACTAAGTGTTTCCCAGGTAGCATCAACATCATCCGTTATATCTAAATTATTAAATTTATTATGTAATTCTATCTGAAATTTACTTGAAAGTTCTATGTCTCTTGTGTTATCTGTTTCAATTATGGGTCCATTGCCTTTCGGGTCTGAATTCACGATGTTAATTTTTGCAACCACTTTAATTATCAGCATATAGTGATCGCTGTCGCAATCAGCACCTCTAGAAGTTTTAACATCTTTAATGCTGTTTTTATGTCTACTATCCACGAGAACATGATCTATCTGATTAACTGTTTGGCCGTCAGGTGACTTCCACGTTCCCTTGTGTATGTTTTTATGAGGAAACACAGTGCTCATGATGACCATATTTTTTGAGGAGGCGAAACTAATAAGTCTAATGCCGTTATCGTTTGATCGATCATGCTTACTGTGTCTACCTATTGCCGGCATAAATACCTCTTCTTTCCCGACTTTGGCATTAAAATCACCTAAAAGTATCTTAACGTCGTATTGAGGTACTTGTTCATACACATTTTCAAGGTCGTCATAGAAACTATCTTTGGTCTCCTCATCAGCCAATTCAGTTGGAGCATAAGCGTTAATGATGGTTATATTGGAAAATTTTCCTTTCAATCTTAGTACACATATTCTCTCAGAAATTGGATCAAACCGAAGGACACTTGAGACGTTTTTATTAGCTACCATAAATCCAGTTCCATTAATATGTTTTCCGTCTAAGTTGCCACTATAAAATAACATAAATCCGTCATCCAGAGCACATTCCCCGTTTCCAGGCCATCTAACCTCCTGCAACGCAGCTATGGTAATGTTATATCGCTTAAGTTCTGTCGTCAGTTGGTATATGGCACCGGGTCGGTAGAGGCTCCTAACATTCCACGAGGCAAATCGGCTATCCGTTATTCCACGCCATTGGTTGTCGTAATTGGGTCCGGGTCTCTTTTTATTTGTTGTCAGTTTCGTAACATTAGATTTTTATGTGGAGGGGTTGTCAGCCCCTCGCACAACCCCCGAAATGCTGGAGGACCACACCCTTCTTTGGTCAGCGAGGCCATCGGCCTTAGCCGGTAGCGTAGCTAGGCTGTACTACCGACCACTCCCCCATCCGCCACCCGGGGGACGCTCCCCATACGCTGTGAGGGCCAGCGCGAGGTAATTATTAATATGATGCTTCTTAAAATTGTAAAAGTTTTAATCGTCAAAATACTATGAATGAGAAAGCCACGTACCTACGTACATTTCTAGTTACGTCAATTTATTATTATAGAAAATTGTATATTGTATTTTATACCAAAAAAAAAAAATAAATACAAAAAAATGTTGTTTGTCCCACTTTTCATACCTTACCAATATTTACCATAAACCATATTTATCCCTTAAAAACATTGACATTACCGTTCGATTCTGGCCAAACCGTCAAGAAAAGAGAGCAAATACGTCGCTACAAACACACGCGTTCAGAATGTTCAGATAAATGGTTCCCTTTGATGTCGGGACGTGAGGCTGACATCCAAATAATCGAAATAAGTGTGCGTATGTTTAAATATAGGTTAATCGTTTACTGTCAGGCGTATGATCTCTGTATATCTGTCGCCGTCATCTGGTTGAATCTGCTATCTGATTGAATGACTAGCGCGTTGATTGAATGACGACATTCAATTGAATGACTCGGCCAAAGGTTGATTTAACAAGTCCAACTAGTTAGCGGACTGTAACATAGCCCTTCGAAAAGAGCGAATATTACGCTCGGCATAATATTGTCGAACTTAAAACCTTGAATACCTAACTTTCTTTTTCCCTCTTCTGTTCCCAATTCTGTCGTCATTCAATTATTCAATCAAACAGCACATTCAACCAGATGACTGCAACATATCCATTTGTTTGGTTTTGGTTTGATCATGTAAACAGGAAATTTAGGGCTGACAACATAATTTTTAGTAATGCATGCTAAGTTTATCTCTAACTACAGACTGTGGTGGCTCTTTGTAGACTTCTTTCAAAACCAGTGGTAAATGTACTTATGTTATGAAGATTCAAAATACTTCTTGTTCAAGTCTAATCGAATGAATTAATGACTAGATGTTTTAAATCTTATTTTCTTTTAAGTACAAGGTATATTGTGCACTTTATGAAAACTATGCACGAATATATCAGAGGCAAATTGAATATGAGTTAGATTGCTTTAGCGCTGTGCGCTGCAATTTTTTTTGTCCATTTTTGCATTGTTCAAAATATAGTTTACTTTGTACTCTTTTCTAAAATGAAAGAGGATAGAAGGTGATATGTTTTCTGTGTAATAGGTAAGCTTGTATGCAATAATCCGTTAAAAAATCGCGTTTAAAATCCGTTAAGAAGTCTTTAATTTCTAAATGTATAATACTCGCGTAAAATCAAACACTAGAAAATACGTTGTACCTATGCAATAATGTTTAACTCTGTAATGTATGTATGTATATTGTATAATAATAACATAGGGCAGTATATAGTTTCACCACAGTATTACAATATTATCACTTTGTAAGTCCTCGTTAAAATATAAATTCATTCAATATACTTATTAAATATTTATTTCAAATCACAAAAGCAAAGAAAAAATAGTTTGGAAAATCCAAAAGTGCACGCCTCATAATTTTTTTTTAATAATTATTTATTAATTATTATTTTTGTTTATTTAATAACAATTAAACCACATCGAATCAGACCCTGAAAAATGAAAGGGTTCTATTCCTGAGCATACTCAAGCGTAAGAGAAAAAAGATGTAAAATTTTCGTCGGCGCCATATTGAATTTTAGTTTTGACCTCATATTGGTTAATAGATACCCCAATAACCATGAAAATGACACCCATGACGAAAATATGTAAAATTTTCGTCGGCGCCATCTTGGATTTTAGTTTTGACCTCATATTGGTTAATAGCTACCCCAATAACCATGAAAATGACACCCATGACGAAAATGTGTAAAATTTTCGTCGGCGCCATCTTGAATTTTAATTTTGACCTCATATTGTTTAATAGCTACCCCAAAAACCATGAAAATGACACCCATGACGAAAAGATGTAAATTTTTTGTCGGCGCCATCTTGGATTTTAGTTTTGACCTCATATTCGTTAATAGCTACCCCAAAAACCATGAAAATGACACCCATCACGAAAAAAAGTCAAATTTTCATCAGCGCCATCTTGGATTATAGTTTTGACCTCATATTCGTTAATAGCTACCCCAAAAACCATGAAAATGACACCCATGACGAAAAGATTTCAAATTTTCGTCGGCGCCATCTTGGATTTTAGTTTTGACCTCATATTGGTTAATAGCTACCCCAAAAACCACCCACATTTGCAAATGTGTTTGCTACTTAGGAAAAGTTCAGATTTAAAGATATAAGTAGGTAATGTGACGAATTTAATTTATTTCATTCCGACTGTTTCTCGGAATAACATACATTTACTAAGAATTGCATACAATGCCGGTTTTAATATATTGCCGGTAACATAATATTATGTATGATAATAATTCTTAAAAAAGTATTTTATACATTTCTTAAAAAGCTTCGATATTGTATACAATAATACAATTCATATTCAAATTGTTGTAAAATAGTCACACTTTTTTAAGTTGGTTGAATAGGTACACTAAAATACTTATAAGGATCGTACCTACTAATAAAAGTAACAAAATGAATTTTTAAAGTTCCCAGTAATCTTCTGGAATCAATTTCAATAAAAATATAAAAATTCACTTCAAAAAAAAAAAAAAAAAAAACAGCCGAGTTTTTTTTTGTTTATTTAATAACAATTAAACCACATCGAATCAGACCCTGAAAAATGAAAGGGTTCTATTCCTGAGCATACTCAAGCGTAAGAGAAAAAAAAAGATTCGATTAGTAAAGTATTTCGGTCGCTATCGTGTTAACAAGAAAAAGGATCCGCACATACAGACACACGGACGTCCAAGACAGAACTTTTTTAAACTGTTTTTTAACTAGTTTAAATAACAAAAATGACATCAAAAATATCATGAACGTTAAAAATAGTGTTTTTTCTTAATATGTGTGTGTATGTCTTATCTTACAAGTGCAATGTATGATACATAAAGACATTTTAAGTTTGAAAAATCAGATGTTTTGCGCGAAGCGACAGTAGTACCCACCTCAACGCTTCGCTTATGAGGCGTGCAATAAAAAACTATATGAACAATAAAACAAAAATTCTGTCAAAAGACTCGGAAATCAATTACAGAAAATCAATAAAATGCTATTTCTTCTGAATGGTAAGTGCTATAGCATTGAGATTAAGTGGCGGACGTCAAATTGATGTCTTCCCTTCTTCAAAATTTGCTGTATTTTATAACGCAATCATCTTCACAGTTAAATTATATGAACTGTGTAATGTAATTTAATAAACTTTGATTTGGGTGCGGTGTTGAATGACATTGTCGTCTTGAAGTTCCTCGTTAAATGTTGATCGAAATCTGCAAAAAGAAAAAGAAACAATTACATTCAAACAATTCAAATAGCCTAGACTTGATTATATTATTATATTTTACATTTAGATAGCATTAACAATATAGTATTTATTTTAATCCAGATTGAGTCAAAATCATAAGCACAATAACAAATTATACAATTGATTGAATGACTGTAACTTAAACTGACTTTTGTTCAACTAATTACTCAACTTAACTAAGAAATAATTAACCATACCCATTCATACAAAACGACAGCCATTTGGAAGAAACTACATGACAGACAATTTATAGAACCATTACGAACAGTCAAATTTAAACAAACAACGACTTAAGATAGTTTTAGAAGTTTCACAAACTCAAGTCGTGTTGCTTTTAAAATTTTATGACTATACCGGGATAAAGCTTAAAGTGAACAGCGCCATAAACGTCGACGACTCTTACTCTAAATACAAACCTTGCACTTATTTTAGATGTATCTACTTGTGTAGCATCGTCAGGACTTGTTTAAAGCATTCCTTGATGACCAACAGCTGTCTTCTTAAAAGAGTTAAGGCTAGAAATATTCTTCATAGTTCAGAGTGTATTTTTACAGACAGAAAGGATGGACTGAGCGGTTACAAGACGTCTCGTCGGAGAAAGAAGTTTTGCAAATCTTATATTACGTAGTAGTACGTAGAATTTCACATCAATTTATATGGGCAATACTTATTGGCTCATGTCTCAAGATTTAATGATCAACTATTAGTGATGTTCATTTTTTGAGAAGAAGAAAAAACTAACTTCTGCAACCATAACCAAAATGTTAACTTTTATTTGTGTTATAAATTGGCCAGATCCAATGTCACTCACAATAAAATCGGGTAACGACACCTTTCAACCTAAAATCCACTAAGCCGTTCCGAAGTCTATGAGATTACAGTTAACACCACAACCTCTGATATTTTACTCTATCTTACTCGTTAATCCTTATTTTTATGAAAAAACACGCTTTATATTTCAAATCTAATCTTTATATCTAAAGGTTAAACTTGTACAGTTGTATTCCTAAAAATCTATAGGTACTAATATTATAAATGCGAAAGTACCTAACTCTATCTGTCTACGTAAACCACTGCACCAATTTCGATGAAATTTCGTACAGGCATTGCTTTTGAACTGAGAAAGTACGATCGATCCTACAAGATCGTTGTATTAATTTCTACTTATTTTATTATTAAGTAGAAATATTATTAGAATACCCAGAGCAACTCTATAATCTTCTTCTTAAGGGATTATAATAATTTCCTTTACAATGTCATCACATTTGAAACTAAAGCATCAATAGTTTGTCGTTCAGGAATTAACAGATTTAAGCCACGACTTCATAATCCAACCTAAAGTTACAGGCTTGTTAACTTTGATAAATTAAATTGTATAATGATTTTATAGCAGATGTTTTAGGGTAAATTGATTGGATAAAAGATAGATTACATTAAGATTTCAAATGAACTCATAACTCATAAAGCTAAACTTAATTGCCGTTGTTCCTTCTTCGGAAAAATTGCCTATTGCACCAATTATGTCTGTTTGTAGTGCAAGATTCATTCCTTACAGTCCCGAGCGTGTGCATATTGTGTTTAATATTATGTATATTTAAATTGTCGCAAATTAACTTCTAGCATAGTATAATAATATAATAAATTACCTCTAACAACCGCGCATTTTAACCATTTTTCTGGTCCCATAAGAGTAGGTTCAAAACTGCATTATATCAACATGTGTGTTAATTCAAAGATATTGGACATAATCGCCAAAATCCGTGCACTTCGCGACGGGAACAGAGATTAATGGCCTCCCCCCTCCCCGCCCCTGCCTCACCCCGCGCATCAATCACTTAGCCCTTTGATGTATTATTTGCTCGGCAAGTTTTTTCTAACTCGCGTGTGTTTGAAGTGAATATTTTTCAAGTGCGTCGCGAGGGGTGCGCGGGATTGCGCGGGGTTGCACGGGTAGGGAGGGGGCGTTTGCACTTGATGTGTCGGATATTGTTTGTGAAGTTTCGGATAATCTATTTTGATGGTTTTGGAATTGTTTAGGTTGGTAATAGAGAATTTGCCTACAGTTATAAACATTGAGTAGCTGTATTACCATGTAAATGTCTTTTGTTTTTTTGACTTGATCAAAGACTTTATAATTTCAAGAAAGGTGCTGTTTGGAATACGAACGTAGGTACTAAATATAAAGGGAATATTAATTTATATAGGTATATGTATTACCAGAATTTCTACTTATTTCAACCTTGAATACAAACATTACCTACTTATAGGATTTAAAAAATAATTTCATGCAAACATTTAAATTGTACAAATAAAATATTTACGTGGTTAACACAAATACCTCAAATCCAGAACATAAGAACACATTCATCCCGATTTATCTTGTTGATGCCTTTATAGGTCATTGACATCAGATAATAAATTTGAACAACATTAAAATCCGCTGAAAGTCACGAGTAATTTGTGTTCAACAAATACATGAAAATTCATATCAATTGTCAATCACGTAATTTAATCAGATTATTGTATAGAAAATAGACATGTAAAATACTAGAGATATAACACGTTATTATAATGACTCTGTTTGTATTTTGAAATAATATTCGTAAACAATTTTTGA
This sequence comes from Colias eurytheme, assembly GCF_061535395.1. Taxonomy (NCBI): domain Eukaryota; kingdom Metazoa; phylum Arthropoda; class Insecta; order Lepidoptera; family Pieridae; genus Colias; species Colias eurytheme. The sequence continues at coordinate 233,958 of NC_142998.1, read as the reverse complement.
AGTAAAACTTCTTTAGGTGCGTTGACAGTAAAATATCAAGTCGCGTCATGGCAATACCGTCACGTTATGGAGTAGGGCGATGATTTTGGTGTCTTTGAATCTGCCAAAGAAGTTAACTTTTGACACGCGTGCTACACACACACATTATTTTTCATATAGATTTATTAAGGCAAAAAAGTTTATAATAAATAGCAAAGTACGGATGAACACATTGAATAGTCATTCGTAGTATAATAACATAAAGTGAATTCATTTCTTTGTTGCCAACACGGGGACCAATTTCTCAGCATTGCTACCAATATAGTGCGAGCGCTGACAGCCGCATGTTTTATTCAATTCTATTTTGTCTTGACGTTGGAATATGACATATATTATGTTGAGGAAACCAATAAAGCTATCTGAGAACACACGAATGCTATAAAGGTGAATTTACTTTATGATGATATTTCGTTTTAAAACCGGTGTAAGCGAGTTGGTTGCGGTTTTATAAAAGTTAGTAATTTGACCTAAGAATTCAACTCTGTTATAAATTTAATACATAATACAATAAAAAAAACTTATTCATTAAGTTCTCACGGACGGTAGATCTATGAGGGTTCAACCAACTTTATCTGATAGAAATAAAACAGATAAAGGAACTCTACAAAAAAAAAATTATATCTGATGCCCTCCATTCTATATTTTCCAATCTCGTTTCTTCAACAGATTCTCATCGGAAAATTTCACCAAAATAATATTTCAAACATAATTTTCGGACAGAATATTCCTTCTCATCGAAAACTATTCACCAAAATAACATTCTAAACCTATTTTATTTTACAGATTCTCATCGAAAACCGTCCCCGAGCCCCTGGACTACACTTGCAGCGCGTAATCGCTTTACGGCCGCGCCTTGAGAGCTCCTCAATGGAATTTTCTCGCCTCATTTTAGTCGCAACTGCACACACTCGGCGAAATTACGTTTGCACTGTCTTATGTAACTTTATTATGTTCTATTTGATTTCCTTTAGGTCTATAGTATTGTATGAATGCTGATATCGATTGTAAAGGTTATAGAAGTGTGGATTCGTATTAATTTATTTTTTATGATTAGTAGATTAAGGAGTAAGCACGCGTTACTGAAAGCAATAGAAACACTAGATAGAGTCGAGAATTACACACTGTAATAATACAAATAATACAATGTTAAATATATATCACAAATAGGTATAGTTACTGTTCACTATATAAATGAAAAATATCATGCTTAATGAAGTTACTATTATTATAAAAAAAATATGTGCGTGTACTAGACACACACACGTAAGAAGTGAAACTTCTTTATGACCTTATTTTTCAAAAAATAATTTACTATATGCAACTTTACAGAAATACGTTGAATCACGCATTTTAGGGATAAGAAAAATGGTGGCGAAGAAGAAGAATGATGGCGCGTAACGGAAATATGTCACGCGTAACGAAAAGATGTTACACTAAATTTTTTTTCAACCCCGATAAAGAAGTTTCACTTATAAATAAAATACATTAGTTAACGAACTCTACCTATTCGTAACACAATGTTATTTTCTTTCAAATGTAGTTTCCTCTCCTTTTTTATGTTCTCTTAATGAACACGAGTAGATTTAATTTTTGTACCTTATTTACCGGTAGCAAAACGCAATCACACACCGAATAGCATATCGATTATAATCGATTCGTAAACCAACATCGATTATCGGTCACTCGATACATCGCTTTGTATTGACAATAGAAACGTTGCGATTAGCTCAACTGTTTTAGAATTAATTTGTTATCAGCCGATATTTTGGTCGGCAATATTGCTTTGCTGCGTTATTGGTTTTCATTATGGATGAATGGCTTATTGAAATGGGTTCACTGGTTTATGGCTTTTATGATGGACATGTTAATTTTTGTATTCGTTGTTGTGGTTGTTACAATACATAGGACACGCTTTACTCGAGTAGAAAATATAATTTATACAATGTTTTAAACACGAAATTATTAATTTTATTTATATGAAATACATATTATTATAATATCAACAGAAGCATACAAAATATTTACAATATATTAAAGGAGAAGTTTTTGTATCATACAATAGGTACTTATTCCTTTTTCATAATTATTAAAGTGTATATAATGTAACTATGTTATTATTTGTAAGCAACATGCGTACTTATTCAAGTTAAAATAAAAATGGATTTAATATTATTTAGAGCTGATTTTTCAATCCATGGTTAAAACTTATTCGTCGAATAATGTATAAAACTACCATTTTAAAAACGTATTCTGTGATTTTAATTGCCCGTATTTGACAGTTTACGTGACATTTTAATATTATCTTGTAATACTTTATTGGACGGATAACTTTTATCCAAGGATTGAAAAATCGGCCCTTATTAGAAAAAATATAAATAAAATATTATTTATTATTTATTAAAATAAAAATTGATTAAATAATATTTTGGCTGTTACCTAAAAAAATATTAATAATATATGTACCTATTTTCATGGAACACTAAGCACTAAAGAACTAAAGTAGAAGACCTATAAGCATTGTTATTGCGAACAGAGACGAAATTATTTGTGTTAATATAATAAATAAATATTTTCATAGAAAAGCATTGTTATTTATGATCGAAGAGAAATATTTATTATCAACTATTGGAATGAATTTATTACGTTATTTTCATTTAACAGTGCACATAATACAATGATAAAATAAATAAAAGTAAAAACATTTTGCACCAAAGAACAAGAAGATACTTTTTAAAATAATTTTTTTTTAAACTTAAACTCACTCATTTGAGATTGAGTTATAATGACTCAACTACACGAATATTATGAATACAATAATGAAATAAATAAAAATAAGCACTAAATATAATTTGCACCAAAGAACAAGTACAGTTGTGAAATATTTTGTTTCTTTAAACTTAAAATTAAAATTTTATTATGATTTGTTATAAAACAACTAACATTATGTGTAAAAAAACTATTAAAGAAAAGATTTAGAATAGGTATGCACCTCAAAATTAATTAAGTTTTTTAGAGAACACATACGATTATAAATGTCTACAGAACATTATTGAATGAATAACGTCAGGCAATCAAATCCATCAGAACATAATATCATTATCTTACACATTAACGCCCCTTCGTTTGACACCCTTTAGGGTGCACTCACACACATCAGTCACCGTCAAGTCACCGATGACTGATCGGTGACGGTTTGTGTACGTATCCACAAACACCAGTCACCGTCATGTTGTCCGTCAGTCACGTCGCCGGTTTGACTGAATCATTGAACACATACATCAGGTTAGTCAGTGATTAGACGTGTGTCACGCTAGAGAACATTTAGCAATTGACGGTAGCACGACGCTGACTGAACTGAGACGTGACGGCACCGGGTGAGTGGGGATAAAAGTATGGTACATGTATGGAAAGATTATTTGACGTGCCTGACCGGGGACGTCACTGATAGATTTCGTGCCGGCGACTGTCGTGTGGGAACAGAGTCATACTAGAACTATTGATACATATTTTTTTTTAATCCTGTCCGGTGACGTGCCGTGACGGTGACTGATGTGTGTGAGTGCACCCTTAATCATCAAACAGGGGTCGGAGGGGTCGCAGCTCCGGGGGTACAAACGGGGTCACAAATAATGAAAACATTAATTAATTTTGCACTGCTTCGTAATTAACCGAATAATTTTGATATAGAGCGTTCATTGTGTGGTAACTGAAATGAAAACCATGATATTGCTAATCATTCTGAATGTGCTGTATTTATTGGTTGCTTTAATATTCTGTTTGTCTTTAGCTCTGCCCTGCGACTTTGCTCGTCGAATATTTAAATTGGAAGAAGTTTTGATTGTAATGTAGTTGATGATTTTTAAATTAATGTTTGTCATTGTCTCCTTGATTGTAAAAGTTGTTTTAGTTTATTATGTTAAAAAATAAATTGTGTTCTGGACGCACTTATGCATAAGTATATTAAGATAATTATGTTCCAACAATAAACGCTACATTATACAATATATTGTGTCTTATTTTTAAAGTTCTAATTATTAAAACATGACGAACGATGTTGCAATACGATACATTAGAATTTGAATCACTCCTTAAAAATATTTTCTTAACCACACTGTTTAAATCTAAACACGATATTAATTATTTAGTGAGTGAAGTCCCATGTCCCCAAGTGGGGTAAGGGGCAGATGTATTATGCATACATCTGTTTCACAGATCGAATTTATTTAGGGACAAGTAGGTGATCAGCCTTCTGTGTCCTGCCAGACCGCGACATTTTTTTTTCTTCGTCTCCACCAGGAATCGAACCCAGGACCCCTCGGTTCTACGCTCAAGCGTCAACCATTGTACCAAGGAGGCGGTCATATTAACACCTTACTTCACAGGATCATTTCTATAGTAAGCTCTTCACGATATTAATTAATTATTAACGTAATATTAGTTACAGCAACCATTACCAACATTAAAGCTTATTGAAAAACGAACGCAAAACTTCGACCAAAACAACTGAAGCCTCACAATGAGCGAGCAAGAGAAATATCAAATAATTGAACAGAAAATGTAGTTTGAGTTAGTTGAAATGTTATTGAGTGTTTGTAGTTCATTGCGAGTTCGATTGCTAGAACAAGTAGCCACTTTTAATTTGCGTTTAATTTAACGAAATACATAAGTGAAAATTTACGGGCATCGATTTTTAAGGGCAAGAGAAATGCGAAAATTTATGGTAAGTCACTATCATCTTCTGTTTAGGTATGAAATATTTCTAATCAAGGATCATCATCCTTAGCTTTATATTAGGTAAGATAAGATAGAAAGCCACAAGCAAACAAATCTATTAACTGAACAATGTTCTTGTCACACAGACTCTACTTACTTTCAACAGATAATTTCACTTACACTTTCAGATAAAGAACACGAAAGTAAAAAATCCAAAGTCAAAATTCACGAATTCTCAAATTGAATCGCCATTTAAAATTCTGTTTGTAAATAGCGATTGGCAAAAGTAATGCGGAGACAGTCCTGTATCGCAGGCGCCATAAATTCGCTCGCCAATCGCGTCGCGCGGAGCTACGAAGCGAAGCGAATACTTTTCAACTATAGAGGGTGTTTCATTTTTAGTTATTTTTTTTTTAATATTTGAATAACTGTAGATTTGTTGAGTGCATTAAATTCAATTCAATATTTGAAAAAATCCATGAACTCTATGTGAAAAATAAACATTTAACATTTGGTGTTTATGGTGATGGTAATTTAAATTGTTCTAGCTTTCCGCCCGCGGCTTCGCCCATTAGGTATGTAAAACTTAAAATATTATATACTAACTTAAAATAACTTAAAATACTATCTTGCTCGAGAACCACTACATCTATTAAAACGTATGAAAGTCGGTTACGTTGCTTTAAAAAATTAAAGTATAGGTACATAGAGACAGGGATAGAGATGACTCTTCTAGTCCATATAACATAAAACATATCTAAGTTCTTAAAAATTACGATTGTAATTATGTACGAGTTTAATTTGGGTATGTTTCAGATTTGAGGGTTAATTATTAAAAGCCTGACTCAGCACTTTTGTTTTAAGGCCTTCTTGACTTTGTAAGGTTGCTTTTTTATACTTCAACAAATAATGAACTCGCTGTAAAAAGCCAAGAACTTTTTCAAGGCATTTGCATATATTTAAGAACATTAAAAAATAAGATCTTGGTGGTTAGTTTATCAATGACTATTCTTTACTCCTGTTGGTCTTAGCGTCATGATAATATCATGTAGCCTATAGTCTTCCTCGATAAATGGGCTATGTAATACGGAAAGAATTTTTCAAATCGGACCAGTAGTTCCTGAGATTAGCGCGTTTAAACAAACAAACAAACTCTTCAGTTTTATAATATTATAAAAGTATAGATTTTGCTTAATTTGCATTTTTTTGTGAATTTGCGTTTATCAATATTATTAAACCAAATTTGATTGATTTAATATAATTATTATTATATGAAAGTAAACTGAAGCAGACAATCGTTCTTACCTGAGGCCCTATTGAAACTAACTAGTCTATGACGTAGGCTATATTGCTCGAAGCAAGGTTATTACTTTAATTATAAAATTATTTTAGATATCATGTTGATATTACTTTCAAGGATGAACGAATTTGTTTCATTTAAAAGTCTAGAAATTTAACAATTTTGTTTAGGAGTTTAGGTGTGATTAAAAACACAATTAACAATGGTATTTTTTCAATGTGTCTTCAAGCCGCAAAATATTTGGTAGATACGTGAAAACAAACTTGAAAAAGGTACTTTTCAGCATTTTAGTACAAGCCAAATCATTACCATATTATAATTACGTAATGCAGCATAGTATCAGATATTCTATCATAGTCATATTTACAATGATACTGTACCTACTAATAACAATCGAATGCGTTAATATATTATACTAGGTATAGTAGGTAATACTACGATATAAAACCATACAATATGGAACATCCATGTTTCGTAGCTCCCGGGAAGTGTCCCGGCCGATAAACTTATGCGTCCCCGCGGAGGAACTTTTATTTATCTTAATTCCCATTACATATTTAAAGACGTCCCTCACGACCTCACGGAGGGCCTCGCATTGTGAGTCAACTAGATTGCATTGCGACCTGAATAATATATTTATTTTGAAATATTGCGCTGCTTTTTATCTAATTTCGTATTTATAACTTCGCGAGATTAGCTCGCGATTTATTTTATGCACCACGGGGACTTGTCAAATTTGGAGCTTGTTATGAAAAATGATTTTATGTATTTTGGAATTATGTAGACGATGTTCAATTTAGCGGTTGAGACAAAATCTTCTAGAAAATTGAAGCCTTTCAATTAAGGAATCTGTATTTATTATAGTTTGTTCTTAGCGTTTTCTTTGTTTTATGCAATGGTAATTTTTGATAAACCATAATAAATTTTAAAATATTATATTTTGCTTGAATAAAAACCTTGATAGAGTTGAGCTTGAAAGGTGCATTTTATTTGACTTTATTTCCAATAAAATATGAAACATAAAGAGTAACATCATCAGAAAATTAGCACATAAACAACACAAATAAATAATAAATTATACATTCATTATGGGAACAATGATTATAGCAATTACTTATACATAGACATACATGACAGCTCATGCATAACTTAACTAAGCTATGAGACAAGTTACACACTATACGAAACTTTCCTATCTACTTATATTACTGCTTAAAAGATTATCGAAGTATTACATGCTTTATTATAAGATGTAGAACCATTGTAGAACATTTTCTGATCGCGTTTGTGAAAGGATATGTGCAGTTTGTTAAGTTTAATCGGCTCGGTTTTTTATAATAGTTTAGTAATGATTCTCTGTTAAATAATTTTTTAAATTGACGATTGATGTAAGACAATAAGTGACGAAATTTTCAAAGTGGATCTTCATAAGCACCTACATAATATTAAAATACTTATATTTACTGTATTTACACACTTTTTATACATAATATCGTCTCCTTTATTGTTGATACGTAAATTTATAAAATGTTAACATTACAGAGCGTCTTCTTGATTATCATACTATCATTGTTACAAAAAAGGTATTACAAATTTTCGAGTGAAGTCTGGATAGACAGCTAGCTATTAAGCGCACTTTAATCAGATCAAACCGTTTTAGTATCTTCTGTTCATCAAAATTAAGTGCTAAAAAACTCCTATACCTCGCTATAAAACACGGCGTTGTATAAATTATCTTAAAATAGAGTTATAAAAGATGCGTAAAATCTCATTTAAGAGCAATCGATGCGAGATGAAAGCGCCAAGGTAATGAAATGAGCCGTTAACACATAGTTAATTGGAATAAAGATGCAGAGAAGGGCCGACAGTTAAACTTCCGACTTGTAAACATGAGCGTAAGCGCGCCTTAACTGTTTTTGACAGTTGTAAAAAACCTGTGAGATTTGTATTAGGTATACTAGCTTTCCACCCGCAATTTCGCCCATACTCTAAAACTTAATTATATAGTAAAACTTTCCTCGAGAACCATATCCATTGGTGAAAACAGAATGAAAATAGATGCAGTAGTTAACGTAAACAGACAGACGCAACGGATGGCTTTGTTTTATAATATGTAGTGATTGGAAGTTGTAATTCACTGAAGGTCAGAAATAAAATTCTATACATATATTGTTTAGTCTACACATAAATTACAATGTAAACATTTTTATAATAAAATCATAAATCATTATACCAAGATTGAGTGCCCTATTACAGTTGATAGTCGATAAAAATGTTTTATATTAATGTTTTCACGGTTCTTATTTTTTTATTGATTGTCATTTTAATTTCAACCTCATACTTTAGTATTTGTTTACATTATTTTCAAATTATCTAAAAAAAATCTGAAAAACGAGTCCCGAATGAACCATAGAACTCCTTAAGTATAGACAGATCACAGAATACGTACTTGAAAGATTTATTCGAGCTATAAACGACCCTCGTACAGACGGACGATGCAGACGATCTTAAGTTTATTGTATTCAGTTTGTTCGCTAGTACTTATGTTTCGATTGTCTTGCTTTCATTTAATTTGATTTATACCATGTTATCGTAAAGTTCTTTTAAATTTATGTTTCGTCTGTTTATTTTATTTGTTTCTGTGATGTATTAACTGAATTAGATGTAAATATATATACCTGGTTATTTACCTGCTCTAACGTTGTAGTAGAGCGTCTCGTCCTGCTTATTATAATTATAAGCACGAATATTTTTTGAACTGAACCTTCTGTGCTTTGAGGGTAAAATTTCAAGGTCCTGTAATGGCATTACCGTCACGTCATGGAGTAATGTTACACTTCTGAAACGTGTACTCGACATACACGGTACTTTTTTTGTTGTAAACTATAGAAAATATTTAAAAAAGTTGTAGAGTAATGGTCGAAAAGTTTAGTTAATGTGTAGAAAAATATTTTTGCTTTAGAACTCTAACAATTTTGATAAAAAATACGATTTAAAAGTAATAAATTGCCTATAATATGTGCAGGCAAGTCGCCTAGCGTCACCCACAAACAGCGCGAGAACACGTCCAATCGACTGATTAAAATGACATTTCATTCCTTTTTAGTATTTATAGCGTCCCACATATTGTATAATTGCTCTGACCTCAAATTCGATAATTCTCTTCATTGCAATTGTTTCTCCATTTCGCGGTTCATTTCATTTCGGATTTCATTCGCTTTTCTTGGTCGTAGTGTATTGTTCGTGTATACGCATTGTTACTAAATGTTCTAGATAAATCATTTATTTATTTATTTTACAAAGGATAGCCAACAATTGTTAACACTAATAATTATAGGCATACAAGGAAAATACAATTTAACATATCAAGTGCAACAATTAATTATAGGCTAACACCACATGCCTTTAAAAACTGTTATGATTTAAGGACAAAAAAATAACTGATAGCTACACAAAATAATGTTTAAGAATTATCTTTATAAAATGTCAGTCATATTAAAATAAAATTGGCAATAAATCATTGATCGATATAGCTTCGGTTTTAAGGTAAAATAAACATTTTATTTTCTTTATACTCTATTCAAATATTTCAGCTAAAGGTTGGTTCTTACTATTTTGTTTATAAATTACGTACAAGTACTACGGTTTATAATTGAGTTTAATCACTACAAAACATTCACTCTAATCAAGACATTTCCCCAAAAACCATACCATACTAACGCAATCTACCATAACAAAACATGATTTAGCTGTTTCACTCTAAACTCGAATCAAAGGGAATTTATAAATCATACATTACCATCTGATAGCAATTGGCAGCAGTTTGATATTTCGGTACGTTGTGCCTTATAAATTAGTCAAACAATATATTACATGTACATTCTACTGTTACTTATCAGATCGACTCACGGCACGACTGATGAATTATTCACACACATAAACACCGATTGTTTACTGCCACCTCATTCACCGACATTGCCTGTATCTGCATTTATATTAAAAATCTTCACTTTGCGCTTTTTTAACACACCCCGCACTATCGCATCTCGTATATCATCCATTTCGCGTATCTTGAGTCGCTTCTTTTGTTGTTCGTTATTCATTGCTTGGCCAGTTACTTTTGCCGTAGACCTGTTAAGCGTTATGAGCAGCAATGGAATCTCCAAGCTCACATGTGTCGCCTTTCCACGCTAGCTACGGCTCCGTATACGTCCAGAGTTTATTAGGTATGTTCATCTTTGTTGGAACGTGTTTCGTTTTACATAATTTCTATAATCGAGTTCGGGTTCGAAACAAATTCCCCGTTATCAATGCTGACAGACGTTGTGTTGGATTAATTTTGTTTTGAATGTATCCGGTACTAATGAAACCGTTTTAATTGTGTCAGAGATAACGCTTTGTTACAATACACGGCGAAATATGGGAGTACTGATTTATATTTTCTTTACCTCCGGATCAGCGTTCGTGTTTCATTGAAAGAGGATTTCCATTTTATCCGAATAATGTTTTTGCTGGCGTATTCATTAAGTTCGTTTCGTGGAAGTTTCGCTTAGTTGTCGATTCATTACTGCAGATTGTAGACGAAGATAGATATGATTGATATTGGATAGTTAACGGGAGAAAAATTATTTGTACTATTCATAGATATTGGAAAAATTAATTACAAAGTAGTAATATACTTACTTATTCACTGATGAAGATTTTTTGAAGTGAAACTTCTTTATCGAGGTTGGAAAAAAATTTAGTTTAACATTTTTTCGTTACGCGTGACATTTTTCCGTTACGCGCCATCTTTTCCTTACGCGTGATTCGACGTATTTCTGAAATAATTTCAGAAATTATTTTTTTAAAAATAAGGTCATAAAGAAGTTTCACTTCTTACGTGTGTACACTAGTACACGCACACATTTTTTGTTTCTATACATCTTTCATATCTCCTGAAAAAAAACTGGACTGTATCGTACTCCAAGGGAAAAGCGACAAATTTCTTTACTTAAAGATAAATCCAAATAACAGAAAACCTAACAAGTATACTCTTAAACTCATCACAAATAAACTCTATAACTGTATCCCGTGACTACGCTCGCTGCAAAGTGCGAAACGTCGGGATACTAATCTTATATAGGTAATCTTATATATAAAAATGAATCGCAAAATGTGTTGGTAAGCGCATAACTCGAGAACGGCTGAACCGATTTCGATAATTCTTTTTTTATTATATTCCTTGAAGTACGAGGATGGTTCTTAATTCTTATGTAGAGAAAACGTAAACATATACCACGGGCGAAGCCGGGGCGGACCGCTAGTATTGTATAGAAATGAAACCCATTTACCTTGGTCACAGCATCACGCGTGAACGGGTGGACCGATTTCGATAATTCTTTTTTTATTATGTTCCTTGAAGTACGATGATGGTTCGTATGTAGAGAAAATGTATATATGTACCACGGGCGAAGCCGGGGCGGACCGCTAGTAATGAGTAAATCGCGTTTAAAATATCCACCTAATTTCTAACTTTAGAGCTGTTCAGAAAGGGCCAAGCATTGTCACCGTTAGTGTATTTATCGTGGAGTTATCACAACATTTATCAACCGCCCGCATGGAGCCTGCAAAGCCTCGTTTGACGCTTAAAGCCTTAAAATCTCCAAACTTATGCCCTTCCTTATTATCTACTTGTGTATCGAATTTAAACGCTTTGTTGAGATTTGCTTTGCATCCGCGAGACAATGGTGCAGGGGAGAAAGTTATTTTTTAAATATTTTTTAATAATTTGTATCAAATACTTGTAACATAATATTACGTAATTAAGAATGGTTGAAATGGTTAATTATGTAGCTATTTTAATCGCTACATTATATAATTTACCATTCCACCTGGCTTTGGTAAATATACTCACACAGTTCCATATTAGATTCCCATGATTTCCACATAATATATAGATATAAACACCACGCTTTACATCAATCCTGTGGCCGTCTCCCAACGTCTTTCAAAGTGAATGTGTGAGCCAAGACGCTGTAGGCAAGGCTCTGTTACTGCTAGGCTTATGTCAGCTTTAAGCGGTGCAGTTTGGCCCTTACGCATGTCTGTACTTTAGCTACTCCCTACTAATATTATAAATGCGAAAGTTTGTGAGGATGGATGTGTATGTGTTGTTACTCTTTCACGCAAATACTACTGAACTGATTATAATGAAATTTAGCACACAATATAATATAGAGGGTAACATGGATTAACACAATGAATAATTATTTTTTACGTCGGTAATATTCAATTATTTTATAATATTATTTAGGGCCGATTTTTCAATCTATACTAATATAATAAAGCTGAAGAGTTTGTTTGTTTGACTGACTTTGACTTATCCGTCCAATAAAGTATTACACGATAATATTAATAGAAAATCTATTGTGTAGTGGACCGATCGGGCCGTTCGGGGCTCAATGGGTTATAATGTCACGTAAACTGTCAAATACGGACAATTAGAATACGTTTTTAAAATGGTAGTTTTACACATTATTCGACGAATAAGTTTTATCCAAGCATTGAAAAATCGGTCCTTATATGTATATGCAATTATTTACGGCTTTATCGAGGAATAAAATAACGTTATCAAATGAAGCTTTTGTTGTTATTTATTAACTTAAAAAAAACAATTAACTAAAAGTTTTTGCACACGCAACTCGCAAGCAACGATGTAGATAAATGATAATTTCATTTTTTTACTATCTATTATGCCTACTAGGTCTTAATATAAAGTTATAAAATAATACAATAACAACTTTCTTGAGGTGATAGTAATAGTGGATTTAAAGTACCTAGTTTAGAATCAATTAAAACGAATCAGAAAACAAGCATATGAAATCTAATTGCAAGCGCAAGAGTTAATTTAATTCGATCGAATTACTTTTTTTATATAACGGCTTGTAAGAAATAAAAAATGATATTTATTTAAAGTACTTGTTTTCCTATTATAATCTCATCAAAAGCATTGCAGCCTTTTCGAAATTAATTGAAATAACACACAACGATAAAATATTATATCCTAAGAATAATATTGGCTCTATATTTAAAACAACCTACTCATAATATTAAAAATTAAAAAGATTACCATAATACATGTCCGACAAGAATCAGCCATACAACAAATTAACTTACAAACAAATGAAGTTGACACGACGCCCTGTCATCGTACATTACAAGTGCACATTTATTATTTAGGCTCAGCCAATAATAAGACACCCTCACCCTTTCTACTCATCGACCAAAACATTCACACCCAGACAGAAACGTATCAACCCTAACACAAAGCAATAGAGTTGAAAATCGCGTAGCAAGTACAAAAAGTGTCACTGTAACATGGTATGTTTATCAGTGAGGTACAAAGCACACCCCATCGGAAACACTTCAACCTTAACACCAGCGTATAGAGTTCTAAATCGTGTGGCAAATGAAAAAAAGTGTCACTTTAACTGTATGTTTATCAGCGAGCTACAAAAGTGCGATTTCGCATCGCCCGGTGGGAGCCGCCACAGCTGGCGTTGAAATAAGTTGATTTATTGTTATATTTGAACTGCCCTCGTGAAATATGGATATTGAATTGTGCTTTTTAATGGGTCAGGCTGTTGATGAATTAGGTGAACTTGTGTTGGGAGACCTGTCGTTTGTTATTATAGTGACATTTATCTGGTGTTTGATTTTATGTTCATCTTACTAAAAAAATAAGGATTTATAATTGAGGATTGTAGGTATAGACAGATAACCTGTGATCATAGTCAACATAAATTGTTGTAAAACCCGCGTTTTAAAAGTAAAATACGATAGCTTATTGGTCAAAACCGAAATCTTAAAATTACCTGATTTTGGAAGCCGATTTCAGCCAATGTAATTTAAAATCCTCTAGCAAACTACATTTAAATATCACGAAGTACATTAAAGGCTAGAAGATTGCTAAAAAGTATCACGTAATTACGATAAATACTAAAAGGTCCCAAACAAGCATAGTTAAAGACCCTTTCAAGAGACCTTTAGTTCTTTAGCGATAGACCCTAGTATTCATGTTGAAGACCCGATTCGTATTAAATGGGCTGAAATAAACGAATATACTATTTGTTGCTAATGGCTCTGATGATAGAATTCGGTTCCATTATTGAGTAATGTTCAATTTAATATACGGCATAATATTATGCTATGAGAGATTTTAATCGCTATTCGATTGTCATCGTTGTCAGTAGGGGTGTCTCAATTTTAAAATGTTCATCTAAATGTATGATCTATTGCATTGGATGGGTGTTTTCTAATGAAAGTTTTGAATATATTAGAACATTTAATTGTGATATCTCAGCTACTGTAGCTAATAAATTCCTGATTTGGAGTTAGTGTATAATATTATAGTACCTACGTATTTTCTGAATATCTAAAATTAAGAGTCACTTTCCAAAGTATACTTTCCAAAGTTCCATATATTTTATTCTGTAATAGAGTGACTTTTCAAATATCATTCCTTAACTATCAATGCTATCAATAAACATTAACAGAACAACAATAATTCCCTTCGCTGTACTTTTAGCTATAAAAGTTCCGCTTCCAAAGTCTAATTTATTTTAATGATCCCAAATTTCTCTGTAACGCGAGACTGGCGTAGGTTTTCGTCCAAATTAGTTTTTAACTTTGTAAAAATTACACTCATTTGTAAAGTGTTGCGGATAATAATTTCAGCGCCGTTCTTGTCTATTTTTGTAAGCTGAAGACGTTTTGAAGGATTAAATCGCATTTTATTTGTACTAGCTTTCGCGCGCGGCTTCGCTCGTGAATACTTCATAATAATTATACTACGACATGCAATGGCTCACTGTAAAATTTAAGTTAAAATATTATTATGTGTCACCAACATAGCGTACCTACCTATATGCTAATATAAATAGGTTGTAATTTCTATTATAACCAATTCTTTCAAATCAATTCTGTAGTTTAGGCATGAAAATGTAGCATACATACAGATTGGTAAACAGTGACTCTCCTATTTTATATATGTAGAACTCGAGTCATTTTCATGACAGTATGAAAATGGACAGTATGGTACGCCAAATAAAAAAATGCATTTGATCATATTATAATTTGAATCTTTCAATTGAGATACTAAATATTAAAATAAACTGAATTTCAAATCAAATTTACTTACCTTAGTTTCGTTTCATTAAAGATAACTCGAACTAAATTACTTGATTGAACGAATCAAATAAATTTTTAAACAAAAACAAATTTAAAACATCATAAAGATGAAGCTTTCAGAAATAGTAAAATTAGATTTGAGCTCGCGTAAATCAATTTGAAGACTCGTCGTAAACTTAGAAGATAAGAAAATAAGTAAAGTGTGGTCAGTGACTTGTATTTTTAACTAATTTCAAAGTATAAATAAACAGTTTAACACATCATAATGAAGGTAATATTATACGACACAATAGTTACAAGCAAGTTACAAGTGACTATTAGATAAACGAAATAATATCTTATAGGTACTTGTATAAATGTATGTTGTTCGTCTGTAATAACTTAGGTACATCGTTAGTTTATGCGAAGCATTTCGGCTTTTATCATTCCTTCTAAAAGTGTTGCACCAAAAATACACGTATAAAAATCTCCAATAATACCCCATCTCCAACATTCCTGTGCACACCTTAAACAAATGAAAACCGATAAACATAAACCCATACACTTACAGCTATAACCATTTACCATCTGGAGACCCTTTCCAAAAAATACAAGCTAGCGAAGGTGTCCTAATCTCCTAATTTACCCAGCAAACCTAATAAATACCACTCTCTAAGAAACTGAGCAACTATAAGTAGGACCCTTGTTACAGACGACGTAAATTAACTACACCACTTGTGTATATAACCCTGTATAACCCGGTATAATAAATAACGCCTGCACTGCTTTATAGGCTGTTGGGTACCTTGAAGCTGTAAACCGTCTGTCAGTTTGATAGTATAGGCTTATCACGCATTATCGTGAAAAAAGTTCAGTCTTGATTTTGGAGTGGGAAATATGATATTCATGATTGTTCTGTTAGTTTATGTAGTCAGTAACAAGATTATAATTGGAAAATTATCAGAATTTAAACAATTATATTATTATCTCATCTTAATATAGCTACGGTTCTTAAAACATAACAACAAATATAATATTTTGTTCAACGTTAATTTTTTTCAAAATCGTTCTATCATTTTTTTAGTTTTCAAATATACAAAAATCCATTTCTTTTTAATTTAGTGTAGATCTGACCAGGATATCAAGTCGTTTTCATTCCACCAAAGAAATCTGAACCAAGATTTTCAATGAATGTCTATTAAGCTTTCATCTCTTTGTAAAGCATGAAATAAATGAATTCCAATAGCACTCCGAGACGCGTGTGGTGTGGAATGTAGACTGGAGATTAAAATCTAGGTCGTATCCCGAATGTTCCTTACGCTTGAGATTCAATTATTGACGCGCACGTAAGTCTGAGATACACGTATATAGGAAACTTTTTCTGGGTGCAACTTATGAATATTGGATTTATGTGTAACATATTGGTATATAAGATATTGTTCTGTTGTGCTTCTAATCTTTATTTTTTCTTAGTCTCAAATAAATAACATTAGGCCGCCAACTGTGCTACATCGTTCTGATATCAAATTGTTTCCTTTCGTTGTAGTTTAATTCATTAGGTAGCATAATAATAACTTAACCAAAGTAGAAGAAATAAATAAAATTAGTTTTCCAGAGCTGATTTTCTTAAATTTTCTACCAGTTTTCCTCAAAGTATTTTTTACAATTCCGTTTTAACAATACTTATCCTTATTTTTCATTCCGATTCCTTCATCAAATACAGCAATGGTGAACAATATGATTACTTATACATTGAAAAATCTATTTATTTATATTTACATTTATTTTTTCCCTGTTTGTCTAGTTTCAATTGTACCCCTGAACTGTGGACTTGCTGCGTCGTGCTGTGGACTTTCACAATAACTTGACCATTAATCACTCAACACCTGCAGTTACCCAATTAATTTCCCTACCCATCTTAAAATAACAATTTATTTTATAATTCGCAAATATAAACCGCACGAACCAACGCAGGATTAATATTTCATATTTCCGGTTACGCTATACACGGCTCGTATATCACGTGACCGCTGACCGATTCTGAAATATAATCATCGTTCCTTAATTACTACATTTATGATAGCTAGCGGCTGCCCGTGGCTTCGCTTGTTAGGGTCGGCTCACATGGAGGAAGGAGCGGTTACATGCTGCTGTATGTATTCAAATTTAGGAAAGTATTTCAGGAATTAAGCCTTTTTAAAGTGATTGAGTGGGTTCAATCCCTGTGGAGGCTGATTAAAGATGAAAGGGTCTGGTAAAGCAGAGTTATGTTGTAAACGGAATGTATAAGGATGTAGGGAAATGTATTCTTAAATCTAATTTTTAGGAATAAATATACGCATATTGCAAACTGAATATTAAATATTTTGAAATACCTACCTGAAAAGCATCATAATATTAATAAATTTTACCGTTATTAACCAATATATGCGTAAATAATATACAATATACATTATACATATTGTCTTCATTTAAAGTCATTATGTAGAAGCCACACAGCACTGATTTAATGGGATATTTCACCAAAACATCAGTATAGATTAAACGCTTATTCAATTATAAATTTATATAAGCCATAATAATGTAGGAATGGATCGGGATTTCGAATTAATCCCACTGTAAACCGACAAAACTCAGCAACTATTGTTATGGCTTCAAGCTTCGGACACTCGATGGGACTTTAATAGTTGTAGTTCATTGCTTGCTTTGTAAGACCAACTTATAATGCTAGCTGTAGAGCATCAATGTAATGTACAAAGCACTGAGACATAAATTCAATCAAAGGGGAAGAAAGCGATAAGAAAAGGCTAACCTCGGATTTAAAAATAAAAATTTATTATTCCTATCGTTACCTGTGATAATTGGTTAATGATTATTCTTATAGAATCATTACTTTCACCTTTTTATTATAATTAAATCACATTGTTTAGTAATCATCAGGTTCTATTATAATATCCTTGTATTTTTTATGTTATAATGATTTCTATGTATTTAATTTTGTATTTATGGTGAATAAATGAATAAATAAAATGATTATTAGTTTTTCTTTTCCTACTCTGAACATAATAATATTACATAATTCTAGTTGTTTCATTATAATATTATATGAAAGCAATATCCAGGATATTGTGTCAAATTAATGGACTACAAATTATATTTTTATTTTCCTTGTGCTGTAATTAACACAAAGAATATTCTGGATTTTACTTAATATTATATTTTCTTGCGTATAATCCAGGATGAAAGTTATAAATAAACTACATTCAGAATGTCTTTGTGTAAATATAATTAGTGTCACATAGTAAATCGATAAAGAACGTAAAAAGTGTATCAAGTAAGCTCTGAAACTCTTGAAAAGCTTTTGGAAATTATTTCAATAGTACACACTACTAATACATTGTTACTAACGAATAACTTTATACAACAAGAATTAAAAATACGAAAGCGTGTATGGATGGGTGCAATTTGTTACTCTTAAACTATCGTATCTGTATCACTTTTTATCTTCATTCTCTTTTTTCAGGTATCTCCAGGTACAAGTGGAGCTGCGGGCGATACCTAGCTTGCTACAAGATTCCATTCAACAATGTGTGTCACATACCCGCTCTATCCCTCTCTACCCACAACAAAAGAAAGGGACATATAATCACTAGGAAGCCATACAAATAATAGATATAAATGTGGATTAATAAAACTGGGAAACCCTGTGCGACCGAGATTTAATACCGGCGTTAGCTCATTTATTGGACTTTTATCCGTCGCAAGTATTTCTCATATAAATACGAGCTAATAGTTTTAGAAGTTCCTACAGTTAATCGCATTAGTGCTCTATAAATGAACTCTGTTATCTATTCTTTGTCTATCGCGTCTAGCTGCGATCGTTCGATGTGCGCAGTTAATTATTTAGTATTTATAGGATTTATACTGGGCTATATAATATTATGAATGCAATTGTAAATTAATATTATGACTTAAGCTTATGTTTCTGTTTGTAGCGAAAGAATCATAGAATTCTTACATTTATACTTAATGCAGTAGGTAAGTAAGGAGGCAGGAAACATTTTTGATTGCTTGTATGTTTCATTTAATCTCCGAAAGAACAGAATCTATTATTATAAGTAGAATCTTCACCAGAATGCCCACGAAAAAGCTGAGATTTGAGCAATTGTGATAACAACGCCCTTCATAAAAGAGCTTACTAAAGGACCTCATTGTTATCTATTTACCAGTATAAGCGGCGAAGAAGACTCGACTTTATTTATTTCAATAAAACATGCCGTCAATTATTTAAAGCACAAATAACTAGCTACAGATAAGAACGTTATCCCAACAGCGTGTTACTAAAAATAGAGCCACAAAATCAAGAAGCAACTTCTTAATCTCAAACCGTTTAACCTCCCACGTATATAAAATCTTAACGTCGAAACTAGGTTGATGGTTGTCTAGGGCTGTTTATTAAATACCGCTTACGTCATATATGTTAATACGTGGGTCGCAGATCTCGAGGGCCATCTTCGTCCACTTTCAATAATTTATTCAAGTCCTTAATTAACTTTTGCGCTTCTTAAAGTTTCTTTAGATTGCATTTCTCGTTGATTAAAGATAGATTTCATAGTTAATATTCTGGAGTCCTTTGTCGATTTTGATTGGATCGCTTTGTGTTGGCGGATTTAGTTTTCTATGCATAATGAATATGAGATACGTATTTTTTATCCTTGCTAGTAATTTTGATATTTTGTATGTGGATATATGGATAATGTCGTAGGTTATGCATTTGTGAATTTTATTGTTATAATATTATTGTATATTAATGTATAGCTAAGAAACAATGTAGAAAAAAAGTGAATAAAAGAATAAATAATTATAAATGTGGTTGTGTATTTATTTGTCTTGATTTCATGTCAATTTTAAGATAATATGACTAGAGAGGCGTATAGAGAGAAATAATGAAAACATAGCCTTTAATTACGAAAAGCCGTGGGCAGCAGCCAGTTACTCATTTATAATGAATTATTTACTGTATTATTATGTTTTCGTGTTCTCCATGGAAAATACCTTAATCTTGGTGCTCGAAACTCAAAGTAAGTTTGACAAGTGTTTATGAATAGTTATTTTGTTGTTTCAGGTTATCAGTCCGAAACTGCCGTTCTCATTGAGCTTTTACAATAAAGGATTATCTATGGTGACTGATATATTATAGAAGTTTCGATCAAGGACAATACTTTTGAAAAATATGTACAAAAATTTTTTTTGATAATTCGAGTGACAATCAGATCATATTTATAATTTCATCTTTCGGCATTATTAATACATTGATTACATAGTCGTTTATATCTTTCTTAATAATATTGATAATATTGTGAAAAGGTGCATTTTAATTCAAACATTTAATTTAAAATTATTTTCATTATTTGAAAAGTAAATATTAGCCGTACCATAGGTAGGTATGTTTTTCATCCCGAGACGTCCCATTTGAAGCTGGAAAAAACTGACTGGTTATTGTTGAATTTACATACACAATCTAATTGAATTATAATACCCATTAAATATTTAAAAACATTTAAATATATTCCTTATATCCATACAAATAAATTCCAAATCAAATTAGCACAGATTAAGTCAAGTATTCGTAACATAATCTGTGGAAAATTCTAGTGTTCCGTGTAACAATGTATAATCCAGTGTAGTTCGTACCAATAATCCACGCGATTCACATACGTTGGAAATGGGATGTAATCCCACTTAACTATACGTTTCAATTGTTATGAATAGATTTGAACGTGTATTATAACATTATTTGGTGTGAATTTAGAGTAATGTTTGGAGTGAAAAAGGCATGGTTCTACTTGACCGTTTATGATGACTTTTTTGCTAATATGTCAAATGTTGTTTAGATGATTATTGTGCTAAATTATAATATCGTTTCATAGACTACGGGTCAGACAAAATCAACAGTTCTATTATGAGGAAAATTAAAGCTTCATTGTATGTAAATATATCGTATCCAAATCGTCTGATAGAATAAAAGTAAATACTTAAGGTAAATACTGAATTCCAGTAAAAACAAAAAGAACTTTATAAACTCGACTTTATCTGCAATTGATCTTAAATGTTTAAAGTTCAATTTATAGTGTGTTGAACTTTAAACACATGTCTTTATCTCTTCGTCTCTATTACCCGTATATATTCTAAAAAAAATATACGGAACCCACACTATAAAATACAAGCGTTCTTAACTACTTAGTAGTTTATTTTAATTTTCCCACAGCAAGATTAATGTGAGGCGCTTCGTTAACGAAAGAATACTTTACCAAGCCTGATTCAATTTTATCCAATATATATATATATATATGTATATTAAGAGGCTACTGAAATTTAACTTATAAATTTTTTTGGAAATGACTATTGACAAAGTGGTTGAAATTATTAAAGTAAATATATATAACCGAGATCACTATTTTATAATTTATATTATTTATTTACATAGAGCTTTATCATTATTAATCCTTTCCTTACTTATCATCAACATAAACTGCAGTGCCATGAACCTAAATTTCCGACTAATTACAAAATTCGTTATATTTGCCTAATTTGCAAATGACATAATAATATTATATTATTCACTGCAATTTTTTTCAAAAAATGTAATTGCAAAACTTTCACATACCATAGAATTGACATTTTCCTTAATAAAAAGCTATATTAACCCTATGGATACATTTCTATAATAAGACTCTTGGGACGCAACAACTGGCCATGGACCCTCGGTTGGTATAAGTGACATAACTCATGAATATGTCATCTTATTTCAACTACTTTGTAAAGGGGAAATTAAATTGACTTCGTCATATAATATGTCTGTTTGATTATGCAGTTATATCTAAGTAGAAATAGTTAATTTATATTTTAAAAGCGAAAAAGAGTATGGAATTTTTTAACAACATTTTACGAAAACAAAAGCGTAAACATTAAGAAGCATTATAATGGTCGATATGATTGGATTTTTAGTATTCATCTATTTCGAAAAGTTACTTAAAAGAAAAATTGAATAACACTGGTCAGTTGATTTCAGTAACTATTCGTTCAAATTCAGTGAATATTATCACGACTGAAGGTATATGAATATCAAATGCAATTCCAATCCCGTTACAATATTTTAAAAGCTACATTTTTATGCACAATAAAATTGTTCAAGTGCTTTTCAAATCTGCGTAAAAATACAGAAACATCGATTCATGTTTTTATGTAAAACAATTTGACGCGTTATCAATAACACAATCTCTATTAACAGCGCCATACAGCGTATATCGTAAAATCTATCGAAAAAACAAACATAAAGCGACGGAAAACTAGTACCAAAATACCAATAAAATATTCAACACAGTTATCAATGCCCATGTTTTTCCAACAAAGGAACAAAACCGTTGGTTTATTTTTTGTACAAACACAATTGTTTGAAGGTCTCGAGTGTTAGGCGAACAGTGAACACAATAAAATGTAAAAGATAATACTTTATGCTGTTGAAATTCGAACCTGCTGATTTCAATGGTAACTTCACATATGATATGGACAATGGGCATGAAATGCGTGAATCAAAATGTAGATATATATATTTTTTAATTCTGAATGAATTAAAAAACATATATTATTTTGTGTCAGACAGTAAAAACATGTAAAGATAGAGTTCGTGTGACAAAAAATTATATCAACCAGATTGAAAACAGACAGCTAAATATTATTCAATGCTACAAAATTATTGGTAGAGCCAACTTTTTCTTCCAATAATCATCTGAGAATAAATTCATTAATTTCTAACAACTCTACTATGATACCGCTAAACAAAATAGATAATTTTGAAACTATAGTCTACAACAAGTCTAAAGCCAATTTATTTCCAGAACTATAAAAATATGATATAAAATAAAGCATTTTAAACGATATATCTTGACGGATTTGGTCTGATGTTCTCATCTGTTTCCGATCGATTTTCCTTTAAAGTATAAGGTGATCAGTCTTCTGGCCCCTGGAGAGATGGCCCCTTGTTACGACACTCCTAAATATATTAAAGCCATATTCGACAAGAATTTGTGATTAAATTTTGTTATTATCCAGTTGTCCTATTACTTTTGGTTAATATGTTGACTTATTTAGATAAAAAAATATTCAATAATTGTTTCTTTTAACATATTATTAAGTACTTAATTGAATTTAATTCAAGCATTTGCAGAAAAATCTTGAGTCAAAATTTATATAAATGAAATAGTGAAAATGATGTTTTGCATCGAAATATGCAAAGCATCATATTTTATCAATGAAATTTAAAAATATTTTCACAGTGATATCGCATAAAATATTTAATAATAATTATATGTATGTGTTTTAATGTCTCTTAGTATTGAAATTGAAAATATTTACGACAAAATGTATTTCAAAAAGTATCATCATTTAAATAAACGGCTTTGTGTGCGTGTTTACAAAGTTTTATGTACTTTATGTTACAAAATATGTTATCCATATGAAACAGTAAGTACCTACTTACACAGCGCTTTTAATCAAAGGGTCATACAATTCCCCAAATAATTAGCTGCAATGAAATAATTCATTACAATTTGATGTGTAAATACAGCACTTGATTAGCGTAATGACGCATTAGAGAATGATGAGATTAATTACACGCACGTCATGTCATGATGATTGTAAAGCAATTTGGGATATCCAGGGTTACTTGTAAAACACCAGCAACCTCGCAGGACAAGATAACTAACATCATAAGTAGCAAAATTTGTTCTACAGAAGTCAGTTAGACTTGTATTCTTATATATAAAAATGAATCGCAAAATGTGTTGGTAAGCGCATAACTCGAGAACGGCTGAACCGATTTCGATAATTCTTTTTTTATTATATTCCTTGAAGTACGAGGATGGTTCTTATGTAGAGAAAACGTAAACATGTACCACGGGCGAAGCCGGGGCGGACCGCTAGTTTTATATAAAACACAATTTCACAGCATCAAATTTTCAGATTCAACATTTACATTCCATATTTTATTCTCACGACAAATTTTTACAAAAAAGTCTATATTATAGTCTATAATTATTTATTAATTATCTTCAAAACTTATTTATCTATAAGTCGGAAAGATCTTTTAGTATTGTGAGTTGCTATAAGATGGTCGAGTTTGGTTGAAATTTGTGCTATGGTAAATTATCTATCCATTGCATTGATGACATGAGCGCGTTGAGAATTCATCTGATTTGAACGATATTTTGTAGATACAAGAAAATTGTTTGTTGATATTTCACTTTCATGATCATGTCAAAGTTTGGTTAATAATGTCTTATCGTATAAAAATACGTAAAATTGCGTTTACTTTAACCAGCCAACCAGCCAAACAGCCCACCAGCCAACTCACGCTAACTCACGATAACTCACGCTCACCCACGCTTACTCAGGCTAACTCAGGCTAACTCACGCTCACTCACGTTTACTCAGACTTACTCACGCTCACTCACGCTAACTCTCACTCACTCACGCTAACTCACGCTCACCCACGCTAACTCACTCTCACTCAGGCTAACTCACGCTCACTTACGCTTACTCACGCTCACTCAGGCTAACCCCCTTGATTCTTGAAGGATACTAGGAAAGGATTCAGTTCACTCTACAATTTTTTCTAATAATATCGTGCCCTAAGATTTTCTTTCTTTATTTCTTTCTAAAAATAAAAACCCTATTCATATATTGACATGATTGCGCAAACAAGTCAAAACACAAACACGAAGAAACTTTCGCATTTATAATATTAGTGATATTATTGAACTTCGTACATAAATCATTAAAAGGGTAGGCATAAAAAGGGTTGTTATGTTTATTGATAACGTAAATATATAAATAAAATAAGTTAACTTTCTCTTAACAATTGAGATGAAAAGGAAAATAGATATTTTTGCTTTGGGCGGCCTCATTAGACTATGTTTTGTTTTAAAATAACATGCGGATCGTTGACCTGTACCTTTTGTGTATTTGAAGTTGTTTAATGAAATAAAAATAGGAAAGTATTTTTGTTTTATTTTCTCTTTTGGAAGTCACCTAAAAATTTCGTCAAAATATCACGGTAACAAAGTTCGCGAAGAATCTTAGATCAAAGGAGAAGGTCTAGGCTTAAGTTCCATAGATATAGATTCGTTGAAAGGAGAGTATGTATAACAAATATATTATAAGCGTTTAATTATAATGCAACATTTTAAATGTTGTTAAGTAACATATGAAATCTCAGAACATTCTACTTATGCATATTCATAAAAATGTGTGAGACAAACAAGTTAGCTTGATTTTTCTCTCTTATAGCACGCAAAATAATTTCATATAGGTACTACAGAAATGTACACCTCCAGCAATCTCCACTTAATGCTGCCATTCCTCCCTTAATTATAAAAGATTATCTGTGACACTTCGATTCGTTTAATAATTGTCACCGTTTAATTAAAACTGAGCGTCCGATGGAATCGCCATTCTTTTACCCACCTACCATACACGGTAACAACTTTCAAGATACTATATACATTGCTGGGTAACTATGACATGTTAAATAGTAAGTGCTAATGTAGCGTGCAATGTATAGCATTTTTATGGAAGGTTTCATCTTTCTAGAGGTATGGAGAGTAACAAAGAGGGCATCGGAATCCTTGCATTAAGTATTAGATCATGGTATCGCTCGAATCTCGACCTTTGACACCGTGTCTGAAGGCTGTAGCCGCGTCGTGTTTTTCCTGGTACGCTATCAATTTCAAAACTTTTCGAGATTTTCCGCCGCTACACGGGTGTTCAAGTTGAAATATTTGAAGATTTTTCTTCTGAAGAACCGGAGTTGGGAGCTTATAAAATAAGATCGATGTTTGTGATAGCAAATAAATGTTATGTTTTTAAATATTATTTATGATTTTTTAACATCAGTAGCTCAATTCACGCTGTATCCGATTAATGATATTAATAATAAATACATGCGATTATAATGTACCTACAGAAAAATAATACAAAAAAAAAAAAAATATAGTCTATATTACCACCTGTGTCTACATACCATTATGACCTAGGCTAATGTTTTGTCGTGTAAAAGGCATTTTACCTTTACCTACATCTTCCATAAACAATAGTAACATCCCTAGAGCTCAATGAAAAGTGTGAATGAGCTAATGAAAATAATGTACACGCTTGTAAATAGCGGCGCAGATTAGATCCCGGAACCGCATTGCGACAGCTCTGATTGATTCCTTGGAATTATGAAATGGAACGAAGGGAGCGTTGTTTATGTGCTTTTATGTAGGTATAAAGAATATACGCTGTGCGTTGGAATAAACAAAAGTCTATGAGAATGACGAGGATAATGTTATTTAAAAGGTAATATTCATTTAGATTACAAAATTCCCATAAATCGGTTGCATTTTGAAAACGAAATACAGTTACTTATAGTTAATTGTCATTAGTGGAGATTTATGTGCATAAACGTGCATACAAAACACACAATTACAAATTTATTAAAAAAAAATAATTACCCATAGCTTTCGTTTTATTGCCCAAAAAAAATAGACGCTTATAATAATACTAGGTTTCCGCCCGCGGCTTCGCCCGCGTTTTCAAAGAAAAACCCGCATAGTTCCCGTTCCCGTGGGATTTCCGGGATAAAACCTAACCTATGTGTTAATCCAAGTCACCCTCTATATTATGTGTACTAAATTTCATTATAATCGGTTCAGTAGTATTTGCGTGAAAGAGTAACAAACATACACACCTACACATACATACATCCTCACAAACTTTCCAATTATAATATGAGTAGGATAGTAGGATAGGATAGGATAATATAATCGATTACAAGCTTTTTATTAATTATACGATAAGTTTTTCTTTAGGTCTCGGAAATAAGTGTCTCTGGTCTTGTGGTTATATCAATTACTTGCTAACCATTAAACGACCGCAATTTTTTATTATTAATGAAGCTAAAGGAAATTCTATCCAAAGAAAAATAATAATTGTGTTTTTATTAACCAAAGGATTATAACATTAACTGTTCAATTCATAATAATCAAAAGTTTTGCAAAAGCTGAAATTATGATGCACACTGTTTTTTTTTTCTTATTTCTGCCGCGGAACCGAGCAAAACTAACTTAATTCTAAATATATCCAAAACTACACTATAAATATAATTAACAACTATGCCCATTACAAGGATAGCCAGAAAGCAAACACCGGGTAATAATTACGCAATCCGTCAGTCTGTTTGTACGTTGATAATTGAAACTGGCCGATTTGTAATCGTTACATTATCAGAAATTAGCCGAGTGGAGCCGCGGGAAGTGATTAGCTTGTTGTTTATTTGCTTATTAGATATAAATCATTATGTAAAAACTTTAAATGGACTTTAGGTATAGATTTAAAGAACGAATGATTTGAAAAAAGCGCAAACAAAGAGACGGACATTTTACTTCTTCAAAGTTTTGTTAATAGTTGTTTAATGCTGAGTTTTGATTTATGTAAGTAACTATATTATGATATCGAAGTGATCAATGATCATACATTAATTATCAATTTAGAATTATAGATTTTTCTTTATCGATTTATTAAAATTTACATGCATAGTGCATACGTAATAGTTTTACAAGAATATCTAGTACAAGTTTTTTAACAACATAATAATACACGTTTTATTATACCGATTTTGTAATCCATAGGTATTATTAATATAAAATATAAAAGTTAACCCATTTCTTCTATCATGTGTAAAACATCACCGTTCCACGTAAACCAAGGATCACACAAGGATGCCTTACATTCAATTCATATAAACTTCAGAACAACCAATTCAAAAAATTCCATGTTCATTTTCAGAGATTTTATTTGCTTTTGATTAAACACACTCGCAAGTTTCGCGTGAATTCAAAATATTCCAGCCTTTCTTTTGTCATGCAGCGGCCGTTCCCCTAATTAGGACGAGAGTCGAAAAAGTTAATTATTTTCTTTACAAGCGGACGGACGGGCTGAATTAAAAGGTGCCTGGCCGTTCTGCCTCTTATCGTCCATTTAGTCTGAGCTGGTCTGGCGCGTTCTGGCGATAAGCAACCCATTTCTAGAGAATTTATTGTTTACTAGCGGTCCGCCCCGGCTTCGCCCGTGGTACATATTTACGTTTTCTCTACATAAAAACCATCCTCGTACTTCAAGGAATATAATAGAAAAGAATTATCGAAATCGGTTCAGCCGTTCACACGTGATGCCATGACAACGCGAAACGGGTGCAGACCCGCCGCCTTTTTATAGCTCCCGCCGCGAAGCGCGTCGAACGCGGCAACTGATACACAAAAATAATCCTTATGGCTGCATGATTCTGTATTCACGCGCGATGACTTATAGCGTATTTCATGTATAACTTTGGTGTTTCTACACCGATTTACATGATTCTTTTACTATAACCTGCCCAGGAGTATGAAGAATAATTGTGCCAAATTTGGTTAAAATCCGTCTTGTAGTTTTTGTTTCTATAACGAATATACAGACAGACAGACAGACAGACAGACAGACAGACAGACAAAAATTTTACTGATTGCATTTTTGGCATCAGTAGCGATCCCTTATCACCCCTTCATAGTTTTTTTTTAAATATATTTCATGTACAGAATTGGCCTCTCTACAGATTTATTATAAGTATAGATTAGCGATTCCCGGCTAAGATAAAATCTAGTTAGATTATTTATCGGCAAGATACGGTTTTGAGAACATCGAAATATTTAAGTAAGTAGGTACTTACTTAAATATAAAGAAAAGAGCCTTTAATTATTTTCAATACCTATTTTCTTTTGACAACACACACACGTGTATTGAATGGCACCGTGTACCTGAGTTTGAATGCTTCTTATTCTTTGAGGGATTAAGAAAATCGAATTAGTACTGAATACTCCCTGAAACATATAAAGGAAATTAAGATTTATCTAACACATAAAGTACATCGAACACATCTACTAAGTACATATTATTATATATTATTTTCGTATAGATTTACTTTAATAAATTTAAATTGATTTAACAAAACATTTTTGTTCGTCTGCATGAATTATTTTTGGGTTATATTTTGAAGTCGTGTGTCGCGGCCTCTCCATCTTATTTTATATTAACTATCGTACTATAGGTACCCAATCTTTGATTATACCTATGCTTTTGTACTATACTGGTATCATTAAAACGTCTTGGTCCACCGATTTCGGCCATCACATTTACCAATACATAAAAACTTTACATTTACTTGCGCACAATTTCCCATACCTAACTATCCAAATCGTGGAAGCCAAAGGAAAAAGATTTAAAACATAACGACGCTCAAAGCGATATCGTATTCCCTTTACTAACAGCGTACCTTCATCTAATTTAGCGAGGTTTGTGTTTAGAGGCAAAGGAACGTTACCGGAGCGCTCAGATTGTATCTTTGTAACTAACTTCGCCTTTGAACTCGGAAAAAATGTTGGTCAATTGAGACCCCGCTTTGATCTGTTTTTTGTGGCGTTATTGTGACTGCGCTGTTTTGCTGATAACCGTGTTTTGATAAGCGAACGTCGATGAACAAGAACTCAACTGACTGCCATTTTTTGGAATTCTAAACACTGCAGCTTATGAAGAAAGAAGAAATTTTTAATGTTAAAAATTCGAACATATTTACAAACATAATTGATTATGTTATTTCTTTCAATAAATATTACAAAAGAACAATTACTATGTTTACAAAATATTTTTTGAAGTTTACACAAACATAGCACCTCATTAATTATATTATTGTAATTTCTTTTATTACGAAATTAACATAACAATAGCAAGTAATTAGTTAACAATAACAAATTATCGTATAATGCACAAAAGAAAATAAACAATAAGTAGGTTATATTTTACGAAGGCATTCTTAATACAAAACAATTGTGACGTCATAACTAACTCAAATGCTATTGGTGTATATATTGTGCTATTGGTGTATATATTGTGACGACAGGCTTTCAATGACAGTTGAAATTTTCTCAACATTATAATATTGTCTAGCTGATGTGATTATATTTTGTAATCTACCAGTGTCACTTTATTCCTATGGTTTGTCTCACTTAGGGCTGATTTTTCAATGCTTGGATAAAACTTATCCGTCCAATAAAGTATTACACGATAATATCAAAATGTAGTTTTATACATTATTCGACGAATAAGTTTTATCCAAGCATTGAAAAATCGGCCCTTAATAGTATACAGGTGAAGAGTTTATTTGTTTGTTCCTAATAACCTCAGGAACTAATGCATCAAAATGACAGATTGTTTTTCAGTTGGTTATCCTATAAGGTCACGTAACTACAATATTTTTGAGAGCAGATACAATTTATTAGATTAGTTGACTAGGCTATATAAGAGAATTATCAGGCGGTTAATATTACACCCTATCTATCTCATGTTTGAGAGAGAGAAAAAATTCGCGAAGTGTGATCAACCGCAACGAATAAATACAAAAAAGAAACAGAAACAAAATGTCAACTCGATTTCAATACTGGAAACCTTGCTGGAAACCAATATTTTGTATGTACCAAAACAAAATACTGACTGCGCAGCTGATATAGGATATTTTTCGTGTTCTCTCGGTCACGATCGTCGTCTCAATAAAGAAAATGCTTAATCTAGCAAATGTTTTTCAGCCGTATTTTGGAAAAATATCAAAATGATTGTGTCGATATCGCTTTCTGTATTATTCTTTTATTTTTAGTGTAAATTACAATTTATTTCTAATAATATGAGATTTGTTGTAATGAATCCTAGTCCACAGAACTACCTAGTCATTACCTAGAAAATACGCTTATTTATTCAACTTGACTTTTTACTAAGACTCGTCATTTAACAAGGTTTTTCAGGTTAATTTCTAATCCATCATGATTGGTAAAAACGTAGTTTGTTCTCTAAAAACATTATTATTACTCTTATTGCAAATATATAATACCTAATAATAATTTTAATTTCTCTTTCATAAATGTCCAGATATACTGGCAGGATCATAATAAATAATAATATAATACGCTCGGCGAGATATCAGAATAGATCACAGATTGCTCGCTGCATACGATTTCTGTTTATCATTGGAGTGAATTGCAGTTATTATCTTAGTTTTTCTACCCAGTGTGATTATTACAAAGACATAATATACTTGTTGAAACCAATCTTATTTTCATAATGAAATAAACTATCCTATGTCTAAAATTAGATCGTAATACTAACAAAATTGCTTCATTAATTTCATAGTTTATCTCAAACAGATATTATCGTGATGATGAGATTTTTATAAATAAGCTTTATATTGCTACTTCGCATTTTTCAAGTAAAATAATTTGCTACACGCGTCCACGTGGCTGCGATTCAACGAAGCGAACTATCAGGGAGGCTGGATACGTTTTGACAGTTAAAATATCTCATTAAATATTGGAAATTGTATTGGATATTGGCTTGGCTTGACGCTATATTTTGATTTCACTTTGATATCAAATTATACTATACATTAAATACTTTTATAAAGCTCAATCTGAACAAATTATAACAAGTCAATGTAACATTTGCAACAAACGCATTTCTTTCTCATTTATACATGTTTTTTTTATAAAATAGTAGGTACCTATATGCTGCCAAATAATTCTGATATACCTACTTACTCAGTAGGAACGGATCTATATGAAAGAAATTAATTATTTTTAATTGAATTGATATTGACATAAATACCTGGGTAGCTCAGCTTCATCGGTAAATGAAAAAGGAAAAGGCTCATAAGAAAAATTTATAACATGAATTTATAAAGCAGTGTAAATGTTATATTATAGCAAATAAACTTACATGTTTCGCTGTTCGTCCCTTCCTCTATTTACCTTTCATTATTCATTCACAACAGTTACTGAGCTATATTAAATGACCCGTATACGTTTAGATGTTTTTCAGGATTTTGTATGTTAAAATATGTGTGCTATAAGTTCTTTCCGTTTTTTTTTTTTTGTGTTATATGTAGTTTATTTGCATTTTATTCAGATTTTATACTAGATATACTTTTATCCAAACATAGTTAGGTATTATTGTCACAAAAAAACTCTTTAAACTCTACATTACATCGTCATTTTTATACATTTTTGAAACATTTAGATTCGTCATGCTTCGTCCATGCATTAAAATTTGTAAGAATGGATTTACTGCACTTGCAAATAACATACAAGAATAAAGTTTTATCCGTAATATAGTTATTTTAAAATTTAAGTTAATAAAAACTCTTTTCATGAGAAACAGTATCTTAACAATAAACAGCACACCTTTAAAACGTATTTCCAAGAAATCCCTTAAAAAGAAAAGCATCATACGATATTAAAGTTTTAATTAAAATGTGCAGGAAACCACGCGGGATTGTGATTGGATAATAAATAATGGTTTTTAATATTTACGGTCGAGTTAGAGCGGATTGCAGGAGTAATGAAGATCTACTTGCGACTTTCCAGACCCCAGTTCCGAGGGACGCTTCCTTAAGGGTGCGTATAAAGCAAAATTACCAATCTTCTATTAGATGATACGTGTAATATTCAAGACCAAATCTAAAAAAATAAAATATATATCAAACTAGATAATATGTTCAACGATTCTGTTTAATCAAAAACATAAAATATTAAAATTTACTCGATAAAAAAAAATCACCAAGTTAGCTCTAATTTTCACACTTTTACGTTTTCTACTTGACATGGTAATACTTATTATGATTTTTTTTTTCATAAACAATTATATTAAAATATTTGCAAGATATTTGTCAGAGCATTTTGTGTAATTACTTTTAGTTTTGGTTTTATCTGCGATAAACCACTTTTGGCGCTCTTTTTTTCTCGAGATAAACGTTTGGTTTTGTCACGATAAAAGTGGTTTATCGCAGATAAAACCAAAACTAAAAGTAATTACACAAAATGCTCTGACAAATATCTTGCAAATGTTTTAATATAATTGTTTATGAAAAAAAAACATAATAAGTATTACCATATTGTCAAGTAGAAAACGTAAAAGTGTAGCGTATCGCGCTGCCCACCAGAGACTAAAGAGCAGTAACAGCCCTTTTGTGATTTTTCGTTTTATTAGTGATTCTGAAAGCGGGTTTCTTAAGCTTTCTATTGAATTAACTTACTTATTTCTAAGACTATAAGAATGGTTTTTATTTAACAGTTTTCACTTACTGCAAACGAAAAAAATTAACAATTTGGCGTGATTTCCCAACTAAAATACAGTATAAATTATACTGCAGATTAAATTTTAAGGTTTCATAACTAAAATGCAGTAAGCAATATAATTTTACAGTTCTTTAGATAGTTTTATATTTCTGGAAAAAAATTAAAAAAAAAAATTAATACGCAGTAAAATTTACCGCCATACAAGCTATTTTTACTGCAAATTAAGAAAATACAATTTATTGTCACGAACTCCCAACTAAAATGCAGTAAAATCAAAGCTTGTCGCATTTTAGTTGTGAATACTTAACATTCTTTTATCATTATAAACTGACTAACACGCAGTAAAATACAGCATTACTGCAGATTAGTTTGGATAGCATAATGACACAGATATGATTATTCCTAGCTAAAGTGCAGTTAATGTTTTAAATACTGCAACTGTGAACTAGCTATTTTTCTTACTGCACTAGTAAATTGAACACTTTTTTCTTAAAAAACTAACTAAAATGCAGTATTTTTTTGACCTTACTGCATGTTAGTTGGGTTTCTTGACAAAATAACTGATCCAAACGCAGTAATAGGGCTTTTTGCTGCATTTTACTAAGTTTAAAATGGTATTTTTTACAAAAAAGGCTATGCAGTAATAGGCACCAAAAAGAATAAATGGCCATAATAAATTCAGTTATTAAGATATATTTTTTTTTATTGCTTTAACGTGTGAACCTATGCCTTTACAACCTTTCTGCATTCAAATTTTTTTGCTTATCATTCTGTTGATTTTTTAAAATCAATTCTTAACTTTAAATGCGTTTTACTCGAAATCGTGATTTTGCTGTTACTGCACTTTAGTGTATGGTGGGCAGCGCGGCTGCCGAGTAGGTATCCTTACTCCTCCTATCCTACTCGGCAGCCGACCGTCACGCGACATGCGCTACACAAAGCAGTGTTCGGAACCGTTCGAACAGTTTCACTTTTACCGTGTTTTCATAAAACCACACAACATTTTTTTAACGTTGCTTGTTGTTGCTGGTTGTGATTTGAGTATTTGGAGTTTAATTTAGAATGATTATTAATTTGTTTTTTTTGAAGACGATGAATACGAGTAATTTTAAATTTTTCACAGAATTTTATGATTATTATGAACATACTATTTTAAAACAAATATTTTTATATTTAATATTATAAATTGTTACAATTTATTGACATGGATTTTAACTTACCTATTCTACAAGTTACGTATGTTACAAAGAAACTCCAAACGCCTAACTATAAGTTGAACAACGTCACAGTAAACAGCTAGTATTTATCATTCGTGAAAGGATTCCGAGGATAAAAAGTTTTTAATTCCTTTAGTCGAAAGTTAATTAGCGAAGTTTTTATGAACAAATTTCGTAAACTTCAAAGCCAAGTGCGCACTTAGCCTTTGATTTACAAATTATAAGAACATTTTACAAAGTTTTTGTATGTAATGAGGGTTTGAAGAATAATTAATAAGGAAATGTCTTTCTTCTTGAATTGGGTCGCGCTTGCATCGCGGAAATTGCTACAGCTTTATACAATTACACTAGTGTGACATGCCCCGGCTTCTCTTGCGTTCAAACAGGACATATATTTTTATTTCAATCTAAATCAAGACAAAAGTTTAGTTAGGAATTACTATTTGTGTATACAATTTTATTTAAATCGATACAATCGTTTTTGCATATTATATAAAAGTTCCATAGAGAAACATCTCACCTGCGTCCTGCACCTACGTAACTTCCGAAAGTGAATTAGCTTGATACTTGATACGTACAGACGTATCTAATCATTAAATGAATAGTATGTAACTATGTAGAGTATGTAGAATTATGTTAATAGGTACCTATATAGCAAATCATGATTCATCAAACTTCTCTCCATTTTGGTTATTGAATGAATTACTAA
Organism: Colias eurytheme; assembly: GCF_061535395.1. Lineage (NCBI taxonomy): Eukaryota > Metazoa > Arthropoda > Insecta > Lepidoptera > Pieridae > Colias > Colias eurytheme. The sequence goes on along the minus strand of NC_142998.1, from coordinate 198,582 downwards.
ACGGTATAATAATAATCGATAAACATAAAATGCGTAACCTCAGCTCAAATAATGAACATTGAATTATTTCTCCATTTCCTTCCCTTTCAAAGTTATTTGACCCTTACAAGAAGGAAAAAAGTACGGATTAGTTTAACATTGATTAAAAAAGTTGAAGAAGATAATAATTCATGATTAACTTATTATGTATTATGTAAAAATATTTCCTTTTACTGTAAAAATTTATTAAAGCAATATAATAATATGTTATCACATTTTAATTGAATGTTTCTTTATAGACTCTAGAAGAAAAGATCTTGATCACGAATTTTTTATAAGATTGTGTGATGTGTAAGTTGTATTGAAAATAAACATTTTCAACAAACCCTTGAATTAAAAGAAGAATATTTTCAGTTATTCAGAAACGTAATCATAAAATATATAACAAACATTTACTGAATAAATTCAAAATACAGAAGGATGTTTTGCCAATAAATATTATATTATTATCTACTAGCGCGGCTTCGCCCGCCTCGTCTAAAACCTAATAAATTATATCCTAAAACCTTCCTCTTGAATCACTCTATCTATTACAAAAAACCGCATCAAATTCCGTTGCGTAGTTTTAAAGATTTAAGCATACATAGGGACATAGGGACAGAAAAAGCGACTTTGTTTTATACTATGTAGTGATTCTCCTGTCTCTATGTATGTGATTGATTTTTCTAAACAATATACGTGATCTTATTTGAATAATTCCTATTTGTTATATCTAATAACTCTTAGAAAATTTGTATAGCTTTAGCTTTAATTCTTGTTAAAAAAATATTTTTGAGTGGGTTAATAAAATATTGGTATTTCACATCAACGTAAAAGTTTTTATTACTCGTTAATTATTATAATTACATGTTACATTAAGTAACCAAAGAACTCTGAAGTCCTAAAGAAGTACTAACTAATTATCTATTCAATCAAGTCGTAGTAAAAAAAACTTTAATAAAAATTATAATTATCGTTACAAAATTACGCTATTATTAAATCAGTACATAATTTTAAACGATGCCATTAATGATAACAATCTTAATTTTTAAAAACTCGCTCAAAGCTATAATTTTTATCCTCTTTCATCCTTTGTGTAATATTTTGTTCAATATCACAAAAAGGCTGGCATTTAAGACAAAGACTCGTTTTATAATTTACTAGCTCAGTATCGCGACTCTCCGTAAGTGCTGAAAATATTTTATGAAATTTTCCTATACTACCTACCTCCTGAAATTATTTAAATCTACTGAAAAAGTACTAGATATTCAATAAATCAACTATTAGGTAATAAAAATTATATCATAATCGATCTAAATATACTTTTTGCTTTTCGCTCACAGAAACTAGTAAATAATAATATAGAAGACCCGCATCTTTAATAAACAATTTTCCTAAAATTAATGTGAAATAATAATATAAATTCAACATCATACTTCATTTCAAGAAATAGGTACATGAGTTGCGTAAAAATATTATATTGACTCGCAGAATTGCCCAATATTAAATCTAGATATTTGGTCTTTTGTCTAGACTCTTTACTTTTCAAGCAAAATAATAAATATTTTAGTTATAAATACGTTACTTTAGATTCAAACGTTAAACAATCTTCATTGTTTTGAATACAAAAGACTCAAGATCAAGCGCAGAATTTTAGGTTACAGAGCTTAGGCTTATTATATTAAAATGAAATATAACTTATGTTTGCAAACAAAAGATATCATCTAACGCAGATGAATCCGTGGGAGTGAACTAGTCTAGTCTCAATTTCATAAAGAATGTGCGTAATAATACGACTTTCATAATATAATATTGCAAATTCGTAACAATATGAACACTAAGGTACCTTATGAAAATGACTTCTTTACGATGTAATATGATTTTATTCCCGTTAAATTACATTTAACTGAATATTATATGAAAGAGCATACTTATTATTTACTAGCTTACCGCCCGCGGCTTCGCCCGCTTTAACTTAAACCTAATAAATTATATACTAAAACCTTCCTCTTGAATCACTCTATCTATTAAAAAAACCGCATCAAAATCCGTTGCGTAGTTTGAAAGATTTAAGCATACAAAGGGACATAGGGACAGAGAAATTGACTGTGTTTTATACTATGTAGTGATAGGTACTTTACTCAAACTCAAATATTTATTTATTCAATTAGACTTCTTCTAGAAGCACTTTTGTAACGTCATTTCATATATTTTTACATAAACCACCGATTCGGAAAGCAGTAACTACGGAGAAGAACCGGCAAGAAACTCCATAGTTGCTCTTTTACTCATAAGTCATACCGTACCTATCCTTATAAAAACATCATAAGAGAAGAGAACTCTAGAAACTCTTTTACGGGAACAATAACAAATAAATACGTAAAAGGATAAAAACAAACTACATATTTCATTGGGAAGTGTTGAACTTAAAACTTCACACGTATAGCACATGATTCATAACGATATTGTTAGGTTATAGTGATAGGTTATACCTGGTATATATCGTTGGTATATTATACATAGGTTGGTTTTATTAGCTGAGTTTTCTTAATCTTAATACTATTATAAAGGCGAAAGTTTGTAAGGATGTATGGATGTATGGATGTATGGATGTATGGATGTATGGATGTATGGATGTTTGTTACCTTTTCACGTAAAAACTACTGAACCGATTGCAATGAAATTTAGCACACATATAGAGGGTAACTTGGATTAACACATAGGATAGGTTTTATCCCGGAAATCCCACGGGAACGGGAACTATGCGGGTTTTCCTTTGAAAACGCGGGCGAAGCCGCGGGCGGAAATCTAGTAAATTATAATACAACGCACACTCACACTCACACATTCTCACACTTTCATTGACTACGTGTCGCCATATACTTTACAACATTTTAGAAATCGGTCGTTCCTCGGAAGATTATTATGCGAAGAGAGTGAACGCAAAGCGACTTAGTTATAAAATAATACCTATAGTCATCTTTACAATAATTAATGTAACCACAACATGGTCTTGCCAAGATGATACCAAAAACATCGAGTACAAAGTTTAGGAGATATCACAAAATGATTTCCTAAGGTAATAATATACTTGTAATCTCTAAAATGGCACTATTTTCTCGCAATTCTTACCTTGCGCCCGGATATTTCACAAATAAATCGCGCCAGTTTATAATAAAATTGTTACAAAAATATATAAAATAAAGTTTCAAATGTAAAGAGCCGGTACGTCCGAGATATTTCCACAATAAATTTTTCTTCGCCTCTGGAAAACTTCAAGTTGTTTCCGCGCCACAAGTTCTGTCCGACGAGCGCCAATAAGAACGACTTCAATGTATTTAAAGTTTATATGAAACACAGTTATACCTAACGGATATAAACGGCTCTAGGTGCTTAGGATATTCCACAATATAATATCTATATCTATAGGTACTAATATTATAAAGAGGAAAGGTTTGTATATGGTTTTCACGCATAAACTACTGGACCGATTTTGATGAAATTTGACACAGATAATCTACAGACCCTGAGAAAGAACATAGGCTACCTTTTATTGCTAAATATGTACCACGGGCGAAGCCGGGGTGGACCGTTAGTCATTTATAAAGTAGGTGCAATAGAACAATGTTTATCTGGTCGTATGATTAAAACTTATTCTTTACTAGCTGCGCTTCGCGGTTTCACCCGCGTGGCTCCACTCCTGTTGGTCTTAGCTTAATGATATAGCCATCCTCGATAAATGGGCCATCTAAAACCGAAAGAATTATTAAAATCGGATCAGTAGTAGCTGAGATTAGAGCGTTCAAACAAACAAACTCTTCAGCTTTATAATATTAGTATAGATAGCAAGATCAGTGTACTCATAACACAGCAAGTAAGTAGTCTGTCTCTGTGTAATAGAGATTTCTCGCATGAGTATTTATAAAATCCAAACTCCGCTGTCTCTATATTCATAATATAATTTATTAAATCAGATAGCCTGGCTATGTTATAATATGATAAATTAACATACACCAGTTTAACTAATATATGTATAAGTTGGAGGACATAAAAATATTGCTCAAGCTTCAAACGGAGAAAATAAATTAAATATTGCTACTAATTACTCCAAAAGGATAAATACAATACCCAATTTATGTCGTATCCTTTGTGTACTTATTTATAAAGGAACAATTTCATCAATGAATACAATAATACATCTGAACATAATTTCGATTCCGTATGTAATATAATTTAATTTTTGTAATAAATTATTATTATTGTAGTATTTTGTTCAGTTACGAATCGACGAAATGATATCATTGCAAAGATATTATATTATAACTTTTTATTAAATACATGATTTTATGAAATCTCTGTAAAGGCGATCAGTCTGATCTAGCTAAACTTTTAAAAAGCTGAACCAATTTTAATGCTATTTTCAATTGATATGAATTTCATTGTCTTAACATCCTTATGAAATAATTATTTACATTGTTCTATATTATTATATCTGACTGTATTTTTCGTTATAATTTCATATCACTTTAGTCTTTTTTACACGTAGGTACAATAAAGTACCTAATACTCATAAATTTCCCGAAAATTCTAATATATGCGGAATATTCGACTTTCTGTAACATATTACTGGAATTACATAGTACAATCTTACACATAATATAGAACTAGAATTAAATTATTTCTCGCTGTAAATAGAGTTTCCACAATTTATGGCGTATCTGTGATTACAGAGGCACTTGTAAACAGCTCCCGAGAGGCAACGCTGAATGGAATCAGAGGTGTAACACTAATATATGGAGAGGTGGTTTCGCTGAGGACATGCTGTGTTGTTTACGTTACTCGCATTTTGTTCAGGTTATACATTGATCTGAGATACATGTGTTAAATGTTAATACGTGAAGTGAAGCAGCAAGGATAAAACATTACATGCTATGTTTTTATGTAATTCTTAGTGTTGAAAATATATAATTTACGATTGTATATTATATTAGCTCCGCTCCTGTTCGTGTTTGGCGAGCTGATATATAGCCTTCCTCGATAAATGGGCTATCTAACACCGGAAGAATATTTTCAAATCAGACCAGTAGTTTCCGAGATTAGCGCCTTCAAACAAACAAACAAACACTTCAGCTTTATAATACAAATGTATAGATTATAATTTATACACTGTTTCACTTATTTTCTTGTGTTATGTACCTACTCTATCATACCATTTATCATGCGTGTTAAATTCAGATTTCGTATTCGGAGATTAAACTTGAGACATGATAGAGCCTTTGCTTCATCAACGTAATAATAAAAGAATACTCATACACAAGTGTCCATTATTATCTTGCACTATACACAATCTTATTATGTACCAGCTTACCGCCCGCGGCTTCGCCCGCTTTGTCTAACACCTAATAAATTTTATACTAAAACCTTTCTCTTGAATAACTTTATCTATTAAAAAAACGCATCAAAATCCGTTGCGTAGTTTTAAAGATTTAAGCATACAAAGGGACATAAAGACATAGGGACAGAGAAAGCGACTTTGTTTTATACTATCTAGTGAAGTTTAAAATAGTTTATCATTGCTATTTTCCAAAACAGAATCTAGGGATGTTTTACATTTCTCGTTGTATCGGTTAAATACTTAATTCTGTAAACTCCATATCTCGATTATTGCATGAACTACAATGTATTATTACTGGCGTCTCAAAGCACGTATTATTCCGACCACAAGCCACAAAGGCACAAAATTGAATTTAAACCTTGTTGAAGGAAGCGTGGTCAGCTCACACAATTTATTAATGTCTCCGATACTTAGATTATTATATTATATATACTTGCTTAGTACCTCGACTTGTCGTGAGGTACTTCAAGCAACCGTCTGACTAAAGATCTAAATAAAGTTTCCCTTCAGACACATCACCTTATTTGCAAAAAAGCTATTTGCAGTGCATGTTCAAGAATGGGTTAAATATGGAAATACAGTCATGATATAAATAAATAGGGTTGTCATTTTGTTAATTTTAATTTATTTGCAAGTCGTAATATAATTTATTATTTTTATGGTTAAGACATAGAAAAATATTTACGTAATGCAAATAAGGAAATAAGAACACAGAAGATTAACTATTCACACAAACATTAGACATTCCATAACGAGATAATATTAAAATTATTGTTAGTATGCTATAGCTGCGTTAAAAATACTTATTATATCAATAGATACGTTTCGCCAGTTAACTTGTTTATCAATTAATTTCATTATGAATACCTATTATTGCTAATTTTAAACATAACACCTTACGTCAACACTATAAATTTTCTTAAACTATAATTACATCTTCAAATCTCAATTCATTTAAGTTACTCAATAAGTAACATTCTTACATAGTTTAAGTTCTGACAACCCTAAGGGCAAAGGAAATACTTTGACACCACAAATGTCATGTATTTGGCTTTAATGAAATGGTACCGTGAAGGGGCGGTGAGGATGATCAATCACAAATATTTCAACACAACAGGATTGGTGAGGATATGAGGATACATTCATATTTATTAGTATGTATTTGTCTGTAAAGGATGTACGTCTTTAATAAGTTCTGCTGTCCACATTTAAGATGTTTTTTCGTTTATACGAATGCCACCTAATTATTTTACCTTACCGAATTCAAATTGTGATCGAGTGCTTTTACTTTAAATAAGCGAATCAAACAACGATTTATTGACATCGTAACAGGAAATATAAACGTTGCAAAAAATGTCTCTAAACATAACAGATTAAAAGTAAACAAACGAAAAAACCTTCCAAATTGATAATTGCAAGTATTCGTTAGGGCTTCTAAGAAATGAAATCAAAACAACCTCTGCCCATCAATTAGTGACTGCCATTGTTTGCACAGAGCCCTCTAATTATCCTCACTACGCTTATATACAGAGATAACGTAATTTCCTTACCTGCTGTGAACTTGGGTTAACCATGTTTGTGGACTTGCTACCTGTTTGGGAGATCTCTAAGTCTCACTTTGGCTAGAAGTTATTCGAAAGATGTGAAAATATTGTGTTTATTTACAGCTAAATACCTATTGGTAAATGTGTGTGTCTGCTTTATTTTTATTAACCGAGAAAAAAAAATCATTTTTTAATGATTGACCTGTGAAATTTTTATCAGTTAATCATTACTAGTTTGAATGATTATAAAAGTCTTTTTCCTTCTTCATACTGATATTTTACATACACACAAACAATTCATATTCCTAACCTGTCGCTTAAATTGCACGCTCCTTAACCTTATAAAATGAGTAGTTGAAAGTACCTACAATGAAAATAAATTCGAGTCCAGGCTATAAAACCAATAACTTTCTAGACTTTATTGTATTGACTAGACCTTCAGTTTTACTTAGAAATACAATATTCCTATCATTGTTCACTTTGAAGATTATTTTTTGTTTAAAAATTAAAAGCCATTTCTATCGATACGAATTAAACTATTCACAATAAAAGGACTTACAATTAAGCCCTCAAGGATTTATCTTGAAATTTCTCGTTTCATTTAGAAATAAGTCTTTTCATTCGCTGTACTTAATAATGTAAATCAAAAGTCACTCAATACTAGAGAAATTAATTTATTGGCGAATGAAAAAACTAATCAACACTTTTAATACAAAATTAGTAGATACTTATTTGCTCATTTATTTAATTCAAGTGTGTTTTGCTAAACTTTTCAATTAGTATTTCTTGTTTACAAAAAAATAATACCCATACTATCACTCCAACATGTTACAAAATGACTATATAAAAGAACACAAACATTCAAATCAACATCCCCATTCGCAATCAGTGTTTATTTTTCATTATTTCATTCAAGTGTGTTTTGCTTAACTTGTAAATAAAACTTTCACCACTAACATAAGACGTAGTAAAATAATTAATAACTGAACGTAACAATACAACTATTCAAATCAAAATACTCATTATTATAATACAAACGATTTCCTCATACAACCGGTTATAACAAATACATAACCCTTTCATTGCGATAATTCGTCTATCCATCTAATTAATACAAGCTGATTCAATTACCCACTTCAACTACTTTGATGTTCAAACTAACCTTTCGATGAAATTATAACCGGCATAATAACGATTCGATTCGCACCATACATTCATGTTTGGAGGTAACTTAAATTTATTAATGTGTGATTAATTATATTATTGGAGCCATTTGAGTATTTTTTGTAGGGCAAAGCTTTTGAATGGGTGTCATAGACGTACTGTGATTTGTATTCGTTTTCAATTTCAGCAGTGTGAAAGTATGTATCATTACATTATTTTTTATCATAATGTGGCATCTGTATTACATGACTTTCTTCTGTATTTGATACTTAAGTATTTTAAATAATCTCTCATCTATCAATAATAATTATTATATAGGTTCAAGAGTTGTTCTTAACGTCTGCCTAATAATATCATCCACAAAATGTAGAGACTCTACCTTTTTATGAAGCCAATATTAATCTCTAAACAATAATTTATTTCAAGCGATAAAACAAACGAACAAATTCGTTTTAATGTTACTAACAAACAAAGCTAAACACACTGTACACAAAGAAAGGCAAATAGCATAATATTTACGTGTTAATTTCGCGCCAAACTTCAATAGAACAAAAATGTCAAGGGCGCATTCACCGCTTCAAGCGCTGCGCCATGAATGGAGCGCTGCATTATCTGGTCGCTTGATCAGCGCGGGTCAATGCCGGGACGCGGCTGCAGCGCCGCGGGCGCTTTACTGCCCGGATTGCGGCAGCTTAGCTTTGACGCTGTGTAGCGATGTAACAGTTTGTTATCTTATGGCGAAATGTTTGCTCATACTGGCTTCAGGTTTGAATATGCCAAATATAATTGTTAAGTTGGAACATAGTTGGAATGAAAACAATTGCTCGTCTTCAATAACTGGGTTAATGTAAATTTAATTGACCTCTATTATGGTTATGAGTATAAACACCGTTAGCTGTTTTAACTTCCCATATCAAAACAGATTTGTGTCAAGTGAGCAATATTTGCCCTGTAATTTTCATATAATAACTAAAAGCCTGCAAACTTTGTCTTATAGGTAAATATTTATTACCGTCTCATAGATCCTTTTTGTTGCTCGTTTTTTCAAAAAATGTGTGGAATAAAATAACTACTAGGAGTGATGCTGCGCTGCGGAGAATGATCCAGCATAAGCGAGAGAGTGATGCTGCTTCACCTTGTAATTAATTTAATTATAGTAATCAAATCAATGATTTTGTTTGATTTTTAATTTAGTATTCTTGATTATTAAAAAGTTTAATAAGTAGCGATTGTTAAACCGAACTGAATAAATTTTAATTAAATGTTTTTAGTTTTTACTATTATTTACTATTATTTACCGATAAAATTTAATAAATGACTATTAATTTTTTCCTTTTGTTACCTCGGCTATGATAGTATTAAAATTATATATTTCGTAATTATAACACTAAATCGCAAATAAAATCGTTAATTGATCATTGAAAATTATTTCTATCTTTGTCCATCACTGACATAAACTAAGTTTTTATTGCTCATTAAGGCAAGTGAAACTAAACACATAATATATTTATTCATACACTTATATACATTTTACACAGGGTAAAGGTTTTCTGCATACAGTACACATAAACCCCTACTACGTAAGTTACTACTGGCCATAAAGGAAAACTCAATCTACATAATTTATGCAATTAATCAGCCTCTCTATTCAATGTATTCAAGAGTACACAAAAGAGTGCATTAGAAGATTATATGTATAGACTTATAGATTGTTTAGTGAGGCCTACAGGCTACAACTGTGGTAGCGTTTGTAAGGTAAGTTTGCAAATCATAGTTTTCAAAATTAGCGTAATAGAGAATGATAAAGATAAGATAATATATGAAAGAAGGCAGTTTAAAGAAGGTGTTAGATTATTGCCATTAGATTTATAATACATATTAATCTGAACATATATTTTGGCAACCAACCGAAAAAAAAAACAAATACAATTCTATCCCAATATTATAAAGCTAAAGAGTTTGTTTACTTGAACGCGCTATCTCAGGAACTACAGGTCCGATTTGAAAAATTATTTCATTGTTAGATAGACCATTAATCGGCTTTATATCATCACGCTAATACCAATGTCGAGCAATGCGGGTAAAACCGCAGGGTGCATATTTTCATCTACTATAGTATTTTCATAAATTTTTCATCGCAGAACTCTAATGCATTTGCTCATTTTAATAAAACCACGTCAATTCTATTCACCTAAAGATATTCTCATAATGAATGATGTAATTTCAGCTAATGTAACGGCGAGTCCCTGCAACTGCTGATCTTTATTTGTCAGAAAGTAGGTGAGTGTGCCAGCTAAGTGTGCCATGCGATACCTTGCTGACTGCTGTATGACTTGCTAGCTTCAACTACTTTTCAAACTTCAAGCTAAATTGACAAAAAGGTAAAGAAAGACAGGTTCTAGAAAGTATAAGTTAATTTTATAAATACACTAGAGGTCCGCCCCGGCTTCGCCCGTGGTACATATTTCGCAATAAAAGATAGCCTATGTCCTTTCTCGGGTATCAAAATATCTCCATACCAAATTTCATGCAAATTGGTTCAGTAGATAAGGCGTGATTGAGTAACAGACAGACAGACAGAGTTACTTTCGCAATTATAATATTAGTATGGATGAGAATTATGTGCTTTCTATGTAATATTTTGTATGGTTTTAAAAATGACATAATAAATGGTGATAGCATGGTTTAAATGTAATGAATTTCATATCATTCATTAGTGAATAATAAAGAGGTACCAGTTTAAAAAAATGCCCCGAAATGTATACTTAATTAACTTCAACAGTAAATGCTCATAATTCACATGCCTCATTTGCAAAGACAACGTTACCTCATTACCTGTTATTATGAATGCAGCTTGGATTGATGTAAAGTTACTTAATGCTATTAGGTATACGTAATAACTACTGAACAAATTTGCACTTGTGAGATGTGTAGGATAGCGTAAATATATTTATCTTAATTCCTAATTGAGTAAGTCATAGTCTTGTTGCACTGATCAGTTTTATTTATGAATGAGAAAAACGCCTTTATCTATGTAGTGATTCTATTTCATTGGTATCACCTGATCACATCCAGAATTCGTATAGAAAGTGGATTATCTATGTAATTTTATTTATTAGATGCCAGAGATCCATTTTGTTAGTAAATGATTTATAATTTAATTTGCATCATTGATTTCTCTTTTTATTTCCAACAGGCCACGCACCATTCTTGTTTTCTACCCGCTACTGCAACTGGTACTTATATCCTGAAACTCGCAATATAAAACTAAAAACAATGATTATCCTACAAACTAAACTCCACACGAACATTGAGCCAAGTTCTCAATAGAAGCTACTCAAACGCGTCACGAACTCAAATGAAGCGGACCGGTGGGCGGTGGGCACTGCAGGAGTCAATGGAGCTACGTCACGGCCAAGTTTCCTGCAAGTTTGAACGTTACCTACAGTTCGAGACTGGAGTTCATATTCAGCGTCTACATTTACAAATGTTATTGTGCACCGGACTAGGTTGAAAACAACATTTTCAGTTCAAAAGGCAAATTCCGTAAAGTTTTGGACAGCAAACTTTATAAATCCTGAAATATTGCAGTTATCTATGATTTAAAATCTTAGTTGACAAGCTGTGTTAATAATAATATTACTAGCTGTGAACCCCGGATTGGCTTGTGGTGCCCTGTCAAAACTGACACAGATGAAATTACCATACTTTAAAGGCCACACAGACAAACTAACATTTTTATATAGGTATAGATTAAACGTATTCAGTTGTTATCATTCAATACAGTTAGCCGAGTTTGTAAATTATCATGCTACTTATTAATGTTTACAAATTGGTTAAAAAGCAGCATAATTTCAATAGATATTAATCCAATCCCATTTCACTAATAAAATACATTTTAGCAATTGAATTTATATTGCTTTTAACCAATTAGTAAATATTCATTCAAAACCTGCAAATGAATGTGTAAAAAGGCGATCAAAACATCAAAAGGCAGTAAACTTTTCGTTTTGTAACTTCAAACAACTACAATATCTCATATCATAGTAAGGTCTGTATTTATAATAATATGTTCCCAAAAGCAATATCTCATTTCAGTATGATCATAGGTTTCCGCCCCATTACCGTTTTGATCGCGAAGTTCATTGCACCGCTTCGAAACAAATAGGAAAAACAATTACAAAGGATTTATCGCAACGAATGGAAAAGATTTCTCTGTTAGTTTTAGTAGATAAGCAATAAGTATTAAAGCTTGTACATTGTAATGCGGAGTGCGCGCGACAAGTGACTGCGGGATGCCCCGGGAAATAAAACTTGCGTTTGTTGTTGTTCGCAATGGCTTTATTTGCTGTACTTATGTAACGATATGATTGTATTAGTTATTCATTTATTGGTTATGCTTTGTGATATCAGTTGTGTGGTTGAAGTACTATTTAATTAAGGTTCATATTTATACAATCTGCAATTTTATTTTCATTTTCAGATTTTTGAGTACTATCTGTAAGAGAATTCAGTATATCCAGTATATAAATATTTTTATAATTTTTCTTGGTATCTGAATCGGGGTATATTACTTTGGGTTACGAGAAAAATTTCGCTTTTTAATACAAATATTTATTACAGTACGAATGATGAATAAACGATTCGGAAATCACGAAATATTCTGCAGCATAATATTTGAATTTGATGTTTTTCCGTGTAATTTTGATAGAGCTGAGTTCCATGTCATCAACTTTTACCTAGTATTTGTTTTATAAACACTTCATGCATACAAAACGGGTCATATTTATTGTACCTATATAGGTAGGTAGTTGGAAGCGAAATTTTGTATTTTCACTGCATAATAAAACAAAGATTTCGTGCAAACACTTTCTAACCTCTTGACCTATATAAATAAAATAGACAAAACATTATTAGCACTAAGTCAAATAAAAACACATACAACTAAGCACCTACACATATTTGCAAGTAGATCCAACTAAGGACAGGCTAAATATAACAAAGCTGATCTCATAAGCCCTTGCGTTCAGAAGCGACATAAATATTTTTTCCATAAGACTTCCTTTCGAACTTTTAACAATTATTTATAGCCAGTTATTTATTTGAGCTCGTTCAAGATATGAAAAATAGAATTTATAATATAATATTCTTATTACTTTTGAATATAAATCAGATTGCAATAAAATAGCTTGGTAGGACCAAATAAGAACCACTCTATCTATTAAAAAAACCGCATCAAATCGTTGCGTAGTTTTTAAAGATTTAAGCTTATATAGGAATATAGAGAAAGAAAAATCGACTTTATTTTATACTATGTTGTGTATCTTCGCTCGTATAATTTGAAGTAAAAATTAGCCGCCTTTTTTATTATGCTTAACAATTGAATTCACGAGGACACTGTCACTTCACGAGGGAGCATATCCTTATCCTTGTTAAGAATATCCCCTAGTCTAATAGAGTGGCTCACTTGTAAAGCAGTGGAAATATCCACTTAACTTGCAGCGGCAACTCGTCCATCTCCACGTCTCAATATAACAAGAGAATCGAAATATCTCCCAACAAATTGACCAATAAAAGAAAAAGTTGGCGAGCCGTGATTTCCTCGGAGCTCTAACTTTCGCAAACTTCCAATTGTACTCGGATTGTTTTTAAAAGTATTCCTCTGGAGCCCGCGTGGGAATGAAATACTGAAGGGTGTCATAATAATATTTAAATTAATGCGAAATATTCTGCATTTACCATCGACATTACTGAATACTGATTGTTATGCAAGATTTGTTGGTATCGCCGGAACGCTCTGGTGTTATGCCCATCATAAATTATGAGCCAAATCCGAGTATCTTCCGAATTTTAAACAACTCACTGAAATCTCTGTTATGTAAATATTGGAGCTCTTCATTTATACGTATTTACCGAGTGCTTAATTAATTTTATTGTTGAATTTTCTCTAGCTTATACAATAATATTATGTATGTTATTGTAAAAATGTTCATTTATTTCTGTATACGAGTGCAGAAATTTGCATTTTAAATTATTGCAGTTATTTGAAATAAAACACAATTTTACGAAATGCAGCTGAAGCGAAACAATAAAGGGTGGCCTCATTATCGGTAACAGCAAGCGACCCATTGTAACCAGCGGTAAGGTAATTTGCAATCAGTTTTATAACTAGAAGGAGCACAGAAAAGTTGTTCTAATAATAATAATGTTGTTCTAATAATGTTAACTAATAATAATATGTTAAAGTATAAATTATTTACATTCCAATTCAACTTAAAACATCTTCAAAGTTACCAACTAACTAGCTTTAAAGAAAATAGAGCGATCAATAACGCAACAAATACCGAAGCAAACTTCTTGATCCTTCGAGTTCACTTCAGACCTATATTTTCCTTGATAAAGTCACATTTTATCATCTAGCCCATTATAAAGTATAAAATTGAGGTCATAATTTGACTGGATTTCATTAAAAGTGTAATAAAAATGTAGTTAAACAGTGAAATTCCAAGAGCTGGCGCAGACGGAGCGCTTTCCCGCTAATCCGGCGCACAGCCGCCTAATCCTCGCTGACTGATGGCCCATATTTATTTTATTCCTAAGATTTATACTGGAGTGACGAAATTCACTCTCAATGTGAGTTTTCAGAATTCAGCAACTACGCTCTCACGTTGTTTTTCACTCGGCAATAGATGTGTACGATCTAAATTGGAGACTCAGTTGGCGGAGTTGTAATGATTCCGAAAAATGAAAAATATTTTTCGGGATATTGGAATGATTGGAAGTTATACAATTCCTACGGTACAGGGAAGTTTTATCAGTTAAACCATATTATCAAGTAAAGCGTATATATATGCAAATTAGCACTGTGTCAACAACAAAAGATAATTTCAACAGAATCTAGGCCTACTAAAACGGCTCAAATCTAAGAAGATTTATTATTTGGATAGTCATTAAGAAATGACTATCCATATAATAGACGTTACCCTCTAATTATTTAGATTTCGACGATACAAGAATAAGGAACAAATATGATTCGTGTCTAGAAACATTACGAAGTAACCGCGCAGTAAGTAGGCTAACTGCCCCGGTCGCCATTACTCGACCAATATGGAGTATTGAATTATACTCGTCGGAATAATGAAATTACAACAGAATGGCGGGCTGCGTAAATAAACCCGCGAGACGTAAACCCTGTAACGGCCCGCATACAAGCGCTTGTGCCTCGTTACGAATATTTGATTGGAAAGGCTTCTTTAAATAATCTGTGTGTAGTTTGTTGCTGTTTTGCTTGTGTTGTGCATCTATCAGGGAGTAGGTGCTACATTTGTTCTTTTCATTCTCACTTATCGTTGGGACTTAATTTTACTAAAAGCATGTATAAAATTTGGTGCTCTAGAGCGCAGGTAAATAATATTCCAATTAAGACTTTAAGACTACTACACACACAAAGCGAGAATGAGTATAGTAAAATAAAATGTTTAATGCGGTTTGCGATTGGCGAAAATATCGAAAAACATACAATCTTCTCTTATAAAAATATAAGTCAATATAAGTGACAAATTCGTTGCACTGAACAGCTGATTAAAGCAAGATCACTGGTAATTATGAAGTATTTGGGCGCCTTTCTGAATTGTTTATACGTCCGCTTTGTTCAGCGGTTTCTGCCCTTGTTCTCGCCAACTATTTTATTAACAACGCTTTTGTTTTCAAATTACACTTTGTTCACATACTCTTGTACAAGTTCTGGCTAAGCATGATTACTTACTTCAAACGTATTTACTTGGTCTCCGTTGAAATGATGTTGTTTCCTTTTTATAAAATACTAGCGGTCCGCCCCGGCTTCGCCCGTGGTACATATTTCGCAATAAAAAGTAGCCTATGTCCTTTCTCGGGTATCAAAATATCTCCATACCAAATTTCATGCAAATTGGTTGAGTAGTTTAGGCGTGATTGAGTAACAGACAGACAGACAGAGTTACTTTCGCATTTATAATATTAGTATGATAAAATATTAAGGGCTAATTTTTTATCAAGAATTTTGTGCTAGAAGCTTATTTCGGACCACGCGTAAATAAAAAAATAATAAAATATAGCTATATACCTAGCAGCCAAAAATAATATAGTTTTCTATTATTAAAATATTTTTTATTATTTTATTAAATTAAAGGTTAGTAAGTTATTTTGGTACAAATATGCAAATATATTTTCCACATACATTAATAAGTATTCCCTGAAAACAATCCATATAATATTTTAAAAGTAGAGTTATAACTAAAAGTAATTCTTGCAGATCCATATAGAATTTATTGGTTTAGAATGGATTTTAATATTACATTAAATTATTCAACTCTATTTAAATTAGATCGGTCACGTACAAATTAATAACTATACTAAAATATGTATTTGAATGTATAAATTAGGTTATATTTTATTCAAAAGCATGTATTGATATTTTATCGTATATTCGCGTCATCAATATCGACATTTAAAATTGACTATATTTAGAATTATCTGTTTTCATTCATTCTAAATATGTAAAATATTCAATTTGATGATAAAATAACTTTTAAATCTATTTTCGTTCTCACGACATTAGAATTTTAACTATTTACTGACTCTACATAAAGCTAAGTTGCCTATTTAATATTTGACCAAGAAATTATATTTATCTTATCATTATTATCGTGAGTAAGAGATATTTCTTGATATATTTTCCTTCTACGCAATGTAATTGAAGTAACTGATAAATAAGTATTATCTAAATTGGTCCATTCTATATAGTATTGGCTGTAAAATATTTTGGTGGGAAACATATTTCCTTATTTATCAAGGAGTGAAAAGAGTACGGACCGCTCCTTACAAATACAATTACAAATATCTTAATAATTCCGTATAGTTACTACAAGTTTGAACGTCGTACCGTTACAGACATTTTTAAACCCTTACCTCATGATACAGTATTGTACTGCTTTAACTGACTACAACTGAGGTGATAATGTTATGTTTGCGTCACATAAAATTTCACTTTTATTTTTATCACGCCTTACAATCTATTTCCAAATATAGAATCCCTAAATGTTTTAACTAATGGCAAATATATTTAACGCTGTGTAAAAACTGCTCGTTGTCGTCGACAATAAACATCCACGTCTTGAATTTCGTTTATTTTTAGGTAGTACAAATAATTTCACGCGCGTCAATTCACCAAAAAATAATATCTCTCGGTGGCGTCGCGTTGAGAGAAGGTGCGGGGAAGCAAATCCGGCATTAACATAAGGCTCGCGACCGACTAAAAGGAAAGTCCTTGTATAAATGGAATCCACAAATCCTTACAATATCCGATAGCGTAAAAGAAATGCACGAAATTAAATTCCGAAGTGTGGCCATTTGTAAGGAAAGCGGAGTAACCGCAGCCGTCGGGGAATTACCGACTCCGTCTCAACCGAATATGCTTACTTTACATGTTTCTGAGCGAATATTGTATTGTTGCTCAATTTATGTTACGCTTTTAGCCGCGGCTTCACTACGCTGTATAAGAAATAGAGTTCCGTCGCATACTGGAGTTCAAGTAAAATTTTACTGAATCTGTAACAAAGACACGAATAGCTTTAGATTTGTAGATATCAGCTAGCAGTTTGTTTCTAACGTAAGGTACCTTTTAATCACACGTTTTATATTTGTCTATTTGAATAAATATACCATATTAACTAGTTTTACAGTCTCTAGTGTAAACTCTGCATTTAATTGATCACTACAATGTAGGTACGAAAATGAAATATGTTGGATCAATCCTTTAGCCGAAAATAATTATCCACATATAAAACAAAATGTTATTCACAAAACTGCAAGTTATACGCATTAAATGACGAAGTATTGAAGTATTAAGACAATATTCGTATACCATGCTTATTATAAGATAACAACAAAATATGTTAAATGTTAATTTGAAAATAAAATATTACATGATCAGTTTGGAAATATAAAAGTTTCTGGTCTGGAAAATAGAAATGTTAATCCCCCATATGTATTATGTCAGCGAACGAGTTAACTTGGCGAAATAATGTACTGAGGAAATCGCTTGCGATTCCCTTATCCGCCTCTCAGCTTGATAAAACGGGTGGGGAATGGAGAAAATAACGTTATTACTAACTAAGCCATTGTAGACGGAACATTAGTATTAGAACAATCTCAAATATCTTTAGAAGAATATGAAATAACTAACCTTTTACTTTAATAATTTCAATCTTTTTCAATAAAGGTCATAGATGCTTTGTACCCTAATAAAATCATTCGTAATGGGTAGGTCCTGAGCGAAAAGATTTTCTATTTCCAAAATGTAATACATAATAACATAAAATGTAGAGACAGGAGATTTTATAGATTGCCACTCAGAAATCATACACTGAAATAAAAGACTTTACGAGATCCAGAAATAATACAAATGTAAAAGTTCAATAAAACGTCGAGATTAAAATATGTAAAGGGAAAAGTGAAGTAGCATCTTATTAAAAGTAAATTATATTCAGAATTCACGCCGATTCGACCGTTGTTCAGTCACGCAGCAATCGGAGTGATAACGCATCGAATCCGTAGCGATCGGCGACAGCGTAGCAAAATTGAATTTCAATGTCACAACACTGATGTAAAAATGGAGGCTCAGCGATCGTTTGTTGTGCGCGCGCACTGCGGGCCGGCAGGGGCGCGGGGGCGGCACGGGGCGCGGGCGGGCGGGGGCGGGCGGGTGCGCGCGCCGCGGCCAGCGCGCCAGTATCCCCGGGCCGGCCGTGGCGGTTGTACGTAACGCATGTTCCTCCGCCGATCCCGCAGTGAGTGCAGTGCTGTGCAAACGCGTGGTTCAAAATCCCGCGCAAATTTGAATGATTCGTGTGTTTCGAACTTGACTGGTTCAGTGTGGCTATGACCGCCGTTTGAGGATTGCAATCTGTTCTACGTAAGTTTTAAATAAGGCGGATTTTATCTTTCATCTGCGTGTAGGCCAGCAAAGAGATGCGAGATAACTTCGGGTCACCTCTTTGCAAATCTTAGGTTGACTTAAGTGCTACTTAAGTTAATGTAGTGTATTCATGTTCACGTATGAATTTAAATTTGCTTTTAGTGTAATGAATATAAAATATGTGTCATTAATCAAGTTTACATGCTGCGACGTGCGTTCCTGAACTTTGTAACTGTCTACTTCACATTTCAGTTTAATTAAGTTTTTTCCAAGAAAATTTGCATATCGCACATGAAAATAGTTTAATTGTCAACATAATTAATGTTATTTTAATTGATAATTAATAATAAACCTAATTGAACATTATTTTTTTTCATTTCACCTATCTTTCTTACGTTTGGTTGTGTCTCTACATAGAGCATTGTTTCATTATTTAAGTTTCACACTGAATTTATTCATATTCATTTAAAAATTCAAATAATTCATCATGTTAATGAAAATTTTCAAAATTTACATTGTTAACTTATAAAATCTACAATTATTTCACACAGAATAATACACATGCATCGGTATATTTAAATTGTATCGTCATAACTTGTTATTCCATTCCTAGAACGTCCGAAGATTATAATCGAGTTGAAAACTAGAGGAAGGGAAGCAATAGGATGGAAGATATAGCAAGTACTAGTAGTGTGATCAAGCAAAGTGCGTTGTTAAGCGCAAAGTTTACGGTTTAAAGCCCGCCCTAAGAGCCTGAATAAAACATTGAATCAGCGGGATAAGCTACTCTACTTGATTAGCTGCCTCCTAATCGTGGATATATCACAATGCATACTGGAAGCGAATGTATATTATATAGCTATGTAAGCGGTATAGGCATTCGTTTGACTTGATTTCAATAAATGGATTCATCATCAATTTAACTGCCCTAATAAAGACTTTAATAAAAAAGAAAATACTAAAATCACAGTTGTTTTTATTTACCTTATCTTCAATGATATCTACATCTGATGCGTAAGATGCCTACCTAAGTAATTTCAACAAATAGGGAATAGAAGCAATCGTTATCTAACAGGTATTTGAGATCGGAGAAGGAAGTTAAAACAATTGAGAATTTTCATCAAAAATTTAATATTTCAAACAATCAATACTCTCTTTGTGTTGATTACTTTCGAACCGTACCAAATTCAACAATTGATCATTGATTAAACTTTAATCAGTTTAAAAACTTTGGTCCTGAGTCTTACCAAGATGTATTAATGGCTTGTTAGAATTCAGATTCGATCCAATAAAATGTCCCTTGATGAACAGTGAACACCCTCTCGAGTTATCAGATAATACAAAAAGAAATCAAAAGTGATTTGATTACGGTATTAATGGAGTCAATCTTCATATAGTATTTTAAATTGTGCGTGGTGACCAGGAATTGAAAAACGGAGCGGAAAAAGTATTACACAGTTTTCTATGATAGGTACTACAAGTAGAAATGTTATAATTTACATTAGTTAGGTACATATTGTAAAGCTACAAACTAGCAAATCCGTAGCGAAGTTTCGTTGGAAGTATGACTGTAATTTTAAATTGTATTAGACGTTAACGACGTTAATATACGAATTTTTGCTAAACACAACAGGACTCAACAGATCATGGAAGAGCTTAAAATAAATAAATAATTTTAACTTTTATCATCATAGTTAGCATAATTGAATTGTATAGAGCTAAAAATACTAAAATTGAATGAACAATATTCTACCATAAACATGATACCCCGATATAATCCCTTTTGGTCGGATCTATGAAAAGGATCCTAGGTTAATCCTTTGTTTCTGGAACGAAACGGTATATATTTAATAGCCAGAGATTTCTCATTAATTTCCAAGATAATTTGAAATAGATTGCTCTACATAAAACTATAATTTCCTTTTATTCGTTTTACCTTCAAATGTTTCGGTTATCACAGAAGTGAGACATTAATTTCTGTCTCTGAATGCCCAAGTGTCACGGCAGGTTTAAAAAACGTTTTCCCAAAGAAAGTGAAGTTGTGACAGCAATTACAAGCCACTAATGAACATGTCCTCGTTTTAACCGCATTTAAATGTATCTCGTAAATTACATAACTTTTTGGGATCCGCAGTCAAATAGCGGCGAACCCTCGCGCCCGCACTCACTATTTATTCTGCCAAAGTTCTACTTAAATTGCTTAACAAAAAGAAATTCTAACTCGGAATTGCTTCAGATATTCCTTTGTGGCTGTAAAATGTTGATTGCGTTTCAAGTTTATATTAGTGTTTCGAGTTATTGCTTCAATTACTATATTTGAATAAAAGCTTGCCTACTACCTTTGGCTCAATCATTAAGACGATTTTTTTCACTGTGTTATTTTTTACGATTACGTGATATTTATGTTGTGTTAGAATATTTTAATTTTGGACATTTTAGTAAAAAGGTTCTTCAAATTTTTAAACCTAAACTTTAAACTAAACAAAAGGTCGTTTAATTATCCCTTCTGTCTGTCAGTCAGTCAGGTATAGCGTAATATTTTAATAGCGTATCCATTTTCCAACTTTTATTTAAACTGTACGAGATTAAAATTTTCCACTTTTCTGCGCATTTAAGACATCATGCGACAGCGGTTTAATGAGTTTAAAATATTATCCATTTTTACATCAACCAATTTTAATATCATGTCCTTATATAATTCTCTCACAAAAAATACAATTTACTCTATTATTTTAAAGTGTATAAAAAATCTATATTTCTATCTTTTTGGTTAGGGAGAGAGGTGCAAATTGGGTTCATTATTTCCTCTCAAGAGATAATTCGTCAGAAGCATCAGAGTATAGTATTATAAAGCCTCGTGAACGTCAGCTGGCGCTCGGTTGGGGGGGTGAGCGGTTGTAGCCTCCCACGCACGTAGGAAAAAAAATACATTCATTCATTCATTTCCTCTCAGCTAAAAATTTGTCAAATTGTGGCTAACCCAATATCTCAACGGAAAAAAATAATCAGCTGGTTACAACATGGTGTATTATACGTCAGCTGGTGTCTCGAACATGAAAGTTAAATTTAAAGAAAAATTTATTTTCCGTGATTTCCTCTCAAACAAAAATTTACCTGATGATAGCTTATATGTAACTGTGATAAATATATATGTCAGCTGGCTGTATCTTGGTGGAAAAACCGTCAGCTGATACGGGAGGCTACAACCGCTCTTCCCCCCAACCGAGCTCCAGCTGACGTTCACGAGGCTTCATAATACTATACTTTGATGCATTTTACTAATTACCGCTTGAGAGGAACTTGGTCATAAAATCTGTTCCTGGCTCCCGTACTATTTATTTTTGGATAAACTTTCATTGATTCGATGTCTTTTGAAGTATATTGAGGTTTCCTAAAATTAATTTATTGAATTGCAAAACGTAGCTCAAAACAAAGCTGCGTTCTTAGAACAGAAATAATTTAAATGGACGTTTTATTCAGTATGGAATAAAAGGTATTCGTCGAACAACCGCAGGATTAAACATGCTCTAGTTAATTCCCAAATTCGTGAAAACTCCGCATCCACGTATCATTAAGCTACGAAAGGTGTCCAATGTCCATTGAAACCGTAAGCAAAATACTTCCCCGATATTAAGTGCAAATTAGTGATAGTGTCCCGTCCACTGCACGGAGCGAAGGCATTTGGGATGACCGAATCCCTTACCAAGGGTCCAATGGGATTAGCCCTTTCGGGAAGCGATAAACTAATATGCGGACTCGAATTGGCTCCATATAACCCTATTTAGTCGGTGGCGTTACGTGCCTCCGATAGCCTTCAAACAGAATGTCCCCAAATCTTTGATGGAATGCCGCCCCGCCAGTTAATTGAGAATTGTGGCTCCGGATCGTCCACAGTCCTGTTAATATTGTAATGTATGTGTTAATATTTCATTGGAGTTACCCATATTATTAATACGGCAAGTAATTGATAATATTATTGACAGCCCGCGTAATGTGTATTTCATTTATTACTATCAGTGCCGCCTCATAAGTTTCATACGTACATTTATTATTTGATGTCAATAGTTATTATATTATCATAAACAACTCTCATAAATAATAAATGATACTTAGTAAGCTGAAAGCCGATTAATTTCCAAAATATAGAATGTATTTTCTCCTTAACTATCTACAAAAGAACACAATAGCACAAACATCATACAGAATTTATTCTCTTATTCAAAATACTATAGGTATTTATTATACAAGTTTGATAACTTCCAATTGTATACTTCTAACCCTTATTAGTATAGGAAGCATTTCAATATTAATTAAACCGTTATGAAAATAATTCCTTCTGAGAAAATAGCAAATTAAATTTATTAAAATAGCGCCGTCTAGAATGATAAGTTACCGACAGCGCCTGAGAAATTACCTTCTTGTCTAAAAGCCTAACTTTTGCTTCGGGTCACTAATTACTTGAAAATTAACGGGGCTTATCTTTATAAGCTTTAACAATTAGCAAGTCTTCTATTCGTCCGTTTGAAAATGCACGCTTGTATTGTGTACAACTTTATCTAACGCTCTGCTGTATTTTCAATTTATGTACATGCATTTGCTTGGGGTATTTCTTGTATTGTCAAAAAATATCTAATACTTTTTCTGTAATTATTATCAAAAGGTACCTATCCAATACTTATTTCTGTAAATCTTTGCAATTTTTATAACGACATGACAGTAACTAGCAAACGAATAACTCGATTTTACCTACCTATAGATAATCGATATAGTTCAGTTTCAGTTTTTATTATTCTAACAGAAAAGTTGAGAACAGTTATAATTGGGATATAGTTTTTTGCAATGATTATAGTATAGTTTACTAAACTGCACTTTTATAAACTACATTTTCCAGAACCTTCTTGTAAAAATTTAACGTCATGCATTAGAAGGAAAACTCGCATCGTCTTACGTATTTATATAAGGAAAGAAAATGGCTACCGTACACAAGTGGTGTAATGGCGGCAATTCGCTCAGTTCTGAAACCGTTTCGTGCCGTAATGGTCTAAATCTTGGATAAGATGAGCCCCGGTTCACGTATGTTGCTGATCATGCTTGTGTAATATATTTGTAATGAATATATACGAAATATTTTGTATCCAAAAACTTTAACTCAAAATAAACACATGGTTATTAGTAATATCAAGCTCAAATTCATTTTTTTTACTTTATGTCAGATTTTCATCTGCTAGTGTTAAAATCAATTTATTTTCCGTATCATTTATACTACAATATTAATGTAGGTTATTCCATTCAAAAGCTTACCTCTCGCAAAAATAATCACGTTCATTAATTATACTGCCAATTACCACTAAGACGTTTCACTAAAATTAATTCCCTCTCTTTCATTTATAACTGAAATTCTATTATTCGTCCCTTTTATTCAGCCTTCGTTCCGTTTCCTACATTACCTAATACTTCAGACATCTCAAGATTCGCATTAAAAGTACTAAGTACATTACAGTTACATAATTACGGCTTGCTAACGTATACGGCATTTTTAAGGCAAAAATACTACAGCTTTTAACGAATATATTCAATGTTTTTCAGAAAAAAGTTACAGAAATTAAACGTTTTTAAGAAGTAAAACGCTCGATTTAAGACTATAATATAATATTTCAAACTTTAATATCGTAGTAGAGGATCCCTAATTATGAAAAAAAATTCTAGATATTATCATTTCTAAGTAAAACAGTGTTTGCTACTTCAATTCGTAAAGTAAGTAGGTAATATAATTTTTCCATCTCCTCCAATTAATCCTATCACGATACTTTTATTTACAGATAGTCCCACGACAAGAAAATTAATTAGGTTTCAGCGTAAAAACTTATCCAAGGAAAAAGTAACGGACAACATTTACGTTGATACCTACATCTAAAACATTTTCATAATTGATTCCATACACACGATACTTACATCAAAACTCGCAAGTTTCATCTCCAACTATCATTGTAGGTAAATACAGCCGTATATCTGAGACGTTTCATATGAAACTTTCCGTCGTTGATGCAAACTAAAAGCACTATAACAAGTTCCAAATTCCGACTATAAAATGCAGTAAGTACAGTATTACATCAAACATGAAGCGAAAAGAATTCACTCGTATACTTAAACTCGAACCGCACTGACATTATCATTCAGAATGCGCGATTGGATTGTGTCCAAGAATAATATCAAGCGAGGAATTGCTAAGAATTTCATTTCGAATTCAAATGTAAGTACAATAGAAAATAACAGTTTTCCGGGGCTCGGTCCAGCTTAGTTACGGTGGGCTCGCCCGATCGCTCCCTCCAGGCCGATAGCCTTATGCCGCTACTTTATGGAGCGATTTAGTACTGCCAAGTTATGGCCGTTACACTGGACCCTATCTTAGTGTTTTATTCAGAACTTGTATCTGCGTCCGACGAATAAACCCTCGTACAGAATATTAACTTGTTTATTATGTAATAAAGATCCTAAGTCGGCGGAAATTTATATTTGGTTCGCAGGAGTTTATTAGTGATCGCCGGAGATGTTTCGGGCACGAATGCTTGCTTTCTGAGAACTTTTATTTCGGGACAATGCATTTCGAAGAAGGTATTAATTTGTTTCCACTTCTTTAAAAATATATTTATAAAATGTCTTTCGTAAATGTCACTTATGTAACTTATACATAATAATATTATATTGTTTGAGTTTTTAAATATATAATATAATGATTAAACCAGTAACCATTACTTGATCAGATATTATAATGTAGTATTCTGTGCCTGAGTCTCTTGTTCTCTGCACTTATTCTTTAATTGGAAAATCAAGTATTCTATTATATTTTACAAGAGCTAGTACCTACAAGAACCAATTTTTGAACCACTTATAGCTGTAGTTCTGTAAATGCTATTTAAATATTGATTCGTATAAAATCCTCACTTGAACTTCCAATTGACTAATATTATTACTCTTTGAAAAATCCAAATGTAACCTCAAATCGAGCAATGTTATTCAATCGTGGCTTCAATACCATTAATAGATGATTACGGGGTGGAATAATTTATAAGGGCTCTAGGTTATCGGCAATCAAACCGTGCCAAAATTCGATTTGTTCGAGCGAACCACAACTACAATTTTAGTGAACAAATTTGACTTGTCGATGACATAATTCGGAATGAATTATTCAGGGGCGGCACGAGATTATAAGTTTCTTGCGATAGTTTCCCGGCTAATAGATTGCGGAGTTGTTTCCGCGCGGTCCATCCAGATTCCAGAGGATCAATCATGCCCATGACTTGACTTTTATCCCAACGAGATCTCTTAACGACCCTAATGGATACTGCGATTCCAATGATAAATTAATTCATAGAGTGGATTTAAATGTATTGCTATGATTTTGTTTTTAATAACATTTGGCTAGCTTTTGCTTTTAAGTGGATGATTTTGATATTTTCTATTTGATATTGTTAAGTGATTAGTCAGCTATAAGCCGACTGATAATCGCGATACTATTATCGAGCCTTTAGTTTATAGTTAGATAACAATTTCATACACTGGGGGTCGGGAGATACAAATCTGCTTTAACCAAACTGTTTAAACTAACTATGCAATATCAGACAGTGATTTTATTCTAGTCACACTTTAGTTTTATGTCTAATCGTTGAAAGACGATCTACTTAATACTATAAATAGAAGGTAGAGTTTAACATTTCTGTAATACTAGCTTACCGCCCGCGGCTTCGCCCGCGTTTTCAAAGAAAAACCCGTTCCCGTAGGATTTCCGGGATAAAACCTATCCTATGTCCTTTCTCGGGTATCAAAATATCTCTATACCAAATTTCACGCAAATTGGTTCAGTAGTTAAGGCGTGATTGAGTAACAGACAGACAGACAGAGTTACTTTCGCATTTATAATATTAGTATGGATTTAATAAACGTAAGTATCATTTTTATAACAACTCATAATTCTATGATTCATATTATCTGTTTAACAAACATATCACACACCAACTATGTCTCGAAAGTCGAAACACAGGATAATACTTCATAATAAACGAGATATATCTAAGATTGTGAGTTATTACGAAGGTCGGGTCACGTGTAGAAGTTGTTAGCCGGTGTCCAGCGGCTTACTGGCTTACTAGCGTAGCTTACTGGCTCACTGGCATAGCTTACTGGCGAGACAAATGTACACGACCCAATTATATCGAGATTCACGCTCACCGCTGCTAGTGGTTACATGAATGAATCCTTTACCTTACTAATATTGTAAATATGCGATTTATTTGATTGTTTATGCTTTCACACCGTGTGATTTTTGTGTTATGATTTGTGTGTCTGGTGATACTTAGGAGGACTTCATTTAACCACGCAAGTGAAGCTGTGGGTAACAGTTAGTTATCTATGAAACTTTTTCAGGTGGAATATAATATTGCAGTTTTAAATAATAGGCATTTGATACCCAAACTGACATTCAAAGGTCAAACTCATTTGCAAATATAAAATATCCACTGAGACCTTTTTAAAGGTTTCTTAATCGTTATAATATTTTAAAATAATTTGGAAAATCCAAAAGTGCACGCCTCATAATTTTTTTTTAATAAATATTTATTAATTATTATTTTTGTTTATTTAATAACAATTAAACCACATCGAATCAGACCCTGAAAAATGAAAGGGTTCTATTCCTGAGCATACTCAAGCGTAAGAGAAAAAAAAGACTCGATTAGTAAAGTATTTCGGTCGCTATCGTGTTAACAAGAAAAAGGATCCGCACATACAGACACACGGACGTCCAAGACAGAACTTTTTTAAACGGTTTTTTAACTAGTTTAAATAACAAAAATGACATCAAAAATATCATGAACGTTAAAAATAGTGTTTTTTCTTAATATGTGTGTGTATGTATTATCTTACAAGTGCAATGTATGATACATAAAGACATTTTAAGTTTGAAAAATCAGATGTTTTGCGCGAAGTGACAGTAGTACCCACCTCAACGCTTCGCTTATGAGGCGTGCAATATAAAAATCCACTTATTAAAAAGTTATATTAAAACTAATTTATAGGAGGACTTATATTTTAGTTCAGATTTCTATTGCCTATGTATTTCACATTGCTTAAAGAAACAAAGTCTCTACTATGAGCTTCCTTTAGCTTCTACATTTTGTGGTGAATTTTGGTTGAGACAAAGTTAGTTTGCGCCCATAAAATTTCCGTAACACAGGCTCCAAAAGAGAACGATTTAATATCTTTAGCAAGTGGAATTCCCCTTCATCTAAATTTTCTGGCTCTTGAAATTTTTTCGTAGACAGCGCAATAAATCCTTAACCTATTACTGCCTTTCGGGAAAGTAATTCGGCTTCTACTTTAATATTATATTTTTACGAGTGTAAAAGATGATGTGAAGGTTATTCTTTTAGTACAACAATTCTTTAACTTGCTCAATTTAATAGAAATTTCTTTAAATTAACTCTCCTTAAAATATCACATCGAAAATTTTGACGAATGTATGTAAAACTCAATAACGCGAAAGCAACGACATTTCGATAGATTTTACTATTACCGCAAGCGACTATAGTCGTTATTGAAAGGTCATATTTTACTTTGGTTTTCTTTTACCCAAGTACTTTGAAGTACATTGCCAATATCCTGTCTGCTATTTCTATTGACGTCTTCGTTTAAGCCGCAATGTAATGCATTTTTCATTAAACCTTCTATTTATTGTTATACTAGCGGTCCGCCCCGGCTTCGCCCGTGGTACGTTTACGTTTTTTCTACATAAGAACCATCCTCGTACTTCAAGGAATATAATAAAAAAAGAATTATCGAAATCGGTTCAGCCGTTCTCGAGTTATGCGCTTACCAACACATTTTGCGATTCATTTTTATATATAAGAGATGAAGGGCCAGTTAACGACTGTTTCGTGTTAGGACTTTATCGTCGATCTAATCTTCAGTTTGTATTCAATGTTAGCTTAATGTGCCGCTATTAGGTATATCGTTGTAATCAATTTTAGTTTTTTGAGACATTTCATTTCATAAGGTCGGCCTTATTGCTTGGTTAATCATTATATTGTTAAAATTGTAATGCTTGCTAGTAATACCGCATTGATAGCCTATGATCAACATTGAATTGTATAACTTACGAGCTCTTACGAGTGTAAAGTTTGTATGGCGTAATTCTCAGCTTAACTTTTTAATTCTTGTCTCAAATAAATGTCATATATTTGCTTATCCTAGGATAATTATATAAAGTATCTATTTTAAATAAGTACCTATTCATCTTCCAATCTAAGTCTGTAAAAACCAAAATAATCATATACCTTTCGTTTTCACAAATAGGAAAATGTGAAAAAGGGAATAACTATAAGCAACCCTAATGTCAAAACCACACCTATCATTTCAAGATGACATCGCAAGATAACGGTCCTTTTACACTTCGATAACTCATAAAATATATATTGTATACAACTAACAAATAGAAAAGTAAATAAATGAAATATAATAACTATGATTAAATATATTTAAAGACAAAAGACATGTATAATCAATTATCATTTAGATAGAGCTACGTAACATTTAAGTAATTGATATATATTTAGACCTTGGTACGTTGGTTGGTTCACTTTTAGTATTGATTTTGAACAACTGGTTAGGTTACTTTTCTTAGGGCCGATTTTTCAAAGCTTGAATAAAACTTATTCGTCGAATAATGTATAAAACTACCATTTTAAAAACGTATTCTAATTGCCCGTATTTGACAGTTTACGTGACATTTTAATATTATCGTGTAATACTTTATTGAACGGATAAGTTTTATCCAAGCATTGAAAAATCGGCCCTTATTAAATAGTTTTCGTCTCTGGTATGCAATTACTTCTACCAGTAGTAAGTAAAGTGAGTAGCTCCTATATCAAATCACAACTATATGAAATAAAATGTATTTTTATTGTACATACTAGCGGTCCGCCCCGGCTTCGCCCGTGGTCGAAATCGGTCCACCCGTTCACGCGTGATGTCGTGACCAAGGAAAACGGGTTTCATTTATACATAATATATAGATAAGTGACTAGCCAAAATCTACGACCCAGCTGTTAATTCTCTGATGTATTTATTTGGCAAAAAGTTGTACCTACTCTTTATATCAATAACTTTCTATCAATGAAAGTAGCAAGTGCATTATGAATTATTCTTATTCTGTTATAATACCTAAAACAATACCTACTTGGTTACTATATTATTTTATTGTGTTATATGTTATTACTTACTAGTAAAATAAGCTGTTATCATAACCAAAAAGCAAAAGAAACCCTAACCAATTAAAATAATACGCAAAGTCTCTAACAAATTACTTTCTTATCACAAACTCGGTCAAAGTTCAGCTTAGAATATGTAGGAACATTTTAATTTCCCGGGCACTGCATTAGCATGGAGTAAGCATTTTTCTTCGTCTGACGGCGACGCTGATAGCTTCGTTTCACTTGCGATCTATTGCACTCGGATCCTCGGATATTCACTCTTCAACCCAAGCTGAAATAAGATTGAATTCTACATTGCAGTATAATATTATGTGGAGTAGTAATGTATTTTGTTTAACTTTTAAACTTATCAACAAGTTTAAAAGTTCTTAATGAATATTATGACGTAAATTTGTATATTGTGTGCTGTGCCATTCATCTTTCAGCATAAGAAAAAACTAATAAAATGAACTAAAGATTTAACTTTTTGACTTTCCCCACGTGAGCTAGGTTACATTTCTTTGGCACATGTATTTTTTTATAGTAATTACAAAGCCAAAGTAGTTCTTGAAAATTATATTATAAACTAGAGGGTTCTAGTTTATTGAAGGCATCCTGATTTCTCGACTAAATAACAATTTCGTTCAGAATAACCTCGTATATGTACTATAATGTATATTCCTTTCATTCCCCGTTCATAAATGAGTTTAACACATTTTAATCTCTCAAACTTGAAAGACGGCTATGTTGCATGAATGGGCTTAGCATTTTCCGCTTTTAACAAACTACGATAGGGACGGTTCACATAAACCGCTTACGGGCTACTCGCTCACTTCCTATTTACTTTTAGAGACCATTTGTTATGTACCGTGCAATAAGGAGGTTTATGTGAACAGTGCTGCGAAACTTTGGATGAAATTGCTTGTATTTTCCTGTAATACATGGTTTTGCTGAAAAAGGTAGTCGCTTGCGTTTACTTTTATTAGTATAGCAATAAGATAAACAACGTGACTACGCCAGCATATACAAGGCGATTTTATATTCATCCCGTGACACACATTTTTGCGAAAAACAGATTGAAGTAAATTAATATATTTTTTGCCAAATCCTCGATAGGATATTACGTATAGAATAATTTAAAATTGTTAAACCAACGAGCCGTAAAACAATTAGGGCTATCCACACAAATATACAATATACAGCTGTTATGAAATATTAAGAATGAAAAATATAATAAACAGTAACTAAAAATGGCAAATTACTCATGCTTCAGGTATTATTAAGTGTTTTTCCTGAAATGATGTAAAAAGCATTTAAAATTTAGTTGAAAACGTAACAAAGATCAAAGTTATATATTATATTTAATTTTCATACTTTCCGTTCAAATAAACATTTACATTCAGTGTTCAAACACTTCAAACCCAATATTTCTTAACACAAACTTCTACAGAACTGCCTAACACAAAGAGATTACTTTATTTTTATCTCTTTAGCAAGTTTGTATCGAAATTCCTAAGAGGCTCGGAGTTTGTTATCGTTCCTCGTCTCCAGGATTACAAAGGGGCGACACAAACACATGCTGTTGTTATAAACAACCTAACTATGTGGAACGTCAACGGCGAGTTAAACCGTGGCAGCGTTTAGAAAACTGCGCAAGTATCGTGTTGACAAAATGGCTATGATTATTTTATTAACCTCTCAAGATGTATATCGCGTTCACAGTGTTAACGACGAAAAGATCTTCAAAGTAGTAAAAGCCGAAGAGGCTTGGCTTTATAATAGGTTTTACATTTTATTATCTGCTTTAGATGTAAGAAACGTTAATGCTTTAAATATAGGTATATTTAGGACCTTGTACAGATATCTATAAATATACTTAAAATCTCATGAATCTAAAAATGAATATATGAAATCTATCAGTATGATATTACATAGGTACATAAAAAAATATTCCTTATTTCTTGTTACTGAAAAAATAGAAAAGGAATCGCGTTATCTTCTAAAGCAAAGCACGTCAAGCAATAACCACAAATTTTGAAATTCGCAAAAGATTCCTCCTTTCTTACTTAAACGATAAACAAGCTAAAATATTCTCATTTTGAAGGCAGGTTATAAGTAACGTCCCGGTAGCAAGTGTGACCCAGTTTGAACAAGCCATGTGCTCCCATATTGATTAATTTTCGCACATGTATCTTTTGGATAATCCCTTTGATATCAATTTCGTAATTGTTGCACCGTTATTAACTTCCATGGAAATTTCCCCAATCTTTGTTTTCACGATTAAAAGTTCTCCGAGGTTTCACTTATCGATAATATCGAGTTATTGCCTTATAGACAACATAGTTGAAGCCTGGAAAACAATAACACTACAACTTTATACAATATGAAGGGAAGATATCATCTTCTAATCGTTGGAGGACTCTCACTGTAAAAGTCGGACAGGGCTCGCAACAACAGGAAACAGTGAACAAAGAACTGACCTGTTTTATAAATATGAATGTTTGCTAACCAATTACACTTTAATCTTCTTTAATTGAGCATAACATATTGCGCGGATTTTACCCCCAAACATCGATCTACTAAACTATATTTCCAGTCGATCAGCTTCGCCTTTCGAGTTATTTAAATCGGACAAGTGTAGGGGGTAAATCTAGTTCAGCCAGTGCACATTCAAATAAGTTCAATCGAGTCGCAATTCTAAACATAAGCCTATTATCGCTTGAAATACTTGCGGCAGCGGCGGCAAAGAGACGCAAGTTGCGGTCACGATTTATAGCCGGCTTAAATGCGGCTAAATGCGGCAAAGTAATTAGCCGGCTACGGATTGCCGACACATGAATGTGCTAACATGCACATAATATAGACGCCAGGGACGGGACGCATGTTTGTACACGTAATTGCTCATTTGTATAATGTTATTAATGAGTTTTTAGGTTTTTAATTAAGCGCGCTCGCGCTTTGAATATAAAACTCGTGTTTTTGTATGGAGCTTCTTGTTTAATTTTAAATTAGCGTACGGGAAAAATACTTTATAGAATTCTGTGGAACGTGGAGTGAATTGTAAATTGTAATGCAGGAATGCGTTAATCTCGAGTTGAAATAAATTCAGATAAATGCATTTGATAACGAAATTTTGTAATTAAATCAGAGAAATGTATTAAGAACATAAACTACACGGAATAACTGTCTCCATTGTTTATACGTACAAGTGAGTAGATTTTATTACTACACTATAGTAATTATTATAATCATTTCTTTTAAATTTATTACGTAGGTTGAAATGAAACAAAATCATAAACATATATATATCGTAGACAATTTATATATATCTGTTATCTCCAATAAAATGTAACTATTCAAATCGATATTACTATTTACTATTAACTTATTTACTATAACTTTTAACTCCAGTTGCAGCCGTAGCGCCGTAGTGGCGTAGCACGTAGCACTTCGTAGCAATCGTAGCAGCCGATGACTCAAGACATTTTTATCACGAAGAGCGTGACTTAACAGCCCATCCACTTAACAGCTTCTAGCAATATCACTGATTTGTTCCTGTGATATTGCGAACTTTATTATCATATTCCACTCACTAAGTTATATTCCAAGAATTCTTTACTTAGACGCTAGCTTATTAATGTCGCGGGGTTTATTAATATTTTCTGCTTGGTCTAATATATTATATGAAGGGGAATTATTGGTATCCGAGAAAATCTTATAAAGGTCATACGTTGACCTTTTTTGAACAAGAGCATATTATAATATACAATGTATTTTTAAAACCAAGTGGAACTGAGTTAGAATGATTTGATATTGAAGTGGGTCTCGAACATGAGATTTCGATTAGCCACCTACATATTTGGTTCACAATGTCTAATTCTGTATTTTCTCGAGATGAATAATAATGTATCAAGAATTTTTTATAAAAAGCAACCTTCGAGTTATTTTAATATTTAAATTAAAAATTCACACCAGCCATAGTAACTGTTACTACATCTTCGTGGAAGTTAATACTACAAGTTTGTGTTCAATTCTTTCCGATTCCTGATAAATGTACAATGAAGTATCTATCATAAATGCTAGGTCTAATAAATAATCTTATTTCTAGATTAATTTTGTATTTATAATATTATATTACTGTAAATAACTGAAAGCTCACAATCCCAATTCATGGATTGCGTAACTTCGCAGGTTATCCTCAAAAGTTAAGCCATGATTGACATTGTACTCTTCTGAAAGGAGTGCCGAGTGCGAGTGTACGAGTGTACTAGTTGTATGCTGACGAATTGATTTTAGTCACGTATAGTTGCACTGTGCACTTTGCACACCCTTTCAATTTGTTGTTTCCAACTCTAACAATTCACATGTATTTTTTAGAGAGTTTTTGAAATCACTTTGTATAAAAAATAAAAAAAACGCATGCGTAATATATATCCACACTCGCCAGTGATTATTAAAACAATACGAACCCTCTTATGGAACCTACCTA
Source organism: Colias eurytheme (assembly GCF_061535395.1). Taxonomy (NCBI): domain Eukaryota; kingdom Metazoa; phylum Arthropoda; class Insecta; order Lepidoptera; family Pieridae; genus Colias; species Colias eurytheme. Next base: position 163,775 of record NC_142998.1, on the reverse strand, counting down.
CTTATATAAATCGTGTATTTAATCGATATTTATTTTTATATTTCCTTTTCTTTTTATGTCAAAGCATTCCTCTTTGATTGCTGGATGCATGTTGCAAATTCAGATTTTCTAGAAAGAAAAATTAAAAAAGTTGCTGTGTTGAATACAATGAAATGAAACGACGAATAAAGCGACTCACCTTGTTTATTATAGACCATTTTTCTTCTACATCAAATAAGCTAAAAATAGATTCATCGCATTATCTAAACAGCTACTCACAATTTGCAAAGTTTATTTGATCAACATTTTCGGGAACGCAAAGAACACAAGTCTCAACGATCTTTAGAGCGGTAAACAACGATCCTTCTAATTACTGGACGGTGTTCTGAGGGCCCTCCGCGACGGTTGGAGAGGCGCAACGTGACTCGCGACCTGATCGCTATGCCACTGTCTGTTACAATAGAAACTGTTTTTTTATGTGTTCGATTTATTTATTGGAGAATTTATAGATGATGAAATTTGGCCGGCCTTCGATTCGCAGTTTTAAAAGCTGGTTTGAACGTAGCGTGTTATAAATCTCTACTATCAATACTAATATTATAAAGCTGAAGAGTTTGTTTATTTGTTTGTTTGAACTCGCTAATCTCAGAAACTACTGATCCGATTTGAAAAATTCTTACGGATAGTCCTTTCATTGAGGAAGGCTATATATCATCACGCTAAGAGCAACAGGAGCGGAGCCACGCGGGTGAAACCGCGGAGCGCAGCTAGTAACTTATATATACCAAATAGACAGATATAATATTATTATCATAGAATAAATACATAGTTCATTAAATGTAGCAATTTAGTTACAAGAACATGATAAAAGGCCTAACAACAGAAGCGATTAGTTTATTAAAATGAAAGCTGCTGTCGACAAGTCTCTATTATTTGAATTTATAATACTTCTAAGGGCCGATTTTTCAATGCTTGGATAAAACTTATCCGGCCAATAAAGTATTACACGATAATATTAAAATGTCACGTAAACTGTCAAATACGGGCAATTAGAATACGTTTTTAAAATGGTAGTTTTATTATTATTTGACGAATAAGTTTTATCCAAGCATTGAAAAATCGACCCTTAAGGTTACATAGAAACAGGAGGGCAGACGTTTGAATGTCACCCGAAATAAACGCACATACAGTGCGTAGGTGTCGTTAATGCCATAATCTTATCGCGTCTAAGCTTTTATATTCAATAATCCTCTATAAATCTATAAGTTACGTTTTATATACACTTAACCAATTATGTAATACTAGCTTTCCGCCCGCGGCTTCGTCCGCGTTTTCAAAGAAAAACCCGCATAGTTCCCGTTCCCGTGGAATAACCAGGATAGATTCTATCCTATGTGTAGTATTTTCGTGAAACAGTAACAAACACACATATAGGTACACATCCTCACAAACTTTCGCATTTATAATATTAGTAGGACTTATAGATGTTATAAACATTCATGAATTAGGGTGATAATAATTCTCATTCAATCATTTGTTATAACAGCTAAGTGCATTCAAGTGAAAAATGTAACCTATTTTATATTTAAGTAACCAATCATAGTGTTACAGGCCACGGCGTACAAGTCACTCTTATTGAACACGATTGAGCTTACAAAAGTCGTATATTTATAGATAAAAATACTTTATTACAAAAATTGAATCACCTCTTTCAACGGATATAATATGTAGAGCAACATAATGTTATTTTTACCAAAAGTCTCATTATAGATAATACTAGCGGTCCGCCCCGGCTTCGCCCGTGGTACATATTTACGTTTTTTCTACATAAAAACCATCCTCGTACTTCAAGGAATATAATAAAAAAAGAATTATCGAAATCGGTTCAGCCGTTCTCGAGTTATGCGCTTACCAACACATTTTGCGATTCATTTTTATATATATAAGAATTATGTTGGAGAAATTAATATTAGGTAATCTGATGAATATAAAATTTTAAGAAGAAATTTCAAATATTCCATTGATTTTTGATTGGCAAATAGCCTTCATAATCACGTTATTGAGAGTGCTATTTCTTTTGTCATGAGTATAATTGCATACAGAAAATATACAGAACGTCGTATAGCTCATTTACTTAGTAGCACATAAAAGGCAGTATGTCTAATAACACTATACGAGCTATAAAATACCACAAAACTACTAAGTCTAATACATAATAATAATTATCATCCACCACAATAACACATTACATAAGCATATAATTGAATCCCGTATCACTAAGTATCCAAGTATCTGGTGTTTGTGTAACGAAATGCGCTCAAACATTTTCATGATCGCAGCTCCAGTCGAAGATTCGCGATCTTGCCAAAACTATTAAGATCTCGTGCCAATATTCAAATTTCTAAGTGCTCGGGCGAAATGGAGTGAAGTGAGTGATGACGCTATCAACTCATAACTTTCATATATTTACCTAATGACTTGCAGATATGGAGCATCCGGATTAATGTTCTCGCTAACGTATCTGCATCTTGGATACTCTTTATTCATTACATAAGATGTTGGAAGAGATAACGAATTATGTGATATTACTTGACTTGTAATGCTGTTTTTAATATAGATGTATGTATAGTTAAATAGTTAATGATTGGGATATTAATCTGTATTCAAGAAATCCGTTCATGTTTCTTCTCTGTTTCTATACAATGCAATAGTCATTAAATGTAATAACTATTGCATTGTATAGAAACAGAGAAATGCAGTAGAATTTTAATATATAATATTTATTATATATTAAAATTACAAATTATTATTAAAAAAATGTCGCATTATAATATTATTGATGAAAAAATATTGTGTTAAGTAGTAATGGTAAATGGCAAATGCCCATTCATAAACACGTGTAAAAGTGTAAATATATGAAAAACTTAAGACTTTCAATTTGTTATTTTTATCCAAAAACCGTTTGACTCTTTAAATCGGCATACAATCCCGTTAATTCATTTCCTGACACTAACGACAGCTGCCGGTGAGCCGCATCCTCTGACCTTAGAGGAAATTACAGATCAAGATGTGAATTCAAACAGAGGAAGGGATTTGGGCTATCGCTGTTTTGAACAGCCATATTTATTTGCTAATAACGCATCCTTCCGCAGGATTTATGTAATACATTAGCGACAAAACTTGATGAGGAATTACAAATTACGCAAGAGGTTTAGTTCATACATAATCACATACGTAAAACAGAATTCTATGATGTTTCTGTCTGTTCACGATTAACTCAAAAAGTATAGGATCGATTTTCATTCTGTTCTCATTCTTGGGGAAGGTTTTAGTATATTATAATTTGTGAAGTTTTAGACTACGCGGGTGAAACCGCCTGCGGAAATCTAGTCTCCTTATAAAAGTGCATACTTTATTCACCATCCATCATTTTGCTCTTGCAAATTAGACGCAAGTCCCTGAATTAAAAACTAACGTATATATGATATTATTATTCCTCAAAACATTTAACTAATTCATATCCAATTTGAAACAGCACAGTTCCGTAAATAACATACGTTTATGACCAGCAAATATAATTCAAACACGCGTGAAATTTACAAATCGCTTCCCATAAAAACGAGCCGCGTATAATCAAACATAAATACACCGTAAAATATATCGAAAGCCTCACCTTTGAATGTGACACGTAAAGCCGGGTGTAATTCATGTATCGAATACATTAGGATTGGCAATCAAATGGGAGCGATGGGCGCGGTTTATGAGCTGTTTTTGATTTTATTGTGATCGGATACTCGCCTGCTTTCACCCTGGCCCTGTTACCTCATGTAACGTGACTCGTCGCTTTATTTGAAGCATACAAATGGAAAATCTATAGTGTTTGTCTAATATTATAAACGTAAAAGGTTGGGGATGGATGTTTGTCACTATATCACAACTGCTAAAACGATTTTGTTAGTGTTTTGTAGTGCTGTGGCTTATTATATAAGACTACGAGCACGAGATAGAGCAGAGATCAGAGCAACATAAAATGTATTTATATAATATACTAGCTTTCCGCCCGCGCCCCGCGTTTTCAAAGAAAAACCCGTTCCCCTAGGATTTCCGGGATAAAACCTATCCTATGTCCTTTCTCGGGTATCAAAATAACTCTATGCCAAATTTCATGCAAATTGGTTGAGTAACAGACAGACAGACAGAGTTACTTTCGCATTTATAATATTAGTATGGATGTACAACATTATTAACTCTACAATTTTATTAATCCTTGACTCCATGAAAAATAATTTTCAACATTACATCATATCAAAACATTTTTAACGTTATTAATTAAACAACGTAATTTAAATGCTCAATTTGAATATTAAACCCAATACCTTCACTCGCAAACCTATACTTGTATGAGTTCATTTACATAATTAAAATTTGTCCTTGCAGATTTAACTTTCAAAGGAGTATAAATACGGAATTTTTTTTTTCATCCTATCTATTCTTGTCAATATTTCTAACTTGTCAATATTTTTTGCTATAATATGTAACAGAAGCTTATTTACAAAAAGATGAGATAAAATACTAATTCGAAAATACTACTCAGTCAAATTGAATAAGAACAATTTTATATTAAAGAAGACTAAATTCTCGATATTTGTTATTCACTTACGAGAGAAGGAAAATAATAAATGAAGCAAAAACCGTTCAAAAAACATGACTCAAAGTATACATGAATCTAATACGATCGCGGGAAATATTAATTTGTTTACCCGACGATACTTACGGGAACTCGTAGCTTTTAAAAAATAATGCTTACATCAAAATTTCAAGGCAAATAGGCAGTTGGTTTAGGGTGGGCTGAGTCGGCCGGAGCGAGGGAAAACAAACTCTCCTATGTTTTATTACTAAGGAGGTATGTGTTACATGATAATTTTGTTTAAACTGATAGGGATCGTTTTATTAACTTTAATGTTTCAAATGAGACTAAATTACGTATAATATTTTATTTTGGGACATCATAGGAAGATTTTTATCGCAATTCTTAGAAAGATATTTATAATGTACCTAATGAAAAAATATTGTTTGTATTGGAAAAACACGAAGCGTCGTTTGATTGTGAGAAATAACAGCAATTAGCAGGAAGTGCTATCGACTAAATAATTAAGATTTTTTGTAATTAGATAGATGATAAAAACAAACCTAGATAATTAGATATTATATTAAATATCAACTAAAGCTTTCACTGATCTACTCACTATGTAATATTGTTCTTAGGTTTTTAAGTATAAAAAATGGTTGTGGCATTAAATACATTCATTTCGTTTCATTTCATAACAATATACTATTAACTATTTCATAAAATCCAAAATACAACAATGAGAATAATACTAAATTGTTAAAATACTATAAATTTACTTCCCCGTTAGCGAGTCTCGTAAAGCACGCGTCATAAACAAGGCGGGTTGTAAGAGCCCTCTCACCCACCCTTTAGCTGCGTTCGGATTTATTTCACCTTTAATTAGGCATTGAGTCAATGTTATGTGATTATGAGTTTATTGTTACTGTTATATGCATTGCCGCTGTTAAGTTATAAGGTTATGGTTTATGAATTTATTAAGACGATTGAAACAAAGAGAAAAGATATTTGGATTCGTTGATTGTTATTGTCTTTATTGGAAAGAAGATACTGCTTAGGTTGTAAAATAACTAAAACTATTATATTATAACTAGCTGCGCTCCACGGTTTCACCCGCGTGGCTCCGCTCCTGTTGGTTGTAGCGTGATGATAATATATAGCCTCTCTTCCTCGATGAATGGACCATCTAACACTGATAAAATTTTTCAAATCGGACCAATAGTTCCTGAGATAAGCGCGTTCAAACAAACAAACAAACAAACTCTTTAGCTTTATAATATTAGTATAGATATAGATACCTAAGTTAATTTAAAACAAGAACATCTAACCTTTACATTTACCTCGCTTAAATTTTTATTATAAATCGTTGAACCCCGAAATATTTAAATTATACAGGGAACAAATTTATTTTTTAAACAGAAAATAGCATCAGCCATACTCACTTCAAGCATTCACACCTAGCGTGCAGATTTAGAACTAAATCCTGCTATAAAATGAAACCATCCACACTTGAAAGGCTTCCAGACTTCATGAGTTTTTATTAAATTAAATGTATCACAATTATTTAGTTCACAAATTCTTTTAAAATTAAATTAAATAGAAATAGATTAGCATTATAAATTATATATTATATAAAATTACTTATTAATTTTATACTTAACTAGCTGTACTCCGCGGTTTCACCCGCATTGCTCCGCTCCTGTTTGGTCTTAGCGTGATGATATATAGCCTATAGCCTCTCGATAAATGGGCTATCTAACACCGTATGAATTTCACAAATAGGACTAGTAGTTCCTGAGATTAGCGCGTTCAAACAAACAAACTCAGACTCTACCTATATAAAGGTATCACATGAAAACCTATCCTATCACAGTCGGATAACAGAACGAACCCCATCCCGCGTCACGCACCGCACTGATTTCGTTTCTCATTGTTTGATCCCGACCATAATTTATGCAACGAGACCGTTTACAATACAAAGTAGAGTAAAGTTTTAATGTGGCTCGCACGCCTCGCGTCTCGTGTGGAGTTTCACGGGCCACGAATTAAGGCACGCTGCTTGAATATTTATTGCGTTATTGTGATGGTGTTCGATAGCTGTGTTTGCTGAGACATGAGTGTGTATTAACGTAAGTATATTTCGTGTAAAGTATGTTTTTAAAGAGGCTGCGGAGTGCAGGGTGTCGTGTTTCTTTGCGATAGAAATAATACCCCATTTTTTGCCCTTTTCGCCATGTTTGCAAGATTTGTCTTTTGTATCTTTTATATTTTACTTAAATAAAAAATCTCGGTTTTATGAATATTATCTTTAAAAAAAGCTTCAAAAATAAAATTGAAATATGAATTTTGCAAATATTTCTTCACAGAATCAAAATGATTAATGTAACATGAATATTTCCGCGCAACGTACAAACGAATGCCTTTTAAAAGAGACGAAATATCAAAGTTGTTTTTCAACACGGAAACACACGTGTAATATTTCATTTTCATGACGACATCGAATTTAATTTTATTTCGCAAATACCCCGAAATCGCTACAAATATTGTGAGAGGGGATTAAATAATAACGTCTATAAATTGTGGAGCTGTGTCCCTCCAGTGGCGACATTTTTAGCGTCCCCCGGGGAGCCCGGATGAGGCGCGCTTTAAATCGGCCAGCTACAGATATACGGCCGAGCCCGGGAGGTATTAAGGTCATATAATTGGTATTGGTGTTCGGTACTTTATAACGCTAGTTCCGACCTCCAATATTTTCTAGGTTTTTGTGTATTTTATCGCTTACGCTAGGGGATAAGTGAGCTTTCTATCACATGTTTATGTGACTACTTTTATGTTGATGCTTCTTGTAAACGAGAAAAAGCGTTATATTTTGTTGATAGCGCTAAACATTTTCATGACGACGTTTCATATAAATGTAATCTAAATAACGACATAGTAAGTTATTGAGGTCGCTTCAACGACAGCTTACAAAATAAAAGACGCCATTATTTACGTCTGCTTAAACCGAGTGCACATAAATTATTCAAGAACTATTCAACCTAAGATCTCGACCCTATTTCACATTAATAAAATGCGTATCGCTTACGACCCATATTGTTTAGTGGACACATTTGACAAACGAGCTGGCCAATTAAGAAATAGCACCAGCGGGCATTTTTACCATTTCTGGTCAAATGAAATCTCAATAATGAGGTAGTATTGTAGGAGCGAGTAACAGGAACCATTAATTACATTGCGTGTGGAGCTCACTGTATTGTATTAACCTTATCCTTTGTTTTCATTAATTAATGATTAATGATAAAGTCGAGTGGAAAGTGTAATCAACGTAATTCCTTATCTTCCTCGAACTGAAAAAAATATTCAAAAGAGCTTCTTTTAAAATTTTAACTTGAAATGGACTGACTGACTAGGAAGTAGAGCAGCTTTCTAATGTATATTTTAGAAGACTAGTTTAAACGTTACCTTATGTAATATAGGTATGTCACACACCGCCTGAAATCATTCATAATCCGTATTAAATGTCGCGTGATACCGTCCTGTTTCTGACTTTGATTAAGTAAAGGATAATATGGTGATGATCCTCCTACAAATGAGAAAAGATTAGCTGTGCATCATCTCAATTTTATTCATTATTTCCACAGTAAATTACATGGTTAAGAGTAAAAGGTTATGGAAAGTCATAGAATATTTTTGTTTCGTTCAACTTTTTCACAGACCCATGTTTCCTATTTTTTTTTTTGTAAAAATGTGACGTTACTACGTACATAGTTTATTCCTTCTTTTATTTTGTAAAAAACATATATAGAACGCACATATCACATTTCTTTATACCTACACCAACAAAAAAGTATTATTTATCTGTACGTATATTACTTTCTAGGGCAGGTCATTACCAAAAACAATCGCTGCGTAAAAATATAATCGGTCACGAACATTGAACGGTGATTATCATTAAAAAATAATAAAGCGTTGTAACAAACACACACGTCTCCCCCCTCCCTTCTACCTCCTTCGTTATTAATACGCTTTATTAAAGTTCAATAGACTCCATTCTACCCTCATACCACGATGCCTTTAAGCAGTATTAATTCCAGTGCGGAAAAAGGACAGCGCTATATAGGTCGTCTAGTGCCATCACTTTCACACCCTGGACATAATACTGCTATAACACATCATGGCCTGGGCTTCTCACATCAATCATGCAATGTAATTGTTCAGAGCGTTGTAATTCAATGTGGAATCCAAAATGACGCCATGCTTGTACGTTCAATTATTTCGCGGGTAATTCATTGTGTTGATTCAATGTTGTTTGCCTTTTCTATAAATGTTTAACGGCTTGACTGTTCGTTCGTTTGTTCGTGATCATATTATACGCAAATTTATATTAAATTACACATTATATAATATAATTGATATTTTGAAATATTTTATTGACATTGAACTTTGCAGCGCATTTTCCGGAAGAGCTTTAAAAATTAAGTTCCTTTGTAATTTTTTTAATGATTAAATATGTCGATTTATTAAGAACATGACGTTTTAAATAAGCAAGTAACACTTTCCGGTAGTTATGTTATTTTCACCCAAATTCAGGGAATTCTAAATATATTCAAGATAAGTAAACAAGAATCTTAGAGCCTATACCTATCTTCGACAGTCGGCAACAGCCTCACAAAGGTAACTCTGCGAATGCAGGCGGTGGTGATTGGTGGTGATTGGTGTGGACTAGGTGACCTACCTGCTCCGTTGCCCGCTCTAATATAAAAAAAAATCTAAATACATTGAATACCTCTCGAATAATATTTAATACGCGAATATTATGTAACAAATCCTGCAATTAACCTTCCATGAGTGCAGTAACGCGGCGCGTTGCCGAATAATATACCTTTGTCGGGTAATAAATAGAAATTGGATCAATTAGTGGAATTTGCGCGGTTTATGGATATCAAATTTACAAACGCTGAACTAATCTATTATCTCGCCGGCAGTGCGGGAGCGTATTAGTGAGTATACTCATTTATATTTCGTGTTTCTAATCAGTCAATTAGACTATATTATGCAATAAGGATTAAAATATATTGAAAATCACAAAATATCTCGATAGTAATGACCTGCTGAATGATTCAATTGTTTTTATGAATAGTTCACATTAAAATTAAAAAATATGGAAAAAAGGTGAAAATAGTGTAAAAAAGGTAGAGAATATTTATTTCCTAACTGGTTTGTATAAAGACAAGCAAGCGAATATCCTGTCCCTTTTGCTATTAGATCAAAATATTTATCACTTCTGTTACGCGCCTACGCGCTACATCATGCCGCATGCGTAAATAGGGATCAACTATTTCAGTAAGTTATTTTAGTAAGAGCTTTTCTTGTTGTCATTTTAGAAGAATGAAGTTTGATCTATAAATGAAGATTTACTAATACGACTTCGATTTAAAGATTTTATAATAGACTAGCTGTGCTCCGCGGATTCACCCGCATTGCTCCGCTCTTGTTGGTCTTAGCGTGATGATATATAGCCTATAGCCTTCCTCGATAAATGGGCTACCTAACACCGAAATAATTTTTCAAATTGGACCAGTATTTCCTGAGATTACCAAAGAAACCAACTCAGCTTTATAATATTAGTATAGATTCACTACTATTCTATCACACCTGTATCACTAAGTTAAATAGCATTATGATACAGAAATAGACTTAAATATAGAATTATAATTTACTCTACTAGTACAATGGATACATGTTCGTCAATTGATCAATATTGAATAACGCCACGGATACACGAGTAAAACAAAACAATTATAATGATTATCGATTGAAGGAGTTACTCGATTGTGTAAAGTTGATTAATTACCGAATATTCTCGAAGCTCCATTGTGTGCATTGTTCTCATGAGCTCTTTGAAGCTTTCTATTATAAAAACTGCCGGCTTTTCTTATTCTTCGAAATCACTTTTTTATTGAAATTTTTGGTTGCTAGGCAATAGAATTTTTGGTTGCTAAGAATAAAGCAAATAGTATAAAATCGCGGATTTTTTATAACTGATACTTTTTTTACTAAACTAGAAATCTTATATTATGTAGAATGAAATGTTATTTTCTATACGAATCTTTGTGTAATGCAAAATACAAGAAAGAAAAAGTTGCTTCCGTTCAATTGAACGGTTTGTATGAAGCACCTTTTTTCTTTTTATTTTGCATTACTAATTGGCATTAACATGGCAGGGAAATTGAATACCTTACCTAATTAGGTAATTACCCAGGATATCAAAATATCCATATTTGTTTAGGAGGTTTTAATTTCTCAACATGCAAATATTGTCCAAACACGTAAATCTTGCACGAACACATAACAGACGCACGCTGAGCCCTTAAAATATCACTCTTTATAACAGCACATTGAAAGCTACCTTTGCGTCGAATAAATAAAACTCCAATAGAGATTACCGCATTTTTCCATCAAAAAATGTAATATTTATAAAGGGAATAAGGTGGAAAGGTCGGGATCGCTTATAAGCCGTCTCAATACGCGCCTCCCGGAGGAAGCTATCGCCCGTATTGGCCCTCTCTCGCTGGTCCAATTGTATTGTTCTCTGAACTACAAAGGGCCCATGGAAATTTGGCGAAGGAAAATATGTCACAGGAGTGACGTACTCGCTACACAAAGGGCGGACGAATGGGCTTTCTTATACATAGTTATTCTTTCTTATACTAGAGGTTTTAAAGTACAAATATCGATTCAGTTTGTTATGCTTTCATTGTTAAAATAGTTTTTTCAATTCATGTTTTTCAATTGAATATTTAGCGATGTTTAAAAATACATTTGAAATGAAACTTCTGTAATACTTGGGTTTTACTTCTAATTTTGGCATTCGACGGCATGATTGGCAGTTGAAAGGACAGAGGTAAATTTGGAGTTGATATCAATAGCAATTAATTTTCAAATAATAATGAGAAAATAAAGTTTCTTTACATTTTCAAATGAAATCATTAAATTTAATTTACTTCGGAAAGACTTGTTTGAAAACTGTTATTAGATTTAATAAGAAATAATAATAATTTTATATGCAGAGAAAATATATATCTCTATTAGTCCGTCGATAACGTTTAGAATCTATTCTAAACGTTATCGACTTAGAATTGTACACTCAGCAATAGAAATGTACATCGAAGCGTCTAAACTAATTGAAAATCAATGCTGTATTTCCTTGAAAGCTGGTCGAACATAAAAATATTGAAGTAGGGCAATTGACATTCGAACATCGATGGAGCGGATTCCTTTGACAACAAAGTATCATTGGAAACGAATTTAAAAACGTAAGCAAAACTTTTTATTGGCTGAAGGGCCCTCTGTCCACTCGTGAGAGGGTTAGAGAGCCCTTTGAGCGTTACGAACGGCTAATTGAACGGTCCATGTCCCTTCGAGGTTGCTAATGTCGTGAAGCGTCGTGAAAAATTAACTGAGAGTTGTGCCTATTGTATGTATTTTAGGCGCTTTATAAAGTGACAATAAGGGTCTGTTCATATCCAGGTCAGAGGGTGTGTTCACATTTGACATCACATCAGTTGACATTTAACGCTTGAACGGGGATTGATAAGGACACCGGTGTGTTAACGTGTCTGAGATATTGACGGGTGAAAGACAAGGAATAAATCAGCGTTTACTTTATTGAATACACTGTTAGAGTATATTATTATATTTAATGTAGGCTGTATAAACTAAAAACTTGAACATGGATGAATTAAATTTAACTAAATGTCATAAATATTAATTGACATGATAACAGAACAAGTATTTTACACGTTATGCTATCACGTCGATTATCTGTCAAAGATATCATTAAAGATTAAAGCAGGGAGATAATACAATATAATTATTCAACCCTATTCATAAAGGTTCTGTCAAAATATTGTTAATAGATCCGACATAGTATTCCCGGCTACCCCATTTGACATCTTGCGTATCTCACATCAATAATTAAAATGTACAAAGTTCCTTCCCCTTGTTTCGCAAGGCCGTCTATTTATTATTCAGCGTGTGTTATTAGCTGAGCTATAAGATTGTAATCTACCCCGTTCCGTAATTTAATATATCCAGATATTCTAAAATATCTGTAACAGATGTGTATATCTGAATATTAGCTGCGCAAAAGTAGAGGGCTGGAGACTTCATTTACTTTCTTTGTTTTATATATTGCTTGCTTCATGATTAAATTATTTACAAGAGCACTTTTAAAATTAAATCATTGTAAAGGTTTTCAACAAATAATTGTTTACAGTTAGCAACAGCTCGACTTAATTACAATCTAATGGATCGGTTCATTATCCTAATGTATATTATTAATTAAGGAAATACACATATTATTTACTAAGAGCGTTGGAAGTAATCATGTTTATTATTAACATAATATATTATAAACCTTCGACATTGGTTCTGTTTTAGTTGTTATTTGACAATCGTGACAATATTTTAACAGCAATGTTAACCGCTAAGCTATTTAAAATGTTCAAGTCGATATTTCCAATGCATTTATTTTGAAATGAATTCATAAAGAGTGGCACAAGCGGGTTAGCCGGCTGGCTGATCTGTGCGATATCGCTAAACCGCGATTTATATTTTAAACTCTCATAAAACCCGCGGAATAAGTCTTTTGTTTTATTTCCTTCATGCTTCTGATTTGTTGAACCCTGATTTTCTGTTCGTGCTTTTGCTTTTGAAAAGTCTGAATAATTGAATTTTTTCGTTACGGAAAGATGGTAATTAGCTGTTAGACTTTGAATGATAAAGTTGTTTACCTTCTATGTAACTGTGCAACTTGCGAAATATACAAGTTGTAGGAAAAACGTAATTAGTTAATTTTTAATAACAAATCAATGATTTCCTAAGCTTATAAACTACATTTGTTAGTATAGAGTTGTAACTGTGTTTAAATTTCCGATTATAAAGTATCGAAAAAAATAAATGTAAATATTCTACCTTCACAATATTCATTTCATACGAAGATAAAATCCCAAAAAGCTCCGTAAGTTATATAATATATTCATTATATGTGTGCGATAGTTCGCGCAGTGTGGAAACTCATAATAAACCCACGAATACAGTTGAAAACTACAAATGGACGTCTCCATCTAAAATTACTCCATGAACTACGAACCAACCAGACCGCAATATTACTGTTCAACAGAAATATGCTCAAGTTATATTCAAAACAGAATATATATAAAATACAAAAATAACTATAAAATAATAAGAGAACACACGTCTATAGTAAATAATATCTATTCCGACTCAAAAGCTTTCTAAGCGAAGTCTGTCGTAGAATAAATAAATGTTTGAGTTTTAGTTTTGTTTTTATAAAACAGTAGAAAAGCGTCGATGGAATAAAAATACACATTGTAAAGTATGGTAGAGCTGTCTGCTTCATTACAATAATGAGGTGTGAGTCGCTGCAGGTGTGAGTGTCTGCTTCACGCGTGCATTATGTGCAAACAAATCGCTCATGACATTATATAAACACTTGATGTATATAAATATTTGGAAATATTCTAATATTCAAAATAGAGTAGATTTTGGCATGTCACCTTTCTGTGATATATATTTATGAGATATTGTGAGATTTGCTTCTATTTATTTATTTTTATTAATTGACTAACTTTAAAATTGTGTAGGGAGGTAAATTTATCAACTCATATTACTAAAACAACATAAAGCAAACTATTTATATTATAATATTACAGCGAAAACTACTTAGTTAACATTTTAGATTGTTATTTAAATGACCTAAATCTTAACAAAACAATAACATTTTCCACAATTACGAACACTAGGCTAGACTACTGAGTCCACTGATACACTATACAGGTTGCTTTGAGGCTTTATAGCATTTATACAAAGGCATTTAATGCTCAATCGAACACAAATAGAAAAGAATTCTCGTTTTAACCTTGGCATGCAATTAACAAAAGGTTCGATACAGAACAAAAGAAACAGACTTCGCTGTGAAAATATCATTTTATTAACAATTTTTAAATATTAAAAGAGTAAAAAATACAAACGTGACGTTTAAATTAATCATCTCAGTATCCAGAATATTCTATTATTACTCCCGAAACGCAAAAAGCTCAAATATGCACAAAAAATAAAAGCATGTAGCAATAATTATGAACTGTCAACAATAAAATATTTTTACACTTTAATTAAAGTCTCTCGTTGTCGAATATTTTAGTGTTTTATTAATAAAAGTGTTTTAAAATATGAAAATGAAAAGCTATTGTTTCGTTGGTCACTAAATACCAAAGTACTCGGCTCATCTTCTGTTATTTTTCAATAGACTATTTTTATATTGGTAAGTATATTTGTGAGCAATCTATACAAAAGTTAACTATGGTAGGTACTTTTGTAAATAATAGATACTTGATAAAGATAATTTTTTCTCGTATATAACTAACCAAGTATTAGGCAAAGATCAATAATTGTTCACTTTAAAATTATCGTTATAAAATGTATTGTATTATCTCTAATGGTCTTATGAGTGCATTCGTGAATAATAAATTCTGTTTAAAATCTAAAATCCAATGTCTATCCAACATACCAATCAACAATGCAACAAAAAGTAAACAAACTCTATGAAACTCTTTCCTGACATTTGGCATATGCATTTTATTTATCTCAACACAACAATAAAATAAACAGACTGCAACATTTATCAAACGTGAGCCGTGAATGTCAACGAGCGGCCTTGACCAGCGCGAGCTTCAATCTGGAACCGAACTCGAGTCCGAACTGAATGCGATGACAAAGCCCATTGTACTCCATTGTTTTAACCTAACCTACATTTAACGCGCGACGTTCAAATGCTGGCTTATTTAACGCATTTTTCTGAGCGCTAACCTAAAATATTGTCATTAGCTGAGTAACTTTCTGCTGGTATTTTATAGTGCTACTCTGCTTTTAAATTAAGAATTTATAGTAATTATTGTAATGGGATTCGACATATTTTGCACTGGCTGTTGCCCGCAGCTTCACCTGCGTGGAAACGATAAATTTGGATAATTTATACAAAACAAAGTTAACATTATTAACATTTTACTTCTTTTTAACATTATTCTAATTACAATTTAAACTATGTTTTCCATTTTTATCCTGAAGTTGCTAACGAGTGACTTAACAACCTTTAGTTTTAGCAACTTTTTGCGCTGTTGACTATAAGTTATCTTGATAAAACTTGAACGATATAGTCTACAATAACTCAGCAACTTTGCAATAACCCTTCATGTATATCCAATAAGCTGCGTAAAAATACGAGACTATAAAAAGTATTGGAAGTGGGTCCGTGACCACGCATACCATTATAGCCCATAACGGGAGACGAAGGAGGGCTTCACCAATTTCCATGTTTACTGATACAGTTTATATCATATGCACTTGCCGTTTTATTAAACATGCATAAATTATTTGTAGTAACTTTACCTAGTAAATTATACCTGTTTAGTTAATTGTCTGGAGAAAAAACTCCTTGTAAACATTTGAGGACTTAAAAGTAGATTTCTTTTAGAATCGAGAAATGTAACAATTTGGTTCCAACGGTTAAGGAAGCAGTTTCTGCAAAGATGAACCGACAAGAAACTCTCATAGCCTTTTTGGACCTTTTTCAAACACTTTAGGTACCTAGTTTATTTGTGGCTAAGTGGAGAAACCAACCAACAAAAATCCTCGTTATTCCGTGAAATTACTTCCAGTTTTGTATAGAGACACATTTATTCACTTGTTGTTTTACCATTTTTTGTCATTCAACCTCAAAACTTTTTGGTTCATGTAAAAAACAAGTCTTTATGAATAGTATTTTTTTAACTACTCAATGAAAACAACCATACAGCTAATATAATTTATTATGATGACGTGGTGAATTTGATTAAGTAATACTATTAATTTATTTTTTTTTTCAAACAAACACACGGTGTCATATTACTAATCTTGTGTTGATAAATAGCCACCCTTTGTACCAACAAGGATCACTAAGTACCACACCAGCACAAGAGAGTAGCAATTACTGCACGAATAATTTGCACACGTCAATTACCATAAGCAATCTATAATAATATTGTACTGGCGGTAGACGGAGCATGCTTTGGCATTAATGAAGCTACTAATAGAAGTTCCACACATTATAATATCAGATTTGCGTTAAACGTTATGTTTAATTAATTTATTTTATTATAGTGGTTTTTGTTAATTATTTTACGATATGATTAATTTACTGGAATTATTAGAGTTCTTTAAAATGTCTATTTTTTATCAAGCGAATGAATTTATATTGAAAGAAATAGAATTTTACAAATAAAGTCATGATAAGAAAGAAGATTAAAACATTGAGGTATATTCAAGGAAGGCAAACGATGTGACTCACCAGCTGACGGCAATCAACCTACATCTAAACTCTAAAGGCAAAACAATTCGCTTCACTGATATCGGCTTACAATGGGTTCTCCTATCTAGATGGGTTCTATTTTAAACAGGGTTAGAAAGGATAGAGATTCGTTAGGACTCGGGACACTTGATTGATTGTACAGATAACTGTACTGTATACGTATAAAGATAAACACGTAGATGTTAGTTACCATACAGTACAAACGTGAATCGATTCATGCCAAGCTTGATCCAGATAAAATTTCGATACAGCCAGGAATTCACAAAGGAATTTCGCCAAACTGATAAAAATCCCTCGGCTCAAAATAGAAATCACGTCTTCACATTATTACATCAGAAATTTCCAATCATCGAATCTACAAGAATGTACAAAACGGGCTCTCGGTACAGGCTGTATCGAGTTATGTAAATTGAGTTAGATTTAATCAAACGCGAGTACTTCCATATCCAAGTTTTTCGATCGTGATTCCTGCGACAGAGATCGGCGGGGCGATGCAGATCTTACTTCATTATACTGACTTTATGTACATTTACGTTCTATTTTTGTGCATATTAAAATATACATTTTGTTTAAAAGGCTTTTATCTATAGCTTCTTTATTGAACTGGCTACGTTGATGATGCAATTATTATTTAATTTTACGCGTAAATTGTAGATTTTACATTACATTATGTAATGTAAAATCTACTAAAGGTGATGAAGCGTAAGGCAATTAATTCCCGCATCCGCGTCCGCTCCGCTCGCGCCCCGCTCTATCACCTTCACAGCTTCTTCAAATAAACTCCCTGTTTACTGTACACGTGCCGATGGACCGAGCGAGTCGATAATGAAAAATACCCTCACTTTGAACAAATTGTACTTAAGGCTTCATCAATGGAAATTTTCAATCAATGATCAATTATTATTGTGTTTCAGATGAATGCTTTATTATCAATTCTGATAATTCTAAACAATTCATTCAATGAGACATTACTGTATTTGAGTTTTCAATAAAATTAGTGCCTATATAAAGAATTGTGGAAGCCTTAGAAAATCAGTTACATGTTTATTTGTAACATTCTATTTTGGTTAATATCACTTTCACATAGATATTATTTTAATTTTGTTCCTAAATTATTTCCTAAGCATTCCTTATTTTGTTAGTTTAGACTTTTTATAATTTGTGTGTAAAAAGCATTCACTTCAAGCATATTTTGAATGTGAATTGTAACATGTAATATTGATGAATTACATGAATCTATTGTGCGGCAAAAATATACGAATATGATGATCGAATTATTTCAATTCTTTCAAACTTTTTAATTTAGATTATAATGGTTCTTAACTTAGTTCGGTAAACACTTATTACACTACACTACAATAATTAATTGCTGGAGTACCTAGGTCTTCAATTATGCAGTTCTCAAAAAACCTATGAAAGGTTACATATACAAGATTAGTCGCTTGTTTGTTTTTAATTTTTATATAAATCTAAAGTTTAACATTAATATTTGGTTACTACGAGAATACATGATGCGTGATCAAGTGAAATATTTTGACATCTATTTGTGGAAATTACAACCCTGGATAACCACAATTATATCATCCTTGGGTTATTTTTATACATTTGTGATTTATTTTTATATTCATTCTGAAACTTG
This sequence comes from Colias eurytheme, assembly GCF_061535395.1. Lineage (NCBI taxonomy): Eukaryota > Metazoa > Arthropoda > Insecta > Lepidoptera > Pieridae > Colias > Colias eurytheme. The sequence goes on along the minus strand of NC_142998.1, from coordinate 145,103 downwards.
GTGGTTGAATATTATTAATTAATGAAATCACATGTGTTAACATCACACAAGTTCAAAAAAGTGTGAATTGTACAAAATATTAAAATCCATTAAATCATCATACCACTCCCATAAACTATAGTAATTAGTATAAACGATAATATAACTAGTAGGTATAATATCACGTAATTGCTCTCAGTTTATTCTAATAAGCCGAGCTGTGGATACAGTGAGTGTGTCACAAATGAGTTATATAGCCATTGTTTGCGATACGGCAGCTGGTGATTATTGCTATTTATAGCTTAGGAGCTGCTGATCCGAAATTACCATCTTATGAATAATGAATATTATAAAATATATGAACTCGAATTTTAATTTATTTATACCCGAAAAAATTGCTACTTCTTTCGTCTTAAAAAACCTAATATTAATGGCTTGAATCTATAAAAATGTTTTTATTTGCGAAGCTAATATAAACATCAGAAAGAGTTATAAATATTTGATGTCATTACTCGTTATTTGAATCACATTTCAAAATTTCTTTCACACACTACTAAGCAAATAAATTTACATATAGAACACAGGCTCAAAGTCTAAAAATCGTTTACAAGATACTAGAGCGATATTAATAAATTTTCGTCATGAATTAATTAAGCGTTTCCAAGATCGTTCCGCTCTCGGATGCTCAACATAAACTTGGGAACGTGTCACACTTCGCCGTACACTACATACGTCAAACAGCCCCTGTACCACGGCTCGTCAGCAGTAACTCGCACGCGGCGCACTGTTGATGCGCACTGTGCAGTGTACATGTGTCGCCATGTATGCACGACTCTATTATATAGTGTAAATAACGAAGCGATGGAGCGCGTAATTGCAAGTGATGCAGTTCACATTGTTATTGCATCGTGACGCAGTACCTAACCCATAATATAATTGTTATATGGCCGCATTATTCCGTATCATTGATCTACAAGCCATCGAATGTTTAAATGTACACAGTCATTACTTATTTCATTTTATTTAAAAGCGTTTTAATTAAAATCCTTTTCCACGACAAAAGATAATAAGCACGTATTTAAATGTTAATGTAATTGATACAAAAATTGCTTTCATATAATAGCGGGTACATACATATTCATGGAATAATTAACAGTTTTAATTATGTTGGAAGTATACAATAACGATAATGCGTCCCGTAATGCACGCTTAATATTCGGAAAACAAATGTACTGAAAAAACCCGCTCGAGGTAATTCTATTAATTGCTACATTATCCAATTTCGTAGCGCTCGTAGAGATCGTAGCGAGCGCCGCTCGTAGCACTGACGTCACGGCTACGCGTTGTTTTCTCCGACCCGGCGATGTTTTATTAAATTGTAACCCAATATCTGGTATTGTAGCTCACAACTGCGATTTAAACCTTATTACATTCTCAAACTATTCTAGCTTTGTAGAAAAACTAATTTCATACAAGATAAGATTCTTCATTAATTTAAGTTATAAATTTGCTTCTTGTTTGTTGTTGTTACATGTTAAAAGGAATCTAAAGAATTTTCCAGAACTGTAATTTAACTCGTTGAATAGTTTCGTCTTTAATAGAAGAAAACTCGAGTAATACAGCTGAGTTTGGCTTAAGTATATATTTTTGTCAGATTTGAAGTCGACATCTAGAAAAAAATCGTAACTAACAAATTATTTTCTAATTCTGTGTCTTAATATTTTAAGAATGATTTACAAAATAAAATAATAATCGTTAGTGTTGCCATTTCGTTTATTACTACTTCATCCTTCCACAATAATAACTTACGAAAGCTCCCTAAAATATGAATTCATATAAAGACGACACTGTTTCGCACAGGTTCCCACTTCCCAGATGTAGAAGCTGTGTGTTGGCGCGACTAGATGGCCATAAACAACGCTAGCTAATTAAGAGGTCCCCACGACTCGCGGAATATTGCTGATATTACGTCGCGCAGTTATTTATTTTTATTACCTATGTTATATTTTACAGAGATGCTGTTTTAAATATAGCATCTCATTAATGATGCGCGCTTTGGTTACAATTGAAATATAGGTTTTTATGACGGTTAATGTTTTTTTTAAAAAGGTGTAGCGATCCCTCCCTCTATCTTATCTCTCTTTTTATGTAATAGAAAAGACTCTGCAATTAAGTGTCTAATCGTTTATTTACATACATGTTAGTGTTCAGATTGTTTTATATAATTTTCACCAAAATAAGTGAGGATCTAGAGGCGTTGTTTAAATGAGTACTAGTTAAATAAATTTAAGCAATATAATATTAAATTTCATTTATCTTTATAAAAACAACGATTGATACTTAATGATGAACGAACTAACTTTTTTACCATAATATTATGTTTAGCTCTTACTACTTTTGCAATACTATCTAGAAATATGTGTGTATAATAATTTCTGTTATTTTCTTTATACCAATTTATCTCAAAATTCCGTTAAAATAATTTAGGTTAAGGAGATTAACGAGTCGCTAAGATACTGCCAAGTGGCATGTGAAGTGAAACGAGCTAATGTGATTACAGCCTTACGCCTGTCAAATCTTTGTTCACGTAACATTTCATGTCAGTTCCATACTATCGGAAACCTTTACAAAAGTTGATTATATAATCTTACTAGCTTTCCGCCCGCGGCTTCGCCCGCGTTTTCAGAGAAAAACCCGCTCCCGTAGGATTTCCGGGATAAAACCTATCCTATGTCCTTTCTCGGGTATCAAAATATATTATCTATACCAAATTTCATGCAAATTGGTTCAGTAGTTCAGGCGTGATTGAGTAACAGACAGACAGAGTACAGAGTTACTTTCGCATTTATAATATTACAGTATGGATAACAACAAACAATTTTATTCATACCGCCATCATAAAACACACACAATACACATGGTTCTGTTCTGTTTTCTCAGAAAGGTTAGGGAGTACGTGTTAGATTTCAATGAAACAACGTTATTAAATTTCATGGAATTTTAACAATGTAAAATGAAACCCAAATGTTTTTATGAATATTATTTTAAGAACTCAGGCCTCGGAATCACAGACACAATAGATTTTCTATTGTGTCTGTGATTCCGTGTGTCGTGGACCGATCGGGCCGTTCGGGGCTCAATGGGTTAATATTAATTGTTCAACAATATTTGTATTAAAATAATAATCTTAATACAAATAGAATTTCAAATAAATAAAAATACAGGCTTGCTCATCATATTCCTCCGTATTATCTCATCAAGTAAATAATATAAAATATCCTAAAACATAACAAAAATATAATTTTCCATTTATAATCACCTACACTTACATTCAAAACAATGTAGAGTGAATAATAGTACAATCCGTTAAGGCGGCGCTCATTTGTCTCTCCCGAACCATCACTTAGCCCGCCAAAGTGAACCACAGACTAATGATATATGAGATGCATTAAAATTAAATACCATGCCTTTAATTTTGAAAGTGTTAAGTGTTTGGGCAGAAAGTGGGCTTTCACTTAAATTAAATCTGAAAAAATATTGATCACTGTATAGCCTCTGAATATACTGGTGCCTGAGTGGAAGATATCGGATAATACTTTTATGTACCCATTGTCGAGCTGTCATGAAAAATCACCTGTACGAATAGTTTGTGAGTTAAAGATGATTTTTATGTAGGTTTGTACATAATAACAATTTGAACAGCTTTTTCCGTAAATATATATTCTATTCTTGTATCAACAGCTTTGTTAAAGTGAAATGTAAGTTTAATAAAACAGGAAAGGCTTTGGAAGACTGATCACTTGTTTGTCCCTGAAGTAAAATCGATCAGTGCGAGCTAATGTGAAATACATCAACGACGCTTCTATAGAAATTAACTTTTTTAATGGTTTGACTTTTTTAACTTTTTTAATGACAAACTACTATGAGATTAATACTCCTCTAACAAGCTAACTCAGTCAATTGTAAATGAAAAAGTTGATTTCAATACATTATTGCTTATTGTAGAGTGTTCTAAAAAAATTGATTAATTATAAATTAAAACTCGCCGAGAAAAATTAATACTCCAAGTTTAATATATTATTATAGTATTAAAAGTCGAATAATAGTTACACTAGTAGTTAACATTGAAGCTGATATTATAGTTACATTCTTAATACATACATAGAAAGCTAAATAACCAATTCTAACTTAAAATTAAACAAAACTTAATAACTCATGAAACTTCATCGTTAATTTATCAACACACATTGTATTTATATAAGCAAAAGTTTAATTCAGACAAAATACGCTCATTTAGCGTTGAAGTAGTTAATGTGAAATTGTTTAAAAGCAAAAAGTACTCTGTTTGCAGGACGCAAACACCACTTTGTGGAGTATCATCCAACGACACTGGTTATATCCTCCAGACTTTATAGAGGCTCACTATTGTCTGCTAATGTATTTAAAACTTTAAAGGGAAATAATGACATGCTTTAATAGTTGAATTAACATTTTATAATTGCATCACTGTTAGTACCATCTCAGCGCATAATTTATCAATGGACTTAAGTTAAAAATTACGCGTACTTTTTTTGCTTCATAATTGAGCCAAAATTATATTATCATATAATATTATAAGGAATAGAAGTCCAAACTATCTTCCTCGACACTTTATGTAAATTAAAGTTTATTTCTTACTTACGTCAAGTGCTTAATATAATCAAAATGTAATAACTTTTACACCCTAAAAGATTTCGCGACTCTACCTTGGGATTTTCTAAAGGTAATTAAAATGAAGAAACATTATTCAGAAGAGGCTTTCTTTACTTTCTCCATTTTGGCTCGACACCTACATTTTTGTAGAATAATATTACAAATTGCCTAATTAAAGAATCCATAAACGTTTCATTCTAGACGGAATCTATACAAATTTTATTACTTAATTACACGTTATTCGTGTTTCCACGGGAACATAACACGAAAATGAAATAAAAATAAATCATTTAAGTTTTCTGACAATTATTTAATAAACCAGAATCAATATCCGATTGAATTCGATATTTAAAACATGTTATTTCTGTTATAATCGACAAACTTAACGAATTGCATTGCATTTAGCAAACGATAAAATATTTTATTAACCATTCCACAAACGAATAGATAGCGCTTCGATGAAGACGTTGACGAAATTAAAAATAGCCCATCCGTAGTGGTTGCCGGTCGATATGTCTTCAATTGGCTGTCAAATTATCTTAACAAAGTGCAGGCGGTCGGTTATTTCGGGCGCGCTATTTGCGTCCAATTAACTCGTGAATAGACCAAGATTCGAATCCTTGTCTTTGACGTGACAACTGACAACGGTGTAGTGAGGCTGCTGATATTTATGAGGAATTAAAGATTAAAATGTATAGACGCTGTTTGAAATAATAGTTTTATAAATGATTCACCTTTTCAGGGTTGTTGCCTATCACTTACATAACAGTGAATATATTTTAAGAATAATTGTGTGAAAAATAATGTCTGTTTACAACTTTTCATGCAAAATCTCGCTATATATTCATTATCATGTATCAAACAAAAACATGTATATGAGTTATACAAAATTCATCACCAAATTTTCACGTTTACAGAATTAGGTAGTAGTAACCACCGCGGCGTGCAGTGAACTAAAGTAAGAACATAAAAGTCTCATACAAGCAGCCCACCACGAGGCTAATCCGCAAAGTGCCTGTTTGTTTGTACCGCTAACTGCGGAAAAATAACCCGCGATAATAACCGACTAATTTCACAACTCGCTTACACAATGGATCGTTGTTAAATGTAATTACACCAATTTCATTCGCCCGGGTAATGTATTTTGCTAATGTAATATACGGCGATATACACATGGCGCATCCATTTACATATTATTATAGTTGGCGGTACACTGCTATGTTCAGTTGGATTTAAGTCGGTAAGGAGTATATTATAATTGGTACATGGGGAGGTTCATTGAACTCGAATAACTTGATATAAGGTCAATGACATCACAACTAATTGCTGTTCGAAGGACGCTTAGGGTGCACTCACACACATCAGTCACCGTCAAGTCACCGATGACTGATCGGTGACGGTTTGTGTACGTATCCACAAACACCAGTCACCGTCATGTTGTCCGTCAGTCACGTCGCCGGTTTGACTGAATCATTGAACACATACATCAGGTTAGTGAGTGATTAGACGTGTGTCACGCTAGAGAACATGTAGCAATTGACGGTAGCACGACGCTGACTGAACTGAGACGTGACGGCACCGGGTGAGTGGGGATAAAAGTATGATACATGTATGGAAAGATTATTTGACGTGCCTGACCGGGGACGTCACTGATAGATTTCGTGCCGGCGACTGTCGTGTGGGAACAGAGTCATACTAGAACTATTGATACATATTTTTTTTTAATCCTGTCCGGTGACGTGCCGTGACGGTGACTGATGTGTGTGAGTGCACCCTTAATGATGACTATTGAATGAGGTATTGTTAAAAGGTATTTATCAAAACTACTTCAGTAACAATTTAGTTCAGTATCAATAGAACATAATTCATTTTCTAGGTATCAGTAAATTAATAATACTTCGAGTATAATATTATCATCAAATCGACGCAAACAATATATTATATTTCAGTTTATTTTTTTTTCAAAACGGCTACCTACGGCTGTTTAAACTTTGTAGTATCATCAAAGTACATTATCCCATGTCGAAAAGAACATTAAAACAGTCATATTATTAGGAAAATTAATAAAAATAACATCTAAACGTAATAAAAACAGTAACATTAACGCTGAATAAATTACCGCCAGCTGACGAATCGCTGACACAGCGCGTTGTGATAAATACGAAATTAACGAAATAATTCCAATGTTTACCAAATAAAGTCCACTTGTCCATCCATCATGTTGTAATTAATTTTTAATATAACAATATTTACATAACACTCAATCAAAATGACATTTCAATTTGATGTATAATAATATTATTATTATGTTTGGCGACAGCAATAGTTAATGCCTGTAAACAGCACTTACATTTTGCATGTTCCTTAATTTATAAATGTATGCTAATATTATAAATTTTAACAATTCGTTTGTTTGTATGAAGTATGAGCATTGTTTCCTCACCCAACTTAAATAATCATCAAAATTAAAGAAGCTCATATTATTCAAAAATTGCTTTTCGAATTTTTTTCATCATCCTATGAATAAAACATCAACTAAAAATCAACATTTTAAATAACAGCAATGACATTTTAAATATGTTTAAAATTAAATTGCATCTTCTTTGTACCTCGCAAGATATATTCCTTCAGAATAACGTATAATAACATCACCTTCGCACACACAAAGGATATTTTATTTTGAGACGTGTCTAAAATAGTTCTGTCACTTCAACTTACTTCAAAGCGATGGGACTCTGTGAGACTTTGCAGCTTTAACTTGAGTTACGTTCAGTCTAAAGCGTCTTCTTATATATAAAGTTTATTGTGCATAATATAGTTATGTAAATAGATAGATGCGTAGCGGGATTGAAAATAAGGTACTTTAGTCGATATTGCCTTTATATTAGAGTGGGTAAAATTTGACGAATAAAAATAATTTGCATAAACTTACTATGGAGAGCGCAATGTAAAGATATTGGTAATTTTGAAGGAAAAAGGATAATTATGACGTTTAAGTTAACATAAGAAAGCTCGATCTTAAATAGGAAGGCGGAAATACAAAAAAAAAACATATTTCATTAATTATTTTTCATGAAATTCGCACGTAGAGTTTAAAAATAACATTTCTATTAAAATACTCAGTACATTTTTCGAATACAACCTAATATATTGTGACTTAGTTGGATTCCTTAAATAAGATCCCCGTATAAAGTTTCCAAGATAAAACGCCCCAGTTGGAGCAAAATAGCCCTGATTCTGTTGAAACGAACTAAACATAATTTTAGTGACAGCTTCCTGCTCCACTTCCCTATCTTGGAAAGAGTATACAAATAATTTGCTTCGTTTGAACTACCGAAACTAGGAGTAAACTAATAATTAAATAGATATTATGTACTTAAAATATTATTATGTGAAGCTAATCGGAATAATTGGAAATATTTTTCATTCAGACCATTTTATTTAGTTCAAGAACCAATTTTTTTATATCAGGTTATTTTTAATGTTAAACTATTGAGTTTATATTGATAAATGCTTTCATATTTCACTTACCAATAAAAGAAACATCCTTTTTCTACAATTACTATAGAGTTTTGAATGTACGCCAGGTTGAATAATACTTGATGGCTAATAATATAACCATATAATTGCTCCCGAATTTAGGGCTACATACATTAACATACATTTATGTGAAGTGGCAAAAACGTTGATTATATTCACGACGTTAGAACTTCCATACCAACAGCTAGAAAGATTCGTGTGAACGACTGTAGGTAACACAAGTTTTATTGTTTTGTGATAAGTGCTTTAGTGTTACCAGAATTACCTAGGTTTATTTGGCTACAAAATCGGGGTTTTTTATATGACCTAACTTAGGCCTATAACTTTTATTGTTGCTGCTGTGTGATTCTAATCGTATTATAAATAACATGCTCTTTGAAAGCAAAACTTGAGAATTTGTTTATAAATTAAGGTTAATTTATAAACAAATTCTCAAGTTTTGCTTTTTTTATCATAAATTAAGCAACCTAGGCAGGTTGCTTAATTTATGATAGATAAATAACCTCAGATACTCTTTGAAGCGGGGTTTTTAAATTATGTGATCGTAATAATATATATTGAAAGATTTCTATATAAGATGGACGTTTTATGAAAATTAATTTATTAAAACGAAATCCGAAAATGTAGGCCTAAAATATTAAAATATACTACATCTTAAATTAACCACGAACAAAATTCCAAGATACAAAATAGACGAAATTAAATAACGTAATTGAAAGAAACCTTAAAAAATATAATTACCATTAAATTATAAATAGTAAAGCTACAAGCTCATTTATTTGAAGACATTTTAGAAAAAAACATTTATTTCAAGGACAAAGTTATAAGTTTTAGAAGCCAAAATAAAAGCAAATAAAATTCACAAGCATCAAAAAAATACTATTTTCAACATTATATTATAATATCTTCAATTACATACAAGCTAGCTCAAAATACGCCAAGCGAAGCAATACGTCGCTAGTTCAGTATACCGCTACTACTATTCAGCTACCAGAGGCAAAACGGCATATCTTCTTAGATGAGCGGTTTTATAGCCGGCCACGGCTGGCTGCCCGTGCCTTCATATCAGTTTTATTGTTTAATTACTGGGACGGTATGTGTGTGTAAGATATGACTTTATTTTTATAGGAAATGTATGTGTTCCGTATATTTATGTAACTGTGTCGTTAGCTTTGAAAAAATCAATTCTTCTTCCATATAAAAAAAATACACCACCACCAGCCAGGCATTTTTGAAAATTGTTATACAGTAAAAAGTAATTTACTTCTGAAAATTTTCTCTTTACAGCGAATAGTATACATTACAGGCTGATAATATGCATATAGCTATATTTCCTTGACGCTAATATTTCAAACGAATGTTCACATTTACTAAAATAGACACAGGTAACTATCGTGCATTATCTTACTTTGATGTAGTCGAGCTATTTGTCTGATTAATACCACCAATAACTTACATAATAACCTGACAATTTTTCGTGTTTCCAAACAAGTCGGAATAAATAACATGCCATTACAGATACGATATTCGGCCACGGAAAGTTTTCATGGCGCCGCATTACCATATTGTATTAGCCCGTACAAGCCGTAACTGCTTTACATATCAGATGCATATCGCCTCATTTTTTATTCAAAACTACCGGGTGAAGTGAATTATAATCTAGCAAATGCTAAATATAAGGTGATTGAGTCGTGTATTTTCGAGGCTTCGCTTTAATTCATAGATTAACCTACTTTTCGTCTTCGCAAGGAGTCAAGGACTATAATATAGATACTCGTAGCTTCATAGCTGTAGCGTCTTGTTATCTAGGAGCGATTAACCGATACAGTGTGTCATTTTATTTATGAATCTACGACTAAAATGAATGTATTCTTCTATATATTATATGAGTAAAACTATAATATTTTAAGATATTTTAAGATATCGATACCAATTTCAGCTATACCTAATTTATTCAAAGAGCTGTATCATTTAGTAATTGCCTTCAATTTATTTCAAAAACTAACATGGTTTATCAAATACCAAAAGCCTTCTAACCATCTATAGCACTACAAATAAAACAGAATCGTCTGCCAAATGCTATCAAAGTAACGTGTGGCCGAGACAGAGAGCCGGCGCGTGACAAAGGAGCCGTTCCAGCTTATCAGTGCCACTGTAGCTCGCTGATACGGCGATAGAATCGTTTATAGCAATGATAACACGCTCTTTAGCTTTGTCGATAGTTTTACAAGACTATTACTGGTTTTTATGGCTGCTTTTAGTGGCCAAAGGATTGGTTTTATTTAATTATAATAAAATAGCTGCTCGTACCGGTACAGTACTGGTAGAAATGTATTTTTTAACAGTTATTATTCTATAATATTTATATAGATGTAAGCATGGACAAATACATTAAGTATACATTAGAAAAAAATCATTTAAAATCCGTTCAGCCGTTCTTGATAAATAAGTGGTGTAGGTCACACGCATTATTTTATTCTAATTATAGATATAGATCGTTGTTATTTTATCAATCTTTGTCCCTATATAATATAATAAGAAATCTAACGAATGTGGCGGTATGAATAATGTTAGTAAACAATTTTCCACTTGAGCATACCAAAGATATTCGATAGTGTATGAGATATGGCGCAGAGGATTTGATACATAGTCCTATCTATTTGTAACGTATACGATATATCTTGCTCAGTGGTGGAATGATGTGTGCTTGTTCAATTTATTGTTAACGGAACTACATAACATATATCTAAGTAAACATACATTGATTTATCTAATGTAATATTATAAAGAGGTTACATTTTTTGTTTATTAGTTTTGAAAAACTCGAAAATTACTAGATCGATTTTAAAAATACAATAATCTAAGAAAGCTCATTTTCGCGTAGCATCATAGCTTTTTTATCCAAGATCAAGACGAGCGATCATCCGACTGATTTTAATATATTTTGAACAAGACATCAATTATAATGTTTTGATCGTATGTAGCACAGCGGGGAAAAGTCATCGATATATACTCGACTTTTCAAAGAAAAGCTTACAACATTGCTATTTGATCTCTTTAAGATTGTATTTCATTTTCTAAGAACAATTTAGTCTACAGAGCGTTCGATAGATCCTTTTGATATCTGCAGTAATTTAAAACCCCTGTAAATATCCAAAAAATACAATAAAAAATAGGTACGCTATGAATTGAGAACATTTTTGGGAACGATTATTTAAATAACAATTAAGAACTTTTTGCCCAATAAAAGTATTGTGTATGTATACGAAATATTTTATGCATTAAATATAAAGTCTAAGATAAAAATATCGACACAAAGATTTGGGGTTCAGAGCTATCCCACTGTGCTGATAGCTTTTGGTCACGCAGCGGGTCACGTGACCGAATCTTGGCAAACATTTATTGTTCTAGTTGTTTCTTAGAGACACGTAAAGAGGAGCATTGTGAGCCCCTGGGAGGGATATGCCTCAATAGACGGATATCATTATCCTATCCTATCCTATCCTATCCTACTAATCCTACACTACTACTAATATTATAAATGCGAAAGTTTGTGAGGATGGACGTGTGTGTGTATGTGTATGTTTGTTACTCTTGCATACTACTGAACTGATAACAATGAAATTTAGCACACAAATAGATGGTAACTTGGATTAACACAAAGGATAGGTTTCATCCCGGAAATCCCACGGGAACGGGAGTTATGCGGGTTATTCTTTGAAAACGCGGGCGAAGCCGCGGGCAGAAAGCTAGTAAGCTATAGTTATTTATATTTTATGTTACTGTGTATACAATATATTTTGGTCTTAATACTATCTATTTTCGTATTTCTCATTTACATAATAATTATTATAGATTAATTAGTAATTTTTTTTCTCACCTATGTTTTATTCATTTACCTACTCATTAACAGGATGTCTCGAAAAGAAAGAAATGGAATGATGGAAGTGCCTTTCTTTTTGCTGTTACATATACCTTTCGTATTTATGTAATTGAAGATTTAGTTTAAAAAATAACATCTATGTGTTATAGAATTATTAGCAGCATTACATTTTATTAAATATCCAGGGGTAATAGATAAATTAAAATAAGTACTACATAATTATCTTTTAACTGAAAGGGTGATCAATTTCAGAATGTCAGTTTAAACGGACTCGGTATTCGGACAAGCGTGATGCTTAGGTAATATATGAGATATTAATTTCTAATTAGTAATGTTCTCTGGAAACCATATGAAAACATAGACTCAAGCAACATAAAACAGTTTTGCTTAACCTCAGTTGCGAGAAAAACCTATAAATACAAGTGCAATATTTCATTTTATGATCCTCTTTAATCCGGTAACTAACAATTGATATTTTTAAAGCACTTTAAAATTCATTTATTGACAAAAAAGAACGCCTTTCGCCAAAGTTCAACATTTACCTTTAAATTCCCAGAAAAATTTCATTGAAAAGACATCGTGCTAACTCGTATCGGCAAAAATGCGAGAAATTAAACGTGAACTTTGCTTACATTTTGCAGGCTGCGGAAATTACTGACAAGCAGCATGACTTTGTTCATTAAATCACCAAATATTTTACCTTTAGAATTTGCAGTTGATTAAAGTCTGCGGTTTGCTGCGCCTGTATGGTTAACTGCAATGTGTGAATGTGTTGGATGCAATGCTGAATAATATTACATCTCTTTGCGATGCCCATTTTCCTAATTATATTTTAAAAAATTAGTAATTGTATACCTATCTACTAAGTTCGATGCAAGAACAAAGTCGGTTACTGTTTAAAAGAGTTAGCGACGATTATCTATTAAATTATTTGTGTGTGTCTAGCTCTATATCCTTTAAGATGGATATTAGCTTACTGTTTGTTTAATTCAATAATAATGTTACTTTACCTTCGTATTTTCTTTCTTTTTTTTCGTTCCTATAAAAGAAACACACATGCATGCAATGACCACATATCCTCACAAACATTGATTCCTACAAATCTGCAATATAATCAATTTTGTGTTGTGTGTTGTTGCAAAAAGTGAACAATTAGCGGGCCGGCCACAGTGCAGCGGTAGATCAGAGGGCGCGGTGGGCGCCGATTTCCGCCCCTAATGACGCCCTAATTGATCCGCACACGCTACCGAGCAAGCCACCTGTGTTTGTTCGGGTTTTCATCATTATTACTTGCAAAAAATTTTGAGCACAGATTTTACAATATACGTTTATTAAAATATATTATTAAAGGTATTTTATCAGGTGTAAAAACGACAGGGGAAAATTTAGAAATTCTGTATTTATGATGGCAAATAAAAGTTTTTCTATTTTCTATTCATTTAACAACACAATCGCCCTCAGCAACGTGTAGAAAAAACTAAACAAACAAACAAAAGTAATGCTCGAATAAGTGTTCGTGTTAAATAATATCCAAATGGATGTAATTACTCAACATTGAGCACTTAAATAAAATTAAACACAACAAAATAAGGAAGTTATAAGGAAATTATTGAGCATCGTTATCAAGGGAACTTGTAATCATGTTACTAATTCAGAATACGTTACTCTAATCACCAAGCTAATCACATACCAAATTGAAATTAATAGAAAAATAAAGGTAATTTCTATAACTGCTCTATGTTTATAAATATCTATGGCAGTAAATGCAGGTAGTTGCATAAAATCATCGATTATGTATGGACACAATCACAACGATACATCAATATAATCTGATTTATTAATTTAACTAAAGTTGTTAGTGTTGAATGTATATAATGGTCCCTACACAATGGGCAGCGTTGGCCCAACAAATGATCGTCAATGTTTGCCGCCCTTACGGCGATTATAAAAAAAAATCACCTAAAATAACGGCCGCTATGCATAGACATTTAGGCCGTGTAGTGGAGGCAATCACGGTAGTGCAGAGACACTATCGTGATTACCTCTACTCGCCCAACACTGAGAATAGGGCCCATTATACAATAAAATATTTCACTTTATACTAATTATAATAATGTTCGTAAAGTGATTGATGTGTTTGAATGTTGCAGGTCCGGCGCGCGGGGCGGGCGCGATGTACGCATGCGCGTGGCGGCGGCACGCGCTCACCGCCGCCCTCGTGCTCGCCGCGCATCTCATCAAAGGTAACACTGCAATTAAAACAATAACTTGAGATGTGTCAAGGGACACCCGGATGGAACGAAGTTACTTTTACGAGTAGCTAGGCGTTGATGCGTATGGCGAAAGACGCTGGTTCGAATCCCGCCTAGTGTTGTAGTTTTTTTTTTTGTACAAAAAAAATGTTATTTTGAACGCTCTTAATCGTCAATTACCATTTAAGAACATACCAGGCTAGCAGCATTATAAAGGATATTGAGTGTTCCCATAGTCTGCACCGGTCGCTCGGGTTGCCTTCAGAGAATACTATTGTGTTTGCGCAAACACGTGCGATATTACAAGTGCGTTGTTGCTTGTCTATTATAGCTTGTCCCCATTGCTATTGGGACACCTGTAAATTGAAGAGACATACACTTTAGATGAGTTGAAACAAACATCCTGATACTGTACAATTTTCACAAGCTGTTCGTACGTAAATTTTCTAAATTTAATGCATAAAGATAAGAGATCAGGAGATGGATGTCTTAAAAGAATGCAAAATATACCTACACTGTATAAATATATCTATTAAAATAATACGTTACTAAGTAAGTAGATTCATATTCCTGCAAACAGCGCGAATGCAAATTTATCATAGTAAACTAGTTTGCATCTTCATTAAAACGCGAGCTAAAAGATTCACAGCTGGGAGATGAATCTTCACGGGAGATAACGTGAAAAACGAAGACTGAAACGTGAAAAATCCGCGAGTAGTTTTTATCATCGAGCGGTAACGGGATGCGCCCTTTCAGACACAGAGCGGCGATAGAAAATCTTTTATCGCCAGATAGTATCGCAAACGAGTCGGGATTTGTTCTATTTTGAAGTGAAGCGCGCGACTGAGTGAGCGGTGAGCGCGACCCGCTGAGCGCGATCGGGTGAGCGGCGAGCGAATTAGCCGGTAAGCGAATAGGGGCGGGCGGAAAGCATAAGTCTTTTGATCTCGAATTAAACCGATATTCATTGGGACGGGCGTCGCTACACAAAGAACTTGTGACCTTTTGTACGCTTTTTTAATAGAAATTAAGAGATTTTTCAATCCGGCGCGTTTTGTTGCCGCCGTGTTCCATGTTTCATCTGCTTTGTGTTACATCGTTTGCTTTTATTGTCAGTCGAGTTCGGTATTGCATTCTATGGCTGCATTTATTAATCAAGCGATACATTTTTATGATTGAACGTTATGTACAATATAATAAAATGGTTTCTCTATCTGTGTAAATTAAATAGTAATTTTGTTAAAACGATGTGGTGTGGTGGTTAATAAATTGAATTATAATAAGTTCAGTTCTGCTTTTTCTGCATTTGACTGACCAAATGATATTTATCTATACATTAATGCAGGTAAAAAGTTACATCGTTGAGCGTTTTATCGAGTTTTACTCAGAATAATTACAGCGAAATATTATGTAGGTACCTATTTGATCTTTAACAGCGACCCTAATATTCATAATTTCCTCAAAAGTTACGAAATTAATATCTTTCGAACTGTTGAAGAAATTATGAACATTCCTCATGAATTCCTCATAAATTTTTATATTAAATTGTTCGTTCCACATGAAAATGTTTCTCAAGATTATATTTTGATACAGCTTTCCGTACGACATAATGTCTTTAAAACTGACCTAATCGGGTTCCTCCAGCCGCGAATATTAAATCCTTATTTAAGCATGAATTACACGATCCCCGCCGATCAATCTCCGGTCTAATGGTCTGCCATAACTGCGCTCCGACCCACTATTATATAACAATCCACTGAAATGAATCCACCCCGCGCTAACGACCTGCTATTTTTATATTTTATTATATTATTACTCATTCATTTCGTTCTCTTCATGTTTCTTATATTTTAGAGGAATATGCGGGTATTTTAATATTTCTGGCGGACTATTTCCTAGGGGCTGTGTCTAGCGGAGGCAATTAGTCGACATCGTTCTCTCAAAAAGGAAGCACGTTCTATTTCAGATACATCTCTACATGTTTGATGATATAGTTAAAAAAAAGTGATATAATCTTTGTTTCAAGTTATTGAACTTTAACATTTTAAGTATAAATCGGT
Source organism: Colias eurytheme (assembly GCF_061535395.1). Classification (NCBI taxonomy): domain Eukaryota; kingdom Metazoa; phylum Arthropoda; class Insecta; order Lepidoptera; family Pieridae; genus Colias; species Colias eurytheme. The sequence continues at coordinate 128,697 of NC_142998.1, read as the reverse complement.
CAAAAACATCACATAATAGATTATGCAAAGTTTTATTATATACAAAAGTTTAAGGATATAGTGGAAAAATCGTACAACTTACTCATGAATTAATTCAGTATAGCCATCTGCCAAGTCATAAATGTATTCATCATAAACAATATTATAATGTCGTGTAGTAACAGTACAATGTGTATTGCTGACTCAACAGGCGAGGTAATCGCATCACACGCCTCTGCGGCTCACAATCCACGCATTGTACATTGCTCACTGCGATGCGGCCGTGACTTGTACTAACTAATGATGCAATACATGGGATTATAAACAATACTGTTAATTAAATAGATTATGTATATATTATGTATTGTGTATTATAGCATTACTTGCGGTATAATAATATCGCCAGTGGCCAAGGGGATTAAATTAACATTGTTGGCCGTGTAATACATTCAACGAAGCCTATACTTAAAGATCTTTCAGTATTTTTACCTTAATTCTTAGGACAAATTAATTGAAGTTAATAATTAAAAATAATAAGTTCCCTTTATGTGACATGTGACTAATACTATTAAAATTGTGACGTGGGTAAATTATGAGGTTTGCTAGTAGTTATTATCTACGAATATCATGCTTGGTGATGTCAGCAGAATATTTTGGAAATTGTTCAATTGAGCTAAAACCTTTTACCTAATGTTATAGAGCTTCAACAGTTAAAATGGTGCACAATTTAACTTAGCCTTCCACAAAGCTTAAATAAAACTAAAATTTAAATAAATTCTTAGCAGTAACCTTAAAATGTGTAATGTACCATTAGTCCGTGACATGACCGCTGGAAAGTTCTCGAAACGTCGAGATAAATATAATTAGCATTGTGAAGGTGTTAAGATCTAGACGTACAAATAAACGAGTGGACAAGTCAGTCGGTTCGTTGGTTGTCGCTGTGAAGATGTCCTCACGGTACCTAATTGTGTTGGACTTTGATCTCTTGTCATTTTTCATTCCTTTTGATGTTGCTCTCGAAATAAGTTACTTTGAAATAGTGACAGGACGATGGAAACGACTTTCTTTGTTTTCTTGGATTAATTTAATGCTTATAAGTGACACAATTTTCAGTTAGTTTCATTTATGGACGATATAAGAATAAATATATTGATGCACATGATGAACATGATAGCTCTTTTATGTTCTTTTCCTAATTCCTATAATACAAAGTGTATTTTTCTAAATATAATATAGGTAATATTATTTTGTTTTATATGAATTACGCTATAAAATTCCATTATAAATATCTTAATTAATTAATCTAACGTTTTATTTATTAATTTTCTAAAGCAACAGCGGGTATTTCCTTCGCTATTTTTATATATTATTATACTTATTTATTAAGAGTTTCAGTAATTCTTAACCAAATTGTACAAGTATATTCCGTGATTGGTCCACATAATGTCACAACTCACAAGGAGCAGGCGCTGTTGTTATTTATCGAGGCGGTTCGTGGCCGACACTTTCGTTCAAATAACTCTATTTTACTAATTTACTATCTGACCTTTAACTAATTAACGCTCAGTGTTTTGTTTAATGCTAGACGGTATTTTTACAAATTAATTCTACGTAAAAGTAATTGTTTGTCATGTTTTTCCGTCACTTAAATAAAATAATTGTCTATACCTTTCTAATTAACAACACTTATTATGTTATTTTCCATTGTTTTATTTCTAAATATTTTCAATTTCTTTCGTAGAATTTAATAAAAGTGCTCTACACCTACGATGTCGTCCACGCTCTATGGAGATAAAATAAGCCTATTTTTTTTCTAATCCATCTATATGAAGTGCCCAAAGAGTATTTTTAATTATGTTGTTTATCATAAATCATTTCATGAATATTCTGTTTACCTATCAATTTTGTTGCAAGTGTCAAGATTTGAATAGTTTTAATTTGATGTTATAATACTATTTTAAATTATTATTTACACTTTAAATTAAAATTATACGTTCCGCATCCACATACTTCTTAAATATTACGGCCGCGGCACGCAGATTTTTATTTTTAAAATATTTAAATTTACGAAACTTCAATACAATTCAACGTACCTATTAAACAGTTATATAATAACTATATCGTATAGTAAACATTTGTATGAATAACAATCAGTTGAGCGAAAACGTGTGTAACCCCAACAATTTAAAAGAACCTCACCAATATTTTAAAATATCAGCTCGGATTGTTTAAGTTCACACACGAACGGAGAAATAACTCATTCAAGTCTAAAACAAAGCGAACGCGAAGCCGCTTCAAGACTTCCCTTTTTATAAATTTGCAGTTAACAATGAAAATGTTTACATAGATTCGCATATTGTTCTCGAAGCACGCGTCTGTAATCTCTCGAATCGCTCTGAAAACCACGAAATTGCGGTTTGATATGAAGCTGGAAGGGAAAGGGCGCGCAACAAAGGGTGATTGCCTCCAGCCTCCAGCCGCCAACCCTTTGTGTCTGTTGGCTCCTGCACCCTTCACTCGGAGACGTCTTGCTGGAGACTCAAACATCCTTCACGCTGAATAAACGAGTAGCGCTGTTTTGATTACGCTAATATTGCTATTTATAACGCTCGTGTGTTATGTAGCTGAATGATTTAATAGTACGTTGTAATATAATGTAGTGGAAAGTTGTTCACTGTTTGGTTTTCTAAGGAAGTTGAAATGTTAGAACTTAAATCTTACGAGTGTAATTTGTCCGTTGTCCGGGGTAGATGAGCAATAGTTGTATGAATTTACTATTTATTTCTTAAAGGTGTTTACAAAAAAATATATTTATATATACAAATTACATGAACGAACCACATTACATAAGCTTACACATACTTCTAATAAATTACTTTCTCGTGTGCATTTCCCCGGATCCATAACTAGCAAATCCCGACATAATGAACTAAAATAATAACCGCAAGACACGAGCAGTGAGCAGTGAGCACGTCTCACAGTAAAACCAACACGTTTTCCATCAAGGAGATTATCTCACAACTTATAAGTTTCAGATCAGACGACTTACTTGGATTCGACTCGATAAAGCTCACGCCTACTGCGCTTACACGAATATAGAGAGCCTATATTATTCACTTTTTATATACCTATATGAACAGTATATTTTTAGACGTTAACAAAATTATTAATGCCTATGACATATCTGATTTATTTGTTCCTGATTATGATTATTTTTATATATCCTGTGAGTTATTTCAACTATACATTCATCTTCTTAAAATAGGTAGGTATTAGAATATGTCTTGACAAATATTGTGATTTCAATCTCATATCGATTTTTTATAAGTTCGCAGGAATATGACAAACTTAAATGTAACGTGTCCTATGTGTAAAAAACTAGTAGAATATATTTAACTACATTTTTAAATTGGTTACATATTTTCATACAATCTAAGTTAGTGGATCACACGCTTCCGAACAGATAGGCTGTAGTGAGCAAGGCTTATCGACTTACAACTTGAAGCGCTGTCGATCTGCCTGCGAAGCCTCCGTGAAAACTTCTCTAAACTATTTACATTGCTTTACTGTGTTGTTTTAGATATTGTGTTTTAGATATCCTTGATGGAATTTTGTTTCAAAGTAAAAAACAATTAGTGTAATATTATATTATATTAATTACACATAAACACACACTTACATAAAACACATACAAAGATTGTACCTTAACTTTAGATACACACATTAAGTTTTATTTTGTCTAAGATTAGGCTCATATACTTAAGGATATTTATTAAACATAAATATTCCAAATATAATAAATTGAACGACAAAAAATAACTAACTATGATTTCGTCTGTAACTTTGAAAATATATCTTCATTATTCAATACATTACACAGTTTGTTAACACGCGTCGCTATTAAAACCGTACAATGTAGAATTACTCATTAAAAATGTACCGATAACCGGAGACTAACCAAACATGTCCGTTAATAAACGCAGTACCGCAGCAGGCGACGCAGTAAACGCTCTAAATTTCAATTTGGTCGTGAATAATGCAGAACATTAGACGTTATTGCGCATTGATTGACGCATACGGCTCACGGCAATATCCGCCTGCGAGGGAGGCTAACTACATCCACCCGAAACGATTATTGCTTTTGCATCGTATTTATTTAATAACGGGATAAGGGAAGGGTCTATGTTCAGAACACAATAACACGAGATATACATCGTTTTATTATTGTTATTGCAGCCTGCTTGGCACAATGGTTAGTAAACATTGTAATGTTATGGAATCAAATAAAATTAATTCTAAAGAAAGAAAAAACATTTGATTGTAGGTACATTTACAAATATATATTATTATATCAACTAAGACTAGAAGATGGTGTTGCAGCATCCATGCTTGGAGGACCATGGATAAACAAAAAGAAAAATATTTCAAAAATAAAAGATAAAAGCTCTTATATCATTAGCAATTGATCTGAAAAAATACTTACACAGCATTAAATTATTTAACGAAAATATGATTTTATGTCATATTGACTCTCCTTCACTCTGTCTGGTCATTCAACTGCTAACTCAAACTCAAATATATTATTCATATAAACTTACAAATGCTAATGGTTGTAATAATATTATATTCTTTAACTTTATAACAGAAACTATAAAAGGCAAAAGAAATATATCCATTGTGAAATAAGAATCTCTATTAAATTTAAAACATTTTGAACGTTAAAGAGCGATACTCTTTATTTAATAACTTTGCACGAGTTAAGTCTATCGAGAAATATTATCATCCAGTATAAAATCAGCATCGAAATAAATCCCTCATCTTATTTCGTAGCTTCATAACATTTTAAATCAGACTTCGTCATAAAAATATAATGGTACGTGCAGTTTCAAACTCAGTCTTGTAAAAATAATTCAAAACTACTAATCCCAGTGGGCCCGCAGCTTCTTCATTATTTTTTTTTAATCAGTAAGTGAATTCGCTTGAAATTTTTACTTGCAAAACATCACGTTCATAAACTATTGATGTAGAAACAATGAGCTGGCGAATTTTGCATAACAATTGCATTTCTAACAGAAACACTGATCAGTACAGCTTCGGAAAATTTCCCAGACGTATCGTTAAATACAAACAATCTGAAACCATACACACATATAAATATAGCTTCATTTTAATTGTACTTCCCATTTCCCCTTCGCCTCAGACACCGCAGTCCACGATCGAGTCGCAATTATCACAAGGGAGTCTTGTTGACGCAGCCATTACGCACAATCCTGCATTCCACTTGTATATAAATATATTGTAGCAGCTAGACAACGAGACGATGCGTGAACAGCTGCAGCGCCCCACGGCAGAGGCACAGGGCACAGGGCAGGCCTAAAGTGTGCACTTCATTAAACGTGTCTGTGTTAGAGGGTTTGAACAAATACGTGCTATTGAATGGCAGCGTTTAGTTATGGCAAGTTTTAATTAAAACGTTTGAAACTTGTATCATTTATATGATATTGCTACAAGTGTCTTTGTTTAATTTGTATATATTGCACTTTAAGTACATTTTCACGAGAAATTTGGAAATAGAGTTATTTTAGAAAGATAATGAACCTACAGGCTAACAATCTAACCTTCACATCAAACTACACAGAGAATATAATATTATGTTTAAATATACTTATTAAATTTCATAATTAATCAACTTATATGCAACTGAACGTATAAGAACATTCAATTTTACAAGTGTGAGATTTTTCGCATAAAAGCCAGATTATCTGGATACAAGTCCAATTGTATATAGGTGTATAGGATATAGCAATGTATCGCAGGGGATACAAGTGCTATACTTCTAATTGCGTGGAGGGGAGACTTGCAATTATCTGTAGCTTTGATAGATTCGCCTCGTGTTGGATTTCTTTAGTGAGCGATAATGAAATGCGATGTATACGGGATTAGTTATCGATTACAGGAAATTATACAGTTTAATAACTGTTCAGAATTTACGTGCGTGGGGGGAAGTATGTCGTTACTGTGTGTCCATTTATGAGAACAAATAACTATCGTTTTATATTGTAATTTATGCGAAAGGAAAAAACGAGACTTCATTCCGTAAAACCTTGTAATATTTTGTAATTTAGGTTTTAAGCTAGGGCTCAAACTGACGGCCTACATTTTGTGATAAACGTCTCAATTTATTAGGTCATTTCTCAACGGTATCAAATTAGTAAATGAAGGGATTACCTACATAAATAATGTATACATTGTTATGTATGTTTTATACAGGACACTAATTATCATCATATCATAATATTCTAAAGTGAATTGATTAAGATATTTCGTAATCACATCTGCTTCGAAAGATACAAAACATCCAATTCGAAATGCAACGCTAATTTCCGTGACATGCTTTCCATGTGCATTGCATTGCTAATAAAGCAAATACACGAAATAATTAATTGTAACCAAACATTGCTGCTCTAGTGTGTGACGCCGCACATCGATTAGCAGCCAAACCACCAAACTATATCAACCAACGTTGTGTCCCCGCGTCACTCAGCTATGCTAATAATCATCATTAATGAACCTCACTTTCCACGTTGATATATTGAACCAAAAACGACATCTTTCGTTTATCATAAAATCATCTAAGTAAATAAATTTTCTCGTTATTTATCTTTCGAATTTTCCGACGTTTTTATGGTTTCCTTAATCACTACATAGTATAAAACAAAGTCGCTTTCTCTGTCCGTATGCTTAAATCTTTAAAACTACGCAACGGATTTTGATTCGGTTTTTTTTAATAGATAGAGTGATTCAAGAGGAAGGTTTAATTATATTATTTATTATGTTTAAGACAAACCGGGTGAAGCCGCGGGCGGAAAGCTAGTTCATTATAATTCTTATAATCCCACGAAATAATGAAACCACGAATACACAACGTAACTGAAACCTTGATCTGTATAATATTAATTAAATTATTTATTATGTTTCAAAGCTAATAATAACTTTACTTATAATTATAACTTTCTTCGCTGTAAACATGTCAAAAACTGCTTCATTGATTGTATTAACTTTATGACAAATATAGTAAAGTTGGTGGTTAATATTGGTAATGTTTACTTATTTATTAAATTATAATTATATATATTTTGTAATTGATATTTAATTTTCCTCTTTCAGAGATGTATTTTTTTCCATATGTACGGTGCATTTTTTGCATGTTTCATCATTTTCATTTTCCATATATTATGTACTTTAGTTCACGTAAAAACGTCGCGTGACGCGTACGTGTGCTCGTAGCATTATAGCATAGCATATTATATAATATTAAAGCATTTATCTTAGCAGCTTAGTTTTATTATCAGCAGCAGCATCCCCAGGGGTACGAATCGTACACCATACTTGTTATAAAAACTTAAATCAAAGCAGTAGGTATTTTATCTCAGGTGTGAAACATTATTAGTCATATAATATATATTCATAAAATATAAAGTTTAAAAATTGAGCTAAAATGTTGAAAATTAATTTACAAATGTGTTGGAAAGTGCTCGCAGACGCTCGACATTCGCAAATTAATGGCTCCTGTACGCTCAAACTTATAATTGTATCCAATATTTAAATTGTAACATTTCAACTTCTATATAACCTTGTCACGGAGCACAACATTCTGTTATTTATTGTTCTTAACTAATCTCGCTTTGACTCGTCTATTACAAATATTAGATTTGCAATGTTTTATAATATTACATAGTTTTGCATTGCAGTACCTACCTATTTGAATTTGAAAGTTTAGCAAAAGAACAAAGGTAAATTGAAACACAAAGATAAACGATAGCATAAATTGTTCATGTATCCTATGACTATTTAATATTTATACTCACGATTTTTTTATCGTTACTTTAACTTGATAATAAAATATTTTTTTTTTTGTATTTTGACGCAATTCAAAAGCGCTTCTAAACGAAGTCTAGTCGTTTGTCTTAAAACTTAGTCCAATTAAGCTTACTTTGTAATAAATATACAAATACGGTAAGCTTTTTAAAACTACAAAGTTTAAATTTGTATGAAATTGTTTTCAATGTTAAAAATGACGTTCAATCAATGTTAGAAAGAGTGCCCACTGGCGGAGGACAGCAGCTGGTCAGTGATCACGCGCGATGGCCGATAAGACGCCAGTCGCCTGTGAGTCTCCGAGATGACATTGCGAGGTCGACCCCCAACTTCGCTCGCAAATATATTCATAAAATACACGTGAACCCTTTGTATAAATTGTTTACATATAAAGTTTTAGGCGAGCCTCGAATATTCCAAACGAACGATTTATATTTCTCGTTCGACGAGACAGCATAAATACCAGTTTTAATCACACCATCGTAAATATAATATAAAACGATATTTATATTGTTTTGTTCGACTCGGAATGTTTGGCTTCGTCTCCATTGTAAATGATAATTTTATTCAAGAAAAATGAAAGTTATTTCGGAAAAATTTCATGATTCAAATGCTTAGATATTAATAGAACTATAAGATTGTTTTGCGAAAAATAATGGTGAATTTTAGGAAAATTCCATATAAATTATAAGAAGAAACCGAAATATTATGAGGTATGGAGCTTGACGTGAACGCTTGTCCCCGCCGCCCTTCAGCGCGCAATAAATCATGACATTTACTTTATTCACTCACTATAAGGTGATAAGGTTCCACATCAAGAATTATTGCCTGTCTGTCGATTTGCCTCAATTTCTTTAGTATCGTAAATATCTAAAGCTCAATTTATTTAATTTTAGGTTATTACGCATTTACTTATTTCTTCACTTCAAGTTATAAAATTGTATACATGTAGCCATGTAAATTTTCATTCCGTTAAATTATTTAAAATTAACACACACATGCTGCTGTTTAAATAGTTTTCAAGTTTATTATTTATTACAAAAAACAATTACAATCTAGTTCCATATTATAAAAATAGCGCAGGATATACCCTACAACAGTGTAAAATAGCTGAAGTCTAACCAAACGACCGGAGCCTGCGGCGAGTCGGGGAAATTACTTGCCGAGAAGGAATACTTCTCGAGGCAGACAGGGGATTTACAACCAATGAATATTCTATAAAACGCTGAACGTATCCACCGGTTATCCTTTACCAATATAATGAACACTAGATTTTACAGAACATTTATTCTATTGAACGTTTAAAGTGCTGATCGTTTAAATCCTGCGTATATTGCATAATCTCTTTGGCCATGAAAGTTATACTATGATAAAATACCGTATTTTTATTCCAATTGGACTATCTAAGTGGACTATTGATAATTCACTCGCATATTTCAACTTAATTATTCAAATTAAACTATACGCACATTTTAGTTTTACCCACAAAATTCAAGTTGCTATTATTAATTAAATTTAAATTTTGTTAGTTTTAAAATGTTCTCGTAAAACCATTCAATCAATTTTACGTGTTAAATGTTCAATTAACTGATACGTTATGGTTATACAGTATAATACGTAATTTTTTTTAGCGCTAGGTAGCGTTATATATAGCGAAATATTTACGTACACTTTCATATACTTAATTCTAATAAATAAGCACCATTTTTTTTATTAATTATTCATTTATTAAAAAATATAAATTACAAATAACTAACGTAATTCCTTATATTATGTATTATCACATTGTTGAATGTCGCATCGCTGGGCGCGCGGTCAATCGACACACAGACAAAGGCGGCCATTATTCTAATAATGCACAACGTTGATACAAAATGCAGCTCATTCCGTGCGAGTACAACATACTTGTAACTTTATTAAACTGTTAAAGCATTTGTTTTGTTTTTTTATAATTTATGTAGTTGCTTGTGAGTGAATGGATAGGAATTTAATTCTTGTTCGTTTTATTTGGTGATATTATGATTTCAATTGTTACACTATACTGCTAATAAACTATCTGTCTCGCTGAAATTGTCAAAACATTTAAGACTTTACACTTTGTGTGCCTTTATTTTGTGATGATATATATTTCGATGAAATTTTGTGTAACAACACATAAGTTTATAAATTATTATAATCAAGATTAACCTTTACACAAATTCTTGATTGCATGGCCATTTTCAGAGCACAAGTTAGAAATTTTTTAATGTTTGGTTATTAACTTAAAATGTTTTGATACCTTCTTTCAATTCAGGATTCTATTGTTATAATTAGTACTTTCTATTCAATGGTAAATAGGTATACACGTACCTAGTTCAGTATAAGTCGCCAGGCTCCCGTCGCGTCACCGCGCGACGACGCTAAGCAGTCTCGACGGGTGACGAGCGCGGAGTGACGGGATGCCAATGACAGGTGTCATTAACGTCACCTTGCTTGTTTCGGTGTTTCGGGCATGGACGAATAATATAATAGGGTATATTTGTCTATGGTTTCGGGCTAGCTTGTGCGACGGTAAATGTGTTATATTATTTGTATGGTAGGTTAACAATCGTATGTCAATGCAGCGTTAGTAAAGATATCTGTAATTCCTTTTATTTTTTTTTAATTTAATCATACAATTAATAGTAATTAATATTATGCCCTTATAAACCAACAATGCATCATCAAATTGTAGACCCGAAATGAAAGTTTTTCTTGTATTACGATTTGATAGAATTTGTTTCGATTCATAGAAAGATAATATAGCCATAGCGTGGTTTTATTCGAACTATTTACCGTTAAATCAAACAAAAAGCAACTGATAACGTGAATACATTAATCCTTCCGCACATGAAACTGAACTGAATTATTTATATACCAAAGTATAAAATAATACGGGCTGAACTTTTTACAAAATAGTTAAATTATTGCGGTTCAATGCGGTCACTGTAAATAAATAACAGGGCAGGAGCAGGTCAGGCGGAAAATCAAAGCAATGCGCGGCGGACACCCGCCCCGCCCCCCGCGCCCGCCCGCGACCCGCGAACATCGATGTACGCTCTATATTATATTATACTAGTACTGATATACCTCTCTTTTCACACTACCTGCTTTGCCCACAATGTTTTATGTGATGATAATTAAAAAAATGCTTGTGACGAGCACGCGTGTCAGAAGTGAAACTTATTTGACAAGATTCAAAGATATCGAAATCGTCGCAACCTTGAAATTTTACTCTCAACGCGCCTAAAGAAGTATCACTTCAAAAGTATCTAATCTTTAAATGTTGCAGTACGAGAAGGCGTTTAATATCGAGTCGCTCTCGTTAATTAGTTTAGATCCGTACATAGGTACTTATACTTATCAAAAAGTGTCTTAAATATGGTTTGGCGTATACCTTAATTAAATAATTAAGATACTAGTAGTCTCACAAACATCTAATCACCTACTTGAATTTATACAATGTACGATAAATGTGAAAAAAATAACATTAAATACGTAATAACAATAACACGTACCAATACAAGTATGTAGTTACAAACGTAAGCATTAAGCCGTGTTCGCAGCCACTCCCAGAGACTGCCGAGTGCCCGTCCTCAGCTCGTACTCACACAGCCAATTACTCAGTAATTGTCATCAATACAAAGAACGAATATTAAAGGATCTGCGATTATTGTATTGAGAGAAAGTGATTTTCAAAGCGATAGAGTGTTAGACACTTCGCTCTGAGTGGAGATAGACTTTTATGTTTTACGCGGTTCGTAATATGATGAGTTTGTGATGTGTGAATTTTGTTTTGCCAGAAAATAGCTTAGTAATATATAAACGATAGATATACCTTTTCTTTTTTTTGAAGAAGATATTTTCATTACAACATTAAATTTTATTTTCTCCGTTCATGCAACATAAACAATTCTTTATAATCGACGAACGGTTTTCTCATAAATAATGAGGTATAATTGAACAATAGAAACAAACAACCACATTAATAACTTAAAATGTTAGAACAACAACATTATATTATTTACGTAACTTTTGTTACAAGGGCTTGTTAAATTTCCCCAGAATTCTGGTAAGCCCGCGGGCACAGTTAGTTATTTAACATTTTATTACATGTAATTGAAATACACGCATATTCAATCCAATTTTATATGCCATTTATCATTAATAAATCATATCCATTGTTCACTATTATTAAATTTATTTTCACCGAAACGCGCAAACGATTATGCTTCACTTATTCAACTGTGTTTTAATATTTGCAAAAACATGTTTATTTAAAGCTATTACTAGGTTGTAAAATAAAAACGATTTATAAATTATTCAGGTCGTTCATTTTTTAAATCAGCGAATAAAACTAAAACAAAAGAATTACCAATTCTTTATCCGATGAATTAAAACAAGTAAAATAAAATGTCAGCTAAAAAGCCAAAGTTGCAACAGCCGCACAATTAAATTCATCTTAGAACTAAAGCGGAAGATGAACTGCAGCCCGACCTAAACTCTTCGTTAAATACTCTAAATGAGCAAAAGAAAACAGTAGAGCTTTATAAGCTCACAGAGAGTTTGCTCAGCGACGCTGCAATTATGGCGTGTTTGCTCACTAGCTTACACGCGGGGCTCAAGCAAACACCACCAACATCCTGCCTTCCTTGAGAAATGATGCGATTCTTAATGATCATTGCTCCACGCGTAGCCTATATGAAAATACATGTTACTTGCTACAACAACTCTTCGTTCGAAATATTTTCGTTATAAAGCAAACTCTTTCATTGTCAAAATATTTTCATAAATACTAGATTTTTTCAATTATCTTAAAAGTCTGAACCTCAGCAATTCCGATGCGAGCGAAGAAAATTCATAATTTTCAGTAATTTCTTCGTTGCTAGTTCGCTCGCCACTTAAGAGAATTGAGATAGCGACAAACAAAAGTTTTTTGAAAAACGAAGACGTTCGTATCAGAAACATTAAAATTCAAGAGACGCCTGTCACGTTATACTATGTTTCTATTAAATCGAGTGCTCCCGTTCTACAGTTCTTCACAAAAACATGCATTATGCATGAGATAGTTTCGCTTCACAAAATAAATCACGCTCGTTGACGTGTTATTTTCAATTGCAAAGGCGCTATTGATGTCCAAAAAGTCACGTCAACGTCATTTGGAAATACAGTTTCCGATCGGAAGGAGCGGAGAGTGGCGCCGCGACGTACAGGCGGAGCGCGCCTCGGAAGGAGCTCTTGAATTACAAGGATGTTGCCTTTTACGTTCATGACGAGGTCAGAGGACGAAATTACGAGCGAGCGAAATAAAAAGCGGCACTCCACCGAGTCGCTTGTAAAACTCTAAACAAAATTTCCACGTACGTTTGTAGAAAAACTTTAAAAATGCCATTTGTGCTCACAGCGCTAGCTCCCAGTAGACGTGCGTGGAAAGTCGGGCTTAATGCGGTTTATTAGCCGGCGTGCACATGCTTTCTGATATAGTGCACTACAGCTCACTATACGAATATGAAAACCTTATACCGTTGCGTGTTTCGGCTAGATTTTAACTACATGGTATCGAGTGTTTTATATTATGATTTTCTATCGCTTCGTAAAATAAAGAAGATGTAGCTTACAAAATCGAAGTTGGTACTGTATTTTTACCGTGTTGAGAAACACTTAAAAATTTATTAAATTCCATTCAAAATATGTTTTGATAAAGCTACCTTTCTGGATGACACGCGTTCTATGACACAAATATTCACGAAGCGACCGCAAGAGCGCTCTTGCGCGGTAGACCTATTTTCATTTCGGGACTTATTAGAAAAGACAAAGCATTTTAATGAAAACTATACTAACATTATCTCATTCGTTTTACATAACCTAAATATCATATAAGTATATATTATTTATTCAATTAGTTTATATACTTTCTTCTGTCTTCTTTTTTATCGAACTATGTAGTTAATGCTTGAATAATAATTACATTTTTGGTATTAGTTTTGATACCGTTTCTCATATAATATTTATGAGTGTGTGATTGATTAGTTATTTATATTTGAAAATTATTACGGACGATGATCGGATGGTAAATTTAAACTCCAAATAAACAAATGAGTGAAAGCTTTAGCTTGGTCACTAAGTACTTTGTACTCGACCTACGCATATGGAAATTTAATCCACTGTTTGACATTCCAAAAAGATTAAACGGTTTATTTGTAGTAAAAATATGAATCAGTCCGCTCAGCACTCACAACATTATGTTAATTTGTATAATTACATCATTCATTCGTCGGCGAGTGTGTGTTTATTCACATGTAATTTGCTCTTTTATTGTTGTGTTAATGTGTGTAATTATTCTGTTTTTCTTTTCCGAAGTCGGTAACAAATGGCCGCTCGCGAGGAGCGAGTGCCGTGTTTTGAGGGATCGAGGCGATTCAGTTATCGAGTTCCGTTTTCATTATGTGGGAGTGTCAGAATGTCGGCAATTAAAGCTAATCCCATTTTTATTTTGTTGGTAGCAATTCTTCAACTATTTAATAGCGATCGAGTGTAGTTGCTACATAATTAACTAAAAATAAGCCATTCAAGTGTCTCCAACTGTAACAAGGATGTATTTTATTATGTTTATGCTTATCGCATTCTTCAATATCTAGTGAATATTCGCTGTACAATATAAGTTGCTCATGTGTTTCTATCCTAATCTGGCTATTGAAATATGGATAGAATCATATCGGTGTGGAAAAGCTCCTTACATCAATTTTCTACGTGAATTCATTTCCAATAAACACGAGATAGGTACTCATGCTCGTATAAAATAAAACACTTGAGAATCCAATAGAGCTATACATAATAATCATTTATTAAACAATAATAGGTGTAATGGTTGTTATCGCGAGTACCAGGGCCGCAGCGGCGTGTAAGAGGCCGTATAGCCGCTATAACCGTAACATCGCCGACTAAGGCCGCTCTTATCTCTCCGCTCTACAATTGCAGTTTAAACGTCTTATGTTCCCAACGTGAGAGGATAGCTAGTGATTACGCGGACAAACTGCGCACTACTGCTGTGTTCCTGGTTCCTGCGGGTTTCACAAAATATTGTGTTCAAGTGTTTCAGTTTTAGTTTCAGAATTGGTCGGCGTTGCATTCAAGTATTTAACGAATCCAAACATTTAAAATTTTTCTTTTGTTTGCTTTTTCATCGTTATTCCGAAAAAGGCGAATTTTAGAAGAGAAAGCAGAATTGACATTGACAGTTATGATTTGTTGTTGGCTAAAAATAGATTGATGGTTTGGAAATAAATTTTGGAATAAAAGTTGGATTGTTTCTAATTGAAATAAACAAATATTTTACAATTCTATCGATGCTTGTATGTATATAAAAGTCATGTTAGTATTTTCATGTGATTTCATGTGATTGAAGAGGTCGCTTTCATCTGAATTTGTTCAAAAGTAATTCACTTACCTAAGCGATGTCATAGATTCTACCTTAAGTTTTTCTAGTACTTAAGTATATACCAATGCAGATCGTAGAATGGTAAAGTGTCTCCCATTTACACCCCCTTTATGTTTTTTTTCCATATACTATTACTGGATAAATTCACGAATAAGTTAAACAGCAACAACATTCCACCATACCTGTACAATGAACACACATACGCCCATAATGTGCCATTATCGCACCGCCGCTCGGTAACCTGTTTTACTATTTTATTCCGTTCAATTTTACAGCCACGTATAAATTGAATGGCTAATGTGGCGACAATTCCGATCGACCCTGTGAAGCGTCACCGTCATTTTGGGGCTAGCGGGGTTTCGTCAATATATTATTGGTGTTCGATTAGCGTAATAACATCATCAGGTTATAATATTTAGTTAAGTGCTGCGTTCGAAATGACTCGCTGAGTATTAGGAGACACTAAAAATAATAGAATACATAAATTGACTACTGCATTTACAGATAAAAGTGTTGTTTCATATTATTTATTTGCAATCAGGTAAGAGAAAATCAGAATGAAGATATCCAAGTTATTGTTTTGTTTCTCTTTAAAAAGTAGTGGCATAAGCTTGAATTTCTGTTACGTTACAGAACATCGTAAATATCAGAATGATAAGTAATCAAGAAAGGAACATTAAGTTCGACCACTCCACGACTTAATACAATTCAGGAGTTAAGTAAATCGCGGGTATCAAGACGAAATGTGTTAAAAATAGTGTGCGGCTCAGAAAGCCGCAGTATCACGTGCACTCTGGCAGAGAGGGCAGAGCTGATAAATGCTCTCATTACAGCACTTACTCACTTTAACGGAGCGAGTTCGGCCGAAGTTTTTTTACGGAACCATAATAAACATTAAACAACGGCTCTAATGGAGGTATAAAGAAAATTGATGTGTTATATAATTTTGGTTTACGACTCGATCGCGCGCCAAATTGCTTTCTTTACAAGCGATATCTTTGATCATTCTAGGGCTGCCACCTCAAAGTGTGCGCTCTCTTGAGATACGGCCTCAGAGATATTATAATAAAAACACTGTTATTGAAACTCGACGACATTAGCATTTTTTTCTCAGAAGTTCATTTGGGTAGAAAATATAATAATTTTAAGTTATCGGTTTTATAACTCTCTGATAAAAAAAAATCTTCTATATTATTTTTATCTACCCAACATTTCGAGGAACACTAGCATGTTCTAACGTTTTTTTTTTTTTTTTAATTATGCCATACTCGCGTTCAGTCAAATTCACGTAAACATAAAGCTATTAAACATCAAGATGGCCTAAATCCTATAAACATCGAGCTAAGGCATCCCTGATGTGCCTCGTTAGGGCGCGCACACACGGGCGACGGAGCGACATAAAAGCGATCGCAATACTGATTTCAAACCAAATTCAATAACATCCTCGCGAGAAATTACAAATCATTATTTACATCCAATTGGCGGTACAAACCAATAATTTACGTTCAGTGACGCATTGCGAACTGTGAATGTGGTCAAAGTCTTGAAAATTAAGTAACTGAATATAATTATCATTCACGAATTAATTACAATTCCAACACGGAAAAATAAATTATTTAATTAAAACAGTCTGACCTAGCAAACTTCGTCCCGTCTTATGAATTTTTATCATAATTTTTTATGAATTTTTATATTTAGACATTCTACCGTACAAAATACGTCATCGTTATCAAATAAATACTTCAGATAATATGCTCTTGTCTTAAAAACGATATTATTACTGTTTACATTATTTTACTTTTATCTACAGAAACAATATTAATAAATCCACCTAAATCAGTTAAAAAATATCATTAATTGTTCAGTCACAATAATTGTAGAGATTAAAGCTATTAATGACTTGAATATTCGTTTCAAAGAGCACTAGCGCACTGTGGAGTGATACATCAAGGCCTAAGTAAGAAATATGGCGCCGGCTCATTTGTCAACCCACGACCTCACACAATGTTGAATTACTTCAAACCAAAGGCTCTTAATGTCTTCTTTAGACGCTCCTTTTAATTACTTTAGCTTTAGATTTTTGTAATCTTCAATCGAAATCGTACCTTTATGTTTTGTGAGGAATATTTTATATTATCATGATCTAAAGAACTGAAATACAGTTGTTTACGTATATAAGTCACCGTAATGATTATTACACTGACTTTTTAATTTTTTATGGCAAGTGATTAACTTACAGAAGAAATAACTAAAAGTAAAAGTCTATTTTAATAAATTGTGCTTTAAAATAAACATTAGAACATTTCAAAAACTTCCCGTTTTTTCACTTTCAAAGTTTTCTCTCTCGACCCACGCACACTCAAAACTTTTCCTTTGTTGAATTAGAGCTAACATTCGTCTAAAAGCAGATACGAATATCCTCCTGCGATGTACTGCGGGCCTGGTATCTCGGGCGGGTACTACGCGCCTGGTACTGCGCCGGGACTGCCAGCCTCTGTCGCCGAACATTTCATTTGGAGAATTTTCAACAATTCGCATCACGCACCGGCGGGGATTCATTTCGCCGACCTTTTTATAATTTAATCTAACGCCTTGTTGCAATCAAAATGATAAAATTGCCGAGCGAGCCCCGTACCCACTATTTAATTTCGAGGAGTATTGTATTATTGTCGGATAAGGAAATTGCTAGCGATATTTTTATTTATTCGCGACACGAACTCGGGGTGACTATTCATAAGCGTGTCGACGGCCGATTGAATTTTATTAAATTACGAGAACGAGATGTAAAGGGAGAGTAATACCTTGCTTTTCGAGTATAATTTGTTGATCCGGTACGTAATACTAACACGTGTCGCGATACGAATTAAACTTGAATTATACTTTAATTGAGATACTTGACCTTTAAAACAATAGCCTTAAATTACGTAGCTACAGATCGGCAAAGGTTGGGAGCTTGCGAGGGCGTGCCTGAAACTTTACCTGTGACTCCGAACGTACAAGTTTTAGTGCTTACTCCACTTGTTCTCGTAACTTTGCTATTTAGAGCGTAATGTGGGACTGTGTACAAGTTAATATATATTTAATGCTCACAATTATAGATCTTAAATGCTCAATAGTTAACTCAACTGGAATTTAAATAAAGTTTAAACACCGTACTGGAATTCATTTAAATATGCCATTTTGTACTTTACCTACATTGTAATTACGTTACTCCACAATAGGTTGCAGTAAAAGAGTATTAGCAATTTTTTGTTGCAGTAGCGTTGCCAACCCTGATAATAATAATATGTAGAAATATAATTTATGATCTTGTTGGATGTGGCGGATACGAATTGAAATGACAGTATAGTAATGCTTTGAAGATAACAAATGTATTAATATTTCTGTTAAACGCGTGTGCATAGAGCGGCAACAACACGTAAGTAAAACAAAACAAAAGCTCGTTATATTAAAAGCATAAAATAAAACGCGAGTATTGCGACTACATAAAAAGGTCGCCCACTTTCATAAAAATCTCGTTCATCAACAAATAAATTCCGTCTTCGCATTTAAAAACATCACAGCGGCAATAATTGTTTGAAATGTATGTGAATATTGTTTCCGTGTAGTGAATGTGATAACAATACGAGTATGGGGAAATGCTGACGTCAGCGGTAATGGATGACGGTTCGAGCGGCGAGCGCCTAGCGAGCGAAGCGAGCGGGGAGCGGACATGATGGCGCGCTCAATGACCGCCATTTGTCATCTTCTAAGGAAACCGGGTTAAGTCGAAATACATCGCACGAAAACAAACCATTCTCTTGTTTACGTAAACCGCGGGATTAACTGACTTCCTTATCTGTATTTCGAAGAGCTTTTTTATGTCACAGGAAAGCGAACGTTAGTTAATGTCATGTTTCAAGGACTTGCCACTTTTAACCTTTCACGACAAATAGCGTATTTGTTGTCCAAGAATCCGATTGGATTGAGAGGTTGGGAATTGAATGGGGGAAAATACAAAACTCATTTAGTTCTGTATTTCTATGTTCAATGTATTATCAACCCAAGTATCACTGATTACGCTAACCTGTATTAATATCGATAATCGTACCACATTGTATTCTACATAGTTTGCAGGACATACGCAACTAATTCAAATCAGTCGCACAAAGGATTATTGTCATAACATAAATAAATAAATAAATCAATTGTCACTTCTGATGCTTTTATTCAAAGCCTGCTGTATAAAAAGTTAAGACTCGTGAGAATTGTATCACGTGGGCTGACGATTTAATTCATGATTTATAAAGTAAATTACGTATCACACACCTATCTCTTTGTTGGAGTTGTGTATTTTTAATAGAATATTACTCTTTAGTACAAACATTCAATTAAAACAGGAAATATAAAAAAAATAATTTATCGTGTGATAGCATCACTACGATAGCAATGTCTGTTCGAACACCTGCGCAGAATATCTAACTAAAATTGGTATCATGTTATTATTATGGTGTGATTTATTGTAAATAAAAGATTTTTGTTTTCGATTTGGAATCAATACACCATATAAGTGTATTGATATAAATTTATATCAATACACTATAAATTAATATAGGTTGACTAGAAGAACTAAAAATAACATTATCACATACAAACACATTGGCCCTTGCGACACCGCACACAAGACCGTAATTGTTGGTGTAAGTTTGTTTAACCTACATAAACAAGGAAGGTGCTTCCGTTTCCGATGGCAGTTTCAACAGACGCAGAAATAAAATAAAAGTATATTTAGTTGTAGAACGAAACGAGGCAACTTCGTCCCGAGTCCTGTCTGCGACGAGGTTTATGGCTCTTCAGGTGATGTGTTTCTGTTTCTGCCGCGACGCCGAACGAACTTGCTGCCCAATTACTGTTCTGTAATTACCCACGGAACTACACTTGTAGATTACGTTATACAAATTATTCAGAGAGTATGTTAAGGTTTATGTTTGACACTTCTTACTTAACAACAAAATGTTTTCTTCAAGAGAATTGCTTTCTATCTCTTTGTAAATCCGATAAAGATCTAAAAAGATGTGATTTTTATAATACAAATTTATTATTTTCTAAATAAACGAATCATTACGTAGATAAAATAAAATTTTCATGTGAGTACACAATTAGTAGTTAGTACCAAATAAATTGAATCGAATAAAAAAAACCTTGACATTGTTATAAATAGTTAGAAGTGTATAAACTTAATAATTTCGTATAAAATAAATATGCAAAGAGTTTAACAAAGAACAAACTTTATCGTGGAAAGAAAGAAGGAAATTATTTCTCCAGTTAGAATAAACTTATTTTACACTTTTTAGTTCTTTCTGAATAATGAGAAATATTTTATTCGTATAGCAAGAATCTTAAATGATTACGGTCTGGTTAAATATTTGGTATCGTAGAATATTTATAAGGATCTGACGTGGGCGAGGAAAGTTAAATAATTAGGGTCGGACCCTCTCCGTGTGCGAGTCCATGTGGCTGTCAGGTGCACGCTTCGCCTCGCGATTTGTTCGCGTTTTAACAAAACTGAATGAAATTATGCAAATTGTTCAAAGTAAGCAGGGAGGAAAGTGCAATCATGACAATGCTTTACGCACGGCTTTTGATACGAGGAGGTAACAAGACCTCCAAATGTTACTTTAATAGCGCAATCAATTTCAGTTTTCATCTTTATCGTGGGGCATAATTATTTTTGTATGATAATTAAAATAAAATGTTATCTATATTTCCCTGCAATAATAAAGCAAAATCTACCCGAAGACTACTTCGGAAAGACAATGTTCGATCGAGAAGTTTATATCAACTTTTGTTTCCGTACACACTTCATAGGTACATAACCATGTACATAACAAACGCAAATACTTACTTAAATTGAATAATTTTACTTCAGCAAGTTTTACTTGATCTAGTCTAGAATTCATACATTTTTGTTGATAATATTAGAAAAATAAGTGTCATAACTTTTTGTTTTTGCAGCTGATTTATTATCTACTATAAAAATGTTTACTTATAGAGCATTAATTATTCATATAACATCTATTCAAACAATGCATATTATAGTGTATAAAAATACAACGATAAGTTTAAAAAAAATAACAAAGTTCAATCTTTAAGATGCCTGCCTGTCCATCACGGCAGTCGCAAACTAAACAGTTAATTTACCCCACATAAAACTATACAGGATTAAATATAAACAAAAAAAACTCGTATCATCGAGTTCTGTAGCGGTTACCATTTGTTTGTCATCTCCGTGCTCCACTGGACCCAAATAGTAAACGCGATGTTATGCAAATAGCCGCTCGCCGCTCGCCGTTCGCCGCTCGCCGTTCGCCGCGCGGTGGCGCTTTTGTAGCCTTTACTAATTGATATTAGCCGCTGTATCGTTTATTTTAAGCTTTAATTTGTTAAGAATCACTTTCATACAAGGGCGATTTATTAAAATAAATAATTATGTGCAGATTTATTCGAATAAATGTGTATAATCCAATGTATTTAAATCGTAATCTTTTATTTAAGTGCTACTTGTGCTGTGGCAAGGGATCTGTTATCAAATATCTAGAACAATGGTACAAATAATTTTGCATTCAATTGCCTCTTTAACCTTTACAGCCCGGTATCACCTCACCTCACTATTCCTTTAGGTGGGCTGTGAAAGCTCTGTAGTCAATACGGCGATGACGTGCCGTGTATTCAATTTTTTGCCGGTTACTGGCCAGCCTCCAGGCACTAAATCCTGGCGCCTTCCGCCTCGTTGCGCAATATTAAATGCGCTGTATATCAACCCTCTCTCCCCTCTCCCCGTGGCTCTCTCCCCGCACCTCGCCTCACGCCCCGCCCGCCGCAAACTGCGAGGCAGCACAAAATATGTTTGACGGTAGTTTTCGTTAATAAATTTCGTAAATGAAAAAAGTTATTCATACGTAGAAAATAATAAAACCAGACTAAATCATTACTTATACATTATATTGTTAGATAATTTTTTGCGAAGAATCGTGGAAATTACGCTTTAATTGGAATTGAATAAAAATAACGATAATGAGGAGAAAATTCCGAGCAACAGAAACTCCAACAACTACCTACATATTTCTTGTAATGGGATTATTTAAGAAGCTTTCACCTCGCTCTTTCTAATGCTAAACCTTAACAAAGGCCACTTAGTTAAGCCTCTTAATTTATTAATGCATTTATTTAATTATAAATACAAATAAAAAAATCTAAAGCGAGGCACTAAATACGTACGTCATAGATTAGTAAATTATAATGCTGCGTCTTTATCATTCGATTTCTAGACAACTTCGGGCAAATAAGTCAGCGTTTAAATGATATTATTATGATATCAGTCTTTCTGAAGCCGCTCCACCGCTAATGGCAGCGTGCCGTGCCGCACATCATACACTTTTATTGCCCCGGTTTGTCCGACCGAATGTAGCTCACTTTCACAGGCATTCGTTACGCAAACATGAAACCATTTGAAACATTGATCCTCATAGACTTGATGAAATATGAAACATATTTACGGACATTTTAAACTATTTTTGTAGAACCACGCTGTTTTACGCAAAATACACTTTATATACGGTTGGCTTATTTCATTTAAGGTTTGGGAACGCGCAACGGGAAAGTTTTTAAATACATATTTCGGTACACTAAAATGTTGATAACTTTTTGTAAAACTGTCGAAATTTGTTTCGTAACTTTATTAATGAAATTTAAAACAATTTATAGTTCCGGTTGTAGGATACAATGTTTATAGACTCAAATTAAAAGGTTTTTGTAGGATTGGTGCATTGTAAAAAGAACTTTAATTCGATAAAGGATATCTTGTAGGTAAAATAATAGAAAAATTGTAGATAAAATTTGTATTAGTTTGAAAAATCTGCGTCATAGAGTCGAAATAAATATACAACGTATTTAACAGGTATTTACTGTTTATTCTCAATGCACGCTTATTCTGATTACAATTCCACATTTTATGAATTAATTAAATAAAATCTCAGCTTTTATCTTTGCTTTTTAAATGAACCATAAATTATTCAACATCAATAAAGCATTTAAACTTAAAGTAGGTTTAGTTAAAAACTTTATAACTGATAAATTACATCGCGTGAAGTTCCATTGAGTGCATTCAAACTTTTATATGCTTTTCATGTAACTTTTATAATCCTTTCATTTGATATTGCAAGTTTACAATTCAAATGTGTATATCAGATTATTTTTTTATCTAAGACATTAAATGAAATTTAAATTTAAAATATCTGACTAGCCGCTTGCTGTGGCTTCGCACGGGCTATATTATATTCCTCGTTGAAGCTTAATTTCTTATGGTCAAAGAAATAAATTTCAAAATTGGTCGAGGAGTTTTTGAAATAAATAGTAAATAACAAATGTCATCTTTGCGATATACAATATAAGTAAAGACTTAGGTAAAGATTAATGATAATATACATAGATGATGATGTGTCGAGTGAAGAAAAGTTTTTATGTAAAATTTAATAGGTATCATTCATAACACGCTTATTGTATGATTGACTTGATTCCAGTGTAATATCTAATGTACGCTGATAATATGTTGAAAGCAGTCTATGGGCAATATTATAATGGGAGTAATATGAGGGTTTGGTATTTGTGTATCGCGCAATAGGGCGGAAGAGGGCGCCCCTCGCGCACGCAATAGCACTAATACATCGCCTGAGCTATCGGCCATATCATATCGTAATATTAAGCTATAAAACATGGAGTTAGGAGCTATATTCGCAATGCTACTAATGGACTTCGTTCTATATTAAAGGTAATACAGACGATTTGTAACTAGGTGTGTTTTAATCTTAAATAGGGAATGTTATTTTGATCTTTTCGTCTGATGAATCGTCTTCCAATACACTATTTCTTAGCTACACATTACATTACTTATGTGTACTGTGTATTGTTGTCTCTAAAAAGCTACATTAGGTCGTTTAAAATGTATTTACTATTCAAAGTAACTGTTTTATTTACACACTTGTGTTAATGCTCATTGTCGGGCCGTCTGTTAATAATAGAATAATTAAAATCAAAAACATTGTTAAAATGTCGTGCAATTTATTGTAGAGAATGCCTGTCGCACGCGGTGATCTCACGCGAAATCTGAAGCAGCTCGGAAGCGCACACATTTACATGAACAGGAAAGCCCGCGCGAGCGTGACTGCTTTATTCTTTTTAATAAATACGCTTTGAAATATTTCAAAACATTTTCCAAAACTTTGTGAAATAATAAATTTATATTGTTTTAGAGATGTGCGTGGGTTTAATAAAATAGAAATTGTTTTTATTTATATCCTGATTGAAATGTTCACAAAAGGACCTAAATTGAATATGAGTTTTTTTCCTGTCAACTCAAGTGACAAAGAAATCAGGAATGTGTAGATTCCAATCTGTACGATAACAGGAAAAACTGAAACGAAAGTAAGATAGTTATATTTTTATAACGATGCATAATAACCTTATATATATAATTATCTGCTGAGTTGCTTTAGTCATTATTGTGATATGTAATTCATCATCTTATTTTATTCTTACTAAATATTCCCTAAAATTATTGAATAGCGCAAGCAGTACTTTGAAACATGGATTGTTAAATTGAAACATCAATGCTTTTATCAGCTTTACAGATAAAACATACACAAAAGAGCGCAATTACACCACAATAGCGGCCACTAATTCCATTAAACGAGCCCGTCAAATGTCAAACTAAATCAATATAATTAGTTGGGAATCGTGATAGCATCGTGAACCAAGATAGGTCATCTCCATCGCCGCAATATGGAGTCGAGTCGCTTAATCACTGGTTAATTACGTCAAGTGTCAAACGATCGAGCGCCCCTTGTGTCCAGGGCACGAATTAATTGGCCTTATTTATGAGTTCTCAACTTGTGTCCATGTCATAACTGCTCCGCCGAGAGATTACAACTTCTCGCTGTTTATTATTTTATACTAACAGTTACGCTATTTCAATTTTCCGTAACTTTTCGTTTAGGACCTTAACTACGTGTTGTTCTATGTGCTCTATGTTAAAGTGATAAATATTATTTAAAAGAAAACGAATTGAAAATATTTTTATTTCAAATAATAAAATTCTCATAAAAAAATATTACAACCTTCACAATAATTATCCAGTGAAAGAATATGTTTATACCATTATATGCGATTGAAAAACCCGCATTCATATCAATTATGAGTCGGAACGATCGAGCACAGTTATAATTTGTTAGCTTTGCGTAATTGTAACAACATCGGCTCGGAATCACTCCAAGTCCCGGCTCCGCTGCACTTATTGTACTTTATTGCGAATGTCACGTGATACCGTGGCGTGCCTAATTGCCGTAAAATATTACATCGCGAAATATTACATTTCTACATTATATTTTATACTCTCTAAAATTTTAATTACTTTAAAAGCTTCACTCAGATTAACACGCAATTTCAAGGACGTCTAATCCCCAGTTTACAGTAATAACGGTAATTATCGTTTCCTGTTTTTGTAAAATTGGAGTATAGATTACGTTGAGTTTTATTCGGAACAGAACAGTAACGACCTCGTAAGTTATTTTCAAAGGAAATAATTAATAACTCCGCACGAGTTACAAAAGTATTTAACGTTGAGCCACATTAGTTTGGCACGGTTTGAATTTGCGATAAAGAACAGTATTAATCCATCAGTCCTCGGAATCACAGACACAATAGAAAATCTATTGTGTCGCGCCCCGATCGGGCCTTACGGTGGTCAATGGGTTAAAGCGCTTTCGCCCGACCGAGCCGTCAGCCCGCCGCGCCGCGTCGCACAGCGCGGAGACGGGCGACGCGTGACGTAATCTGCTTGTACTTGACGTGACATATCATAATAATATATTACGCGGCTTAAACATTTGAGAGGAAATTAAATTTGAACTTTTATCTAGAGTAACCTCCTTGCAACTTTCTTTTCGCACCACTGTGATTTGACGATTTTATAAAAATTACAGGCAAAAATTTACGATTTACTTTCTACGCAATAACTTATCACCCTTTCAGTACAAAAGCCTCCTTCATTTCGAGTTTAAAACGTTACCTACTAGAACAACTAATTGAAATACGTTCACGAAATCCAATATAGTGGAGGGCAAAGGATTTAACATTAATGCGAGACATCCGAGCACCTCATTTAGTCCGAGGGGCGTATTATCTCATTAAATCAGCTCCAATTTATAGTTTCAGCGTAAATTTAGGCGGCTTCTGCGATATATTAGTTCGCCGAATCACTCGTTACGGCTAATGAATTCCGCGCCAATCTGATTACGCTTCTAATGAAAATGTGCCGAGGCTCCGATTTATTACAAACGAAACGCAGCGCCTTGCCGAGTTCGCTTCGCCCGCACCGTCGGCAGCGAGCGGATGGCGGACGGCCTGAGGGCTGCAGCTGACCGCGCCGGGAACTTCTCACAGCAATACTTACAAGTCCTAATAATGTTCTTAAAGAATCGTTATGGTGAGCCTTTCTAATTAATTTCCATATTAAACAGAACTCAAACAGTTACATGAATTTTAGTCCGTAACTTCCCAAAAATAATGAATATAACTGTACATCATACACGAGTAACTATCTAATGACTATTGAATTAGTTGTCATGCTACTTACATCGAAGAATTCACTACAACTTTCGTGCTCTGCGTTAAATGTTCCTCAACAATTACTGTTAACTTGCTTCAATAGATACATCATAACATTTCACATATTTTACAGTCAATAAATTGAATGTACAAGTGATGACTGATCGGTACTAAACCCCTAATATGTTATATTTTGGCAGACAGGAATAAGACTTATTAATGGCGATGTAATAACTAACATAACTAATTTATTATAAGTGTGCTTGTGTGTGCACAACATTGCGCTTTACAAAAATATGTAAATAATAAAAGGTAACAAAAACACAATACAATAATTGCAGGCTAGATTTCATTGAGTAGTTGTTAGAGCATTCCGGCAGCCCGCCGCAACATAGTCACTAATTACTAATTACTAACGTCACGGCACCGCTGTTCCCGCTCACCGCTCACAGCTCACCGCTTACCGCTTACCAGCTACCACATTATGAGCATTGTAATTTGAACAACTTCATAAACGTTTTACAATTACCGCTAACAATAGTTATTTGTGATTTTTAAACATTCCACTTTTTGCAGCTTACAATTTGAGACTAATTTAGTACTTTTATTTAATTTGCTATTTGCTTTTCAGAATTTTTACGTGTTTTAAACTAATATTATGCATATGCGGATTAATTTGCAAATAAAGCTTTGGAAAGATTATATTAAATGTTTATGCCAATGCAAATAAAATGACTAAGTACAGAACATAATAATAATATCAACATAATTATCGATACCCAAAAATAATACACTCGGATTGCTTGCTACGAACTCGTAGGTGATGAAGCGTAGCACTCGTAACGGCCGTAGCATCATAGCTGTAATCTACGGATAATAAATTAAGAAGAAAATGTATATTGCCTGCCGCATTCGCTCTAGTTCAAACTATTTTCTATTTCACATTGTTCGAGTAATTCCTTAAGTATTTCTCATTTACATTCTCATTCCTGCGAACCGCCCACAGTAAATACAAAATAAAGGAAAGTTATAATAGTGGGACTTATTTTAATATGGTTTTATTTAAATAAGGCTCCTATAGTGTTTCATTTAATTAAAGGGAATATTGAATGTTTTAAGTTATATTCTGCCTCAGAAATAATGAAATATTTTATAACGTGTTATTTATTGTTTCAGGTACGTTTACGGATATTTTCAACTACAACAATATGTTATTACAACGGGCGGTAATGTTTATATGTAAGTTGTGTATTCTTGAAATAATGCATATTCAACGTTTCGTTTTTAATATTTTGTTAATCTTGAATATAACAAAAACTTGGCATCGCTCGCTATCGAAAATTTTTCCAATCAACATTTATTTCCAAAAAAGTTGTAGCGAAACACTTGAACGCGGCGGTTTAAGCGTAAATAAAAAGTGAAAATAAAAGTCAATGCACCATTTTGTTGACTGCGGTGTATTGGTGTTAAGGAAAACAAACTACAATGTCGATTGTAGGCGGTCGGCGGCGCGAGCGGGCAGGCGGCGGGCGCGGCGCGACTGAGACTCATTGTGCTCATTTCTCGTTAAATATGTCGTTTTTTCGAGTTTCACTGCAGTTTTGCAGTTTAAAGCTTAACCAAATCTATGCACAGACGAAATTAGGCTCCGCACTTTGTAAAGCGATTTTACTTTTGTCCTTGTTAGAGCATACAAGGGATTTAGTGAAAACTTTCACTTTTGCAGTATTTTCACGGTTGCTACGATATTATGTTGGACGTTGTTTTTTAATAACACATAAAATATCAAATAATTGGCTTGTTGTCGTTGCCCTTGATTGTTTATCGACTGCTAATTGAATAAAATCATTTAATTTTAATATACAAACATACAAAAGAAGAAATTCATAAAAAATAGTTTCTAATTGATAGTATAATTCTCGAGCGATGAGCAACGTGTGAACTGAATATTGATATTCGTTTTATTTGGTATTTTAATCATTTATATCCATACTAATATTATAAATGCGAAAGTAACTCTGTCTGTCTGTCTGTTACTCAATCACGCCTAATTTTTCTTGTATATTTCCAGTTTAAAGACCGCTCAAACTGCGTCGTAACAAAGATTATTGTCGCGAGCCAAAATAATTCGAGCACGAAAGGGAAAAATAAAATGATCGTTTTGTTTGCTGTATCTTCGTTATTTAAGTGGTATAGATGTAGTGGTGCATACAGCTCCGGTAAGTAGATTGTGCGGCGCCGCGCGACTCTGGCCCGTGAGCCCGCGCCGCACGGTGCAGCCCGCGCGACGCACTGCAGACTGTTACGTAAGCCCGCACTAAAACTACGAATTGACACAAATTCTATACAGCCCTGAATGTGCACAGTTTTTTAATCCACATTTATATACGGCCTATTTAGACTCGTTCACGGCCGCGCTATTTAACATTAATTGCGATCTCAGTTTTCGCTTAGATGAGAAAAGTTTTAATTTACTTTTGAGATCTGTAAAACCGTTTAAACACATTTCATTAGTAGTCGGATTCATCGCCGACTCGACTCGAATTAGTCGACTAACGACTTATTTATACAACTCGTAACAAACTTTATCAAATGATTTCGGATTTAATTACGACTCGTGTTAAATATTTTTAACATTAATTATTCCCTATTATTAGTTTAAGTCAAATAATGAACGTTATGAATAAATAATAATTATATAATCAATACAACCTGCTGAATGCTAAAAATGTCTTAATAATAGAAGTTTGTATTTCTTTTCACACATTTGTCAAAACGGATAGAATGATGCAAAACAAGCCAACAACGCGAATGTGAGTGGTTGCGTGGCGACAATTTGCATAATTACACGTATTGAATAACAATCCGCAGCCGTCTGCCCGTCGACCGCCGCTCCTGCGTGCCTTATCTGAAATACTAGTTACACGGATGATCTGTGACCGCACTTCGTATGCTTAATCGACGTGACGGACATATTGTAGCATTTCTCCGATTTTATTTGTATTTATTTCAGAAGCACTTTTCATGTCGATAGAACACGCTTGAATGTAAGTTACATTTTAGAGACAAACTCAAAACAAACACGCATCAATAAATTACATTGAATTTGACAATCGGTAACAATGGATGTTTCAAATAATGAAATTTACTGAAGCGACTACTTTTATACGATTTTTCGATTACAATACGATTGTATTCTGTTGTACCGTGACCACGCTCGACAGTGGCGTGTTTCAAAGGTCGATATAAACAAAGTTTATCTTTATTTTTGTCCCTAGTATTCTCACTGTGCAGACTTTTCATTTGATAAACCGACCAACTAGAAAATCCTCATTTACGTTTACATTTAATCCTAAACTTAATGCACGAAATAAAATGCTACATTTATTCTGCGCTGAACACATAGTTCGTTCGGAAATTCCCACGGTGCGCTACTTAAATCGTAAATAGTTAAAATATAGCTCGGAGCGAGCGGAAGCGCCTCGCCGCGCGCGACCGGCCGAAGACCAACAAGTAATAATTTACAGTGAAAGCGCCCTCATCACCATTCGTTCACGTAATTTGTAGTAAAAATAAACTTTTCCAGTGAATTACGGGCGCGTTTCAATGACCTTATCTCTGAACGCTCGTCAGTCCGCTGAGTCACAAAGGTTCCTCGTCCTTTACGGTCGGCTGGATCTGATGGAGACAGGTAATGTGGAGCTCTCTCGGCGCGTCTTTTAGGACTTCAAACGCACTTCTCCATAATGAGAGCTGTTGTGTTGTTGCCTTCAACATCTTGCATTCATTATGTTAAACTTGTCAACGAGACTGTCGGAACTCGTGTTAGGTATTTGCTCGATTAACATTTTTCAAGAGATAATTGACTTCAATTGTTAGTTTTTACTGAGGCGTCTGATTTTAAATTAGTATTATACTAATTAATATAATATATTATATATATTTATATTACACATAGAAACTTAAGATTAGTATAAGAACCGATTGAGCCTTTAATTTTCTAAAGGTCACGGTTACTGCCAATTATAACATAAAAACATTAAAATAATAATTGATTTTTTTTTTACTTTACGCGTTCAATATCACAATATATTATTACCTTACAACAACTTCAACTCATAATAGCCGAGCTATAAATAAAACTGATAATCACGATTAACAAAAGAAACTTAATCCCGTGCTTAAACTGAAAAAGCGATTTTCATCGATGCGACGTCAATACATGACAAATGAAGTCGGCGACTAGCACCAGTATAGATAGTTCTATGGACACGCATTTTGTATTTATATTAGTAGGAATCGACATCTGAATTTTGAAAATCATTCCTGTTATTAAAACTATGATATCATCCACGTTACGGATTTGATTCTGTCTTCAAATCGAAGTTATTTCATATTTAAATCCTCGACACGATTCGCGATTTCTTAGAAGAAAGAAACTCTGGCCTAATTAAAACACACTAGCCTAAAAGCCTATTCAGCGTCGCCTAGAGACTGGATTGTCGATTTTTGCTAAAGTAGGTCACACATAATCCGAGCGAGATGAGATACTCGAACGAAGTTTAGTGAACGTTTAAAATATAATATTGTTACGACAGGAAATTATCTCGTGGCGAGGAAATTGTGAAAGTTGCGGTGGAATCGAGCGGTGAGGGGCTCGGCGGGGCGCAGGGCGGGGTGCGGGGCGGGGGGGAGGCGCCCGCGCTGCCTGCAGCGTACACACACGCTGAGCTATAGGTGATGTGGTTAAAGGCACAGCTTTACTAATTTGCAATGGATAAAATTAATAGAGACCAACCCACACTTGGCCAGAGTAGTATATTAAGACTCATAGGAGGTACGAGGTCCCTGGAACAATTATGAGCTGATGATGAAAGTTAAAGAAGAGTATGGACATTGGACATTGCCTTTTTTATCTATAATACTGT
Source organism: Colias eurytheme (assembly GCF_061535395.1). NCBI lineage: Eukaryota > Metazoa > Arthropoda > Insecta > Lepidoptera > Pieridae > Colias > Colias eurytheme. The sequence goes on along the minus strand of NC_142998.1, from coordinate 96,816 downwards.
GATAAGAATAACTTCAATTTCAGTCGATCTTTTCTATAAGGTTACATAAGGTAAGCGAAAACTTTTTGGTCTTTGTGTTTTTATATCTTGTATTATAAAATATGTAAGTGTGCTGTAAGTTTTCATTAATAATAAATAAACAAATCAATTACGCTGCTGAACTTTTAAAGAACCTTCAGAAATGTCAACGGCGTTACAATTTTGTTTAAAGATTAACATTCGAACCTTGTTACTACAAAATAACATTCTTGTTATTTTGTAGTAACAAGAATAATTTAAGGTATTTATTAATTATTGTAAAATATGTTAGGAGTTAAATTTCATTAATCAATAAAAAGCAGTAACAGCATAAAATATATTCTTATTAAGCCAACTGAATATGTTTTTATTGTACTTATTTTATCACTCCTTTTAATGTAGAAACATTTAAGTCAACTTCAAAAGTTAATATTCTTCTTAAAACTTGTTCTAAAATAACAAGACATGAACCACGTCTCAAATTTAAAGTATGAGCTCTAAAATGTTGACTACAAAGCTGCCACAGGGGCTTAAGTATGAATCGAGTGAAGCTCGTCGCGACGTCTTGCGGACAATAAATTAATAACCGCGCTGGCGTGTGACGCCGACACGAGATCACTTCGCTTATGACTATATTATCAATTTTAATTTTACTCTGAAATGTGCAAGCAATTTAAAACTGTCTTTTGTCTACATGTTTTATAAAACTCTTAAATTTAAAATGGTGACCGATCAATGGTTCTTGACGTTAGTTTTCAATTTGAAAGAGTGAAATGTGCTATCCACAAAAATTTAACCAGTGAGAGAGTAAGAGATGATGCGAAATGTTTAATAGCGTCATCGCGTCAACGTATTTACTGCGGACAGTGAAATAAAAAGATATTTATCGTATTCAATGCAACATACAACCGCGTCTTGCTTGTCATCGCTTAAAAGACCAGCAAATTGATAATGTCTTCCCGATAATGTAATCCCACTCCAAGTTCACACGAGTGAGGTCAGCTCTACACAACTTAAATTGGATCCCATCATGCGTCGATCCCCTCGGGGAAGTTGAAAATAAACAATATTATTACATTACTTGTAACATTTATATTAAAGTTAGTTCATAACACTTGCTATGCCCCATTGAGCCCATTCACGTGATTGAGGGTCCGTCAAGTGTTTTGAGGATCTAAATAGGGTTGCCAGGAGCAACAAAAACATAGATATGTATCTAGAAATTCCTAACTTTGTAAATTACTCAACCAATTTAGCGAATAAAGAAAGGGTCCTTCGTTAATAAATAAGTTTTATTTTAACAATTCAGCCGAATCATTACGAAATTTTAAACGAATTTACTCATTACATTATTATATATTAAATATTTTCATAACAATTTCCGTTACGGAAGACTGACGAACTGACGAAGACGTCAGAATGGCTACATAGTCTGAGCTAAAGATTTTATTACTGTAGTTGTACTTTTCATATTTTTATCTATAAAAAAGTCTAAAACTAGAGGTTTTAATAATTTGACTAAACTATATTTCAAAATTCATGGACCTAATTAAAGGATAAGCTATAATAAAGTCAAACACACTAATGATTTTTCAAAAAGGTTTATTCTGTGAAACTACAAGCTGACAACCATAGTGTTGAGTGCTAACCGCTCTCCGACGGTTACGAGCTACGAGCGCGCTACGAGCTACGAGCACACCGCTACGTCACCTCGCGCGAACAGCACTTCGTAGCGTTACTTATAAGTTATAACATAACCTTTGTTGATTCTGCACCTTCTCAGAGAACATTGTTAGTACGTGACTTAACAACAAGTACAACTTTAAATCGTCTGAATTTAAAAATGTATAGATAGATCAGATATTATAATATTACGAGGAAGTATGTGCGCAAAGTTAGATACTTGATTTTTATGCCAATGTTAGTACACGTTTTTGTTTCACAATATTGTATTTAATATAAATCACTTCTAAGTGATAAGGCCGCTGATCTATATTATATTTTGTATACATTGTTTTTCCCATGCATAGTTTTATTAAAGAGTAATAAGTACAAAAGTTATCGTCTTTATTATTATTGAAGAGTCTTTCTTATTCTTTATAAAACATTCAAGGGTCTGATATCTCCATTGCCCAGACAGCGATTTTACAGTATCCTAGTTAAGAAAAAGGATAACACCAGATTTGAAAGGAAGTAAGTGCGCTATAAAGTTCCGCGTATTACATCGCGAGCGGGAACTGGGAAGCGTCGAGCGCTATACTGGTGTTCAATCTCTATTTACAGCCCGACATGCGTCACCGATTGAGGCGGATTTTATCGTCAACGGTTGTCGCTTCCACAGACGAGCTGCTATAAAACATTTCTAGAAGTTTTGCTTGAGTGACGAGTGACAAAATGTTTTGGGAAATGGAAATTCTTACACTTACGTTTGTTACAAGTTTCGAGTATTTTCTATCAAACACAAATTACAAAGTATTGATGCAACAATATTTTGACAAGCCACAGAATCTCATCGATGTATTATATAAGAATTTACCTGTTTTACGCATAATATTTAATAATGTCTTAATTAAAAATGTTTAAGCTACGTAGACGTAATAATATACCATTAATAATGTGATGGATCCGTCACGCGATAGCTCTCAAGTGCTCGAACTGTGGCTCGAACAGTAATATTGGTACAATAACTGTTTTAATTATAATTACTCTTCCATTGTGTTGATTAATCTGTTCCGAGTGTATTAAATCAACGAGCTTTAAATTAATAAAATGTATGTTTAAAACATTTTATCTTACAAACATAATTAATTTTATGACTGCAACATTTTATTTGGTTTGTTCTGCAAATATAATGGGAAAATATCGGAATGTATATTGTATTATCATTGTATTTTTGTTTAAAAGTAAGTATATTCATTATTGTACATGATGTTAAGTAGTCGTATATTTTCTGTACTTAATATGTCGTTGAGATTTTAAAGCTATTGAATTTACAGTGAATAAAACGAGTTTTAGGGAAAAATATACATTTAATTAAGCCGATTTATCTCCATGCACGTGTCATTGGTAGCTTAGGGCAGTACGTGAAAATGTCGTTATTTTATTCCAGTATGATCACATAGCGATGTTTCCTCTCACCATTCATAATATGGATTCCCTATACCTACATACATAATATTTTAAATTAGTTTTTGTACATATTAATCCAGTTCCAAGCTTCAGTATAGTTGTTGACGGTTGAGCTATTGCTGATTTATCATTAGGAAGAGATTCATAATGTAGTTCATAGCTTGTCGATATCGCATAGTTTATAGACGGCAATAAACAATATGTCGGCCGGTAAATCACAGGCGACATGTTAATCTGGTGTCACACTTGTCGCCTCCCAAAGACGCCTCGATTGTTCGCCAACAATCAGCGACATTGTCTGCCGGGGCCGCTCCCCGCACGCCAAATTACACTGTATTGGCCTGTCAGAGATGCCAATATCGCCTGCCCCAATATGTAACGTAAATGGGGTTCGGTGAGCGTGGTTATTGCTGCAAGTTGCGATGTGTGTCACCCGCTTGTGCACAATCATTACCGTTCCTGCTGCTCTCTTATTAAAATACCTTCTATTTTACTTTTCGGTTTTGGATTAAATTTAATCGGTTACATTATTTTGTTTTATTTATGTCGGATTATAGAATGTGATCTGGGATATCTGTGTTGACTGAGAATTACCAAAAGTGCATAATAATATGTATTATAGTTCATATTTTTAATAATAATGAAAATGTAAAGATTTATCTTTTCTTTCTTCCTTGCTATTTCTTCAAAATATTCAATTTAGTAAATACTTGCTAAATAATTTGAGCATCTTGAAAAAATGCAAAGCAAATTGATCAAGTCTTAAAGCACGCCTAAAATGAAACTAAATATAAAGTGCAATTTATCAAAATTCGTGTCATTGCAAAGTATCCAAACTGATATAGAACAGCCAACATTTTTCAAAGGTATCTGTCTAAAATAATAAATAGTGTGAGAGCGTGTCAGTGTCACATTGACACGCTCGAGCGCGGCTTGCACGCCGTGTCACGTGCTCGATTAGCCGCCGGCAGCGGGACAAGGCGGGACACTGCTCGGAGAATTACATAAACGAAAGCATTTTACAATTACATAGTCTTGAAATCATATATACAGAACATCAGACATGCAGATATCTTTCTATCAGTCTATTTTTAAAATACTTAATTTAAATAATTTAGTGAAGTTTACGTCTTTCGAAATCATCAATATAAACTTTTTACGTCGTATGACCATTAGTTATATACTTCCGATCTGCTAAAGAAGAAAATACATATTACGTACGATCAAATCTAAGGGAATTTTTATAAAAATCTGTGTAAAATTATATCTAAGTCTAAGTAAATAAATGTATGCACCCCGATTCATAAATAATTTAAAAGACGTGAACGAAAATACGATAAAGAATACAATATTAAATATGAAGGTTGTCACTTGTCAAGTATTATTTCGTAGCGAGCGAGGACACGTCGCAGCTCGCATGCTGAAGACAACCCCCGAGCGCCGCGCTCTCCACATTTTTAACATTTCGCAAAACTGCAATATGTACTGAATTAAACCGCCGACATTTCCTGCCAACCTGCCGCACTATATTGTGTTAATGTTAGTGGCCGACCGGCCACTAACAATATATTTGCCATTTGAAGGATAGAAACCCGAACTATTTATGTAATAAGTTTTTGGACCACTCATTCGTAAATGACTTTGCTAAAAAACATGCTGTAGAACAAATTGCGTCCCTGTGATTATTAAAATTACAGCGTTTTCTTTAGGAATACCAATAAGAATTCAAATTGGTTCAAAAATGTTCACAAATTTATATTTATTAGCGCACGCCCGGAGCAATTTACATTTAAATAATTTATTCAAACGTAAATTGAAACGTTCCAATCAAATAAGCTTATTTTACAAATAAAAATAGTAATTCTCTGCAGACGTATGGCCTGTATTATTGCTTATTTGTGGTTGTATAAGATGTTTGTTCAAGGAAATGTCATTATTTGTTATTTGATCGAATTTTCAAGTGCGCTCGGCGAGCGGAGGGCGGTAGCGGCGCCTTGCTCTGTGACAGCTCTATTAGGGAGCCAGAGACCAGCTACCGAACTATTACCGTGCTCCCTACATGCGACACTTCTGACGGCCCAGCATTTCCTTTTTCATTTTAACAAAATGTATTGATAGAACTTAAATCATATTAAGCCAAATATTTCGTATCTTATATATTTTTTAAAAATTCATGATATTTTATTTATTTGATTGTGATTTTAACTACAAAATCTCAACTAAATAATGATTATAAGCCGTACGAATTGACATTTTAGAAAATATTATGTGTATGGTGTATACGATCGTTTAATATTTATTCATTTTGAAGTAATAGCTAAAACCCCTCATTTGTATCAGATTATATACTGTATCAGATAAATTTTATAAACAGAATTTACAGACCACTAAACAAAATATAAATATTTCCTCGCAATGACGCCAAGCTACTGAATAAACTTTTATAAAGTATAGTTATTGTTTGTTATAATATATTATGGTACATAAATTTGAGCGTTCCGTCTGCTTCGTAGAATTTGTTTTAAACACTTTCCACGCTTGTACAGTTTGAGCAACAACTTGTAAAAGTTTCGCATTCTTCCCGTTACATATTTGGTTGCTATTTTCAAACAAACTAATTACAAACAAAAGAACAATGAAACATTTTACGAAACACAAAATCCTTGAGTCTCCTTGTTCTTTTAATCAATTTTCAATTCACCTAAATTTTGTCCAAGGCTTTCTTCTTTTTCTTCGATTACTATGACGTTGTTCCTATCATTCCGAATAACAAAAATTAGTAAGTAACAGAACTATGCTAAGAAATCTGATAAAGGTCTCAACTTCTTATACTAAACCCTGCTAAATATGTTACAAACACAATAAGCTATGCGCATTCCTGCTGTAATTTATTCCAATCATAGCAAGCATTACGCAGTAACCGTGTAAACGCTACAGTGGAGTATCTCGAGCGGCTGCTGACGCGACAACACGTGCCAACACGCGCCACCACGCGACGTGACGCGCCGCTCACTTCTAACGTAATTGTAGCTAATTAGATACTCCCGCGTAATTAAGAAGAATAAACAATTGCCGAGGCTGCATGTGAATAATTTATGAATTTGCTTGTTATATCGTGTGTCTATCTGTAGAGTAGCATTGTGACAGACTGTTTACTTTAGTAGTATTGAAATAGTGTTATAATTTTCGTTTCTGTATCCATTTAAGTGTGTTTGAAGAAATATAATATTAATAGAAATTACACGCGAGACTGGGTTAAATATTAGTTTGAAATGTGATTAGAATGTACTGCGATTCTACACAGCTACCTAATTGATTAACAAATCGCAGCAAGTCAACGACTATTAGCAAAGTGAAGGTAGTTGGGTCAAACGTCGTATAAACAACGTCCGAGCCACTAGGCACGATCCGTACGATTACGCGCCGAGTCAAAGGAAAGCGGCAATTTATAGTATTCGACAGCTAAGCATGTTCTGACAGGTGACATTGACATCTATATTGACAACTATTCATCCACAAAAATATTACCTAAATCAAAAGTTACGTCTAACAATATTATTATTCGAAACTTTAACAATTACGACTAAAGTCATTTTTAAACAACCATTACCCACTTTTATAAATCTTAAGAGGTTTTTGTTTGATTGAACGCGCTTATATCAGGAACCCCCGATTTGAAAACAAAAATCGCGGGGCACAGCTTGTAGCAAATAATAATATGATGTAATGGCGGTTAGCTCTTTCATCTTCTGAATCAATCAGCAATTGAAACTAACAATAAAATAAGGCTCCATATCTGCTACGTCTTTATTGCATTGCCATCAGCGTTTATGGCCGTAATGATGATCGTGACCGCATTGGATGTGCGCCAAAAGCGTCACGGCGCGGGCAGCTGACGTATCGCGCGCGTGTAGCGTCGTGTCGCGTGTTGCGTGTCGCGTGTCGCGCCGGACGCGCCGCGTATCGCGACATCTGCTTTACGAGTGCGGCCAAACTCGCCGACAAGCGCGATACGGCAATACGCCGACACGGCCCAAGTGCACGCATTTGCATACCGCCATACGTCGCGTCCCGGACACGGCGGGAAGCTTGCCTGTCGCCTTATTCTCGACAACTCCACCGCGTGTAATACATACTTTTAAAATTTTTAATTAAACAAATTAAATAAAATGTGTCCTAAGCCTACGCAATTGATTAGCATAATATAATATGTATTTAATATTTACCTTATTGACAAATTCTATGGAATATGTTCGGAAATGTGATAATATAGAAAAGTATTGAAGCGTACGCATTAGGCCAAGGCTTTAATTATCTACAATAGGTACGAGCATTGATCGCTTTCGGTTCGCTGGCGGCGCGCGGCGCGGCGACCGCGGCGCGAGCGTCGCGTTCTTTCACGCGCCGCTCGTTCATTTGCGGATATTTTAAAGATTGAAAGTTGAAACGTAACGGCGCGAGTAAATTGAGTTAGAACGAGTGACTGAATTAGGTCAGGGTGACGGAGAGTATCGCCCCCTCGACACTCACGATTCATTCTTTTGTTGTCTCAGCCTTGTTCCTGGACTTTATTATATTGAGATAAAAACTGTGACATTTGCATTTCTCTACGTGACCATGTTTATTGCAAAAACATTTATCTTTTAATCTTATCACGTCTCACCAATTAAGAAAGTAAATTCAGGTTTTATTTGCAATAATTTGGATTGTTATTGTCCGACGACAAAACAACTTGCATTTCACTTCTGAAAATAAACTCGAAGACATAATAGGATACACTTTCTACATTTTTATAGTCTTAATAATGTTAGAAAGTTGCAAGCAAACGCAATCAAAATTGCATAGATTGTCCGTCTGGCGTTATTGTCAAGTCATTTCAATGTTATATGATAATGCCCACATAATATCCTGTCATATCCTACTAATATTATAAATACGAAAGTTTGTGAGGGTGGATGTAGGTATGTGTTTGTTACTCTTTCACGCAAATACTACTGAACCGATTACAATGAAATTTAGCACACATATAGAAGGTATGTATGTAACTTGCATTAACACATCTGATCGGTTTTATCCCGGACATCCCACGGGAGCGGGAACTATGCAGGTTTTTCTTTGAAAACGCGGGCGAAGCCGCGGGAATAAAGCTATGTAGTTCCCTATAATACCATTCAACAACTGAATTTTATTTCAATAACCCTTATAAAAATGAAATACGCCGATGTAATTGACATGAACACTGTCGTTTATTTAGTTATTTTACATGATATCTAATAATTGTCTATGATATCTAAATAATGTTGTGGGAACAATGCCGCTGCGATTGGCATTCATTTACACTAAGTAAATGTTTATGTTATCATACCTCGTATGCCTCGTGCGTGACATGTCACTGTGATGTCACAAAGAAAATTCACACACACATCTATAAAACAAAATATGACCCGATTTGTTCACTGTGCCGCTGGCAATATTTATTATTTTTGTGTTGTTCAGAAGATTATTATTTTTATATCCGTTTCTATATTAAATCTGTGACAGGAAAATAATATTTGTGTTCGTTATAATATTGTTATAATATTATAATTTATAACATCAAAAGTTGTGCGAACTAAGAATTCGGGATAAATATTTGACGCAAATATATTATATATAGTATATATATATATTATAGTTTTAAAGCTCTTGTCAAAAATCATTTCCTGTCTTTATAATGTGTTGCTTATATTTATTTTATATTATGTAAAATAGTTTATACTGTATTGTATGTAGTGTATTTAGTAGGTTATGTACTATTATGTGTATGTATATTTTTAAAATATGTAAGTAGATATTATATTATATTTATATTAATTTATAAGTATTTATTATATATATTACGTTATTATTATTATTGTATATATTATTTTTATTATTTGTATTGTACCTTTTGCTTAATTTATTTATTGAATTGGCGCCAAGTCGCGTTCTAGCATACATTCCTTACCAATCAGGGTTGCCTGGAAGAGATTGCTTTTGAGCAATAAGGCCGCCTTTTAGTACGTATGTGCCGTGTGTTTTCATTGTATTTAATTATAGTATAGTTTATTTATGTTTGGTATATTATGTACAATAAAGAATAAATAAATAAATAAAATAAATTATATCTACTTATGATTAACAAATAGCTTGCGGAAGTCACTCTTGTGTGAGTATTTACATGTAACTCGGTGAACAAACACGCGGACGTTTTACGTGACGTGATGGTCAACAACACGTGATAGGCTTCTGCAAGTTCATGTCTATTTGTTTCACGTATCATATAAAATATTGCCAAAACCTGAACACAAAAAAAATCTTACGCAATATTTTTCGACAAAACCCTGGATTCTAAAATCTAATTCATCTCCGCCTTGATCCACTCACAAAAAGGATTACACAAGCGAGCGATCCTATCCACAAGTCTAAAAGAAGATTCCTGTTCGTGTTTTGGTGTCTGAAAGCAAGTCTAGTGTCAGCTTGACCCAGTTCATTTCGAAGCCTTATAAATGATTTCGCATCTCCTTTCCGAAATTCAAAAACTTCGCTTCATAAAGCGTAGCAACGATTTAAATACTCAGATAAGCTCCTCGCTAATTACGGCGCATGAAATTATGTCATTGTTCAAAATTGTGCATGCAAGTCTGACGTCACGGGATAATACAGGCTTCTTGTGATTCGACGTCGGCTCTGAGGCTCGCTCGCTGTTTAATAGCTCTACGTATTCACACGAAACTGCGAGAATGTGCAATAAACTAAATGTATAACATGTGCCTTAGAGCATTGAACACGCAAACGTCTGCAAAATAGACAGAGTATTTTATGTAAAGATGAGATTGAAATTTAACACAATCACATAATTATTTAACAGTAAATTTCAAAGTAAATGAGTTCTGCAGATTCGGCCGTCTATCCAGTACATCTGTATTCTGCATATTCAATGGCGACCGCGCTCGCCGTCGCTCCTACATAATGAATGCGACTCGGAGCTTCGTTTTGAAATACTACTCGTCTCTAACCGCAACACCTTGCCCAGATTTATTGAAACTGTTTAAGCCACTCGCAATGAGAGCGCCGGCTAAATGGCTACCCGCGGGCCCGGCGGGGAGGGAGGAGGGGGGGGGACCGGCTAGTTCTCACTTATTTACATACCTGAAACTGCAACGTGCTTCAGCCTAACAAAATTGCGAAAAATATTCTCATCGCATATTTCGGCCAAAATTCAAACTATCGCAATGTAGTATATAACTACTACTATGTAGTATATAACAATGTAAAAAAAGAGTTATTTTCTTTTTCCTGTATAGATAAATCAATTACTAAATTTCAAAGAGCAACTCATGAAATCATTCAATTTCAAATTAAAATACTCTGTACAATACACTATCAAAATATTAAATAGATTCCACTTAACCATTATCATTCATGAACAACAAAGAAAATCGACACTTTCGTCAACAGAATGCACTAAGCTCGACATAATATTTGCGCCACTAGCAACCACATCAAACCCAGCTGCGGCCACAATGCGAGTCTCAGGTACACAATGCGACACCAGTCACGTAATTACGCACACGATTACTGTGCGATTGTGTATTGATTGATGACACGCAGCGGGCCGGTGTCACGGCGACACGCGTCACGCGTCAGGCTATCGGCGGCGACACTGCCGCTCGCTGCGACGTTAGACAGCGCTTACTGATTGGACCCACAATTACTGCGATCGCATGAGCTAGCATCTGAGCGGCATAATGAACAGCCAGCTGTAGCCGGCGATAATGTTGCCTTGTTAATCATTCCGTGACAATTGTAAGTAGCAGCATTGCACAATGCACAGGCGCTGTCAAGCGCCCGTGTAATTATGTATATCGCATAATATGTAAACAAGTCCGATTAATACAATGAATTTGGTACGATTTATGTTTAGGCAGATATTACTATTATCCTTTCTTAAATATGACTTAAAATTAGAAGGCTGTCGCCCATGACTAAGTATATCAACTTTATCAACATTTTTGTAAGAATTTTACAGATGTAGGTAATACCGGAATGTTTTATGATGATAATATGTTTATAATTATGACGTATATGTTTATATTCATACGTATATTGAAAGACGATTTCTCGTGAAGAGCAACGAGTGCGATTCGCAGCAGGCCGCAGGGCGCCGCTGCTCGTAGTCACTCCCGGTAATGAGGTCCGGTCCCGCGGGCCGCGCCTCGCTCGCTAATCGTTGCATTCATTAACTAAACTACCCACACGTAATATGACGATATAAACACATTATACAATATTACCTCACATTAAAAGGCACACACTTATAACTTTTTTGAGCTTATTGTGCGTCGTGAGTACTTTTTTAGAATTCCGAAAATGTTACGTACATACTTGTTAAAATAACATAAAAGAAACAGAAGCAATTAAATGAATAATTTTTGTCTAAAGTATAAATAGGAGAGTAATTACGCATAACTAAATATTATAATAATTAATCCTATTTCTGAACTCAATTTTGAACAACAATGAATATATATTCGGAAACCTTTAATTTCATGTATATTGTCCAATATTACTGAATGATTTTAATGATGTTATTGCAAAAAACATTTGGACATGACTTTTAATCCTTTGAATTAAAATGTCATAACAAAATATGACCAATTTTTACAACCTTATGGTAACCACAGCGTAAAACCTTACTATCCCCCATCGCTTATGCAGCACGACCGCGCGTGTGATTACGATATCGCTATAAAACGCTCGTAAAACGCTCGCGAGGCGCCGTCGCGTCGCTTCTTGTTAACATTAATTAAAGCCCGCGCCCCGCGCCCGCCCCACGCCGCCCGCCCGACCCGAGCGGACCGCGCGCACATAAATCTCCTTTTTATTGGCTCGCCCCACAGGAAATCTAAAATGGAAATGAAGGTGGACGATCGAACGTGTATTGGGACCTGCACCGCCCGCAGCCGCACACCGGGGTCGGCGGCGCAGCCTGCGGCTAATGCCATCTTGTGCGGAAACACGCCACATGTCCTGTACGTAGAGCTAGCGAACTCAGCCGCAATGTTCAGGGTTTCGCCAACCATTCCACGTTCGAATTTATTCATCACTTTCTGTTAACGCAATTAAAAAACGGCATTATAGTATTACGGAAATTCAATTCGATGCAAACTACTTGAAACAACATTATTATGAAACTGAATAAGGCACTTGCGTCGTCTCTTATTGAACATTCTTCTTTGTTAATTCGACTCAAATCAAAGCAAATAATTTCATAAAATATTTTGCTTTAATTATCCACTTCTTCATTTATACACAATTATCATGAAGTATATTTTATTCAATGACTTTATCAGAATATAGAAATGAACTCAAAAGGTCGGCTCGAATGCAGACCTAGTTATTCTGAGAGGAATTAATTACAATATTTTACAAATATTGGACAACTGATTGGATCAGAGGCTCAGAGGTTACCTCTTCTATAGTTTAAGTCGTGGATTTAATGAAATGCACCGCTTTCTGGTATCGCTAGTCGCTAGGTCGCGACTAGGTCCTTTAGGACAAAAAGAGTTTACCGAATGGACATGGATCGGTGGTAATTGAAAAATATGGCCCGATTCAGTGCGACGCGGACCGTCCGCACGCGGACTAGGTTTTGCGTCCGTCGCGGATGATTTTGTCGTTCAGTGCGATGCGGATCGGGATCGACTGTAACCCTCTCGGTTTGCACATTTGACGCAGCCGCCATGACAACGACAGTACTTTACATCCGCTCCGCGCGACTGTTGTCCGCCGAGCACTGAACAAATACATTAGAACCAGGCACCGTCCGCCCGCGGACATCCGCGGCGCGGAGGAGCGGCGCGGAGCGATTTCGACCGCGCGCGGATAGCTCTCCACGACGCGGACAGCTCCGCGTCGCTCTGAACGCGCTGCAAGGTTTCATATATTTTACCGTCCGTCGCGGACGTCCGCGTAGGTCATCCGCGTCGCACTGAACAGGCCCTATGTTAGGACAATAATTTCAAAGTGCTTCTAGAAAAATTTTAATGGAATTAATAAATGTTAAATGTAAAATTCAAATTCAAATTCAAATATATTTATTTGCTCGTATATGGTTCATAAGGGTGTTACACAAATTTTTTTATCGCATATACTGCCATTTTAAATGGCGTGCAAAAATTTACAAATTAATACATTCAATTAATATAGTCAAATTATAAAATACATTAATAGACAATTACAAAATTACACACAAAATACACAATTACAAAAATTACACATAAAATTAGAATTAAATTAAATTAAGATTCATGTTTTAATGTCACGATCATTTAAATATTCCTTAACACTATAATAATTTTTAGCTTGTAGCAGTCTATACAGTTTATTTTTGAAAAAATTCAAAGTCAATTCTTTAATTTTTATTGGTAAGTGATTATAAATAGTTATGGCCATGCAATACGCATTATTTCAAATAAATATGAAATAAGAAGATCATATTTTTTTAACAAATAAACATATTTCCAAAATGTATAAACAAGGTAATGGCAAGATTTTTAATTTTTTAAAGAGGGTTGCAGCTATCCATAAAATGTGCTCCACACATCTCCACACAAAAGTTTGACTTATGACATATGACACTAATGATGTGATGTGTTTGTTGCAGTGTTGTCGTGCGGCGAGACGGGCGGCGGCGGGCGCGCGCGGCGCTACGTGGGGCTCTACACGGGGCCCTACTTCGATCCGTCCGCGCCCAACAACATCACGGCGCAGCTCGGCACGCACGCCTACCTGCCATGCAAGGTAACATTGCTTCCTGATATTTCCACTACTGGCTCTTTATAAAGCCGGCAGAGCACCTGTAACGCCTGAATTGGGTAGATAAGTGGTTAAATCTAGATTCTATAAAAATAAAAAAATATCAAAAAGTATGTTTCCCGCCGAGATATGCTAAGCGTAACTCCGTGCAAAAGCAACTTCGAGCAAAAGTGCTGAGGTATTATGCCTCAGGTATCCTGAGTGGCTTCCTTTTTTAGCGCATGCAACCACACATATATTTATGTCTTCTATTACATATTATTTAAAATTTACAATGCTATTTTATATGTGTGTTGTGTGTGTTGGAATAAATGTTTTCTTTCTTTCTTTCTTTCAAAAAGCCTATATCTGCCAGTTTCGCACTTTTTAGCGGCTTAGGAGTATTGTCAGCCACCTGTATCTGACACTTGCTCATTTATGTACCGGAGTTTGACAACATGCACACGTTAAAATATATTTAATTAGTTTTTTTTTTATATATATAATGGCTTCCAAGAGACCAAAATTATTGGAAAATTTATAAGTGAAACAAAGTCTGCGAGCTTCATAAGAATATTATGTAGTTACACATTCTTATCATAATATTATATATCATAAATGTATCTGCCAATTGGCAATTAATTATTGCTTTACCTTGGCCGTAACTACCAGTTAAGTAATATTGAAATTTTTAATTCCTGTCGTATCTGCAATATTTCTTTAACTACCTATTCAATAAATATAGGTATAACATAAAACACGAAAAATAAATATGACTTAATTATGTTTATGTAAAATTGTTCGACAGCAATAAGAGTCTCGACACAGTAACTCGAACCAACTTATGATAACTTTGTATTGGCTCTCCTATAAAAATGGCGTTATTCACTTACTGGCTCATACGTAGGATGTGTCGATTACGCATCCAAGAACGACCGAACCGACAAATCTCAGGAAACATGGCAGACTCCGCATTTCTGAAAAAGTATTAGATTCTTTTCTTCACCTACCCTGATCACAATAATATGTTATTTTTACTACTATTACTATTCTAAAGAATATTCTAATCTCATCAACGACTTGCGGAAATAGCGTGAACCAGGAGATGCATTTACAGTACTGACTACAAGTTCATAGTACTATTGAAGTATTCCTAGAAAAAATCTCTAATCATCATCATCTGGCATTCCAGGTGCGGCAGCTGAGCAACAAGTCGGTGTCGTGGATCCGGCGCCGCGACGCGCACATCCTCACGGTGGACCGCTTCACGTTCATCGCCGACGAGCGCTTCCAGGCTTTCCTCGTCGAGGCCACTGACACCTGGACGCTACAGGTCTGTGTAATTCGCAACTTGGTATAATATGGATATGAAGTTATTGGTGATAATTAAAATTCTTGTGGTTTTTTAAAACCTCTGGACATTAATTGTTTGTCGTCATTATAACAGCAACAGGCAAACGTAAACAACTTCTTGAACGAATCTATGAATTTGAAATTAAATAGCAACAAAATAATGTAATATTATACGAATTCTGATTTAAACTTAACTGTGAATACAAAGTAGATGTACTAGCGACAAATAAGATGAACAAAAGAATAACTGTTATCAGTTAGTGAATTGATTAAAGAGAGAATAGCGTCAATAACAGAAGCACCAATCGTTTTCAGGTGAAGTACGTGCAGGCGCGAGACGCCGGTGTGTACGAGTGCCAGGTCGGCACCGAGCCGAAGATGAGCCACTTTGTGCAGCTCAACGTCGTCGGTGAGTGCCGCCTGCCAACCGCCATCCAACTGCCGAGCTCTTCTGGCTTTGCTATGCGTGATATAGCTTGTCCAATTTCAACAAATATCGCGTAGTAGCTCGTTTATTTAAATTTTATGCACTGGCTTGTGTTTGTTTAACAGGAATGTAGGGATTTCAATAACTGAATTGTTATATTTATGTACATCAATTTTCATAAGGTACAATTCTGAAGCGACGTAATGTTTAGTTCCAACTTCCAATGTATTTCAAAGCGACCGTCCAACATTGCAGTCCCCAAGATCGAGATCGCCGGTGAGAGCGAGATCTACGTGAAGGCGGGCAGCACGGTGAGCCTGAAGTGCGTGATCACGCAGGCGCTGGAGGAGCCGGCCTACATCTTCTGGTACCACAACGAGGAGCGCGTGCTGAGCTACCGGCGCGGCCTGAGGGACATCCGCGTGGAGCGCCCCGCGCCCGACACCACGGTCGGCCACCTCGTCATACACAACCCCGTGCGCGAGGACTCCGGCAACTACTCCTGCGCGCCCTCCAACCTCGACTCGGCCTCCGTCGTGTTGCACGTCCTCAGCGGTCAGTAAAGCTTTTAATCGTTATATTTGACTCGATCACATTAATGATTAACTATTGTAATGTACGTATTGTGCACAACAGGCGAGCAGCCGGCGGCCATGCAGCACGGCAACGCGGCGGCGCGGCGCGGCGCACGGGTGTCGCTGATGGCGGCCGCGCTGTGCGCCGCACTCGGCGCCGCGCCGCGCCCCGCACGCCTAGCGCCCGCCCTCGCGCTCGCCTTACTGATCATGTGCGTATACAGTATCATACGCTAGGTTTAGTTCATTTTTGAAGTGAAAACTTCTTTAGCGGCGTTGGGTATAAAATCTTAAACTCGCGTCAGGGATCGAAAAAGCGTAAGACGGATGGATATCAAACATGCTCAACGTTAATAATCAAGTTTTCACTTCTGCCGGCACTCCCGGAGTGCAACCCGTCTTTTTTTTTAAATTGAGTAACACCACATCATACATAATACGAAACATTACAAGAATAATCATTGAACATAGTATCTAACATGTATGACAATAATGGCGTACATAACTTTATCTATAACATTATTTGTATATTTTTTTTTAATGAATATTACAAGTTTCTTCACGAAAACTAGATAACAAAATTTAACAATATATTTATAATATGCTAAAATTAAATTATGGAAAAAAAACTAAAGGTAATAATTATAATACTAGGTAATTATTCTATTTCTTTGAGTACGTAAGAATTTAAAAATACACCTTTTAAATAGAGATAGCTGGCTACAAAATATATCAAGACCCGAAATACCTACTACCATTGAGTTTATTGTATTCCTTAAGAATACGTACGAGGGGAGCCTGTGCACCTTGTTGTTTGTTGATTCGTGTCCTTGGGAATGTAAGTGGTACATGAATGTTTACATGTTTTAAAATATTATCTCCTAAACGTTAACATTTTGTCTATAATTAAACCCAGATCACGAATTTCGCTAACTTCTTTTAATTGTGCGCCGTCAAGCTCGTACAAGCAAGTGGTTTTTTTCTCTCTGGTATATTTAATAGGAAAGCATTTAGCTGCAATAAGAGTCATACCATTTAGAAGGCACTACTCTTTAATGTTATTAAGATCTTCTTGAACAAGAATAGTATCAAAGTTTTAAATTATAGTTTTGTAGATTTTTAAATCATCGGCAAACATTGATGCTTTACAATATTTTATGCGGTAATTTATATCATTCACGAAAATAAGAAAAAGGTCCGAGATGAGAGCCCTGTGGTACACTGGTTCGCGCAACGTACGATGCGGAGCTAGAGTTACCAACAGCCACCGAATGAGGCCGATTGCAAGATAGGAATCTAGCCATTTCAATAATCGTCCTCCAATCCCGTAATTAGCAAGTTTTTTAAGTAGCAAAATGAGGTTTACTGTATCAAAAGCCTTGCTAAAGTCGTTGTATCTCTATATTGCATCCACCTCACTTCATCCTTCAATTCATCATATTGCAGCTAATTCGACTATAAGCTTATATTGACTCTTGTTCGATGGATGCACAATATCTGCTATCTAATTAAAACTTTGTCTTTATTCGTGGCACGATTGTTGTTGTTTCAGTTTGACATTAGCGAAATTTCAGATATTTCACTTACGTTAAAGTAGCAGACATATTATCACCACAAAGTAATAATTCATGCCGTCTCTTCTGTTCGTTCCATTTATTAAAATTAACTTTTATTTACATTTCAGGTTACAGTGTCACGACGAGGACGAGCCCAAATAGCGTTTGGCGAGCTGCAAAGCGACAGTTCCACCCCCTCGCCCCTCCCCCCGCGAAGAACTCTTAACTCGTATGCTATTGTACTTCCAAAGAAATACCAAATAACTTATAACTAAAAGAACACCACATGTGATGTGTAAATAGTATTTTTAATTGAATTTTTAATATATCATAATTGTATGGTAATATAAGGCCGTGTTTTCTATTCGGGAGCCGCAGTGGCCTCCGCCCGTAGGTTACGTCCCCGCGAGCTCGCGCCGCACCACTCCCGATCGAACTAGCTTAAGGTTCCTTTAGTCAATTAACGAGCAGCGACCCTTTCGAAGTACAATACATGGACCATCCTCCCGTTGCGTCGCAGCCGCCTGCGCTCGACGACTTCTGTTATATATTATATACGTTTTACTCTTTGACTCTGCCCGCGACGGGGCATTTGTAAAGTTGTAAATATTATGAATAGTTAAATAATAATATATATCTTTCGAATAAAATATTGCACGCGATTCATGAATATAAACGCGTTGACGCGCCGCGCCCGAGCCTCCCGGTTAGCTGTATTCATATTTCATAGACTATTCGGCGCATATTTTCAAAGTAGCTAATCTTAACAAAAGTGAGAGTTATAAATCATAATATTATAATCTAAATCTGTTAAATTTCTATTATAAACCGAGAGATCGTGCAACAATTGTGACTTGTTTGCCCTAAAATGTTTATAGTCAAAAACTGGTTTTCAATTTGTTAGAGTTAAGACATGATGCATGCTATACATGCATACTTTCGACAATGTACAAATAATTCAGTAATAATTATAATACTGAATCACTCTATATTATACATATTATTACATAGTAAAAAAATATAAAGTCAAACCGCAAAGTAAAATTTAATCACACTGATTGATGACAATTGACAACATAACATTGAATTGCAACTTTGCAAGTCATATAGTTGTGCGATCGCTGGGCTTGCGTGACGCGTGTGGTCACGTGGTGTACATAGTGTGTGTGTGGTGGGGGAGGGGGCGCGCGCGCGTCCGTCACATCGAATCATCCGTTCGCAGCCCGCGCCCGGCGTGCGGCCCGTCGCCTAGCGACGCGCAAACCTCACATCCTTCATTCTACTGCGAGCGACGTCTGCACGTAACCCGCATTATTGACATTCATACAAATTAAGAATTATTGTTTTACAATTTGAAACATAACAACATTTTTTTATTTTATAATCACAAAGACTAACCGAGAACTAGTTCTCGTTGAGGAAAAAAAATAGTACAACCTAATATACTTAGCTTCTCTAATATTAAAGACACGGTAGGAAGATAAGATTCGACTGTTATTTTATTGTTAATTAGTATAAAGTGGCGTGGCCAATCGGCCACCGTTTAATTATGTAATGTATGTAGGTATGCAAGTCGGTGGTTATGTGCAGACGGCGCCGCGAGCGTAACATAGCGAGTGAGCCGCGCTCAGCCGCAGCCGATGTTTATTCGTTGACACTGTTACTGCCTCACTGTAAATATATTATTGTAAGTAATATAAATAAACAGACATCGTTGAAATTATATTGCCGTTTTATTTTCACCTTGTTATTCAATCCCAAAATCGATGGCTGTACCCGTCTGATGTTGTGTCTTAGCACGAATAGTCGTCTCGTGATTCACGATAGGACCATATCGAATGCATCAAAAAGAATTATCAAAATCGATTCAGTTGTTCACGCGTGATGCCAACGCGAAACGGGTTTCATTTTTATATATGTAGACTAGCTGACCCAACAAGCATTGTCCTGTTTTAGTTACGGAACAGTCAAACCCGTAAATAATTCTAATTATCTAATATTATATAACGCCATCTAGTATTAGACTATTGTATACTTCCTCTGTACTGACTGATAGGTAACCTATCCTATCTTTTGAGTTAGATCAAACATCATACGGGGTGTAAATCAGATTTAAAATCGGTACAGTAGCTTTGGAGTCTATCGCGGACAAACAAAGTGACACGTCCTTTTTATTTATCACTACATAGTATAAAACAAAGTCGCTTTCTCTGTCCCTATGTGCTTATGTCCCTTTGTACGCTTAAATCTTTGAAACTACGTAAGTAACGGATTTTGATGCGATTTTTTTAATAGATAGAGTGATACAAGAGCAAGGTTTATATGCATAATAACATCCATTAAATAGTGGAGAAGTATTGCTATTTTTGAGGTTTCTAATGTGATGTCGTAAATAATTACATTTTTTCCGCTTACATTGCAAACGCAGGCTAAACCCTACGAGTTTTATCAAAATAATGTACTAAGTATTGTACACATTGAAAAGGTCTACAGAAAAGTCCGCGATGGTATATGTCTATCTCTTATGGATAACCCACAATAACTTTTTTTTGTCATTACATTTACATTTAAACGACGATGAGCTAGTAGGCAAAAAACTCTAGAGCCTCGCTCATCGTCGCAGAGTGGCCAGCTTATCGGTTTTTTACCCGATACACTTTGGTGAGTGCGCTGCGGAACTACACGAACTTGTTCCGCCATCCCCGTTCTTCCATCGATCGTCGAGGCGCACAGATTCTAGGCATCGCCATATGGTGGACGTTCCATGTACCCGGACTAAGCGGTTCGGTTCCACATTCTTCATCCGAACCGCGAGGGACTGGAACGCGCTTCCTGAATCTGTGTTCCCCGACGAGTACAATATGGGGGTCTTCAAGCGAAGAGTGAACCGGTACCTACTAGGGAGGCGCGTACCATCTTAGACCGCATCTAGCTTTCCATCAGGCGAGATTGTGGTCAAGCGCTTCCCTATCTACAGTAAAAAAAAAAAAAAATACTTTTTACGACAAATAATGGTTAATTTTCGAAGCGATTTTAACCAATACAGCATTAATCCTTAACGAATTAAATACCTTGAATACATTGTTCATTTAATATAGATCTATATGGCCCTTTACACCGTATGATTTAAGTGAATATTTTCGAAGATAATACAGATTTAAAAATTGCGGGACGTAGCGTTTGCGGTGGTACCGGCCGGCCGCCATTGCACCCGTGCGAAGCCGGGGCGGGTCGCTAGTTTTACATAAAACACAATTTCACTGCATCACATTTTTTTCTGAATCAACATGAACATTTATATTCCACTTATTCTCACGACAAATTTTTACAAAAAAAAATCTATATCTTCAAAACTTATTTAGCTAAGTAGGTATAAGTCAATTGGAAAGATCTGGAACGGCTCAGAGCGAGGTAACGCCGCATGAGTCATGTTTTTTCGCGCGTGCAGCCGGCTCTATCGAATTATAAGACGTTGTCACGTCAAAAAAATATAAGTCAAATGAAATGATTACATCTATAAGAAAAATTGTTTGTTCATTTCACTTTCATGATCATGTCAAAGTTTGGTTAATAATGTCTTATCGTCAGACAAAATTGCATTTACGTTAACCAGCCAAACAGCTGATTCAGGCTAACTCACGCTCACTCACGCTAACTCACTCTCACTCATGCTCACTCACGCTAACTTACGCTCACTCACGCTAAATCAGGCTAACTCACGCTAACGCAGGCTAACTCACGCTCACTCACTCTAACTCACGATCACTCAGGCCAACTCACGCTCACTCACGCTAACTCACGCTAACTCAGGAACACTCACGCTAACTCAGGCTAACTCACGCTCACTCAGGCTAACTCACGCTAACCCAGGCTAACTCACGCTAACTCAGGATCACTCACGCTCACTCACGCTAACTCAGGATCACTCACGCTAACTCAGGCTAACTCACGCTAACTTAGGATCACTCACGCTAACTCAGGATCACTCACGCTTACTCGGGACCACTCACGCTCACTCACGCTCACTCAGGCCAACTCACGCTCACTCAGGACCACACACCATCTTTGTTGGATCTCTTTCTAACTTCCTCTCCTGACAACTATGAGGTCAACGTCGTCGCTCCTCTTGGTTCTTCGGACCATTGCCTTATACGGTGTACAGTGCCTTTGTCACGTCAATCTCAGTGTCGTCCAGCTAGTAGCCGACGTGTCTGGCACTATGGGTCGGCGGACTGGGATGGGATGCGCGCGTTTTTTTCTTCTTATCCTTGGAGACAGGTTTGCTTCGCGGAAGAAGACCCTGATGCCTGCGCCGACTATGTCGCTGATGTGGTGCTGCAGGGCATGGAACTCTTTATCCCTAGCTCTGTGGTACCCGTCGGTGGCAAGTCTCAGCCCTGGTTTGGGCAATCTTGTAGAAAGGCTTCCCAATTGAAACAGGATTGTTATCAAGCTTGGACAGAAGCGCGAGTTGCACAGGATCCCAAAGCCAAGCATCTTAAAAAGATGTACAACTCGGCCTCCAGATCATTCAAGAGGGAAATATCAGAAGCGAAATCAGCATTCATTAATAGAATTGGTAAGAAGTTAACACACTACCCTTCGGGCACACGCGCATTCTGGTCTCTTGCCAAGGCTATCCAAGGGAATTTCTGTCGATCGTCGTTTCCACCACTGCGCAGGTCTGATGATTCCTTAGCCCATACCGCTAAAGAAAAAGCCGATGCTCTGGCCACTCTTTTTGCATCGAACTCGACGTTGGATGATGAGGGGAAAGTACCACCAACTATATTACACTGCAATAGCACGATGCATGAAGTCAAATTCACGCAATCGGCAGTTCGTAAAGTCCTTTTCTCTCTCGACACTCACAAGTCAAATGGGCCTGACGGCATTCCTGCGATCGTACTTAAGACCTGTGCTCCAGAGTTGGCTCCGGTATTGACGCGCCTGTTTCGATATTCATACGCCACCGGTATAGTCCCTAGATCCTGGAAGACCTCCTTAGTACACCCGATCCCTAAAAAAGGTTCACGCTCCGACCCATCCAACTACAGGCCCATCGCAGTCACCTCCTTATTCTCCAAAGTGATGGAGTCCATCATTAACAGTCAGCTCTTACGCTATCTAGAGGATCACCAGCTGTTAAACGACCAACAGTACGGCTTCCGTCATCGTCGCTCGGCTGGTGATCTTCTTGCATACCTGACTCATCGATGGGCTAAAGCAGTTGAGAATAAGGGGGAAGCGCTAGCTGTAAGCTTGGATGTAGCGAAAGCCTTCGATCGGGTGTGGCACAAGGGGCTTCTTTCCAAACTCCCGTCATATGGGCTACCGCAGAGGTTTTGCAATTGGGCCGCTAGTTTTCTTAAGGCACGTAGCATCAAAGTCGTTGTCGACGGATATTGCTCCAAACCCATGCCTATTAACGCTGGTGTGCCGCAAGGTAGTGTAATATCGCCTACGCTGTTTCTTCTGCATTTCAATGATATGTTGCAAATACGCAGCGTTCATTGTTATGCAGATGACAGCACAGTTGACGCCTATTACGCAGGTCAAGCAAAAACCTCCCTGGAACAAACTACCCTGTATCGAAACAACCTTGTGTCTAATATTGAGAACACCCTCGAGAAAATCTCGACATGGGGCAGATCGAACTTAGTCGATTTCAATCCGGCCAAGACACAGGTATGCGCGTTTACCGCCAAAAAGAGTCCGTTTGCCGCTTCCATTCGGTTTCAGAACACTCCCCTAACTGTTAAACCTAGCATCGGAATTCTTGGGGTCGAAATTACGCCCGATGTCCAGTTTCGCGGTTTTTTGGAGGACAAAGCTAAAGTAGCTTCGAAAAAACTTGGGGTGCTCGCCAGGGCGAGACGGTATTTCACGCCTGCTCATCGTCTGCAATTATATAAGGCACAAGTCAGGCCCCATATGGAGTACTGCTCCCACCTCTGGGCCGGAGCGCCCCAATACCAGCTCCTACCATTAGACCGCGTTCAGCGACGAGCCGTCCGAATTATTGACGACCCTAAGCTCTCCGATTCGCTGGATCCACTTTCACTGCGGAGAGATGTTGCATCTCTATGCGTGTTCTACCGGATTTATAACGGGGACTGTTCTGAGGAACTTTTTGAACTCATTCCAGCTGCTGAGTTTCACAATCGCACTTCTCGCCACAAATTAAAGTTCCACCCCCACCATCTGGATGCATGGCGGTCTACCACAGTGCGCTTTTCTCGACACTTTCTACCAAGAACGACAACCTTGTGGAACGATTTGCCATCCTCAGTGTTCCCAAACGGATTCGACACGGAGACCTTCAAGAAAAGGGCATATTTGTACCTCAAAGGCCGGCAACACATTCGCGGTGGCCCTAACATCGCGAATGCTTATGGGCGGCGGGCATCACTTTCCATCAGGTGACCCGCCAGCTCGTGTGCCTGCTTAAGCGATAAAAAAAAAGAAAAAAAAAAAAACTCAGGCTAACTCACGCTAACTCAGGATCACTCACGCTAACTCGGGACCACTCACGCTCACTCACGCTCACTCAGGCTAACTCACGCTCACTCAGGCTAACTCACGCTAACTCAGGATCACTCACGCTCACTCACGCTAACTCAGGCTAACTCACGCTCACTCAGGGTAACTCACGCTCACTCACGCTAACTCAGGATCACTCACGCTTACTCAGGATCACTCACGCTAACTTAAGCTCACTCACTCTAACTCACGCTAACTCAGGCTAACTCACGTCTCACGCGAACTAACGCCAACTCACGCCCACTCACGCCAAATCACGCCAACTCACACCAGTTACTCTTTCACGCAAATACTACTGAACCGATTACAATGAAAAGCAAAGTATCTAAAAAATTAAATTCTATAAAAATAAATTCTCACGACTAATCTAAAGGAAATGAAATAAAAGAAGATTTGTATTGCTATAATATCATTAAACACAAACACTTGTTCCGTAAAACGTCACTCGGTCGAATAATCTGCAGCAGAGTTCCATCCGTGGAACTCGCGGATTTGGTCTCGAAGGCGATAGTTGGGCGACAGTTGTGTGCTGTGCAGCCGGCGCTGCGTCATCGGCGATGTATCTACATGTAAAACAAATTAATTAGATTTGGGTAATTTGCGGGAGCGGGACTTTTTAGGAGAATAATTACAATTTTGAAACATTATTTGATACTGATCTTATATTGATTGATTTTATACTGATCTTTTATTTCACATACAATCCACATTACGTGGTTCAGATCTCATCATCTCACCCATTAAAATAATATTATAGTATGTACGTGTGTGTGTGTGTACGTGTATTTGTAGTGTTTGTGTGTGTGCGTGAGGCTACCGGGCGCGTGCGCGGCGAGGCGGTGCTCGAGCAGCGCGGCGCGCTCGTACGTGTAGCCGTCGGGCGCGCGCACCGGCTCGCGCAGCGGCTCGTGCGTCAGTGGGCAGCGCAGCGCGTGCCCCACCGCCACCTCCTCCTAAGCACGATAACACAATCTTGCATAAAAATCCTCCCGCCACGCCCCACGCAGCGTAGCGCGTGAATACGTATTGCTAGTATTGAGCATTTCCATCCACGCGGGTTCATTGAAGACTAGCGGACGGCTTCGAATGCACAAAAGACCCCCTGTGATCCACAAACACGCGCATATTAACGTGTAGAAAAAAACGCGTCGCTAAAAATCTGCCTCATGCATTCGCGTAGGTGCGCATAGACCCTACTTGCAGCATGATGCATTGCAATGCAATGATAGCGTTAGATTATTTTAGAAAAACTTTTGAATAAAATTTTATAATATGGGTGAAAAAAATATTTGGTTCACACTACGACCTGCACTTGACCGGTTTATTTTTAACATGCTATAATATAATATTCTGTCTCTTGTATCTTTGAATTACTTTGAACGCAGATAATATGGAGTTTCCTTTGACTTTGAATTTGAACTATGCTGAGTGCTGACGAAAAGCTAGTCTATACTATTAGAAGTAACACGCGAGGCCTGGTTAAATATATTTAACTTATAAGTTTGAATTTAATAAGAATGTACTGCGATTCTACGCAAATGCCTAATTGATGTAGGTAGTTGATAACAAATCGCAGCAAGTCAGCGACTATTAGCAAAGTGAGGGTAGTTGGGTCAAACGTCGTATAAACAACGTCTGATCACTCTGAGCCCCTCACGATTCGTACGAATGCGCCACGAGTCAAAGGAAAGCGGCTTTTTATAGTATTCGACAGCTAAGCATGTTCAGATTTGAAATAATGACACTACATTGACCACTATTCATCCACAAAAATATTAAATCAAAACTTACGTCTAACAATACATATTATATTATAAAATCGTAGGAAAGTCAAAATTGTACATAAAATATGGATAAATTTATAAAGAATAAAAAAAAGACGGGTTGCACTCCGGGAGTGCCGGCAGAAGTGAAAACTTGATTATTAACGTTGAGCATGTTTGATATCCATCCGTCTTACGCTTTTTCGATCAGGTCACGTGTCCTGACGCGAGTTTAAGATTTTATACCCAACGCCGCTAAAGAAGTTTTCACTTCAAAAAAATTTGATCACGAGACGGGACTCGAACCCGCATCCTTTCGCGCCAAACCGGGGCGGATGCCTAACCAACTCAGTCACTCGTGAGTCGTGACCCGCCAGAGCGATCGAATTTATTCTAATATTTCAATTTTATGTGTCTAAGGGACACACCGCGCGCCATCTGAATGAATATTTATAAAGCATATTTTGAATGCCGTAAAACCAAAAATATCAAATTCAATAAAATATGTTAGTCTATTTGTTAGGGCAATAAGGTTCACTTTTGCTTGGTAAAACTTGGTTAAGTAAAACGCACGTCCAATCTTGATAACGTTTATTTCGTTACTAACACAGAGCAAGTAATATGGTTAGGTACTAATTTCTAAAGCTACTTACTAGCGGCGGCGCGTACATACCGCCCACCAAAACCTATAGGTAACTAGGTTTTATCTTAATGGGCTAACATTTTTGCTAAACGTTTTGCATTACATACATATCGAATATAAACTTAAACATGCATTCTTCAAATAAACAAAAAAAAACAAATGATTTTAAAATTAAGTTATACAAATCAATAATAATCAGTTACTGTTATTATCTAATGTATGCCTTATTGGTTTTGGACTCTCTACCCCTTGAAGTTAAAATTTGCAGTGTAAAAATGGCCGTGACGGAGTCACCCTCACCTCAGGTAAGTCTCCCATAATTTGTAATCTGGGTTTTGCTTTGAGTCTCGCACATACAAAACATTTATTGATATATGATTAAACAAGTGATTTAATTTTAATAATCCAAAAACAGCTTCTTATATAATTTATAGTCAATTGTGTACCACCGTGTAGCGTCTTTTTGTGTGCATTAGCTATTATTAAAGTAGTTAAACAGCTTTTATGGCTTAAAATCATGGGATGTTTCTCCGTTTCTACAAGATGGGCATGCCTGAGTCTGCCGCCCACCCTGAGAATGTTTTCAGCGTCCAGGTAAGGATTAAGATTTTTAATACAACTGTTGCCTTTTATTTCTTTCTTTTGTTTTAAATCTTCTATTTCTTACACATTGGTTTAAACTGTCATGTAGCTCATTTGTAGTTATAGCCTTAACTTCTTTAATTTTCCTTACATTTAGAAACCGCGTGCAATAGACTATTGCTCTCAGTAATTCATATAAGTTATTAAATTTTTAAATTTATTTGACCAATGTGCCTCATCTACTATTTTTGTATTTGATATAATCTTTTTTCTTTTTTCTAGGTTGGTGTCATAAACTAAATTGTTCAAAGTAAGCTGCTCATCTCGTAGCCATTTTGGACCTTCCCACCATAATTTACAATTTTTAAGTTCAGGTAATAACATTCCACGTGAAGCAACATCGGCAGGATTTTCTACAGAAGGTACGTGGTACCATTTATTTATTTTTATATTTCTTAAACTTTCTTTAATCTTAAACCAATCTTCTTTTATTTCAGGTACTACTTCTTCATCCCACGAAATTCTCATCAACCACAATTTTTGAATTATTATTTTTGCAGGCAGGAGTACAGGAGTTAACCAACCGCGAGGATCAAACAAGCGTTTAATTTCCGCGAGTATGGTTCTTATGGTTATGGTTGCCGGTGACACAGGTAAGTCAGCATAATAATGTAAAGTATCATCGACCACATTCCACGATAGCCCTAACGTCTTTACTGTTCCTTCAAACTTAAAATCTATACTCAGGCGAGAGCTTAGTTCACCGGAAGAAAAGGTTTTCAAAAAATCCTTATTATTTGATGACCATTTATGTAATTTCATTCCTCCTCTACTTAGTATATTTGAAATTTGTTTCGCTATTTTTGTAGCCTCCTCTACCGTATCCTGACCGGATAGTAAATCATCCATAAAAAAATCATTTTTTATTACATTAGCAGCCGCAGGATAGCCTCCTCCTTCATCGTTAGCAATTTGGTGAAGAGTTTTTACAGCAAGATAAGGTGCCGATGCTGTGCCGAAAGTAACTGTCAATAAACGATAATCCTTTATAGGCTCATCAATGCTATTCCTCCATACAATTCTTTGATAATCAGCGTCCTCTGTTGTGATTAATATTTGCCTATACATTTTTTCTATGTCTGCGACAAAGGCAATTTTCCGAAGTCGCCATCTCATAATCAAGGATCTCATATCTTCTTGTAGCAGTGGACCAACAAGTAAGTCATCATTGAGTGATATATTATTTTTGCCTGTTGCAGACGCGTTGAAAACTACTCTAACCTTTGTGGTATCACTTGCTTCTCTAATAAGTGCATGATGCGGTAAGTAAATTGATGGGTTATTAATTTCGCTTTCTGGAACTTCTTCCATGTGGTTGAACCTTAAATATTCATTAATGACATTTTTATACTCTCTCTTTAAATCCGGGGATTTGACAAATTTGGATTCTAATTGTTTAAATCTGAGAATTGAAATATCACGGGTATCACCTTGTGTTGCTCGTGGGGGTTCATGTTTTACAGGTAATTTTACAACATATCTTCCTTCCGCTGTTCTTGTATATGTATCTTTATATGTTCGTTCACATGTTTCTTCTTCTATGCTTAATTTGTTGTTTGTTTCAGGATCCAGCTCCCACAACCTTTGCAACATTTCATCCACATCTATACGATGGTGCATAACTAGCATTTCATTATTAGATTTCATTTCCATATTGTCTAACACGGAACCGAATAATATCCATCCCAAGCTTGTTTCTTGTGCACATGGTGAACCAGGAGGACCCTTGATCAAAGGTTCTTTGATTATTTGTGCATATGTGGTTACGCCTAGCAGCATGTCGATCCGTCCAGGTATATTGTATGTAGGGTCGGCTAATACGAGACCTTGAAGATGTGACCATGAATTTTCACTGTCTATCAAATGTTTGGATGGTAACACATTTGTTAAACGAGTAGTAGAAATGACATATGCATCAATGAACAGTTGGAACTTGTCGTCATATCTTGATAAAAGCTCTAATTCCACCGTGTGTTTTACCTTAGTTTGTGTAGATCCTATTCCCGTAATACTTACATCTATAGCCAATGGTTTACGTTTAACTTTAAGCAGTTGAGCAGCTCGTTCGCTTATAAAGTTCGCTTGTGAGCCTTGGTCTATTAGCGTGCGGAGTACAGTTACTCTGCCGTCGCCATCTGTAACAGGGACAAGAGCGGTAGCTAGCAGAGCAGAACCTTGTTTAGTTGCTACGAAAGAAGAGATAGTGTTAACCTGTTCCTCCAAGTGTTGCTCCTGCTGTTCTTCGTCTATCTCATCCTCCACCTGATTAAAGTGCGATTCTATGTTGCTGGGTTTGACCACGGCCATTGACTGATGCAACAAAGAATGATGACGCCGTTGACATACCTTACAAGAAACCCGCAAACGACATTTGCTCACCATATGCCCACTGCATAAACAATTAAAGCAAATATTATTGGAACGAACAAACTCATTCTTTTGTTGTGGTGTAAGTGATATAAATTCTTTACAGTGACATAAAGCATGTTCTAGTTGACATTTTGGACAGGGTTTAAATTGCACTGCGGGCGTCGCTATATGGAATGACCTTTCTTTAGATGTCGATGGCGATAATAACTCCAAAGTACGAAATTTTAATTGTAGAAACTGTTGTAATTGTTCCCAACTTGGTAATTTGTCGGTATCAGTCTGGACATACTCTTCCCAATCCTTATGTGACTCTGGGTCCAATTTCTGTACAACCAGAAATATAATTAAAGGATCCCAAGAGTCTGTGGTTATGTTTATGTTTTTTAAACTATTAAGGCACTCCGTGGTAGTATCCAGTAAATTTTTTATTAATTTATAATTTTGTGAGCACATTTTCTTTTGATTAAATAATCTTTTAAATATTGAATTAACCAGCATTTTTTTATTTCCAAATCGTTTATTTAATAAATTCCAGGATTGCTCATAATTAGCTTGTGTTATTTGAACATGTTTTAATATATTTTCAGCTTCACCAGTTAAGCTACTCTTTAAATAATATAATTTTTGTACATCCCCGAGCGCGGAGTTATTATGCACCAATGACTGAAACATATCTCTATACGAGGGCCAATCTTCATATGAACCCGAAAACGTCGGTAGCAATATTTTAGGCAGCTTCAACTGCTCGTTCGCGTTATTTGCTACTTCCAAACTTGTTCCATAGGCGGGATTCTTATTAGCGTTTATTAAAAGATCTTTTAAATCGGCTTTGATGCATAAATAAAGATCTTCGAATACAAAAAAATCTTCGTTCACAAAATACGATATTTCAGATTTCTTTTCTTTAGGTACTGTTCTCACTAAACTATTGTGAGCCTCTTTAAAAGTGTTCCAATACTCCTCAATACTTTGTAAGCGGGCTTCCACGTACCCCTTCGTCAGTCGTTGTTTTGGACACTTTTTTAAATTAGTTTGCGCCTTTTGTAATAATAAAGCCGTATCCTCCAATAAGGCGAGTAACTGCTCGACACCACTCATGTTTAGTATTTTATCAATATTGTACGAGTAACGAATAAACGTGTAAAGTAAATAACAATAATCTGTAACTTGTCACTCTTAGAATCCTTCCGTAGAAACCGGTTTCTCGATGTAATTTATCATTAATTATATCCGGCGATGGACCATATGTTAGGGCAATAAGGTTCACTTTTGCTTGGTAAAACTTGGTTAAGTAAAACGCACGTCCAATCTTGATAACGTTTATTTCGTTACTAACACAGAGCAAGTAATATGGTTAGGTACTAATTTCTAAAGCTACTTACTAGCGGCGGCGCGTACACTATTGAAAAGTTACATTTGGGGTTGCGTTTTTTAGAGGACGCAATTTTATTTTTTTGATGTGAATAGGTCAGTGTGAAGCTAAAACCAAGTTTGTGGGGTCGCCACCCTTGTCCCACGGCCGCCATCTTGAAAATAGCGATTGAAATGGTTTTTACGATATATATCTTAAACTATTTGTCCGATAAAAAAAATTGTTAACATTATTTGTTGCAAATTAAATTCTCTACAACTTTGGTCCAGTAAGTTTTTGTTGTAGAACTATAAATAAAAAGTTATAAGCCAAAATGTTAACCAAATTTAAAGACTGTATACACGGGAACTAACCCTGTAGGTTTTGATAACCTTGCAAGTTGCAAGTAGATGAAAGTTTCCGAATATTTCTTCTAATTACGTTGAAATAAAAGTTTTTATTACTGCTTAAAGGTAGTATAGACTTAAGTTTTGGTGTGAATATCAATTTAATACATGTGAGCGTTCATGAGTAAAAGAGTTGTAAGTTGAATATTTTTAAAAATATTTTGTGTACACGGACTACACGGGAACTAACCCTGTAGGTTTAGGTGTTAGGCGAAAAATTTCAGCATTTAAAGCTGTATCTTTTGATTGCATTGGCTTATATACGTTTTATTTTTTCACAGCATCAAGGAACCGTAAACAGAAGTGTTCGATATAAATTTCAGCTTGACAGACAGACAGTCAGACGGACAACAAAGTGTTCCGTTTTTGCCTTTTGGGATTCCTAAAAACAAGAATTGCTCGTATAAATTACAATATAATTTACCTCCTTAAAATAATTCGAATTATTTACGCTATTTGTGTTAAAAAATATATTGATACCGGCGCGTCGTTGTGTATCCATCGGAGCCAGCGCAGCTCGTCGAGCAGGCGGCGCCGCGTGCTCGCGCTGAGCTCGCCCGGCTCGGCGCTCGCGTCGCCTTCGATCTCCTCTGAACCACAAATATAATAATTAATAATTAATAAGAAGATGAAAACCCATGGGGTTGTCAAGAACCACAGGCCAGTTCTTTGGCATATTATGATAAATGCAGCAACATAATTATATCTTTGTAAAATTATGTTTTTTGACGTATCTTCTCCATAGATATAGCTTTCCGAATCGATTGTGAATTTAAAAAATACTTTATGACGATTCAAAAGTGCTTCTAGAAGAAGTCTAATTGAAAAAATAAGTTTGAGTTCGAGTTTGATTAGAATACCTAAATAATAATAAAAATAGAACCATTGACATTGGAATGTACGTGCGTACCGGAGCGCAGGAAGAGGCCGGCGGCGTCCCGCAGCGCGGCGCCGAGCAGCCGCGCGCCGCTCGCGCCCGCCGCCCGCGCGCGCCGCTCCAGCGCCGCCTCCTCGCGCGCGCTTGCGACACCACCTACATTCATTTATATTTTACTGGCTGTGCTCCGCGGTTTTACTCGCTGTGCTCCGCTCCTATTGGTCTTAGCGTGATGATAATATATAGCCTATAGCCTCCCTCGATAAATGGGCTATCTAACACCGAAATAATTTTTCGAACCGGACCAGTAGTTCTTGAGAATAGCGCGTTCAATCAATCAATCAAACAAACAAACAAACAAACAAACTCTTCGGCTTTATAATATTAGCATATATGTTACAGTCAAAACCCTTAACCAGTCAATAACCTTATTGACCGGTAAAATTAGTCAATAAGGTTACTGATCAAGGTCAAAATCCTTACGCACTTTCCAAAATAACAATAATTGAATATTACCGAGATCAAACCCTAGGTACACGTCTCTTATACGCAACGTGGTAACCCTAACCTGTGTTAATAACCTTAATATTATATGTATACAGATTAAAGACAATGGCGTACAGGAAACTATATTTACGGGAATAATAGTTTAAACAAAAGATTATATAAAAGGATACAATTTACGATGTACGTCACCACCGTTGTACAGCCAGGCACACTACGTCGCCACTAAATACTTGTTTGATGTTTCATATAACGAACAATTCTCGCGTTATGTACTGGGAACCGTGGCGTTATTATGATTAACACAATTAGAAGCAACCAAAACTTCCCGAGAAGTGCTTTTGATACTCCGTATCAAATTAAACAAAACGCGATCCGCGCGTGATTACTGCAATATCTCGAGTCAGAACAACGAATTCTAATACCGCTCATCCCACCAATCCCATTGGCCGATTGAATAAAAATAAATAAAAAAAATCATTTATTGAACCAGTAGGTATACATTGCACAAAAAAGAGGACCCCAGACTCCTGATACATATAGCTTTCGCTGTGTTTCAGGAGCCTGTGCCTTCCCGATACACTATATACAAAAGTTCATTAGCAATACAAAAAAGAAAATCTATTTAAAACAATGTAATTCTGTTAACCAATTTGCAAATATACAATAAATTTCTAAAATAATTATTAGATTAGCTGTTTATTAGTATTATTTCATTTAAAATAAATGTTAAATCTGTATATTATGTAGGTAGTATATTATGTGTGTGCGTATGTGTATGTGTGTGTGCGTGTGTGTGTATGTGTGAGAGAGAGAGTGTTTGTGGATCTTAGATCATGAAGTTGTGGATATAACGGTAGAGTGCAATAAATAAATAATAAGATCAATGTAATAAATAAAATCATGTCTTAAGTAAAATATATCGCGTCACGCGCTACCACAGATTAGAGAATAGTTACTTCGTGCGCTACCCTCATTTTATTTATACCTATTCCGAACAGTATAGATTATACATATTACATTTACTTTTTATATTATTGTTTTTATTTTAGTAAGATATTGTGTCTGGGCGTGGCCATAACGAATCGAAGACCGTTTTTAAATATTAACCGATTACAGATTTATCTTCACCGACCCGGGCACCTGGTGACGTACTCCCGCAGCCAGCGCAAGACGCCGGCGAGCCCCCAGCAGCGCGGCGCCGCGTCCTCGTCGTCGGCGGCTTGCCAACCGTCTTGTTCCTATAAACGACAGTCGACAACTATTATATCGTGATCCTGATATAGATATATTATTTATTTTAGAAACAAACAGTCATATTATACAGAAAGAAATATACAATAAAAATACATAAACAGACCATTTACACATAAACAGATCATTTTTTACACATACATTTTTTTAGGTATAAGTATTATATACATTTTTTTAGGTATACGCTTTTACAACAGAATTCCTCATAATATTAAAGAGTTTAGTAGTTCTAAATTTAAAACTTATATAAAAAATGTACTAGTTCAGAGAGCCCATTACAGTATTAAGGAATATAATATGGACGATAAAAACCCATGGAGGGTTGTCGCGTAAAAACCACAGGACAGTTCTTTGGCATATTATTATGATAATAATGTTACAAAATATTATGTATTTTGTAAAGTTGTAAAACTGACATGATTAAAAAGAGCAACTATGGAGTTTCTTGCCGGTTCTTCTCCGTAGATACTGCTTTCCGAATCGGTGGTAAATGTTAAAAATACGTTTCAAAAGTGCTTCTAGAAGAAGTCTAATTGAATAAATAAATGTTTGAGTTTGAGTTTTTTATGTTATAAAGCTCATTGCCGGCCAAAACCTTTTTTGACTGATGAAATCGGTCAAAAAACTTTCGAATGAATTTTGCAGTCAACAGTGGTTTAGACCAGCAATGAGCTTATTCTTATTACTATGCAACGTTTTAAGACCTCAACACATTCCTTACCGGCAGCTGCCAGAGCGCGAGCGTGCCGTCGAGCGCGCCCACGGCGAGGCGGCCGCGCGCCAGCAGCGCCACCGCCGCGCCGCCCGCGCCGCCCGCGCTCACCGTCGCTAGCGCCCGCAACTGCACGCGTTTATGGTGACTGTCGTTATTCGATCGTTCCAATTAAATTTCAATGTTATTATCGGTTATGAAACAAAAATAAAAGAGTAAGCTTCTTACCGAAATTCTGCGTTAAAAAAAACCGGCCAAGTGCGAGTCGGACTCGCGCACCGAGGGTTCCGTACAAACCTTAAATTGCTGTTTCTTTTGATTGCGTTGACATAGAAGTTTGATTTTGTTACAGCTTTAAGGTATTATAGACCTGAGTATTTGGTATGAATTTCAATTTAATACCTCTACGCGTTTATGAGGAAATGGGTAGTAACTTAGTAAGTTTAAAATTATTAAAAAAATATATATTATGTGATGTAACTAAAAATTTATGGTTTTCGTAATTTTTCCTTTTGAGGTACGGAACCCTAAAAACCGACTTCAAAAACGGAAAAGTAAAAAATAAATATAAGATTTGATATTATTAATTACGACATATTATTTAGATGAGCTAATTATTAAATAGGGTTGTACGAGCAAGCAGGTCCAAAGTGCAATAAGGCGCTTTGCTTGCAAATTGCGTAACTCAAATTGTTTCCAATATTTTAAACTTTATATTATACTAGCTTTCCGCCCGCGGCTTCGCCCGCGTTTTCAAAGAAAAACCCGTTCCCGTAGGATTTCCGGGATAAAACCTATCCTATGTCCTTTCTCGAGTATCAAAATATCTCTATACCAAATTTCATGCAAATTGGTTCAGTAGTTAAGGCGTGATTGAGTAACAGACAGACAGACAGAGTTACTTTCGCATTTATAATATTAGTATGGATTAACTAGGTTTCCGCCCGCGGCTTCGCCCGCGCATTCAAAGAAAAACCCGCATAGTTCCCGTTCCCGTGGGATTTCCGGGATTACGTCATTTTCCCGGGATAAAAAGTAGCCTATGTCCTTTCTCGGGTATCAAAATATCTCCATACCAAATTTCATGAAAATTGGGTCATTAGTTTAGGCGTGATTGAGTAACAGACAGACAGACAGAGTTACTTTCGCATTTATAATATTAGTATGGATTAACTAGGTTTCCGCCCGCGGCTTCGCCCGCGCATTCAAAGAAAAACCCGCATAGTTCCCGTTCCCGTGGGATTTCCGGGATTACGTCATTTTCCCGGGATAAAAAGTAGCCTATGTCCTTTCTCGGGTATCAAAATATCTCCATACCAAATTTCATGAAAATTGGGTCAATAGTTTAGGCGTGATTGAGTAACAGACAGACAGACAGAGTTACTTTCGCATTAATTATAATATTAGAATGGATTAATTATACACAAGTACGGGATAGGCCCGTACAAGGGTTGATGTTGGTACCAAGCCAATGTAAAACTTACCGGCTTCCACGGTCTTAATACTAAGTGTGCTTGTCACCGACTTCAAACCTATTTCTATAGCATATCTAAATAATATGTAGTAATTAATAATATCAAATCTGATTTATTTTTTACTTTTTCGTTTTTGAAGTCGGTTTTTTTTAACACAGTTATTTTTATTTATTTATTTATTTATTTATTTAACACTTTATTGTGCAAAAAAAAAACAAAATATACATAAAGGTTACAAAAAATAAGATTAGAAAGCACAAAAGGCGGCCTTATCACTATGCAGTGATCTCTGCCAGGCAACCACGGGGAGAAAGGCAAAGAAGCGCAAAAAGTTGTCGGACAAAATAAAAACATATTTTTAGAATAGGGTAGAAATAATAAGAGAACACAATAAAATATATACACATTTTATACAGTACATGATATAAATACGTAAAAATGAACAAAAATAAAAAAATATATAAATAATAATATTACTAATATTACCTAAATAAATATATGAAATACAAATATATCATAAGATACTCATACATACACATATGCATACTACATAGTAGTAACTATATAAATATTAAATATATATAATATATATATATATATATATATAAATAAATATAAATATGTCTAAATAGAAGTATACTACATAAACTAATCCGAATTATAGGCAGTTAAGAGGAAATGATTACGGACATGATGTTTAAAAGAGGATAAGGAAGGAGCAAGTCTGATTTTTAAAGGTAGGGAGTTCCATAACTTGACGGCAGAGACAGCAAAAGAACCCGCATAAAAATTGGTGCGATGAGAGGGAATACACAAAATAAGTTTGTCAGCTGATCGAAGAGAGTAGTTTTCGCAGTGTTGAAAAATGAAGTTATTCTTAAGGTAGGAAGGAGAGGAAGGATCGAAAAGGATACGGTATAGTAATTGAAGACAGTGGAGATGATGTCGGAGGCGAATAGGGAGCCACTTGAGGCGTCTGCGATAGAAAGAGACATGGTCGAATTTGCGAAGGCCGAATACAAATCGAATTAAAAGATTTTGCAGACGCTCAAGTTTCTCCATATTCTCAACCGTAAGGTCAGGAAAACACACATCCGCATAGTCGAGGATAGGGAAGAGAAGGGATTGAGCTAACATAATTTTTGTTGGAATAGGCAAAAAGTTACGTAGACGCCGAAGAGTACCCGATGCCGCATACACCTTACGACTGATCTCTTGTAGGTGGTGAGACCACGATAGTGTTTGGTCGAGATGGACACCTAGATTTTTAACCACCTTACAATAAGGAATTGTTACTCCACCAAGGCAGACACTGGGTAAGGCGCCCCAGTCAATTTCGGAAACGAGATACGGACTTCCCATGATAATCGCGTGACTCTTTGCAGGATTGATTTTTAGACCGTATTCGTCACTCCAATTGACCAGGGTTGCTAGTTCGGCATTTATATGTCGGATAGCACTAGGTAAATTGTTGAGCGAGGCCTGGGTGTAGATTTGTAAGTCGTCAGCGTACATATGGTAGAGAGAAGTGAGGCGCGAGGTTAAGGAATTTATAAAGATAGAAAAGAGGAGAGGTGACAACACGCCACCCTGCGGCACACCGGCGGAGACAGCAGCCCAAGAAGAGTGGGTGTCACCCATCAGAACACGCTGCCGCCGGCCACGCAGGTAATTACGAAACCAGTCAATCACCGAAGTTGGAATGTTAATCAAACGCAGCAGACTCAGCAGTATGTCAAAGTCGACTGTATTAAAAGCATTGCTGAAGTCTAGAAGAGTAAGAACTGTGAGCTGCTTATTATCCATCCCTGCACGAATGTCGTCTGTTACCTTCACTAGAGCAGTAGCTGTGCTGTGGCCAGAGCGGAACCCGGACTGGAAAGGACTCAGGATATTGTTGGAGTTAATGAAAGTGGTTAATTGTTGATGGATAAGGCGTTCAAGGACTTTGGAAAGGAAGGGTAAAATAGAAATAGGACGATAATCGGATAACAATTTAGGACTAGATTTTTTAGGTAGAGGAATAATGTGGGCATCTTTCCAACAGTTAGGAAAGGTCCCGGACGAAAGAGAGAAGTTAAGGATATGGGTAATGGTGGGATTAATTATATCGAGGATAGGGATGATCATTCTACGACTCACAAGGTCACAGCCGGCAGCGTTAGAGGCGATGGACAATATGCTTTTCTTAACATCACAATCGGTGAGTTGACTAAAACTGAACGGGGGAAATTCTGGAGTTGGAAGAGAAGCAAGGTTATCTAGTGTGATTTGTTTTAAAGTATTGTTGATATAAACTGAAGATGAAAAATGCTGATTTAAATTATCTATATTGACATTGGGAGAGGACAAAGAATGGGAATTTTTACCAACTCCTAGACTTTTTAGGAAGTTCCAAATTTTGACAGAGTCGCCGTTCTCGACAGATGAATGGAAATGGCGTCGTTGTGCGTCTCTACACAATATGTTGCAACGATTACGAATTGTTTTGTATTTCTCCCGGGCATCGTCTGTTTTTGCAGATTTAATTTTGGCCTTAGCTCTATTTTTCTTATTTAAAAGTGATTTAAGGTCAGGAGAAAGCCAAGGAGCTGGAGTATGTTTTCTCTTCACAGGTCGAGTGGGTGCGTGTTTATCGTATAGGCCAATTACAAGATTATTAAATAAGGAAACCTTGCCATCGATGGATTCGGCATCAACGACACTCTGCCAATCACACAGCTTAGCATCAGCAGAAAGCTGACTTAGGTCTATCCCAACAAAATTACGTAGCATAATAGTAGAGGGTTTGAATTTAGGAGGACGAAGGTTATAGGACAGATAAAGGAGATCATGGAAGGAAAAAGCGTCAGCAGGGCATTGACCGTACTTAGCTACAAGACTAGGTGAAGATACAATCATTAAATCAAGGAGGGAGGGATTACAGCCGGGAAAGAAATGGGTAGGATTAAGTGGAAGAACCTGGAGACTGTGGGAGTTTAGGAGGGAGAGTAACTTCTTGCTACGGCTGTCGCCTTTTAATAGACATGTGTTGAAGTCACCCATAAGGATTAAATGATCATATTGGGGAGAATAAAGGTCAAGGAGGTCTTCAAAACTGGAAAAATAATCGATGGAGAGGGAAGGACTATAAAAAACACCGACAAGAATTTTGGAATAGGGCAGATGGACTTCAAGGAGAATATTTTCGGTGGAATTAGGGGGCGGGGGTTGAGGAGAGGAAAATACCAATTTATAGGGAATATGGGAACGGATATAGATGGCAACTCCACCACCGCCTCTCACAGTACGGTCGTTGCGAATAAGGCTGAAGCCTGGAAGGGAATATGCGGATGAAGGAAGATTAGGCTTGAGCCAGGATTCAGATATGAGGATCGCGTGTATGTTGGTGGAAAGGAATGAAGTGAGTAAATCGGGAAAGTGGGCAGGAATGCTTTGAGCGTTGATGTGTACAACATTAAAGTTTCTCGGGACATCCAGGAAAATAGAGGAAAGAGTTATATCAAGAGATGGCGGAGACACACTACGAAAACTATCCTCACTGCTGCCAAGAGAATCGGAAGAAGGTGAATCTAAACAATCAATAAATTCGGAACTATCGTTAACAGACATTATAATAATATAAACATAAATAAATATGTACTATAATAAATAAAATATAAGAAAAAAAAAATATATATATACAAAAATCGCTTCAATACCCCTAACCCACCGGAAAAAATAAATAAAAACAAAACAAAAACAAACAAAAAAAAACGACATTTACAAATAATAAAACATAAATTTGAAAAACCGATAAACGCATAGTGAATGTTAAGTCTTATTTACAACACTAATTCCATATGACAGCTGTACGACTTGACATTTGACAGCAGAAAAAGAAAAAAATATGACATTTAAGTAGGGTAAACAATAATATAAACTACCGTGCGAAAAATATTATGTGAAAGCTATAGAATAATATGTAGAAGTAATAATATAATAAAATTATAACTAAACAAGAAAACGAAATATACAAAATATGAGACACTAACTTAAATGATGAGAAAAAAATACAAATACAAATCTTCTAATATTATATGGGAAGACAGAAGTTTACAATCTTTAGAGTTATTTGTTAATTAATAAGGAAAATAAGGAAAGGCACTATTTAGCTCTATTGGGTCTCCTATTACGCGCTGCACCTTTGACATCCATCGACGATGAAGAATCAGTCTTCGCAGGCACACTGACACAAGGCTTATTACCAGTATCACTCGCAATGGCCTTCAGATCAGCGTTGGTTTCAATACGGTGGCGTGAACCATCAGGAGCAATCACATAAATGCGACCATCTCGAGTCCAACTTTTAGTGACACCAAACCGCTCTCTAGTGGCCATGAAGAGATCATGCCGGTGCTTAGTAAGGAACTCCGATAATGTGACGCCAGATCCCTTCAGCTTCGCTTTGGCTGACCATAATTCTTGTTTCAAAGACAGATTGTTAAACTTCAAGAGAATAGGTCTCGGCTTGCCATCCTTCAGAGATCCCAATCTGTGACATTGAGTTATGCAGTCCGCAGACAAGTTAGGAACCTTCAAATGTTTGGACATCAACTCAAGAGAAATGGTGATGGGGCTTTTATCAGTATCTTCGGCTACACCGTGAAGCAACAATATCTTCCTCCGATTTCTCATCTCTAAGCTGTCATACATTTGACTCAGAGAATCAACTTGGGTTTGAAGGCATTGAAGTGATGTCACAACAAAGGAACGGAAGGCAAGGAAATCAGAGGCCAGACGAGATGGAGGACTTGCCAGAGTGGTAGTTGAAGTGGACTTTTGAAGTTCCTGCTGGAAATCTAGCATTCTTTTGTTGAAGAGTTCAGACATTTGTGCTAGAGACTGTTGTATTGCCTCCATAGTGAAATCAAATTTGTGAAGTGATGAAATCAGCAAAGTTAAGGATTATTATAGTGGTTTTTTTTTATGGAAAATATAAAAGTACATCCGGTGAGTGTTTTAGGGGCTTACTTATAGCATATTTTAATATTTATTCAATTCAAAAGTATAGAGCAAGAAAAAAGGCGTGCTTACTTTTTTGACAGCTACCCCCAAAAAAAAAAAAAACTTACACAAAAAAAACTTACACAACAAACAAATTTAATACTTTTAGTGTATTTTTCAACACGAATCAAACGAGCCCAAACTTGATAAAGTTGAGACAATTAATTACTGAGTTCCTATGACCACCTTCCGATTCCATCATCAAATCAGCCCTATGACATGATAATTTTTCATCGCTATCCAATTTACATACGTATACAAAATTTCAGCTCAATCGGTAACCGGGAAGTGAATCAAAGTTACTTGCTAGATTTTTAATTATGTCATTGAGATCAAACAAAAATGCTCAGAAAATAAAAACCTACCCGAATGATTTTTTTATGGGACTAATTCGAAACCATTCTGCATCAAACAAAAAGAGAATCACGTAAATCGGTTCAGAAACCTCGGCGTATACATTAAAAGAAAAAAAAAACCTTCTCCTTTTTTTTGAAGTCGATTAATGAGGCACACCTCCACGCCATCGCCGTCGTAGTGCAGCGTCCACACGCGCGCCCAGCGGTCGGCCCCGCCGCTAGCCAGCGCGCGCCCGTCGGCCCGCCAGCGCACGCACTGCACCGCGCCCTCGTGCGCACTTACCGCACGCACCAGCTCCAGCGACCCGCCCGATCCCTGCGACACTCATATTATGTAATACGAATCTCATTTTACGTCATTGCAACTTTATTCTGAGCGTCTATTAAGATTTATATTTAGAGAAAGATTAAAATTAAAAACATAAACCTACCATTTCGTCTTCGGTGAGTGTCAATCGCCACAATTTAATGAGGGCGTCTCGGCCACCCGTCGCCAACGTGTAACATTGGGCGGTATCTTCGGATGCAGAAAATAAGGACGAAGGAGCGAAATCACAGCTCAGGACGCCTAAAATTGAAAAATTAAAATTGTGACAGTGTGCGAGAGTGTGAAAGAGAGCGAGAAATGGAAACACAAATGTGTGGAGGAAGGAAGGTGGAATTCCTCCATCAAAAAAGGGAGGATCCTCGACCAGTCTACTCGACTGGCCGGCCGTGAAGGCCCCAATGGATGATGTCGGAAAGTTGCATATATGCTCTGTAGCGAAAACATTTCGCTTGCCCGATTCAGAGCGAGGTGTCGCTACAAATGTAAATGGAAACGATAAGGAAAATGAAAACAAAAACGAAAACGAGAATGAGATGGCAATTATAATAAAAAGCTTTATTTCAGAAAATAACGGTATAGTTTTAACAATAGCTCCTACATATACAGAAACGACAAAATAATAAACATATACAAGACTAGCGGTCCACCCCGGCTTCGCCCGTGGTACATATTTCGCAATAAAAGATAGCCTATGTTCTTTCTCAGGGTCTAAAGATTATCTGTGCCAAATTTCATCAAAATTGGTCCAGTAGTTTATGAGTCTATTCATTACAATCAAACAAACAAAGTTTTCC
The DNA here is from genome assembly GCF_061535395.1 of Colias eurytheme. NCBI lineage: Eukaryota > Metazoa > Arthropoda > Insecta > Lepidoptera > Pieridae > Colias > Colias eurytheme. Next base: position 53,875 of record NC_142998.1, on the reverse strand, counting down.
TCTTTATAATTTTAGTGTAGATGAGAAGGAACCATAAAGCTAGTGACCGAGGTCGTGCGCGTCGGGCTGCAGGCACAGCGGGGCGAACTCGCACGGGGCCAGCACGCGCAACTCGCCCGTGGCCGCGCCCAGCGCAGCCGCGCGCGCGTCGCTGCTCCACGCGCAGCACGTGGCGCTGTCCTCCAGCCCGCCCCACGCGCTGCACACCACGAAACACGCACTCATGGCACCGATACGTTCGCTCACAATTCAGGGGATAAGAATCATTATGTTTATCTTTAAACTATTACTAAAACGGTTGTATTGAGTTTTTAAATACATAATATTGTACAGTACTCCAAAATTAATAATGCGCATGCAGATCTTAGCCCCTCGATCAAGGGTCTTAGAGTACTGGTAGATATATGTCAAAATTTTGCTAGCGAACACGGGTTAATGTACAATGAGAAGAAAAGTAATGTCTTGGTATTTCGCTCGGGAAAGGGTCCCGATAACATCCCACCTATTTATTTGAACGGAACGAAACTAGCCATTGTAGAAAATTTTAAATATTTAGGTCACTTTGTCACCCACAGATACATGTCTGTGTTGTCACCAGTACTCTAAGCGACGAAGTTGACATAGAGAGAGAAAGGCGAGGTTTAGCTGTACGATCTAATATGATTATAAGAAGATTTAAGCAGTGCAGTAGAAATGTTAAAAAGCTTCTTTTTACCTCGTATTGTCAGTCTTTTTAAATACGAGCAACCTCTGGGTTAATTATACGCGTAGGACCATGAACATTCTAAGAGTTCAATATAACAATGCTTTTAGGATGTTTATGGGCCTGCCGCGTTACTGTAGTGCTTCCTTGATGTTTGCATTATATAGAGTAAATGACTTTTATGCAATTATGAGAAAAAAGATTTTTTCTATTAGAGACCGTATACGTAAAAATTCAAATATTGTGTTAAAGGTGTTAAATTATTCGGATAATATCATCAGTAAGCATTGGATTTGTAAATTAAGCTGTAGTAATAAATGTATGTAGGTAATAGGTAATTGTAATACTAACACTAGGATAAGATTTTACTAACACTTTATGGGCTATGTGGCCTGAATTGACAACATTTCAAAATTTTAAGCTACTTATTTTTTTATTTTAATGAAAACTAGATCAAAAATTATGATACACGTATTTTTTGCTTTTTCTAAATATGGAAGTTTTCATTCATCTTTTTGAGTTTTAAAATCTTCTCATTCTAAAATGTCGTAAGCGCCAAATGACGTCATACATACGGAGGAATACATTTTTTCCTTTGCCACATACCTAGTTTAAATTAAAAAAAAAACTTTACAGTTGACATTTTGGCACATTTGTCACTCTGATTTGTCAAGCTTTGTAAATATTGTTATTTGTTATTTGCTGATCCAAATTTTAAACAAAAGAAACTTATTCACAAGTACTGATGATGATGACTTTATGCAGGATTTGATAAGGGGTGCTGAAAATTTCTGGGAAACAAATATACTATCCCAAACACGTTAGAAAGTGTTAAATAAATACAACTTTTAGTAAGTAAACAAAGGCTTTTATTTCAAGAAAATTATGAACACTATAGGCACTATTTGTATAATATAAATGAATTGGTCCAACTCCAATCAAACAAACATCACGCTAATGAGATTAAATTAGAAAACCAAAACAAAATAACACGATTTAAAAGTTTGTTTACATGAATAATTCACAAAAATGACATTAATATGAAATTTGACACATGGCATACCCTGTAAATGTCAGTGATAGTTTTTTTTTAACTTTTTTTTAAATTAGGCTAAGGCGCATTTTTATTCCTCCGTATGTATGACGTCATCATCACATTTATCGTTTTTATTTAATTTCTCTTAAAATATGCGATTAAAAAATGAAATAATTTTTTTTCTGTAATCACAAGAGAAAAATAAAGAAACGGTTTTTTTCTTGCATGGCCTTAGAAAAAATGAAATGTTGTCAATTAAATGAATTTTTTTTGAAGTGAAACTTCTTTATCGGGGTTGGACAAAAATTTAGTGTAACATTTTTGCGTTACGCCGTACGCGTGACATTTTTGCGTTACGCCGTACGCGTGACATTTTTGCGTTACGCCATACTCGTGACATTTTTAAGGTCATAAAGAAGTTTCACTTCTTACGTGTGTACACTAGTACACGCACACATTTTTTTTTTTTTTAGATCTTCGCTGATTATCGTATTTCCAGAAACACCCGAATCAAACCGAATCGTAAGTGCCCTAAACAATGCACTTGCATCTTGCACCTTGTTCGAAAGAAATAGGCGTTCCGCAGGGATCTATCTTAGGACCGTTTTTGTTCTTAGTGTATATTAATGACCTACCTTATTATTTGCAGGATATGTATGAAATAGTACTGTTTGCAGATGACACCTCATTAATTTTTAATGTGGATAGACATGACACAAATGTTGACGAAGTAAACTCTGCTCTTTTACGCATATCCAATTGGTTTAATGCTAATAATTTACTATTAAATACAAAAAAAAACAAATTGTGTAGAATTTATCCTCCCAAATGTAAAAAAGGTGAAAAGGAATATTATTTTAAACGGGGAGGTATTATACCCTGTGGAATCGACTGTTTTTCTTGGTTTGACATTAGATGAGAAGCTTCAATGGGGGGCCCATGTTACCACCACCGCTGCTAAGCTCAGCTCAGCTGCATATGCAGTTAGAAGAATAAGGCATCTCACCGATGAAGAAACGGCTAGATTGGTTTACTTTAGCTACTTTCATAGCATAATGTCCTATGGAATTCTGCTGTGGGGCAGGGCTGCAGATATAGAAACTATATTTATATTACAGAAAAGAGCCATACGCTCTGTATATAATTTGCGTGCTCGAGACTCACTAAGAGATCTCTTTAAGAATACTGGTATCCTTACTGTACCGTCGCAGTATATATTTAATAATATTTTATATGTACATAATAACGCTTACTTACACACAAAAGTAGGAGATAGACATTGTTATGACACAAGAAACAGAAATAAAATTGAAATGCCATTTTTCCGGCTAGCTAAAGTTAAAAATTCATTTATGGGCCAAGGTATACGCTTTTACAACAGAATTCCTCATAATATTAAAGAGTTTAGTAGTTCTAAATTTAAATCTTATATAAAAAATGTACTTGTCAAGAGAGCCTATTACAGTATTAAGGAATATATGGAAGATAAAAACCCATGGAGGGTTGTCGCGTGAAAACCACAGGACAGTTCTTTGGCATATTATGATAATATATTATGATATTACTTAGGTAATTTGTAAAATTGTAAATCTGACATGATTAAAAAGAGCAACTATGGAGTTTCTTGCCGATTCTTCTCCGTAGATACTGCTTTCCGAATCGGTGGTAAATGTTAAAAATATGTACTTAATGACGTTTCAAAAGTGCTTCTAGAAGAAGTCTAATTGAATAAATAAATGTTTGAGTTTGAGTTTGAGTATAGGAGTCAATTCAGAGTCATACACAATCGAAAACAATTCGGGCGATAGGTGACGGTAGCCTGTCAGTCAAAAAATTCAAAAATCCGTCAGTCGTCTTTATACAGGGTGTCCCAAAAAGTAGTGATGAACGGAAGCTGGGAGGTAGAGGACCAAGAGGGCTATCCGAATCACCCCCATGTGTGTTATGCGATTTTTCGTATTTTCGGAGTTATTACATTTTTTTCAATTTTTCATCTATCGCCGAGTACGATGAGATTTTTATTTATGGTGACGTGAATTATTGCGCTAGATGCTTGTTTTTTTTGTGTGCTAAGCTGAAAGTTAGACCAATTCAGTATGGTAACATTTACTATCGTTAGATCTTCGAATGGAATAAAAAAAAGAATTAAATGCCAAGAAAGATAAAATTACCCAGTATGTTCATAACTTCAAGGGCCCATAAAAAAATAAAATCACATAAAAAAGGTTTTCCATTTGGCTTTTAAAAACTTGCTCTATCGATCAGGTAGCCACCATAAAAATTTCATTTTATTATTCTGAAGGCTTCAATCGAAAAATTGAAATCTAAATGTGGTAAGTGCAAAATTTTTATTAACATGATGATCATTAAAACCAATAAATAGGTGTTTAATTACCAGAATTTTTTTAAATAGCCCCGCTGTTGCTCACTGCAAGTGCGACATCACCGTAAAAAGTTGTCTTTTAAATGTCTGAATGCTTTTTTATCATTTTTAATGGTTTCTTCTGCTACTATGAATTTCCGGGTTATTTTGTCCAAATTGGGGCATTCTCTCAAGTAGCCGAGGTCTTTTTAGTATCCCCATTGAAAAAAAATCAATGGGGTTTATTCGAGGGACCGTGGAGGCCAGGCTTTAAAGCAGGCGTCACCGGCGCATGCGCAGGCTGCAACGACCAATCCATCTTTCAGGGTATTTTTGCCCTTTAGCCTGGCCTCCACGGTCTCCGGACATAAACCCTATTGAATTTTTTCCGTGGGGATACTACAAAGACGAGAGACTGCCACAATTTGGACGAAATAACCCGGAAATTCATAGTAGCAGAAGAAACCATTAAAAATGATAAAAGAGCATTCAGACATTAAAAAGACAACTTTTTACGGTGATGTCGCACTTGCATTGAGCAACAGCGGGGCTATTTAAAAAAAATTCATTTTTAAACACCTATTTATTGGTTTTAATAATCATCATGTTAATAAAAATTTTGCACTTACCACATTTAGATTTCAATTTTTCGATTGAAGCCTTCAGAATAATAAAATGAAATTTTTAGGGTAGCTACCTGATCGATAGAGCAAGTTTTTAAAAGCCAAATGGAAAACCTTTTTTATGTGATTTTATTTTTTTATGGGCCCTTGAAGTTATGAACATACTGGGTAATTTTATCTTTCATAGCATTTAATTCTTTTTTTTATTCCATTCGAAGATCTAACGATAGTAAATGTTACCATACTGAATTGGCCTATCTTTCAGCTTAGCACACAAAAAAAAACAAGCATCTAGCGCAATAATTCACGTCACCATAAATAAAAATCTCATCGTACTCGGCGATAGATGAAAAATTGAAAAAAAATGTAATAACTCCGAAAATACGAAAAATCGCATAACACACATGGGGGTGATTCGGATAGCCCTCTAAGTCCTCTATCTCCCAGCTTCAGTATATCACTACTTTTTGGGACACCCTGTATATTGGTGGTGACCGCACGTATTATCTCTTTATGGAATTATATAGAGCTGCTGTTACATTTCTTAGTTTTGTTACAAAGTTGAATTTTCCGCTAAAATGATTATTTACACAGGTAGCAGATAGCAGTGGGGAAAGTGAAAATTAATAAGAGCATAATGAAAGTTCTGATCATTCTACGATATCAGAAATAGAGAATATAATCCCTGATTCTGTAAATCCTTTGGACTAAGATTTTAATGATTAGATTTCACAATTTAAATGTAAACCAGTGTTTGAAAATATATTTTTTTAATATAAACTTTGTCTTATTTTAACATCCCATACATCCATCATTACGCCAGCTTCAGTAAGACACTTTAATAGTTCTAAGCACAGACTAATAATAATATACCACGTATACAAGTTCTAAGTATAGAATTTTCCAAGTAAATCAATACAACAAATATAATATATTCACAATCGTGTGGCTTATCCTCGCTATTAACTTACATTGAATTATCGAAACAAATTTCGTTACTTATCTCTTTTACCATAAAATCACAATAAAACTCATAATTCTAATCAGCTATGCATGAAGAAAATACATTTAACCACTCTATATACATATCGTCTTCGGAGGCTCGGGGAATATGACAGTTGCCGAACAGTGACGAATTTTTCTATGCGCATTATCAGTTTGGGAGTACTGTAAAAAGGTGTGTAACTAAAAAAATCTGAATTTAACAGTCTTTAAATAAAATAGGTATAATATTAAAAATGATAAATACCGTGTCGATTCGGCGAGGTTCTCGTCAAGTGTCCACAAGACGGCATTCCCGTCGTCGGTGGCGAGCAGCGCGCGCAGCGGCGGCGCCGGCGCGAGGCGCGCGTCCCGCACGCCGCCGCCCCCCGGACTCCCAGCACCGCCCGCATCGTCCCCCGCGCCGGCGCCCACGTACAGTGACGCTACTTCTATACCAGACTATATCAGTCCACGTTAAAAGGTATAACTTTAATTAATACTTATAGCAATAAAAGAAACATTTATATATGTACAGTCAAAACCCTGAACCAGTCAATAACCTTATTGACCGGTACAATTAGTCAATAAGGTTATTGACCGACACCCTCAGTCAATAACCTTATTGACTTATTTAAAGAGCAGACATTCAGTCAATATAGGTTTTAACCAACGTACTGAATAGATTTTAACACTTAAATCTTTCTGTAATGGGCAAGTAAAACTCGCTATTGTTTTACTTAGAAAGTTTAAATGTAATTCGACTCAGTAGGTTAGGTTAGGTTTGAGCTGCGACCCTGCGAACTGCGACCCAGAACCGAATCCTTATTGACTGATTTTATCTGATAAAGGATATTGACCGACACCCTCAGTCAATAACCTTATTGACTAATTTTACCGGTCAATAAGGTTATTGACTGGTTTAGGGTTTTGACTGTAACATATTATATACTACAAACAGGTAACCGTAAGATAAAAAAGTAGAAGAAATGTAAATTCAATTATTATTAAGCGGGAAATAAGAAAAATATCGGCTTCAGAAAAGTAGTCTACTACATATAATATTATCGGCAAGCGATAAAGACAAATTTGAGTATTTCTAATTTTGATTATTTCAGTGATTTTTTTCAAGAGTAGAACACACCACCCACACGCTTCGCGTTGTGTGGTTAATAATATTTTTTCTTATTTTTAGTATTTTTTCTCTCCAATGTTTGACTGTCACGGTTCATGTAAGTGAAGGTTAGCGCACGGGCCTGCACATCGGTGAGCACGGCGCGGCCGTCGAGCCCCGCGCTGAGCAGCAGGCGGCCGCTCGCGTCGAAGTGCGCCGCCAGCGCGGGGTAGCCGTGCGCCCGCGCCGCCGCCGCGCGCGCCGGGCCCGACGGGCTGTCCCGGTACACGTGCACCGAGCCGTCACTGCGGAATACAACCCTCCACTGTACCACTACACCAGGGCCAATCCCTTCCAAAACGATTTATGTGAAAAAATTGCGAATACAAAAGTTGTAGAACTTTTTACTACCTACAACTTTGTCGGAAATCAAGAGAAGCCATTTTTTAGCCTTAGAAGCCCCCCCCCCCTCCCACTTCCCGAACTCGGATTGTCTGTTATTTATTTTTGAAGTGAAACTTTTTTATCGGGGGTGGACAAAAATTTTGTGTAACATTTTTGCGTTACGCCGCGCGCGTGACATTTTTGCGTTACGCCGTACTCGTGACATTTTTGCGTTACGCCGTACTCGTGACTATATACATTATACATGTTATATTAAAGTGATCAGCAAAATCAAAGGGTTTGTTTTAATTCTAATTCCAGTGAATTTCTAAAAAAAGTAAATAAGTAATTACATCTATTTTTCTAATACTTAGGTGTAATAATGGTATTTATTTTTCTAAGTTATTTATGATTAACCTCACTTTTTGATTGTATTTTTCAATACACTAACACGTGGGTGGAATTATGGTATCAATTTTTTCTAATACTTGAATGTTGATTGTGGTATTTATTTTTCTAAAATTGTATTTAAAGTTAACCTCAGTTTTTGATTGAATTTTTTAAAACACCAACACGTGGGCGAGATCATGTTATTTATTTTTCAAGTTATTTAAGCTTAACCTCTGTCATAATATGTATATACTATGTGCGTCATTAATTTCTGACTGTTTCGAGATTTCGACATTAGGAATTTATATTTATTACCTCTATTGTTCGAACAAAAATAAGTTACCGCCTTTAAGAACTTGCCGACAATGTAAGTACAGTATTGTTTCTTAGAAAACATTTTAGGAGTATACGATAATAAATCTATGACTCACGTTAACACGTGTTTGCTTGATTGGTGTTCAATTATGATTTTGTGAATTCAATATAATTTATAAGAATAAACCTCAAACTCTTTATGTCCAATCAAAATCCGCCTAAGTCGAAATCCTTTATAAGTTGAAAACTCTATATAACTCGAATTTTTTGGCGTCTCCCTTGGTCTTTTGAACTACCGCACGAGCTGAGCGAGCGAAGCGAGCGAGTCGCGGCAGTGGCCGGCGTAAATATTCAAATAGGTAGCGAGGAGCGAAGCGACGAAAGTTAACCTCAGTTTTTGATTGAATTTTTTAAAACACCAACACGTGGGCGAGATCATGTTATTTATTTTTCAAGTTATTTAAGCTTAACCTCTGTCATAATATGTATATACTATGTGCGTCATTAATTTCTGACTGTTTCGAGATTTCGACATTAGGAATTTATATTTATTACCTCTATTGTTCGAACAAAAATAAGTTACCGCCTTTAAGAACTTGCCGACAATGTAAGTACAGTATTGTTTCTTAGAAAACATTTTAGGAGTATACGATAATAAATCTATGACTCACGTTAACACGTGTTTGCTTGATTGGTGTTCAATTATGATTTTGTGAATTCAATATAATTTATAAGAATAAACCTCAAACTCTTTATGTCCAATCAAAATCCGCCTAAGTCGAAATCCTTTATAAGTTGAAAACTCTATATAACTCGAATTTTTTGGCGTCTCCCTTGGTCTTTTGAACTACCGCACGAGCTGAGCGAGCGAAGCGAGCGAGTCGCGGCAGTGGCCGGCGTAAATATTCAAATAAGTAGCGAGGAGCGAAGCGACGAGCATCTTAGGTTAACTTTTGAACTACCGCACGAGCCGAGCGAGCGAAGCGAGCGAGTTGCAGTAGCGGCCGGTGTAAATATTTAAATAGGTAGCGAGGAGCAAAGCGACGAGCATCTTAGGTTAACTTTTGATTTTTGAACTACCGCACGAGCCGAGCGAGCGAAGCGAGCGAGTTGCAGCAGCGGCTGGTGTAAATATTTAAATAGGTAGCAAGGAGCGAAACGACGAGCGTGTTAGACTAACGTATTTCTGTAATATTGTATACAAGCTGTGCCGCGCGGTTTCACCCGCGTGGCTATGCTCCTGTTGGTCTTAGCGTGATAATATATAGCCTATATTACTCGTGGATAATGTAGCTTTCGAATGGTGAAAGAATTTTTAAAATCGGTCCAGTAGTTTATGAGCCTATTCATTACAATCAATCAAACAAACAAACAAACAAAGTTTTCCTCTTTATAATATTACTGTAGATAGTAAATTATTTTTTGAAAAATAAGGTCATAAAGAAGTTTCACTTCTTACGTGTGTACTCTAGTACACGCACACATTTTTTTTTCCTTTATTTTTTATCACATTCCCCTCCTTTTCTAATGGGTTTCATCCTACTACTATTTTTTTTTGTTTCAAAAATTATCGACCCTGGTCTACACTTGCGCGTGTCTGTTTACAAACGTCGCCGACATTTCGCCGATACAAACGAACTCCACTGAAGTGTCAAGAGGTCGTTTGTAACGGCGAAATTATAGAATTCGTCTGCGACACATGTGGCGACACATAATATTATAATAAACTAGCGGTCCGCCCCGGCTTCGCCCGTGGTACATAATATTTACGTTTTCTCTACATAAGAACCATCCTCGTACTTCAAGGAATATAATAAAAAAAGAATTATCGAAATCGGTTCAGCCGTTCTCGAGTTATGCGCTTACCAACACATTTTGCGATTCATTTTTATATATAAGAAGAAGAAGATATTATGATACATCCCTATTAGAATAATATAATATAGGTACACGAATGTTTCGCTTCGACATATTGAATGTGTTTCGCTTCGGTATAAAGTGTGCTCGTAATTTGCATAAAGAATTGAAGAAAAATTAGCTTGAATAACTTTGAAAGAGACGAGTCGGTACCTGGAACAAGTGGCGAGGTACTCGTCAGTCGCGGCGATGCAGTTGACAGGCCCGTCGTGCACGCGCGCGGCCCAAACGCGCAGCGCGCCGCCCGAGCCACCCGCCCCGCCTGCGCCTGCCCCCTCGGCCGCGTCCTCCACGTCCACGTCGTCCGGCGGCGCTATACCCTAATTAGACTCTATTAAAAGTGGAAAATACCCAAAGCTTGAATTCGCTTAATCGAATTGCGAAACATTTTCTTTTCAGTTAGTTGAAGCCCTTTTATTTAAGGTTGGAATTTACTAATAAAAAAAACGTGTTACATTACATTTATGTCATTGTAGTGTGTGATGAATTCATTCATTTTCAAAGGAAAACCCCGCATAGTTCCCGTTCCCGTGGGATTTCCGGGATAAAAACTATCCTATGTTTTAATCCAAGTTACCTTCTATATGTGTGCTTAATTTCATTGTAATCGGTTCAGTAGATTTTGCGTGAAAGAGTAACAAACACACACACATCCTCACAAACTTTCGCATTTATAATATTATTAAGTAGGATAGGATATTAGTAGGAAGGTCTAGATTTCCGCCCGCCCGTTTTCAAAGAAAAACCCGCATAGTTCCCGTTCCCGTGGATTTCCGTGATAAAAACTATCCTATGTGTTAATCCAAGTTACCCTCACTCTATATTATGTGTGCTAAATTTCATTGTAATCGGTTCCATAGAATTTGCGTGAAAGAGTAACAAACACACAGACATCCTCACAAACTTTCGCATATTATAATATTAGTAGGATAGTAGGATGTATTTATAAAGCAAATATTATATACCGACCTCTAGATCGCCGAGAGCGAAGTGCGAGAGCGGGGAGCAAGGAGGCTGTAAAGTGGAATCCAGTGAGAAGTCGCCGAGTGACCAGACCCGCACCGTCTTGTCGTTAGATCCTAGATTGTGTCCGAGATTGCGCTTTATATTGTTACAAGGTTAAGCAGATCATACTCTTTGTATGAAAAAAAAATTATGATTAGGTAGAGTTCGCGTGATCGTCGTTTAAACTCCAGGTACGCCTCTCCACCCTTAGCTGCTCACGACTTGTTGCCCTCTTGTTGCTATGTTACAGCGACTTTTAGAGGGCCCATCTGTGAGAGGGCGAGTCACCCCTCAGCCAATATATTTTTACAAACTTTGTTTTAGAAAGGCAGACGCCACAGTTTCTATAGACCCAGTAACCTGTCCACATAGCTTTCCATAGTCCAGTTATTTATTTCCATTTTCTGTAATAGTCCTACATCGGCCACGGACTGCCCAGGGCTGTATCTCTATATAGTGCAGTCATGGGCAGGCTGCGGCTGGTGTCCCATAACACATTAAAACTCTCAAAAGGGAGGCCCTTGCGTGTTGGATCCGTGTCCCCACGTAATCCTTCCAAAAGACCGGGTATCGTCCTTCTGGTGGTACCCGAGTATAATGGAGATGATTTTGCTATATTTTGACGGACTGTGTGAACTTGTGAACAGTGAAGCGATACTCCTGACTTATTACTACATTAGGTACATATTTTGTAACTAATCATTCAAAGTTAATTTTGTGAATTAATAATTTATTATTGTATGCTATGAAGTTATAGTAAAAACATGAATGTTCTATAATTTTAATATAAATATTTTTGTATCTATGTAAGAAAGCCCACATTTCATTAAGAAAGACAAATATTTGCAAATAACATTTTTACAAACTTAGAAAAAATTATATTATATCAATTTTATAGGTACATTAGGTACCTATATAAAATTATATTCCTAAATTGACTTCTACAATAATTATAACATGAACGTTGAAAAATATCAATATCTAATAGGTAAATAATTATTCTCATTAAAGGATTTAGATGCTCTTCTTTTATAGGCATTCTTGGCATAATTTTTGTTGCAGGGAGTGACTTCAAACGTGTATGTGCTACGTGAGGAAATTCTGGGAACTCTTAATATTCCAAATTTTGAAAACTCTTAATAGTATGTAAAATATTATGTACCAAGTTTAAACATGCATATTATATTACTCGGGGAATGTCTAGCTTTCTTATGGAGAACATTCTTATGTGACAATATTATGGATTTGAAAACTGTAAACACCTGTAACAAGGAAGCGCAAGTCGGCCGGGAGCGCCACGCAGGTGAGGTATCTGGTGTGCGCGTGCAGTACGCGCAGGCAAGCGCCGGCCGGCACGCTCCACAAGCGCGCCGTGCCGTCCTGCGCGCCGCTCGCCAGCACGCCGCGCGCCAGCCGCATCGCCGTCACCGCGCCCGCGTGCCCGCGCAGCGAGCGGCCCGCGCGCACGCCCTCGCCGGTCACGTGCCACAGGCGCACGCGGCCATCGTACCCGCCCGTGGCTGCCGCGTCGCCCGCGCCGTCCGCGCACAGCGCGCCCAGGTCGTGTGCGCTGTTCTCGCACAGCAGCGGCTGCGGCTCCGCCTCGCCCTCCAGCCCGGCGCGGCATACCGCTGCATTTGTTAGTGTACGACGTTGTATTATAATACAATAGTCTTAAGAGGGACTACAGACGATAAATTATAGTCCATAGTTCCTTGTTTTCGCCGATACAAACATTTTCAATAAAAGAGTATTGAAATCCGAATAGTTTTATAGATTTAAATACTATGTAAACTTTGTTTTATACTATGTATCTCATTTATAGCGGTATTTAAGTGTATGTTTATCAACTAATTTGGCAATGTATGACCCAGGGTAATCTATAGTAAGTAGGAGCGCATCGCCAACAAACTGTTTTACAGTTTGGCGAAAATTTGTTAAGGTTATATTATAGTGTTAATAAATGGTAAATTAAAAAAAATATTTTAACTTTTTAAACGTGCAGATATTAATAAGAAAAGCTTAGGCTCTCTATTCGTGTGGAACGCATAAAATTACCATCAAAGTTATAGACTTTAACGACGCCGTCGGAAGCCGCAGTGAGCAACAAGGCGCCCCGCGCGAGCACTGCCAGGCCGCGCACGGCGTCGTGGTGCGCGCGCAGCACGGCCAGCAAGGCGCCGGCCCGCGCGCGCCACACGCGCACGCCGCCGTCCTCGTGCGCCGCCACCAGCCGCGCGCCCGTCGCCCACGCCAGCGCGCGCACCGCCGTCGCCTGCGAGCCGACTGTCCGATATACCGAGCTACATTTACTTTTGAACCACTTTTGAACGCTTACTTCTTACAGAGATTTTCAGATTATTGGTCTTAAGACCATTTTCGATAATTCTTTGTTTTAATAATTATTATTCGTTATTGTCGAGAGGAGGACCTTATAAGAGGAAAAACTTAAGAAATTTGCGCAAAAAAATGAGAAATCTAAACGAGTGACGAGTGACGATGTCAAACCCGAGTACCTATATAATATTATATTCATGGACGTATAAAAAAAGACGGACACCGTATTACGAACAAACAACGTGAAGCCACCATAGTAAGCTAGCGATCGTGTAAAGACAATAAACACGCACACACTCTCACCATAGTAAGCTAGTCGGCCGCCATTACGTCGTGAGCTACCGACTGATTAACTGCGTCACTGTTTCACAAAAAATATTTAAAATGCCGTCTTGTGTGGTTAAATGGTGCCGCAACAGTACAATTTTAAATAACAAAACACAAGGGATTACATTCCACAGGGAAGCAAGTTATTTCTTTTATGTTTTAATGACAAAATTATTACGGCAAAATTTATAAAAAAAAAATACAGCCGCCATTGTCATCAGGACAGCTGTTGCCATGGCAACATGGCACACACACATGGATGTTTCGCCGCCATTACTAGGCTTCACTCAATGTTTAGGCGATAGGCACCCGTTACACGCTCAATCCAGATCACGATCCAAGTCAGGTGACGGATTGACGAATCTTTATGTGGATCGTCGCGACATTAGATGGTCAATCCAGATCATATCAGTCCACTGTTCGACATTGTCAAATGCACACGCATTCACAACCACTAAATAGATCTGAATAAGAACAAATCTTGTGCAGCAATAATTATTGCCTGTTATTTGAAAAAACGCGTGAAGAGGAAACGCTGGGTTAAACCGTGGCTACTAAAAAGGAACATCTATACACATTCGAACTTGTTAGATGAAATTTATAGTACGGAAGAGGAAGAGGATTACGCAAATTACTACAGGATGTTTTGATCATCTGTTAAAAATGGTTACACCTGTGTGTTGTCGTCCCATACCATCGCGCTCCGAACGCAGACTGACGTAATTTGACAGCATGTTACATTACACGATCAATCTGGATCTCGATCAAAGGATCGAGATCGTTGATTTCTAAAAATCTAGATATTTTCTGATCAGATTTTACGATCCGTCAATCAAATACATTACACAGTCAATCTGGATTGAGATCAATGATCATGATCAAGGATCACATTCTAGATTGAGCGTGTAACGGGTGCCATATACCGTCCGTCTTTTTTTATACGTCCATGATTATATTATGTTCTGTGATGCGCACTGACAGGACAACGTCTGTCGCCTATATATACAGTATTATCTATGGTCTGTCGGGTACTAGTTTATAATATTTTTAACTACCCTCGACAGACAATTATTTTGTAATGTGCACATTCAATGTGTATTTGAATACCATGTAAGTACTGTTTTCTAATTATATGTAACTAGCGACCCGCCCCGGCTTCGCACGGGTGCAATGCTGATACTAAATACACTACAGAAAAATTGTGAACGTTGTATAGGTATAAAAATATAGCGGCCCGCTCCGGCCTCCGGCATCGCACGGGTATAAAATACATAGCCGGGCGGCCGCAAACGCGACGTCCTGCAATTTTTAAATCTGTAATATCTTCGAAAATATTCACTTAAATCATACGGTGTAAAGGGCCATATAGATCTATATTAAATGAACAATGTATCCATGGTATTTAATTGGTTAAGGATTAATGCTGTATTGGTTAAAATCGCTTCGAAAATTAGCCATTATTTGTCGTAAAAAGTAAATGACAAAAAAAAGTTATTGTGGGTTATCCATAAGAGATAGACATATACCATCGCGGACTTTTCTGTAGACCTTTTCAATGTGTATAATACTTAGTACATTATTTTGATAAAACTCGTAGGGTTCAGCCTGCGTTTGCAATGTAAGCGGAATAAATGTAATTTTTTACGACATCACATTAGAAACCTCAAAAATAACAGTACTTCTCCACTACTTAATGGATCTTATTATACATATAAACCTTCCTCTTGAATCACTCTATCTATTAAAAAAAACCGCATCAAAATCCGTTGCGTAGTTTCAAAGATTTAAGCGTACAAAGGGACACAGGGACATAGGGACATAGGGACAGGGAAAGCGACTTTGTTTTATACTATGTAGTGATTGTAATTTAATACCATATAAGTTTGTATGTGCCATTGAATAAACGTTTTCTTTCTTTCTTTCTAAACACTATATACTTTTAAATCTAAATTTAAAAGTATTTTATTAGCTCACCAAATCCAGATTTAGTGGTAAATTAAAATTAACGTGTAAATTGTCCTGAAATATTTGTTATTTATGTATTTATTAAGTATGTATTTACATTAGCCGTTTTGTCGAGTTATATCGTCGTATGATCTATCTATAAGTTTATTATATATCTCATTTATTTATTTTTATGTATTTATATAATATATATTATGTAGTCCTGTGTTACTCCTTTCGTCCCAACTCGAAGCCTTAATTATAAAGGGGGGCACTGAAAAACAGCGCTGCCAATGTTCCTGAACGTTGCAGCATATTATGCTGAGCTGTCTCCTTTTTGTCAGGGTCGTTTGCACGACGTATGACACACATTAATAAACATAGTTATCATTTTATTTTTTGTTCGTGTTTTTATGTTAATAATTTAAGTGTTTGCCTCTTTTGTTGTTACTATTTCTTGTTGTGGTGTTTTCTTATTTAACTGTTACGGTTTTTTGTTTTAATGTCGATGTACGTGTGTGTGTGTGTGTGGGTGTTGTGCTGTCCTTGTCTCCTTGATAAATAATTTTTTTTTCTTTCTTTCTTTCTAATTGCTAAATGCAAATTTTAAGAAAATTAAAACTATGAAAATACTTTATTGTACCTACGTTCGAAGTATTCTTGAGTAATAAGTATGCTTCACAAATCTGGAATCCTCGATACAAAATTTATTCCGAGAGAATAGAGAGAGTTCAGATGAAGTTTATACGCTACCTCTGTTTTCGTTCAGGAACTCAGTTTGACTCATCGAGATCACAGATCGAGATAGTATGTACTACGTACTAGAGAGGCGATCGCTACTACACTCTCTTTAACACGAGCTAGAGGCAAGAATCACAAGTCTCTATAGTCTGTGCCGGACTGTGCTTGCCGCGTCAACACGTGTTATTGCTCTGTTCAAAATGCCTTCGTGTGTGCTAAGATATTGTTTTAACAGTTCCTATGATACAAACAAAGCCCGAGGAGTGACTTTTCACCAGTAAGTTTCCTTATTATGAGTAAGTCATGCATTTTACTAATATTGTTATCATTTTGCGAAAAATCACCACGCGTTCTGCGTTTCGCGCCATTTTTCATAGACTAACAGCACAGACGTGACACTATCGATGAGTCTGTTAAAAAAATGTAACTGGATTTTTTAACTATGAATATACAATATATACTAGGAAAGATTACCGTGGTGTAGTACCTAAATATTTATACTTTTACCCGACTACGCAAAGTAAAACGGTAGGTTATATTAAGTAATATTTATTTATTTACCTATTTAACTAACTAACCTAACAATTACAAATAAACACAACATTCACAGAAACTAATACAGTAAAAGTTCCTTTATCGCGCTTCCTTTATTCGCGTTTTCACTATTCGCGGATTAAAAAAATGCGACCCAATTTCTATATTCGCGACTAAAAATTTTTTTTATTCGCGGATTTAATAAGTACATACATAATAATAAAATTATTCCAATAGGTATCTTTCCCAATATCCTTGTCAAATGGACTAATAAGAAAGTAAAATAGATCTTATTACAAGTTTGCCTAAAGTACATAATATTATGTTCTTAAATGATATCGCCGAGGCCTTTGACACAAGCCGCCTTTGTCGCAAGCCGCCTCTGCCGCGATTGATGTTTTTGAGAATGTAAATAAACAGAATGGAAGCAACCTTATAACTCAAAAAATAAAAGTATATTTTTAAATGTAGTTCCGTTTATAGTAAAAGCCGCTTTGCGTATTTATTGTTTCGTCTTTCACATTCGTTACAAAAATTGTGATCGAGTAAGGGGGCGTCCATAAATTACGTGAGGTGTTTTTTTAAATTTTCTGCAACTCCCTCCCCCCCTGGTGAGATGTCGTGAATCTTTGAACTTGAAGCCACGCCTCGCTCGTTCCACACGTACCCCACCACAACGGCCTCGCGCAATGTTTTTGTTTGGAATAACCCCTCTAGTACGTAGTACATATATCTCGATGGTTTGACTCAAATAATTACTTTAATCTATGTAAAAAGTTTCACTTTCGGCCGCTATCTACACGTCGCAAACGCCGCACGTCGCACGGTTAGCTGATGTAACATTTCTATTAAAAATTATATCAGGTGACATAACTTGTACGGAACTACCATTCAATGTTCCTTCTTATGGACCGCGTTTTAATCGTTGTATGTATTCTATCCACCAGTACTTACTATCGACAAAATTCTTTCATGCCACGAGTGTGTAGCCTTTTTAACAAGCTTTGCAACCTTGTTTGCAACCAATACGATTTTGATCTATTTACCACCAGTGTTGCTACGGTAGTTCGGTAGTGTCTATGGTAGTACGGCATCGTTTGAGTGCAGGTTTCTTTTCGGGATAAGTGTTTAGTTCTAAGATGAGTTTGACGTGTTAACAACTTTTCTCTTAATGCCCTCACAGGCCTAATGCCTTTTTTATGTAATCTCTATACGTGAGAATCTTTAATTGGCTTTATGTATTTATCCGAACTGCTACATATTATGTATATCTTGTATGTATATCTTGTAATATAAGCAAGTAAATAAATAAATAAATAAATTCTGTGGCATCTGGGAGACACCTGTTAACTCCATTTTTGGCAAAATTTTGTTAGATACATGTTTGATAAGTAGGTACAGAAAGCGCAGATTTTTTTGATCCAGGCGTGATATCTCTACGTCCACGGGAAGTAAATGAAAAAAAATTGTACACTCCTGTTAAATCCAAGATTTTTTGCTACAATCAAGATATATTATAATTATTTATTTATTTATTTATTTTATTTATTTGATTTGCCAACAGATGTACATCTTATATTTATAATATATTTTGAGTATGTGACATAATTAGCATGCATAGCAAGATGTAGATCCAATTACAGGCAAATACAACATGCGTTTTTGAGTATTAATTATTATTATTTATTATTATTTATTTTTTTATTTATTATCATTAATATATCATAGTAACTTTTGATGCCAAACCTGATAACTAATATAACAAGTACATAAATGTTAATTCCAAGCTTTATGCCTATGGACTAAAACTTGTTAAGTCCCAGTTACCGCGTATGTACCAAAAACATGAGATACCTACATGTTAATTATTACAACTTATCAGATTTGGATCTGGGGGCACGGTAGTGCCCCCGCCAAGACGAGCCAAGCGACTACGCGCACGGGCACTACCTACCTTTTCTCGAAGCGCTTCGACGTTTTTTTGAACCCTCATAACTTGGGTTTGGATTATGCTAGATCAACAAAATTTTCGGGATATATTGTCAATAGCGGACTTATTGAACATATTAAGTTTTAATTACATTAGCTTTTATACGTCAGATTTTATTTATATCTAAAAAACGCTAATTTCGTCACTGACTCACTGATGATCATCAAAATTCTTAGGGTATTTCCTAATGTCCTAGAAAGCTGAAATTTTGTACGTAAGCTAGTATTAGCACACAAACAACAAAAAAATTATAAAACTTGTAACTTTCATCCCCCAACCCCTTAAACTAGGGGATGGGAGTTTGTATGAGACCTGTAATTTTAAATTAAATTTTGATGACGCTAGAGGTCTAATCTAATAATCTAAAACTTGGTTCCCCTAGATATATATAATATGTATAGGTATTCCTTGTTAAAAAAAAAATAAAAATTTAATCAACATATATTGAGACATATACTTCAGATCAAATCATATAAATATGAATGAATAGAAGTGTTGCGAACGTCTCCTGCCTCTTACGTCCACACAGTAGCTAAAAATAAAAAAAAATTGTTACAAATAACTTACAAAAAGAAATGAAATCCCACCAAAAACATTTTCATGTAAAATGTTGCCAAGACGAGCCCATATGACTCGCACTGTCAAAAAGTTATCAGATCTCATGTAGAGCCAAGCTTCTAACACTACACGCCCTAACTCTACAAGGCCTAACTTCACAAACTCTACACCTTAGTCAAAATATGTGGCTTGGCCGTTCGTTACTACAAAAACTATTGTATAACACAAAAGTAATGAACAGTGAATTAATTTTTCACCTTACGCCGATGTGAATGTAGCGAAATGGCCAAGCCACATATTTTGACTAAGGTGTAGAGTTTGTGAAGTTAGGCCTTGTAGAGTTAGGGCGTGTAGTGTTAGAAGCTTGGCTCTACATGAGATCTGATAACTTTTTGACAGTGCGAGTCATATGGGCTCGTCTTGGCAACATTTTACATGAAAATGTTTTTGGTGGTTTATATTTCCAATTTGGTATATATAACGGTGACTACTAAATAATTAAAATACAGTGTTATTGTAATGTAAATATCTATTTATTTTCAAAATAACCACCATTTTGCCGATGGGGGATAATTGATGTGGCTCCAGGGCGACTAGGAGAGTAAACTCTATCGTTATGGCGGTTATGAGACTGTTCAATCGGAAAAATTTCTTCATCTGTGAAAAAAATATTTTTCCACGCTTCACCAGCGGAGCGCGCTTTCAGTAAGCGACATATTATTTCAAGGAGTATTTTTTTATCTTTATCACCCAACCGCTGCGCTTTTCGCAGCTTGTATGCTGTTAACTTGAGCTCATTTTTAACAACTCGTAGCAACGTTGAATGACTTACACCTAAATCTCGAGCCATTTTTCTTACCTTGGCTTGTGGATTGCGGGTCAATCTTTGTTTGACGATATGTCGAAGCCTAGGCGTCCTCAGAGTTATTTTTCTGCCTCTTCCCGGACGATCACCAAGATGGCCAAGCATCGTATTAAAGTCGCAGTATCTCGCACTGCCGCTTACCATATAAGGATATTATTGCAAAAAATTACTAATTTTTAATTTATTCTCTTCACAAATAACTGAAAATAATAATTAAAAAAAAGAGCAACGCAGCATGTCCCATTTTTTTAATTTATTATTTTCAAATTTGTCAACGTAATTTAGAACCAACCTGTATATTACCTGTTATGTATTGTATTGCATTGGCTCAAAAATCTACCCTTAAAGAAATCCACCACAAGTTTCTCGTGCCAGGTCACACTTATTTTATTAGAGTGTGACGGTGATCATTGTGGTGATCATGTACAACCCGAATATTGCAGTTGAATGTTATAAAAATGACAAGCAAAAATTTCTCGGTGAAATTTATGACACAAACCGAATTTTACGGTTTTTCGAAACTACTAAGAATTTTGTCAAAAAAAATATTGACATTTCAAAACAATCTTTTGCTTGGAAAAGTATTTTCTGGCTAAAATTTGAAAAAAAATCAGCGGAAGTAAGTTTTAAATATTCATTGGAGAAATCAGAGCCTTTTAGGACATTTTCAATGAAAAGAAGAGGAAGGCAAAGTATATTTTGTTTAGAAACATTACTCCGGCCTGAACAGGCATAATTATGTCGGAGGATTGGCGATTGATCCATTAAATCTTTAACCAAAAAGTTTAAAGATTTAATGGATATTATGCAATTCATTGATCCAGTATATCGCGATTTCTATTCTAATTTAAACCAATCAGCTTCTGTTTTGGAAAACTACTCAGATAGCGAAGAAAATTATGATTAGTATCCAAATGAGTGATTCTTTTGTTTTGGTATTTATTTGATATGTGCCTTTATTTAAATTTTTCGTTGCATGTAGGTACACTCCTGTTAAGTCCATACTTTTATTAAAATTAGCCAAGAGTGATTCCATTGTGAAATTAACTTATAAATAAAGAAATATAACAAAAATAACGTAAAATTGTTTTAATTAAATGAATAGCAATGAAATAATCATTATTTTTATTTTGCTCATTTTGAGATAAGTCCATTCCACTGCAATATTATTATTTTTTGGTTAAAATCTGATAAGTCACATTATTCGCTAAACTACTGCGTCAATTTTGTAAACTGTACAAGCAAAAAAAGGGTTAATATATTATGATATTTCATTATAATATGACATAATTCATTTATATCTTATATCCGATTTTTAGCAGCCAAATATTTTTTTAAATTGCTTCTCCTGAAAATTTAACTTTTTGGAGTTAACAGGTGTCTCCCAGATACCACAGAATTAATTAACTGAATTTGTAATTCGCATCTTCAATAATAAACTTAGTTAAACAATAACTGCAAAAAATTGTAACTCATCCAATTTATGACCGTGTAGGTAAACCGTTGCTTCACCTGAATTTAGTGTTATCGAATACAGAAGGGCTTTAGTAACGACACCACCCACACTGACCGTTTATTAAAAATTTCCTCTTGACTTTACTACATAATAGGTAGGTACCTGTTTTATTTCAAACTTAAAGCTAACTTACAAACACCATTAACTTTGTCCTTCGTTCGTATTATGGATATCGATCCCACACGGAGCGTAGTAGGTAATTATGGTGCTAACTTACATTTCTTTCATATTTTCACTACAGTTATAAACCTAAGGCTAAATCACAGGCCCTAAATATCATAAATGAAGCAAGTATGAGAAATTAAACGCGTTCAGCGTGTTAGGATTGTTCGATTGATTGATAAGTCGGTGCGGGTACCTGCGGGGCCGCCAGCTCTCGGCGCGCGGCCAGGTCGGCGGCGGCCCACACGCGCGCCGCGCCGTCGCCGCCGCCCGTGGCCAGCAGCAGGCCGGCGGGCGAGAAGGCCGCGGCCACCGTGCCGTAGCGGTGCGCGCGCTGCCGCTCGGCCACCTCCACCCAGCCGAGCCCGGCCTGCCAGCGCAGCAGCAGCACCGCGCCGTCGCCGCCGCCCAGCGCGAGCCGCTCGCGGCACACGGCCGCGCACGCCGCCTCGCGCCTCGTGCGCAGCGCGCTCACCGGCGTCGCCTCCATGTGTCCACGTGCGAGGCGAGCGATACGCGCTCTCGAGTGTCGTGTGACGTGGCCGTCACTGTGCCCGGTCGTCGGCCTTCGCGTGTTCTAACATTATTGATTAACTATCCTGTCCTATGGCTATACATATCTATACGATTGTCAAAATAACACATTACCACAGAATAATTACTACCTACTTACTAGTAGCTACATTACATGTCTGTATCATTTGTAAGTAATAAAACAGACAAAAAATGAATTAAATGTTGAAGAGTAATGAAATTTTCTGCAATTAATATGCACACGATCTAAGAAAAACGTATGCAACAGAAAATACTAACGTTTCCTACCTAAACCTACTAACCTACCCTTCACGCGCCTAAAGAAGTTCACTTCAAAAAATATTTATTATTATTATTTATTCATTTATCATTATTTATTCTTTTTTTATAATTTCTTTTTTATCGCGCTGCTGTCGGGCCTGCTGGAACATTTCTCATTCCAGGGAGAGGCGGAGCGCGCTTCGGAACAGCGGAAGTACCAGGGACTCTAAGTAATAAGTATTATTATTTTTATTTATTATTTTCATTTATTTCAACATTTTTAAAGACTAGAAATATTTATCTTGCGAAATTAGAAACGCGGGTTCGAATCCCGTCTCTTGATAGAACTTTTTGAATACTCTTTTGCTTTTCATTAATGAACCATTTGAATGCTATAAAACTAAACATCAAAATATGTTTTCTTGCGTTAAAAGTTTCCTTATTTATTTAATAATTAAATGTTAACATTTGTAAAATGGAAATGCTTGTCATACTAGTACAAATAATAACAATAAGCAACAAACATACTATTCTCATTCCCGCGCGAATTAGCTCCGACTACCGAGATGAGTCAAGCTTTAAACGCTAGTCTCTAATACTCATTTTCATCAACAGCCAGCAACAACAACGAGGCTCTCCGGCACGTGAACCTGCTGGTGATCGCCAACTTCGAGTGCATCGACGTTTACGGGCCCAGCTCGGTGCTCAACTCCAACCTGTGCACGAGCGGGCGCGGCGGCGTCGGGCCCTGCAGCGGGGACTCGGGCGGCTCGCTCGACTTCACCTTCAGCGGCGTGCGCTACCTGGTGCGTGCCACCTGAACGCATTTTACGATTTTGTTTATCTGTCCGGAGCAGAAGCCCAGAATATTTATACAAAGATCAGTTTTCCTAACATAATGTATCATAAATCAGTCAATGGGCAGCACAAATTAGTTGTTGCCACATTTCTCAATGTCTATTTTTCCAGAATGGTGTGACATCGTTCGTGGCGGGGCGAGGTTGCCAGTCCGGCCTGCCCGCGGGCTACGCGCGCGTGACGTCATACCTCAGCTGGATACGGGCTAGAATATAAATTCACTTGAATACTAAAAGATCTATTTAAATTTTAAATATACGGATATACGATACACATTGTTTCATTTGATAAGTTATTCTTAAGAGCGTTCATGCCCTAGAATCTGATTATAGCCGGTACACCAGAGCCGATAATTTTTGAAACAACAAAAAATCGCAGTAGAATGAAACCCATTAGAAAAGGAGGAAAATATGATAAAAATGTAAGGAAAAATAAATTACGGTCAATCCGAGTTCGGGAAGTGGGAGGGAGGGAGCTTTTAAGAGAAAAAAATGGTCTCTCTCTCGATTTCCGACAACACTACAAGTCCTACGGAGTGTATTGTACATTATACAAGTTTGACGGGTGAGTTTTCGATTGAAAATTAGGTTGTTAAAGTGAAACTTTTATTACATCGTCTCAAACTTTTTGGTCTGTGTAGCGCATGTCACGTGACGTACGATAATTATCGTACAAATACGATAATTATCGTAAGTTTCACTTTTACCGTGGTTTCATAAAACCACACAACATTTTTTTTAAAGTGAAACTTTTATTACCTACATCGTCTCAAACTTTTTGGTCTGTGTAGCGCATGTCGCGTGACGGTCGGCTGCCGAGTAGGTATAAAGCAGTGTTCGGAACCGTACGATAATTATCGTACAAATACGATAATTTTGTGCCTAAGTTTCACTTTTACCGTGGTTTCATAAAACCTCACAACATTGTTTTGGTATTAATTCAAAATAAGCCGAAATAATAAATATTTTCAATCAAATAAATTATAGTGTACATATTTGGGACATAATAAAGTAAGTTTCCACCAAATTTCGTAGAAAAAAAAATTTTGCAGTAGATAAAAATAAAAAAACCAAAAACTTGGTTTTTGAATTTTTCACCTAAATTTTGAGGTTATATATGAAAAAATTGTTAATACAAAATTAATAGATCTTTTTATTACCTACAACTTTGCCATTGAACTTTTTTCCGTAGGACTTGTAGTTTTGTCGGAAATAGAGAGAGACCATTTTTTTCTCTTAAAAGCTCCCCCCCTCCTACTTCCCGAATTCGGATTGACTGTAATTTATTTTTCCTTGCATTTTTATCATATTTTCCTCCTTTTCTAATGGGTTTCATCCTACTGCGATTTTTTTTCACTTTTTATTATTTTTAAAGGCTTCTACCCTGGTCTAGAAATGCAGTTTCAAAAAAATGACCTAAATATTAACAGCCGTACAAATAAAAACTTGCTTATTCAAACCTTATGCAATGCATAGATATGATAAGAATAAATAAAGAATAAGGATGTCATAATTTCTTACAAATAAATTTGGAATAACGTCGATGTAACTATGCTCACGCCAGTGCCGGATTAAGCCAGCGCGGGGCCTGTAGCAAATTCTGTCAAGAGGCCCTTCGTTTGCTATAGTTTCTCAAGTTAAAGGGTATTAAATAAAACAAAACTTACAAATAAACTTTTATGGGTAAATTAATTAGAGATAACACTTTCACTATCGACTTCTTTAAGCAAATTATACTCTATATTCATCAAAATAAGGTGATTAAGACGTTTTTGGCCCATTGTGTTTCTTAACTCGTAATACGTTTTAACGTTGAAAAAGAACGTTCGCCACTGCAGTTAGTGATCATGAGAGACACGTTCTACGTTTGGGAAACACGATTCTAAGAAATTATTTAATAAAAGTTTATAAAATTGCAGTTCCAGAGACTCTTGTTTCTTGCTATCAATAACAGTAGCCACATCTGTTTTCAGCAGTTCAGCGAACTGCACTAATTCGTCGCCTAGGCTACTTTCCAAATCATCTTCGTAAGCACTGACCATACGTGAGGCGTTTTCCAAAATCTCTTCTGTTGCAAATTCATTTTCAAAATACTTATTGACACAAAATTTCGAGTCATTTGTAACAGGATGGCGGTTCTACAGGGTTCTTAGTACGCAATGACAAAAAGAAAAATGATGGTGTGAACGCTGGTACCGGCGGCTTAGTCGCGTGGGCATTAGTCGAACTCGTCGGAAAATAGCGAAAGTCAAACGATTTGTAACAGTATGGCACTTATTTTTCCTGTAAGTTTGAGGATCAACGAATATAATTATACAAAATTTCAAAGATCCAGGTGTTGGAAATCTTCACTTATATAAATTATTAATAATAAATTATTTTTTCAAGTATGACAGCACTTTTTCCCCCTACTAGAAGTATGGCAAATATAATAATGGTCACATTTTATCAAATACTCTCCAAAAATCCAAATGCAATACTGGTACAAAAAGTTTGGCGAAATAAAAATTTTTTGCAGATTTTCGGCAGTATGGCGACCATTTGGAATCGTCCGAAAAGTATGGCATGGCGATTTTCGTAAATGGCTGCACGACGATGGTTACCTGTGCAAAAGTTAGCCTGGTACAAATGGTTGAATAATTGTTTTATTTAAATCAACACATTCACGTCGGTATGGCGGGCTGTAAGTCACACCGGTAAAGTAAGGCATGACACTACCACCTACTTCTTTTTTATGGGCTATCGGTAAATTCTAAATTTTTTGTGTTACAAATCGTTTGACTTTCACAATTTTTCCGACGAGTTCGACTAACGCCCAGGCTACGCGACTAAGCCGCCGGTACCAGCGTTCACACCATCATTTTTCTTTTTGTCATTGCGTACTAAGACCCCTGTAGAACCGCCATCCTGTTACAAATGACTCGAAATTTTGTGTCAATATCTCCCGGTCTAACTGGCAGCATACGTCATACGTTGAAGTTTTGTATTCCTTCGTGTAAAATTATTATTTGTATACAAAATTAAATAAGCCAAATAATCTACAGAGAACCTGTAAAACGATGTTTTATCTTTTTGTTTGTTTTCAGGAACAAATTTTACAGCGTTTTAATATCACAAGACAGCATTTTTTTACTAAAATAGCAAACCCCTTTTGACGTATTGCATGACACTATAATCGCTATAGCACTGGCGGAGGTTCGTATTCGTTTTTGATTTCGTATTTTCTTTGACAAGGGCGATGGATGATTGTCATGCTCCATCTGCCTTTTATTTTGTAATCTAAGGTTTGATAGTCGATAGAATCCTATTTTATTTGATCGGGTTGTTACGACTAGCTCGTTCGATGACAATATCAGGGGATTCCCCTGTTAGTTTTGCCGTGCTACCAACTTGCGTGTAGCGCAGTGCAAGCAGTACAACACAACTTTTGGTGTAGCCAGCGCTCAATTGTAGAAACGTGGTAAAATTTTAAATTATTGTTGTAGATTTTGATACCAACGTTTCTCGTGGTAGGTACGTGTATTTTTTTTTACGGTACGTGTATTATAAAGTGATATTTTTTTACGGTCAGACAGGTATTAGACCGCGGGGCCCCCCGAGCCGCGGGGCCCGTAGCATTTGCTACTCTTGCTACGTGGCTAATCCGGCACTGGCTCACGCCATGCAATAGGCGCGAAGCGGCAACGTCGCAATTCATTCACAAAATTATGAAAAACATTGAAATTGTCTACGGTTAAGCCTGGGTGCTGTCATTTTGCTGACGCTCGTTTGACTTCGTCGAATTTGTTGTGAAGTTTCATCATACGATGTTCTGTTTATTTATTTTTTAAATATTTATTGGAAATAATTTAAATATATCATTAAATATGCAAGCAAATGATAGATAACGCTATCCAATATCTGGAGAACAGAAGATAAACCCACCTTGAGATAGAGAGTTGCCAAATAACTGGTACTCAAAACATACAACTCCAGGCTTAAAAGATTTATATTTTCAACGAAAGTGTATATTATTGTGATAAGTTTAGAAATAAGTTTTATGTTTGTATGGTTTGGCGCATGTTGTAAATAAATAAATCATTATAATTATCAAAAGGGTTTTTCATAATTTCGTATATTTTGACATTTCATACAAAATTTTCCATTTCAATAGGTACGTAATGAAATTATTAATTTGCTCAACTTTTTCTACTTCTCGTATTACTCATTGCTATTATCTCAAATTTAGATTTAAAATTGCTTCTAACACTTGTAAAACACAGCACAATGTACTAAAAGATATGTTATAACTCGGTTATGTCAGACTTATACTAGGGTAAATAAAATTTTAGTAAACAAATGTGTATTTTTTTTACAACGAATTATTTAAAAATATTCTAATTTTTCTAAATACGGCTTGAAATGAACTCGTGCCACAGTAGTACAATATACATTATCGTAATATCGATTATCGTGCTCGCGCTAAGAAACGGCCGGTATTACCTAAATTTATTGCTCTGTGGCACATGCCGGACGGTACGCGTTGAGCAACGCTCTTTTCCTATGGCTATTTCCTATATTTAAGGACGCTGTCACAAATCTGCGTTACTCAAATTTAGGTATCTAACGACGTAACTTTGTTCGCGGCAATATCACGCTCACGTAAACATAGCGCATTCCATTTTATAGACCATCTTCATACTTGATATTATTTTAAATTTTTGATATTATGTATTTTTATTGAAATTGATTCCAGAAGATTACTAGGAACTTTAAAAATTCATTTTGTTACTTTTATTGGTAGGTACGATCCTAATAAGTATGTTAGTATATTCAAACAACTTAAAAAAGTGTGACTATTTTACATCATTATTTCATTGAATAATAATCTATGAATTGTATACAATATCAAAGCTTTTTAAGAAATGTAGAATTTATTATCATACATATGATGTGTTAAATCCGGCATTGTATACAATTCTTAGTAAATGTATGTTATTCCGAAAAATAGTCGGAATGAAATAAATTATAGGTATTCGTCACATAACACATTACCTAGGATACTCTTAAATCTGAACTTTTCCTACGTAGCAAACACATTTGCAAGTGTGGGTAGTTTTTGGGGTAGCTATTAACCAATATGAGGTCAAAACTAAAATCCAAGATGGCGCCGACGAAAATTTTACATCTTTTCGTCATGGGTGTCATTTTCAAGGTTTTGGAGTAGCTCTTAACAAATATGAGGTCAAAACTAAAATCCAAGATGGCGCCGACGAAAATGTGACTTTTTTCGTGATGGGTGTCATTTTCATGGTTTTTGGGGTAGCTATTAACGAATATGAGGTTAAAACGAAAATCCAAGATAGAGCCGACGAAAATTTGACTTTTTTCGTGATGGGTGTCATTTTCATGGTTTTTGGGGTAGCTATTAACGAATATGAGGTTAAAACCAAAATCCAAGATGGCGCCGACGAAAATTTGACATCTTTTCGTCATAGGTGTAATTTTCTTAATAATAAAGAAGTAAACTAAAATAAAATAACAAAGATTTTCGTCGGCGCCATCTTGGATTTTATTTTTGACCTCATATTGGTTAATAGCTACCCCAAAAACCATGAAAATGACACCCATGACGAAAAGATGTAAAATTTTCGTCGGCGCCATCTTGGATTTTATTTTTGACCTCATATTGGTTAATAGCTACCCCAAAAACCATGAAAATGACACCCATGACGAAAAGATGTCAACTTTTCACCGGCGCCATCTTGGATTTTAGTTCTGACCTCATATTAGTTAATAGCTACCCCAAAAACCATGAAAATGACACCCATGACGAAAAGATGTCAAATTTTCACCGGCGCCATCTTGGATTTTAGTTCTGACCTCATATTGCGTAATATCCACCCCAAAAACCATGAAAATGACACCCATCACGGAAAGATGTAAAATTTTCGTCGGCGCCATCTTGGATTTTATTTTTGACCTCATATTGCTTAATAGCTACCCCAAAAACCATGAAAATGACACCCATGACGAAAAGATGTAAAATTTTCGTCAGCGCCATCTTGGATTTTAGTTTTGACCTCATATTAGTTAATAGCTACCCCAAAAACCATGAAAATGACACCCATGATGAAAAGATGTAAAATTTTCGTCGGCGCCATCTTGGATTTTATTTTTGACCTCATATTGGTTAATAGCTACCCCAAAAACCATGAAAATGACACCCATGACGAAAAGATGGCAAATTTTCGTCGGCGCCATTTTGGATTTAAGTTTTGTCAAATTGCTTTACCCCACCAATCCGTTCAACAACCCATAAAAAAAGAGGATCTCAGTCAACATAATTTTTAAAACATAATTTTAAATGACAAATAACTGGAATATGAAACTTATACAGTTTACTCTTATAAAGTATCAAATATTTCAAATCACGAAAACGACAGTATACGCACAATAATCTTTTTCTAATTCGTTTTTATTTTTGGGACGAGGAGCGATACACCCGTCCTTCCAAGAGCGCTTCTGAGCGCGGTCTGACGACCCGCGAGAGCAAAATGTATGAAGAAATCGACAAGTATTTTTAATTTAGCTTATAATTGAAATAAAATTTTGATTTAGATACAAAAAAATTATCACAATCTATAAAGGACTATATATCCCTCAATAATTTATAGGTAAGAAGATAGATTAGGCTTTTAATTTTCTTAAAAGTGTACCGGTTTAGACCCCATTTTTTTGCATTTTATGCGATCATTGTGCTGGGAAAATTGTATTTCAGTGACAATTTTGTATGACGTCGTACAATTTTTATAAGATGATCGTAGAACTGAATATATTATCTTTAAATTAAGATATTACTTTGTTCTCACGTGTAAGTGCTTTGAGTTAAAATTGTACCGTAAAATAGCGGTTTTTGTTAAAAAACTTAGGGAATGCAATCCCGACTCGAGATTGCAAATTCGGGATCCCGCGGGATTAGAAATATCAATCCCGCGGGATCCCGGAATTTTCGGGATCCCGTCTACTTAAAAAAAAAAAGTTGAATTCAGATGACTGAAAAAGCTAATAACTGCTTGTTTGTGATAGGAGGCCATCCATAAATTACGTCACGCGAATTTTAGAACTTTTCAACCCCTCCTTGTCACAGGTTGTCACATTTTTAGTACCCCGTCCCCCCTAATGTGACGTCACACATTTTTCAAACTTATACATGTATCTAAAAATAATCAAAAGAAAACAGTTACTTTCATTTTTTTACTTATTTTTACTTATTAAATAATCTTAGATATCGAAAATTTTAAAAATCGTAAATTTTTGTGTCCCACTTGCATTACATCATGACTCTAGGAATTAAATGTTGTTACGTAAGAGATAATCTGATAGTGAGAGTGCGAAATTATTAATAAATACAAATAGGTAGGTAGATTAAAAATTTTCTGTTTTTTGTTTTGTTTTCTGTCAAAGTTTTTTGCTCACGTACAAATTTCGTTTCGTTTTATTATGTCACGTCACAAAGCTTTTGATCCCCCCCTGCCCCTTGTCACATTATGTCACATAAAGATGATACCCTCCCCCCTATTAACGTGTAACGTAATTTATGGATGGCCCCTAGTGAGGTTAACTAAAATAACATGTTACTCGAAAAAAAATAAAAACCTTTATTATTTGATTAAATAATAAAGGTTTTTATTTTCTTGGTAAGATTTTACCAACTAAATAATAATCAGGTTGTAAGAAATTAACGTTAAAATTAGGTAATCCAAACAATAAGCTTATTTCAAGGGAATTAGTAAAAATTAGGAAAAATTGAAAAGCTTGCGCCCCGAGTGGTTGTGTGTTGCGTCGCTGACCACTGCCGCCCAATCCCGTCAATCTCGAACGGGATCTCGTCATATTATGCGTCGGGATTGATCCCGAAAAATTACACGAGATCTCGCGAGATCGGGATCCCGCGGGATCGGGATTGCATTCCCTAAAAAAACTGTTATAGCACCCTTAAAAAGAACAAGTAGGCAACGACATTTTAAATTTAGACCAATCAACCCAGAACAAGTAACAACGAAACCAAAGAACCAAAGGGCAAAGACCAAAGAACCAGAAACCAAAGTCCAATCACCAAAGACCAAAGAACCAAAGAGCCAATGAACCAAAGTACCAACCTAACTTTTATTTTCGGAGTTATACTGGCCCTTCAATATATGGACTCGAGAAAAAATAATTATAGTGCGATGCAGAAATAATAAAAATAAATTACCGCCATCTATTATCACCTTTCTCAAGTAATATTTATTATATCGAACGATCTGTCGTGAACACTCCATTTAGTCATTTTTAGGACGGTACTATAGAAATGATGATTAAAATAAAGTCTACATTAAATAAATTTTTATCTATTTATGCGTATTATTATGATTATCGATAGATAATAATATAATGAAAATGTTTATATTTGGAAACAAGGCCATCTATGCGATGGATGAAAAACTTTAATAAACGCAGCAGCACTCTGCGATTAAAGTCCACCCAAAAGGTCCGGGGTTCGAGCCCGGGTGGGCATGCTAATTATTTTTTTTTAGTTTATCTGCTAATTATCGACATCAGATCATATTATAATTTATATACCCTATTTAGATGTATTGTGTGGATTTATAGTGTATTTTTTTTATATTCGAAAACAATTAAGATATCAATATGTAAAAATTAATTATTATTGTTCTTTATTCTTGTAAATTACAGCTTTCGGAGGATAGTAGTTATAAAAGGTAGTTACAGCTTATTTTTTTTTACATTTCTATATTATAATTTAATACATTTAACTACATATAATAACAATTTTAAAACAGCATAATTTTATTTTATTTTATTTGTGTACGTGAAGTTTTTGTTGTTTTTACCCTAAATACTTCAAAGACGGTGTTAGACAGAGTGTCTTAAATAAAAATAAAAGTAAATAACAAAATAACTACATAATAATTATTGTTCAACCGAGTTTTATAGTGCGGATTAGCGTAAAAATCTTATCTCATAAATATTTTATTAACCGTTTGATCAATTTCATTAGATTTGGTATGTATAGATGCGCATCAATAAGAACTTTTATTTGAAACTAATTTTGTGAAAATTTATCCATCCGCTGAGGAGTAGTAGGGGAAAATCACTTCCAAAAGCGCTAAATCTCTCCCTCTAATAATTAATTAACCAGTTAATGAATATTATTGATTTTGGTGTCTACGGATGCGCAATAGCGAGATCTATCATTTGATAATAATTTCATGAGGATTTGCTTACCTGTTTAGGAGAAAATGAGGAAAATCACGTTGGGAGCCACCTCTCATATCTATTGAACTGGGCTATGCACCCCATTCAATTTGGTGTCCAGGGATGCGGCCCAAAAATTCTTTTCATTTGATACCAAATTTGCAAAAATCCGCCCAGCGGTTTAGGAGAAATCGGCGAAAAACGAAACGCAGCGCCCACCCACCCTCCCAGTCCACATCTCTTAGGCACATCAACTCGGTTTGCACAATTTTATACCTATTTTTTTTAAATTTTTTTTCTAATAGCAAAATGATAACTGAAGAAGAATATTTAAAAATTTTTGAATTTAGACTTCTACAAAAGGCTACAGAAATATTTTAAGTTGCTGTTTTTTTTTTTTTTTTGTTTTTTTTTTAAAGTTGTTAAAGAGGCCTACCCAGGGCAGAAACCTAACCTAACTTTGCCATTAACCTAACCTAAACTAACCTAACTTTGACATTAACCTAACCTAAACTAACCTAACTTTGACATTAACCAAACCTAAACTAATCTAACTATTACAGAAACCTAACCTAACCCAACCTTTAAAGAAACCTAACCCAAACTAACCTAACTTTGACATTAACCTAACATAAACTAACCTCACTTTGACATTAACCTAACCTAAACTAACCTAACTTTGACATTAACCTAACCTAAACTAACCTAACTTTGACATTAACCTAACCTAAACTAACCTAACTATTACAGAAACCTAAGCTAACCTAACCTAACTTTTAAAGAAACCTAACCCAAACTAACCTAACTTTGCCATTAACCTAACATAAACTAACCTAACTTTGCCATTAACCTAACATAAACTAACCTAACTTTGACATTAACCTAACCTAAACTAACCTAGCTTTTTCAGCAACCTCACCTAAACTAACCTAACTTTTGTAGAAACCTAACCAAAACTAACCTAACTATTATAGAAACCTAACCTACACTAACCTAACTTTTTGAGCAACCTCACGTACACTAAACTAACCTAACCTAACCTAACCTAACCTAACTATTATAGAAACCTAACCTACACTAACCTAACTTTTTGAGCAACCTCACGTACACTAAACTAACCTAACCTAACCTAACCTAACCTAACCTAACCTAACTATTATAGAAACCTAACCTACACTAACCTAACTTTTTGAGCAACCTCACGTACACTAAACTAACTTTTGTAGAAACCTAACCAAAACTAACCTAACTCTTAGAGCGTATACGCACTATGCGGGTAGCCGCATTGCGGGTAGCCGTCCGGCTGACCGCAAGCACAATTATGTACGTAATATTCATTTCTATGCGCACTGTGCGGTCTGCGGTAGCCGCATCGCAGTGCGGATAGAAATGAATATTACGTACATAATTGTGCTTGCGGTAGGTTAGGTTAGGTTAGGTTAGGTTAGGTTAGGTTAGGTTAGGTTAGGTTAGGTTAGGTTAGGTTAGGTTAGGTTAGGTTAGGTTAGGTTAGGTTAGGTTAGGTTAGGTTAGGTTAGGTTAGGTTAGGTTAGGTTAGGTTAGGTTAGGTTAGGTTAGGTTAGGTTAGGTTTTTTTTTTTTTTTTTTTTTTTTTTTAAAAAAGCACCCGCCATCACAGGGTGTTGTGTGCTTTCCTCTGGAATATTGTCCAGAGATGTTTGTTTTGCTTTTAATCAATTAATTACCACACTATTATTTATTAATACATTAGGCCTAAATGAATGCAATTTAAAATAAAAATACAATTTAACAATTTACAATAACATTTCCAAATTAATAATAAAATTCTAAAATTAAATATTACATTTAAAAACTTACATTAATTAAAAACATTGCAATGAGAATAAAAAATAAAATAAATTTATACAATTAAAAGTACATTTAAAACTTACATTAATTAAGACATTACAATAAAATACAATTGAAACAGTACGGCACAACAATAAAACTTAACCCTAACATCACAGCTTATCACAGTTTCGTTTGTTAACCACCCCAACAATGTATTTACAATACTCCAAGAATTCAGTTCTCGTCTCATCCCCCAGGGCCGCGGGCAGATTCTCACCCGTCATCGCGATGCCCAATTTTTGCTCAATAACATATCTATCTCTTGCAAAAATCGGACACTCGAGCAACAGGTGAGAAACCGTCTCGTCGACTCCGGGCTGACACAGGCACGATGGATTCTCCTTCAGCTTGAATCTGTTCAAGTAGAAGGCGAATCCACCGTGTCCAGTCAGTGCTTGTGTGGTGTGGTGTGTGATGTCTATTTTCCGTACTATTTTGTATGCAGCAGCAGCGCTTGGGAAAAAGAGCTTCGTGCCTCCAGCCGTCTCCCCCACATCATATCTCCTGTCCCATTCCCCGATCGTATCCCGTCTCAGGATACGCTTGACGAATGAAACAGGACACAGATCGTAGTCGGGTTTCTTCTTCGACCCCAGAGCGGCCTCCTTGGCTAACTGGTCCACTCTTTCGTTCCCCCTTAGCCCTGCGTGCGCCTTGATCCAAAACAGAGCGACCTCCCGCCTCTGCGAAGCAGCTTTTCGGAGGGCCGCTCTTGTTTGCACAGCAAGGGGGTGGGGGGAACCGAGTGTGACTGCCTGGAGGGCCGATCTGGAGTCGCTGAAGATGCCGACTTTCGCCACTCCACTCTTGCAGGCTCTAATTACTGCTCTTTGGAGCGCTAGGAGTTCGGCCTGGTAGACGGTGCAATACGGCGGCAAAGCAAGCTTGACGGCCTTCGTCTCGGCCTCCCCCTCCCATACGGAAAGGGCGGCTCCAACTCGACCCTCAATCTTGCTGCCGTCCGTGTAGATCCTATGTACGTGGCTATTAGCCACGTCGGAATACGAGTCCTCGTCCACCAGCCCGAACCCCAGCCCTTCCTGCTCTGCCGGATGTGGGTCCTCAATCGCCGGAGCCATTCTTTCCACCTCCCTGTCTCCCAACGCTGGGTGCGACACCCCCTTCTTGATCCCATATAGTCTCGAGACTTCGAGAATTCTGAGGTCAAGGGGGAGTATCCCAGCCAACAGCATAGCTGAGTTCAGGGAGACGGTCCGATATGCTCGGCAGATCTTTTGGGCGAAGCCCCGTTGTACGGTGTTCAGCCTTTTTTGGACCCCCATCTTTTCCACGGTGGGTGCCCACGCTGCCGATGCATACATAATAGTCGGTTCGATAACAGCTACATAAATAGTCCTAATAATATCTGGGCTAAGTCCCCAACCAACTCTGGCTGCCCTAGCCAAGAGTTTATATCGGGCGATTGCCTTTTGGCATACCGTCCCGACGTGGGCGTTGAAAGTGAGGCCGCTGTCAATCGTTAGGCCTAATATCTTAATCTGAGAAAAATATTTTATTTCCACATTCCCCATAGCGAGCCGTGGCACGTCATATTTTAACCTCCTCGTGGACAGGAGGGCACAAGTTTTATGTGGTGCAAATTTAAGTTTATTTTCCTTTCCCCATTCATCTATTACGTTTAGGACACGGTTCGCTTTTCCTTCTATTTCAAGGGCCGTATCACCCTCAAAGACCAACACAATGTCGTCGGCGAACGCCTGACAGAATACTTTCATCTCCTCTAGCATCCATAGCAGAGGGTCCAGCAAGAGGTTCCACAGGATTGGTCCACCTATGGATCCCTGCACGCACCCCTTGCTGGTCCCCCTACTCACTTCCACGCCCGCATATCTAACTTTCACTCCCCTTTCACTCAGGTAGCTGCTGATCACCCGCCTCACGTTCCCCGGGCACCCAACTTCAGCCAACCGCACCTTTATGGCTGGCCACCAGGCGCTGTCGAAGGCTCCCTCTATGTCCAGCGATACCACAACAGAAATCTTCTTCTCCTCCCTCATATTTCTGATGTGGTTCACCAGTCTACAGAGGGCGTCCTCGGTGCTCCTCTGTGGCATAAAGCCATACTGGTGGGGGCTTATTTTGGGCAACAGGTAGAACCTGAGTCGGCCGACCAGCATCTTTTCGAAGATTTTGCCGAGAACAGGTAAGAGGCCGATCGGTCGATAGGCTTTCGGTACCCGATATGATTCCTTGCCCGGCTTTCGCAGTATAACCACGGTCGCCCACTTCCACTGTGCGGGGAAGTAGGCGGCAGAGAGGCATCTGTTGAGCAAGGCAAGGAACCATCCCGGGTTACAATCCACAGCGTGCTGACAGATGTCGGCCGTGAGGCCATCCGCCCCGGGGGCCTTCTTGGGGTTGAAGGACCTTACGGCTCTCTTCAACTCCTCCATGACGAAAGGAGGGTCGTCCGGGCCCGCCGGTGGTTCGGTGTCCAAGGACTCCGCACACCTGCGCACCCGACGATGTCCATCACTTTCACCACTTTCCTGGTCCTCGGGGTAGAAGGTCTCCGCCAACAGTTCTGCCGAGCTTCGGGCATCGAGGGTCTCACCGCCCCTCGACAGGGGCAGATCCTCCTCTCTCCCTGTGGCTCTATTAAGCACCCTGTAGATGCCCTCCCAGACCCCCTCCCTATCCTGTTTCCGGCAAAACTCCTTCCAACTCTTCTCTTGCGCTTCTTTCACTGCCTTTTCATACATCTCTCTTTCTTCCAGGTACAATCCAACCACGCGGTCTCTGCGATCAGGTGCTGCGTTTCGGATCCTGCGTCTCCTCGTGGCCACCTGCTTCTTCATCTGCGCGAGCTCATCATTCCACCACGACAAAGTGAATTTCTGTGTGTGTTTTTTGGTCGGCATTGTGTCTCTGCATGTCTGTGTGATTGCTTCAGTGTATCTGTCTATTGCGTCATCTATTTGTTGTGTGCTGTGTATTGTGTCTATGTCTTGTATAGTTAATTGTCTGTCCGACATCAGCTGGGTCAGTTTCTCATGAAACTGAGTCCAGTTTGCCTTGTGTGTGTTAAATATGCGTGTAGTTCGTATTATGTTCGTGCCTGTGGATTTATGTTGTCTGATGCCGAAGGATATGCCGTTGTGGTCCGAGCTCGTGAGACTCTCCTCAACCCTCCAGTTGTCCACTCGGTTCAGCAGATCGTCGGAGCACGCTGTCACATCCACGTAGCTAGAGTACCTTTTCCCACCTCTAATGGTATCGAACGTAGGGATGTCCCCGGTGTTGAGTATGTGCATTCCCATTTCTTCCAGTACAGCAGACACATCTCTTCCTCGCGAGTCTTCCATTTCGCCACCCCACCACGGGCTTTTTGCGTTCGCATCGCCTCCCAGGACCATCCTATGGATACCCAGCTCACTCCCTATCCGCCTAAGATGGTCCAGGTAGAGCCCCACTGGTTTATCGGGCTCGAAGTAGAAGGACACTACAATCATCTCCCAGGCTTTGGTTCTGAGAGTGGCCACAACGATGTTGTTACTGCTAAGGCGTGTATGTAGTTCGACATCCAGTGTGTCGTCGAGTACTACAATACACGCCTTTACTGCTCCACCCCCTTCCCCTTCGCTCTGGAAGATCCTCACTCCATTGTATGTCCTCATACTTTTCGCCCCACCAACGTAGGGCTCTTGCAGCAATGCTACGCATGCCTTACGCTTGGTGGCTTCGAGCAGTAGCTCCCGTGTGGCGATTTGGCTCCGTTGGAGATTGGCCTGCA
Organism: Colias eurytheme; assembly: GCF_061535395.1. NCBI lineage: Eukaryota > Metazoa > Arthropoda > Insecta > Lepidoptera > Pieridae > Colias > Colias eurytheme. Next base: position 15,554 of record NC_142998.1, on the reverse strand, counting down.
GCATTCGGTACTGGAAGGACTCACCTTGGGCAACCTTAGCAATACGCTACCGCCGATCTGGCCAGAGCATCCCACCTCTTTCTTTCCGTACACTCTCTGTCAAAGGCGCTGTGCTCTGCGCTGCCTTTCTTAGCCTTTATGCAGTTGATGCATTGAGGCACTTCTCCCCGCAGCCACTTGTCGCACTCGGTCTTCATGTGAGGACCGGCGCAGTGGCTGCATCGTTCCTTCTCCTCCCTACACATTCGTCTCGTATGCCCGTACCCAAGACAGCGCGAGCACTGCACTAACGGACTTTGATCCATCACTTTCACTCTACTTAGCCCTATATGGGCGTATCCTTCACTCGTGCATCTCTTCCATACCTGTGGACTCACCCTGGCCACTACGTGGTTCTGGAGGTGGTTCCTTGCTTTCATCACGTACGCTACTTCTACCTTTCTCTCTTCCCCCTTCAGGCCCTCAAGGATGCTTGCATTTTGATTACTGAATGCTGTGACGAAATCGTCAACTTCGCATTTCATTACATCCCTGAAGACTAGTAGAGGGCTCTTATTTTTTACATCTTCCACTACTAATCCCTCATTCTTTCTCAGCCTTTCCTTCACCTTGATTCTTTCTTCCTCATTCGCACAGCCGACGACCACCTTCCTGTTCTTCACCTTTCTTACCCTCTCTACTTTCACCCATCCGTCCTTTGCATCCACAGTCTTTCTGATCATTTCTAACACCTCATCACCCGTCTCTTGTTCGTCTTTGGATGACACCATGACCGAATGCAGGGCTCTTGCTTCGGGGAGTTTCTCTATGACTCCCTTCGAGACAACGCCCGCATAACTCGCCGTTTTGGCGACAGTCATGTTGCCCTCCAAAAGCGAGCTTAATTTGTCCATTTTATTTTCATTCTCCCGCATGCTTACTCTCATATCTTCCATTCTTGTCATTATCTCTTTCATACTTTCTTTCATTCCTTCACTTAGGTCCAGATTTCTCACCAATGCGTCGTCAACTACGCTGGGGCCAGCATCGGATGGCGGGGGGGGATGTATAGGGTCCCCACTACGCCCTCCACTACCAGCCCTGGCATTGGTGAGTTCAAATTCAATCTCTTTTATTATTTCATACATCCTTTCTAGCGCCGTAATTACCCCGTCTTTTATATCAGTCTTTAGATTTCGGGACTCCCGCAGGTGGGCTTTCCCTTTCAGCAGAAGGGCTTTCCCTTCTGCAGTCCGACTTTTAGGTGTTGCAGGCTTCTTCACTGGTTCGGAGATAGTGAACGTGTCACTGGCACGCCTCTGGGGAGTGTGTATCATGATGACTTAGGGGAAAAAAAAAAAAAAAAAAAAAAAAAAAAAAAAAAAAAAAAAAAAAAAACCCCTGTCAATAATAATTATTCTTAACACTATTAGGTCTCCCAATAGGGGAGATACCTGTCAATAATTACAATTAAAAATTAATATCACAGATATAAATATAAGATATAAAATATTAATATAAAAATATAAAGTATTAATAGGTCACTGATAGTTAAAAATGGTCAACTTAACACTATTAGGTCTCCCAATAGGGGAGATACCTGTCCAAAATTACAATTAAAATAAATATCACAGATATAAATATAAGATATAAAATAATAATATAAAAATATAATATAAAATAAAAATATAAAATATTAATAGGTCACTGATAATAAAATATTAATACGTCCGTAATAATTACAATTGGTCAACAATAAAAAAGTCAAGTCAATAAAAAAGTCAATACTTATACTTAATCAGTCTCCCAATAGGGGAGGCACCTGTCAGTGATTACAATAAAATAAAATAAAAATGGAAATGAGCAGCAAATACTAATAATATGATATTAGTAATACCTCATAAGTATTATAGTCTATAGTTCAGTTTAAAAGTCAATCTATAAGTTATACGATAATATTATCGTACGGTTCGACCTACTAAGCTAGCACTAGCTTACTAAAGCTAGCTAGTCAGTACTAACCACTCAAGTCAATAATTAATAATTATTATTATTACTTAAGACTATCAGGTCTCCCAATAGGGGAGTCGCCTGTTTATGATTTAAGATAGAATTAATATATAGATAAGATCAAAATGAATACATATATGGACAAATAATACATATGAATAAAAGATAATAATATTATTGTGTTGTGTGATATAATTATGGTCCCTAAGCACTCAGTATATAATACCTTAGTCTAACAGCTACACCAAAAATGATGTAGCTGGTCTATTTTTACAAAATACTAATATACAAATACAAAATATAAATTAGGTTAAAAAGAAAACATTAATTCGCCACCACGTGTTTACTGTTTTGTTGATTGCACCCGTGACCTACTTAGATATTTCTCCCGAAATACGTTATGAGGAGTTAAGATAATTTATTATCTTTGTGCGGGAAGGTGTATGGAATATCCTAGCACTAATTTAAGTAGGAAACACGGTGGGGGGAAAGGAGAAAAGTAAAGTTTTGGCGGAAGAAAGTTTCTACTTTTAGGTTAAAACACTCTTTGGTGTCTATCTTCGCCAATTTTCAACCGATTTCCCCGGGACAAAAACCACAACCTTTATTTTGATAAGACGCGTCTATTTGCACTTGTATCGTTTCACCATGCACTGAGTTAGGGAGGATTGCCACCGCCCGGCTTGCCGAAAATTGTTTGTTTTACCTTATGTATGGGTCCTAAAAATCCCAAAATTTTCACAGGCACTCGTTTCACTAATACCCACAACACTACAGTTCCGGTTCGCGAAGTCCCCGATATAAATCGGGACTTCCCAGCGACGCCGTACTTTTGTTAATTTAGTAAAAATTTATTTTCGTAATAACTTTTCACAGGCTCACTCGATTTTAAAACCGTTTTCGCGTCCGTATCTGTTGTCCAAGCGCGCATCCACTGGTATACAACACTAGTGTGTAAGATGAAAAAATACCACTTTTGCAAAAAATAAACTCAGGAGCGATGCGATTTAGCTGTCAACGGACCGCGTTCGGGCAAATGACTGGTTAGGTTAGGTTAGGTTAGGT